>NW_017729027.1:23821673-23838941 GCF_001723915.1 Gavialis gangeticus | reverse complement strand
GGGTTGCACGTGGCTGGACATGGAGTGGCAGTGGCATGGGGTGGTGGGTGGTGGTGCTCCATCCCTGCTGCCCACCTGTCATTCTTGACAGGCACTTTGCTAGTGATCAAAATAACTATGTTTTGTAATAGATTTGGTTGAAATGCTAAAAGGTGTTTTTTCATATATCCAGTGAATATGGAGTTTCAGAAATACATTTCCACACACTGAGATAAGCCCCTAGGGCAAATTATGCTATCAGGTACATAAGTTCAAGTCCTGTGAAATCCATAGTGTTGCTTCAGGATTACATTGATAAGAGCAGATTTTGGCTATGTATACACACACTCCAGTATAAGTGGGATCACAATCAATGTAGTATTCACATGCATACAAATATGCATAAGGATACTAGCTTGATTGTGATCTCATTTACATTACAGTAACTCTAGACTAATTACATTTATTTTTCTATCCATTTTTCAATTGCTATTAGACCTCTGCATTATATATGTCGTTTACGTAAGTAGTCCTTTAATTTAATAGAATTCTTAAGATAAGAGCTGACTTAGCATAACATGTAACATATCAGGCTCCTAAAGTGAAGGTTCACTTTCATTAATTTAAAATTCATTTTCTTCAACTGTTCTTTATTTGTATTGAATTAAATATTATTCAAAGGGTTCATATAACACAAATGCCTACTGACAGATCAGGATCCTCTTTTTACTGACAGTATTTTGTAAGTAGGGTGATGTTATCCGCACATTTCCCTAAATAACGGTATTAAAATACATCTGGATGGATTTTGATTTTGTAAAGTATCAGGCATCTGTTCTTTACAAATCACAGTTATATAGGGAAGAATGAATATCTGGCATTAGGGTGATGAAAGAGCATGCTAGAGGTAACAGAGTATCATATAGATCAACCTGTCCACTTGAGGATCACTTTAGCCATCCCTGATGGAATGAAAGACACAGCAGCTCAAAATATTTTGGACAGGAATGTATTGGGAACAAGGGAGCACAACACAAGAAAGGATGTGATTACAGAAACTACAACCACAAAGCAGCCCCTAAAACCCTATAACAAATTTAGGATTTTTTAGTAAAGAAAGGAAAGGAATTTAGATCTATACCATGACATAGGAAGAGGGCACCAATGGTTTGGGCCCCTGCAATAGGAGGAAATATCATGCCCAGATGATCTTAAGAAATGGGTAATACCCATACACTACTTCTATCTCTCATGGAGAAAACAGGAAAAGTTCAGTTAAAAGCCAGGATGGCTAGTAACAAAATAGCCAGACAAAAAAACAAACAGGAACAAGCAAGAAAAATTTAAGTAATGGACTGGTCACAATAACATTTGAACTACTACTGATGACTAAAGAGTTTGCCTTGTATGAAAGATGATAGAAACAAACAATTTTACAGCTATTATTTGTATGAGATTACTGTGGCACATTATTTAGTTGTCTACACTGATCTTTAAGTCATTCTTTATCCTCTATCTGTGTTACTGCAATAACACTGAAAGATCCAGTTTGGCTTCTTGGAACTGGAACTAAAGATAATTTACTGCTTTTATTCTTTAATAAATCTAGTTTTTATGTTTTGAATTAAATGTTATTCCTTTAATAGCTGTAAGGATTCCAGATGTCAAAAGGAGGAGTAAGCATGACTAATTAAACGTGAGGCATAATCTTCTTTCCTGCTCTTCAGTACTATTTTGAAAAGCTTTGGGTCAGATGACTCAGCCTATCACACTGAATCTTGACTCGCCTTACACCAAACTTAGTGACCACTTTAGGTTGAATGAACTGCCTTGCAAGGACTTAAAATAAAACACACCTCACTTTTGGATTAGATCACTTAGCTGTATTATTATTTGTTGACCAACCATGTTAGCTCCATCTGGTTTCTAATTTCAACTTCTTCCTAGGAGCTGTGACCAATTTAAAAATGCAGTTACAGGGACCACCGTGTTCCAAACAAACCATTGTTTATACTTGCAGTGCAGGGCGAGCCAGGATAAAAGTGTTAAAATAACAAAAGCCTAAGGGTCCAATTCTATTCCACCTCTTAGACACCTAAGTGGACTTAGGTGCTCAAGGGAGATCCTATTTCACATTCTTCAAATCCCTCAAAAAACAGTCAGGCATCTGTAAAGAGCCTTCATCTTAACCTTAAAACTAAGTCAAAAGACAGCCTCGACCAACAGAAAACAATCCTGTTCTACGTTGTGGAACCACATGTTCTTTCAATTGGTAAGCCTTAACAGCCCCCAGAAGATGATCCTATTCAATCTTAACTCTCCATGTGTTTAATTAGCAATTGTATTATAGCCTTTGCCAACTCAGGATCCAGTTCACTCCTGACAGCTAAGAGGAGAAACATCTTGTGGTGGCTCAGCTCCTCAAAGGAGACACACCTCACAGATAGCATCATAGACATCAGCATACCATAAAGCAGAGGAAGAACTGACTTTTCACTCAATAGTTAATGCATAGGGACAAACAGAGGGAAAAAGAGGCTGCTGACAGATGTGGTGGGGAAAAATGCACTTTACTGGAAGAGGTATTGCATCAGTTTGACCCAATTCAGTGGAATCACTGAATTGTGCAATCACTGATTGAATCCGTTAATAAATAAAAGCACCAAAAAGCACTGCTGAAGCATGTGATCTATACAGGCATTGGGCAAGCTGGGTCAAACTGAAGCAAAGCTTCTTGAGGGAATGCGCAGAGCTCAGGATGGGGATAAGCCATGCTGAAAGTAAAGCACTGTTTTGCAGGGGGGGGCGGTATTCCTATGTCTGTAAGCAGCCATAGGTTCTAGGTTCCCCTTAACCTCAAGGGATTTAAAACCACATAATTCAGGGTGCCTATACAAGTGCTGTAATTCCAGGACATTGGAGCAGTTTCAATTAATCGAGCCTTGCTGAAGCATGGCAATTACCGCACTCCAGCAGCCACTCTAATTAAAGTGCCCCTCACCCCACCCCATGTGCATAAATGCCCTCATTTTGCAGGAAAGTTTCCTAACCAACAAGCTGGCATTGAGGTGTCACTGACAGTATCCTCCTGTTGAATCCATGCCACCGGACAGCTAAGAGTGAAGGAGCCATGGAGCCAGAAAGCAAAAAGTGGAACCCTACCTGTGTGATACAGTAAAATGAGTAATGCCAAGTGAGAGAATCTTGGCTTCTAGCCCCGTTCCTATGTTGGTGCATTTGCAGTATTTTTCTTTAGTAATATTTCATCTGAGAAATTGGAAAAAAAAGGAAGAGACTGACAAAAACTTAGGCTCATAAAATGTAACTTGAAATGTAAATGTAACAAGGCAGAATTTGGATGCCTAAGCCCAAAATAATAATTCACAGGAACTTTGCCTAGCCACCCTCCATGCCTAATTTTTTTGCAAGGAAACATTTTCAGGCACCTAAAGTTCAGCTACTGTAACTACATAGATGCACAACCATCTTGGACGAGTAATGGGGAGACAGGTTTATGGATAAGGAGGTCCAGGAGGGATGGCAGGTATAACAGTTCCAAGAACAAGAAGTTCCAACCCAGTGGAAAGGTGAAAAGAACAACTGGAGATTGACATGGCTACACAAGGAGCTACTTTCTAACCTCAAACTTAAGAGAGAAATGTACAGTCAATGGAAAGAGGGAGGGTTAACTCATTCAGGAAGTACACCAAGGAATAGCAAGAACACATGGGGATAAAATCAATAGCAAAAAATGAGATACACCTGGTGAAGATATTGAAGACACTAAGACTATATATGTCAAACAAAAAAGAAAAACCAAGGAAACAAAGAATTCACCGTCCAGTAAGTGAGAATGATCTATTAATGAAATAAAGAAGGCAGAGTTGCTTAATGGCTTCTTTGCCTCGGTCTTCGGATTTAAAAAAATATGAAACTAAATAGCTAAAAAAATATAATACAGACATTGAAGGGGAAGGAGTGCACATCATGATGCATAAGGAGGTTGTCAGACGGCTCTTAACAAAGTTGAATGAATTTAAACCAACAAGGCCTGACAAAATGCATCCCAGGGTGCTAAAGGAAGTGACTGAAGAAATCTTGGGACCACTAGCATCAATATTTATAAAGTCATGGATGACAGGTGAGGTCCCAGAGGACTAGAGAGAGGCTAACATAGTGTCCTTTTTTTTTTTTAAGAGGGGGAGAAGGAGGACCCAGGGAATTATAAACTTGTCAGCCTGACTTCAATACCTGGGAAGTTATCAGAGCAAATTGTAAAACAGGCAGTTTGAGAACACCTGGAAGAGGACAAGATGATCAGTAGAAGGTAAAAAGGATTTGTTAAGAATAAATCATGTCAAACTAACTTTATTTCTTTCTTTGACAAGATAAGTAGTCTAGTGGCTTGCTGTAATGGAGAGGATATATATACTTCAGCTTTTGTAAGGTTTTTGATACAGTTCCAAATGACAATCTCACTAAACTGGAAAAATATGGGCTAAATAGAATTACTGTTAGGTGAATATAAAGAGGATAAATAACTAATAAATGGATATATTTATCAATGTCATAATGACAGGATATTTCAAGTGGGGTACCAAAAGGTTCTTGGTCCAGTGTTTTTAACATTTTTATTAATGACTTAGACACATTAATAGAAAGTACCTTGATCAAATTTTCAGACAAAAAACTTGGAAGGCTTGTAGATACTTGGGAATATGGACTTAGAATCCCTACAATCTTGACAATTGGAGAATTGGGCATTGGGTAAAAAATGTAGTTCAACAAGAACCAATATTAGGTATTGTACCCAGGGAAACACACATACATGCAGAATGGAAGATAACCAGCTAGGCAGTGGCATTGTTGGAAAGGATTTGGGTTTGGTGGATCACAGATTTACCATGAGTTAGCAATGTGATGTGATTTCCAAAACAAAACAAATACAATTTTATGCTTCATTAACATGAACATTGTAGGTAACATACCAGAGGTAACAGTACCACTGTACTCAGCCCTTACTGGACCTCAGGTAGAGTTTTGTGTACAGTTTAGCATTCTGCACACATTTGGGAAAAATCATTCTCTCACTATTGTAAAATGACAATAAGACTTAACACCTGGCAATAACAATTAGATCAGAATCTGGTCCCTGTTCTGATCTACTCTGGCCTTCAAAATATTTTGACTTATTTGCTTTTATTAAAATTTGTACAGAAACTATAATCCAGTGAAATAATTATTCTCTTTGTTTTTTTGCCACACCTGACAATGGCTCAGCATATTTTTGGTAAGAGGGCAAGCGCACTTAACGAAGAAGCTATCAGCTTTGTAGCAGATACAGTTCCAGAAATTTATACTCATATGTAGCCTTTTTCTATGACAACATGAACAATAATAGTATTGCTAACAGTAGTAATATATTAATAAGAACAGTCACAACAACAACAGCTTTTCTAAGACAGTCATCACTACTTTGCTTCTAATGGAATTTTCCAGCTGTTCTCCATGCATTTTATCCAATGTCTATTAAAGGTATGCGGGTGTCACTCAGCTTCAAAAGAAGTGCTGGAGAGGGCATTGGGAATGTCTGATCTGTGGGCTACTGAGCACTCCACTGGGAAGTCAGAGATAGTCAGATTTAAATTCCTTCTGGGTGAGGCAGGTAGGAATCCAGGTCTCAAGCTTCCAGGGCAAGCTCCCTAACCTGTCAACATGTGAAGGAAAGCCCTCAGCCTTTTCCTACACTTATCCATAACCATATATGTGTCTGGCCACTGTACAAGCTCAGTCCATACATAAATGTGTCCTCACTTTAAAGGTACTAGAATTGCAACCTGTGCACAATTGCCAGAAATGCTGCTTACACAGCTAGAAGCCTGACATTTAGGTGCACAAAAGGAAATAGGATTTCACCTATTGTATTCAAATCAGAGTTGAGCTGATGAAACTGAATGACCAAACTGCAACTACACTTACTCTGTTTCTTACTCAAACAGACACTGAGCTCATCAGTGTTTTACAAATGATTACCTCCTTTGAAATTTTATTTTTCTTGAGAAAACTGATTTCATGCTGAGCCAATTCTTGCTGGTATTGGTTTTAAAAGCATCTCATCTGGCATCTCATTCTGGTATCTATAGCTGTTCTCATACTACTCATATCTATTCCACAGCTCATCCTCATTCTTTTCCTCACCTCTATTCCACAGTATAGCTTATTGAAAGCATTTTCCACAGCTAGTAGATAGACAGGTAGCTATTATATTTTCTCTTAGCTCTTATAGCCAGCTGGCTTCTCTGCTTCTATATTCTATAAAATACTAAACATTACATTCTTGCAGAGAACCAGAAGAGAGAGACTGTTAAGCAAGTCTTGTTTGGAAGAGGGAGCTGATTGTGCCTGGTTGTGAGTAATTGTGGTTGACTGGGGCTGATTGCAATATGAACAAGGAAGTAGGCTTGTCTAAGCAGAAAGCCTGGGCTTGACAGATGATAGTGATACAGGAGTCAGCAGCATGGGACCAGGAAATAGGGCTGTTTGAGTGGGAGCTGAAGTGGGGAGATTGCTGGGCCACTTTTTTCCTCTGTAAGCTTGCTGAATGGCAGCAAGTAAAGGAGGAAGAGGGATTTTTTTCCAGGGCATAGCAGCAGAAGAGCTAGCATGAAAATCAGCAGAATGGCTGGAAAACCTAACAATGCCAAAACCTCTGCCACTGCCAATCCTTCCTCTGACTGTACTTGTGCAGGTTCTATCCAGGCATGGCCCCTGACTGCTGAGGCTTCCACCCAGGTTCTGGCCTGGTTTCCTGGTGACTAGTCTGCAAGTCCTTGCTGGGGGAGCCATGTAGGGGAGCGTTGCAAGTGTGAGAGGTGCTTCCTGGTAGATTCTACCAGGAGCAGGTAAGGGAGCTGCAAGACAAGGTGGGTAGGCTCCAAGGCTAAGTACAGACAGTCAAAAAGCACAAGGCAGGATCAATTAAATATTTGCCGGTTTCTCTAAGCTATGTAGTTTTAATCAATAAGGAACTGAACTGACATCCAGTTTTCAGTTTGGAAAAGCAGGCAGACACCTGTACTGACCCAAGCCAGAAGGTAGAGGGCACTGGAGCAAACCTCCCAGTCTGCAGGCCAGGCTTAGGTTAGCTGAGAACATGCCCCAACTCCCCTTCTTTCCCCCTTGCAGGGAGGGGATGTAGCTAGGGTGTGAATTAAGGGAGAGGTTGGGGAGGGGAGGGCTGAGCAGCCCCCCAATAAGAGATGAGAGCCCCCTGTCGGATTTGAAAATCATAACCTGGGAGAGTCTCCAATTGAATTGCTCCTTCACTTAGGTAGACTTGTTAATCAATGAACTGGTTTAATTATTTTTGCAGACCCCCGGGGAGTCAAGGCATAATTTGAACCCTGGAAGTAGCCCAATCTGGGGTCCAATCTGGGGTCTGCCCCCCCTACACCTCAACACTCCAGATCCCCCCTCGATTTCTGCCCTCCCCCATTAGTTGTGGCTGCCCAAGGCTGTCTGTTCCAGGGAGCAGGCAGGGAAGGGTTAAACTGCTTGCACAGTTGGACTGAGCAAACCGTGACAGCTTATCTCTTCCCTGAATGCTCCCTGGGACAGACAGCTCAGGCAGCCCCAGGTAATCAAGTGGAAAATGAGTGGGGATTGGGACTGGGGGGAGGATGAAGTAGGCTGTGGGCCTGATCCGGGCCAGCAGGAGAGGGGGACAGACAGCGGCTCAGCATGTCAGAAATTGGTAGGAAGTGGTATTCAGCAGCCATCCCAATGCTGGTACTACTACAACTGGCCAGACCTATGTTGGGGGTAGGGGGGATGTGGGCTCGGGTGGGGGAACCCTGCCACAGGTGTGGCCCCCACCCAAGTGGGCAGACCTCAGGCCATGGTGCTAGCCCCAGGATGGGGGAGTGTTGAGTATTTCCCCCCCTTTCCCCAATACCTCAGTGATTCACACTGGCCCAGTCGCAGGAGGGGGCAACCCTTGCAGACCGTTGTGGGGCCATGGCTGGGGTGGGGGCTTTATCCCTCTGCCTCCTCTCCCTACCCCCACTGGGCTGACAGTACAAGCAGGATGCAGGCTAGGGAGCACAGGCTTTGTTGCCTCAGCTCTGTGACACTGGGGCAGGGCTCACCCTGCTTAGCAGGAGCAGACAGCTTAGGCCAAGGCTAGCCCACCCACCCTGTTGTGGGGAATGTGCAAAGAATCTTGTGCTGCTGGGGAGCTGTAAGTTAACTCGAGTCAGGAGGGGATCTGGGACAGAAGTATGACAGGTTGGTTTAACCTAAATCAGTTCAGTCTGATACTACATTAATCCAGGTTTAACATAAACCAGTTTGGGCCATTTTAAAACTGTTTATGTGCACTGAACTTCTCTTCTGTTACAGGTTTAAAGTGGTTTGCAACAACTTATACCAGTTTGTGTGTATTTTCTTTCTCTAGCCCAAAATATCCACAGGCATGAGGCCTTCATCAATTCAATACCAAAAGACACCTCCAGCATCAGGGAAGTAGGATAGGCAAACAAAGCACTGAAAAACACATATTCTCTGTCAGGTAGAAGATGGCAGCTTGTCACTTCTAGGAACATACAACATACCTTTTTGGGAGCTGCAGCTGTGCAGCTGGAGAACAGGTATGAAACACTCACATTAGATGAGAAGGATGCCCAGTCCAATGCTAGGGGAGGCCAAGCCATGCACCTCTAAGGGAAGGAGAATTGAGACCACCACTACCAAGAAGAAGTGATGAGTGCTGGTGGTTGGCAATCCCCTCCTGCAGGGCACAGAGGCATCTATCTGCCAAGCCGACCTGTTGGCTCAGGAGCTCTGCTTCCTGCCAGGGACCTGCATCCTAGATGTCACAGAAAGGTCATCCCAATTCATCTAGCCCTCCGACTATTATACCAGGTTTCTTACTCACCCCAAAAACACCCCTACAATCCCCCACCCACTTACCCAGCCAGAAACCCCACACACCCAAGCTCCCCCCAAAAACTTCATCCCCACAAACCCTACACCCAGCTATAAACCCCCCAATCTCCCTTACAAACCCCACACCCACTCCCCACACCCCTTCTCCCCCAAACCCCACACCTTCCCACAAATCACATCCTGCGTGCCCAGCTGGCCACATCAGATGAGACAGGACCTGCTTGTAGGAGCTGTGCCTGCAGGGCAAAAGCCACATTGCAGCCCTGCCCTGTGCCTACACCCATGCTGGGACATGATTTTGCCACTGCCTGCCATGACATTCTCATTCTCAAGCTCAGGAAATGCAGATAATATTAAAGTACTGTATGGTTGATATATAGCTGATTAGCGCATCATACTTAGTGGGTACATCTACATGTGTACTTTATTGTGGAGATGACTAATTAGCTCCACAGTAAAGTGTTACAGCCTACACCAGTATTAAGGCACAGTAAACTTATTAGCTCTGCCATAGAATAGTACTGACAGTGCCAATACTATCCTACATCAGAGTACTTTACTGCATTGAAACACACGTGCAGACACTGACTGGGGGCATAAATTGCACCTGGTCAGCCAAACCAGCCAGGGGCCTGCTCTGCCCTGGCTCCAATTGCTACTGTCTCAGGTGCACATGTAGACACTGAGCTTGAGAGCAATTCACTCCAATTCAAAGTGCTCCATAGTTTATTGCATCGCATTGATTGCATATGTAGCCGCACACATTGAATAGTCCTCAATGGCTTAATGTCAGGTTAGGTGTAGGTATCAAATGAGGTCACCCAGGTATCTGTCCTGGGTCAGGTATTGTTCAAGATGTTCATTAACCATTTGGGATTATGGGATGCAATACACATTTAACAATTTTTTGGATAACACTAAATTAGTTAGAACTGTGGACACTGGAGAGTAGGGATAGGATCCAGAATGACCTGGATAGATTGGAACAATGTTCCACAAACTACGAGATGAGATTCAACAAGGAGAAGTGCAAAGTCCTGCAGTTGGGATGGAATAACTACATGCACAAATACAGACTGGGAAATGACTGGGTAGGCTACACTACTGCAGATAAGGACCTAGGGATTAGGGTGAACCATAAGTTGAATAAGAGCCAACAGTGTGCTCTTGTTTTAAAAAAAGCCAACATCATCTTGGGTTGTATTAACAGGAATTTCACTTGCAAATCAAAATAAGTGATTCTTCTCTTCTATTCAACACTGGTGAGGCCTCACCTGGTGTACTGAGTCCAATTTTGGGCCCTACACTTCAGGAAGCCTGCAGATGGTTTGAAAAGGGTCCAGCACAGAGTAACAAAAATGATCCAGGGCTTGGGAGACAAGACTTCTAAGGAAAAGCTGAAAGAACTAGAGTTATTTAGCCTGAAGAAGAGATGGCTGAGGAGGAATTTGATAACAGTCATCAAATACCCAAAGGGTAACTATAGAGAAGATGAAGATGGACTTTTTTCTGTAGCTATAGGGGACAGGGCTAGGAGCAAAGGACTCAGGCTGCAGCAGAGAAAATTTAGGTCGGAGATTAGGAATAACTTTTGGACTAGGAAGGTGATCAAGTATTGGAACAGGCCACCTGGAGAAGTTGTGGAATTTCCATTCCTGGAAAGTTTCAAAGGCAGGTTAGGGCCTTTTTACATGGTACTTTTAGGCAGCTCCTGGAGCAATTCCCCCCTTAATTAGCCACACATAAAGAGGCAGGACCATGCCATGGCTGGTAGAAACATTTAGCAGCCCCAGCAGCAGTGGTGGTGGTGTTGGCGGGGAGGAGGGGAAGGCATTACCTTATTGCGGTGAGCCACCAGCATGCTGCCTGTACTTGTGCCAAGTTTCAGGGAAGGCAGGTGACATTGACAGTTACATGCCCCCCACCAACCACCTCTCACACCCCTGCCTCTAGAGCAAGGATAGAAGTGTGCCCTGGGTCACCAAACATGCTCACCAGGCCTCTAGTTGCAGATCACAGCTGTGCAGGTGAGAGGCAGTCAGAGAGCATTTTTAGCCTTAAGGTGTGACTGCTCCAAACTCTAAACTAGCACTAAACCAATCAACTTTTATGCAGCTCACAGTATCAGATGTAACAAGGCCCTCAGACAGACACTTGGGTCAGATGATGTATTTAAGGATGATCCTGCCTTGAGCAGGGAGCTGGACTAGGTGACCTTATGAGGTCCTTTCCAGCCCTACTTTCCTATGATCCTATGGAGATTAGATACAAACTTCAGCAGCAAGAGTGAATGAGTTGAAACTTTAGGGTCAAAAAGACAAATGTCACTGTGGCCCTGTAGTGACAATGAAAAAAAATGTGGTAGGGTGTCTCAAAACCATCCCTTATGCAAGTTTGGTAAGAAAAGAGAGTATGAGATCTTCACAAGTTTTAAAATGTTGTGGAAGATTTCATAGATGCCATAGACATTACGGCTGGAAGGGACCTTGGAGATCATTAAGTCCAGCCTCCTGCCTCAGGGGCAGAGAGACAGCTAGGGTCAAAGGATCCCAGCAAGATAAGCATCCAAGTGTTTCTTGAATGAGTCCAGAATAGGTGCCTGCACTACTTCTGGAGGGAGTGTATTCCAGGTCTTGGGGGCTCGGACAGTAAAGAAATTTTTTCTTATGTCCAACCTAAAATAGTCCTGGAGGAGTTTATGACCATTGGTCCTTGTTTTTCCTTGGGGCGCTCTGGTGAACAGATGTTGTCTCAGGTCCTGAAGCACACCCCTTATGTACCTATAAGCTGCCACCAGGTTCCCCCTGAACCTGCGCTTTTCCAGGGTGGAGAGTCCCATGGCTCTCAGCCTCTCTTCATAAGGCCTATTCTCTTGCCCTTTGATCATGTATATGGCTCTCCTTCGGACTCTCTCAAGAGTCTCGACCTCCTTCTTGAATTGTGGAGCCCAGAATTGGATGCAGTACTCCAGCTGCGGCCTCACCAAGGCCGAGGACAGCGGGAGGAGGACATCCTGAGATTTACTTGAGAAGCATCTATGGATGCAAGCCAGAGTTTTGTTTGCTTTACCAGCTGTGACCTTGCATTGGTGGCTCTTGTTCATCTTGTGGTCCATCATGACCCCCAAGTCTCTTTCAGCCAGGATATCTCATGGGAATGTCAGTGTAACATTTATTTATGTACAGAATTCTCCTCCATTAAAGTACAGACTCAACACAGTTTCAGCCAAGATAATAAAATTCCCTGACATTGCTTGCTTGTTTTTGGTTTCATTTTGTTTGTTTGTTTGTTTGTTTGTTTGTTTGTTTGTTTGTTTTTTGGTGTATGTATATGTGTGGGGAGCAGGGAAGGGGGCAGAGATTGTGACTGCTGTAAGATTTTTTTGCTGTGATACAATAAAAATGAGAAATTTGAAAACCAACATTGCCCACAGGCCAACCAATGTATTTTTGGCCTTAAAAAGGGGAGAAAAAGAGACATTTTTGCTGTCCAGTACTGGGCAAACTCTTTCTTCTATTTGCACTATATTGATGGCATTGACAGGTCTGCCCAATTTCATGGCTCACTATTTTTACTAAAAGACTAGTCCCAACTTCATTGTCCCATAGAAAAAGAACAATCCAGCCTTCCAAACACAAAAAAGCAGCCATTACCACTTGCTGTGAACAGAGGCAGTAAAGATACTCAAAGGTACACTGTTACAGAGCAATTTCAGTTAGTTGTACTCAGTCCCATATTTGGGAATTGTGTCTTACTAAACATGTCCAGATGATAGTGAGCTCCATCTCTGTTTGGTTAATCTGGTGGAGAGATCCTTCCCTGTCATACTAACCAATCCTGTTTAATTATTTCCTTGTATTGTGCAGTCTGTCTGTCTATATCCATCTGTTGCTTGTTCCTTAAATTGTTAGCACTTTAGGGCAGGGACCATCTATTTTCTGTGCTGGAGAAGCACATAGCACAATAATTTCTGTGCCATGACTTCAGACCTTGGCATCATCACTATCATGAGACAAAAGAAGTTATATATTTCTGCATGGGCGGAAGCAGAGGATAATCTACTGCCACTCTGGCAACTTCTTGTGTGGTGGCAATAAAACTATTTCATACTAGTAAACTATGCAAGTTAGTATGTGATACTGCAGACACAACTCCACATGCTTAGAGATAGAAATGTATGTACCTATAGATGTAGGAGACAGCAAGGCCTTCTTCAGCAAGCAGGGAAATGATGAGTACTGGACGTCTACATGAGACATTTAACATGCAGTAGCCTAATAACATTGCGCAGTAGCATGCCAGGCAAAAAATGTGTTAATATGCTACTGTGCAGTAGTTCTAGGCTACTGCGTAGTAAACACCACTAAAAAACTGTGCTTTGGTGCTACTGAGCAGTAACTGTAAGTACTGCCCGTTTAGTTAGTATTTCATTAAGCAAGTACTAAATTAAATGTGCAGTAACTACTGCACATTAATGAACATGTAGATGCTCCCTTTCCCTTGGAAGGTGTGGTAGATTCACTCATACCAGATGAAATATAAAGTAGGAAATGTTAATCAGTCATCACCAGCTGGTGAATAGCAGGCTAGAATGGGAAGAGCAGGTGACTGAACTGTCAATAGTGTAGTAACGTATGGGCTGGATGGCAAGAAATTTTCCCTGAACACCCATTTGAATTTACTTATGCATTTATTTTTGCAAATGCCCAGAGAAACATCACAATTCAGCTGTGTGCAGTTGGACTAAACCCAGTACCTGGTCCAGCACTGAATTTACCATTTACAAAGAGAGGGCTGGAGTCCTTGGTGAAAAATGATACACACATTATTATCAAAGTTCAAAATTTCAATTCCACTTTTCAGTGAAAATTTGCCACACTGAAAAATTTTAATCAGCTTTTCATTGGTAACATTTCTAAAGACAGGGCTCTATTATTGTCACATTAATGTTTCACTTGAAAAAAAAATCAAAAATGTAAAATTTGGGAGAAAAAAATAACATTCCTGATCTGAACGTTGCTTGTATTCCTGTTGATTTGAGGCAAGAACCTTCCCTGGCAGATGACCCAACTCACCCAAGAGCATAATTCAAACCTCAATCTACATGATCCTGTTCTGTGCTCTGGTTCATATTTGTTCTGCCCACTACAAAATTGTACAGGTCCCTTACTAATGTAGACTAGTATATGAACTATAAATGATAAAGTATCTTTGGTTTTACTTGAAATTTATATATAATTGATTATATCACTTAACTGTGTCAGCATAGGAATAAACCACCTAATCATATATTTGGATTGTTTCTTAATCAATATAATGCCATCAATGTATCTGTCTGTTGGGGAGAAAATAAAAGCAGGCCATACAGGTATGTTTTGTTCAGTGAAATTCTGAGAGCTGAGTGCCTCAGTTACTATATGATCTCCCCCATTCAGTCTGCCAGTACACTCAGTTTTTCTAAACCTATTCACAAATACTATTCAATTTGTGAATCCAAAATGAATGATGATTGACAGTTATGCTTAGTTGCATGTGCCAGAAGGTAGGTCTGTAATCAGATTACAGCTACCATATTAAGTTCCATGATCATTATGAATTTTACTGTATTTCATCATTTCAGTGACATAAAACATGTTGTTCTTTCTGCAGTGTACTGTAACACTAGCAGGCTAGTTCTCAAATGGGAGCTATTTGATATAATTTTTAAGTATAGGTCATTAGTGTCATTCATGAAGTATCACAGTTTAGTGCTCTGTAGAAATGTTTGTAAAATGCCATCCTGTAAAGCATCTAAAGCCAACACTGACTCACAGCTCATTGAGCTCATTAGTGTTTGTCCATGGGTCATTGCTAATAAAACTATTTACCTCTTTTGTTGATCTTTGAGTTTAGACACACTTTTTTCTTTAATATGAGTTTATTGTTACAATTAAAATACAAAATAGCATTAAAATTAAATTGAGTCTAAAAATGTTAGTGGTTAGGAAATTTAGTATAAAAGATAAAATTCTACCCCAAACACAGCTCCAATCTGTATATAACAGAAATCACTAAATCCTTCAAGTGTGGATAGTTTTATATATTATGAATGACTCCCTTTGATTCAAATTTGGTTTGGCTCTTGACCAGAGTTTAAAATAAAAATTCCTTGAAGCCAGTTTTGTAGCCAAGGGATTCTGGGGCCTTTCTGAACCAGCCTGTTTTGATATAGATTACAGCAGCTTCACAAGTGAAACTAAACCTTACTATCTGACCTTAGAGGCCTTTCTACCAGAAGCATTACTGAGCATGATAATATTGATATAAAACTATCTATCCCCCGGCTAAGTAAAGATAAAGAGGGGGTAAATAACAGACACCTTGTTTCAGGGACACAAAATGAAGCCCCTCCTTTTTCTATGTAATTCCCAATGAACTCACTATGTCCATTTTACCTGCTTTGCCCTAAGTCTTCATCACAAATCACACCTACAGAGAACTGTGTCTAAGTCTATACATGCACAAATGCTCCTTTTCCAGGTACAAATAAGAAAGATTCTAAATATTAGCCTATATCATTTATTTAAGATTAGATTTCAACACCCAAAGGGAATTTAACAGAATAACCTGATTGGAATAATCAAGATGCTTACCTAGAGAATCAATAAGACTGGGAAACAGATAAGCCTATTTTCCTGAGACTAAACAAGAGACAACAGAGATAGTACTTTTAGGAAGTGAGAAAAAGCCAGAAAAAAAGCCAGAGATTATATAGGGAGCATGATTTTTCATTCTGTTTTTTATTTTGTTAGTTCCTTCCTTTAAGAATCAATAATGCTTTAACCTGGCAAACAGGTATATTACTTGATGCCAAAACTTAGCAATCAAAGAGACAGTACTATTAGTCTCAAAAGCTCTGTCTACACTAGGAAAGTTAATACAATACTTCTTCATAAAATAAAGTCCACTAGTGATAGCAATGGAAGAAGAAGTAGCATAGATAGAACAAAATGTATCCAGTGTGATGAGTCAGAAGTGAAAATGCCTAAGCTCTGTCTGCAGTACAATTCCCACAATTTCTAAAATAGAGATAGATTTAATACAACAAAGTTTATTATTGCAAATATAGCCAAATTTGTTTTCCTTGCTCCTATTGAACAGTATTTTGGTTTGAAGTCATATATCTGCTAAACTGCCATTAGCCGTAATCACTTCACCTTTTGACACTTGTGGAGGTGCACATAATTCTGACCTCCTGTCTTCCTTTGTGTCTGTGTCAATGCCATATGCCATGCAAATGTGTGGGAAACTTTTTCTGTGTTAATTTATGTTTTGTGGCTTTCCTTGCCTCCTCTTCAGAAAGCAAAATTACCAAGGAATGTTGCCATAGCAATTTCATGCAAAATTTAATGGTCCAATTTGTAAAATATGAAACCTTCAAGTCAGAAGTGCCTTTGGAATACTTTAGGGTCACAGAATCATTGGAAAGTAGGGCTTGAAGGGACCTCATGAGGTCATCGAGTTTCAAGGTAGGATTATCCCTTACTAAACCATTCCAGTTAAGTGTCTGTCTAACGTGATTGAATTCACTATAGGGTGAGAAAAGTAGCCAGCAGGGCAGAAGTTCTAGACTTCAGAAAGACTAACTTCAATGTGCTCAGGAGATTAGTTAGTGAAGATCTAGAGCATTGGAGAAATGGGAGTCCAGGAAGAGTAGTTGTTCCTCAAGGGAGCAATCCTTCGGGTGCAGAAGGAGACAAACCTATTGTGCACAAAAGAATGCAAAGGGGCCAAGAAACCCTTTTGGCTGAACAGGGAAATCAAGGAAAGCCTAGGGGCAAAGAAAGAGGTATTCAAGCTGTGGAAGCAGGGGGTAACTACCAAGGAGGAGTATACTTCCTTGGATCACATTTGCAGGGAGTCAGGAAGGCCAAAGCAGCAATGGAACTCAGAGTGGTGACAAAAATTAAAAATAACAAAAACTCCTTTTTCAGGTATATAGGAAGAAAAACAAAGGTACAGGATAACATAGGATCCCTACAAGACAGATTAGGGCAATTGGTGACAGATAGGGGGATCACAGCTGAACTCATCAATGATTTATTTGCCTCTGTATTAGTGAACACAGACCAAGATAAATCTTCCATTTACATTATAGATAGGCACAGGAGGAACACGAGCCCAGCAATGGTTAGCATTCACCGACATAGTAAAGGGACTCTTGGAGGGGCTGGATGTGTTTATGTCAGCAGGCCCAGATGATCTTCATCCAAGGAAGGAATTAGCTAGTATCATAGCAGAACCACTGACACAGCTGTTTAAGCACTCATGTGGCTCAGGTCAGGTCCTAGAGGACTTTCCCAG
>NW_017729027.1:23812835-23816673 GCF_001723915.1 Gavialis gangeticus | reverse complement strand
CTTCATCCAAGGAAGGAATTAGCTAGTATCATAGCAGAACCACTGACACAGCTGTTTAAGCACTCATGTGGCTCAGGTCAGGTCCTAGAGGACTTTCCCAGTGGAAAAGGGCCAATGTGATCCCTGTTTTCAAGAAGGGGAGGAAGGAAGGAGGATCTGGGTAATTATAGGCCAGTTAATCTCACCTCTTTCCTTGGGAAAACCTTTGAAAAAATTCTCAAGGATCACATTTGTGGGAGCCTAGCAGGAAAAATAATTCTGAAGGGCAACCAGCACAGGTTCATAGCAGATAGATTGCTGGCTAACCTTGTTTCTTTTTATGACCAGGTCACAAAATGCTTAGCTAGGTGTTGAATGCTTAACCACCCTCATAGTGAGACAGTTCTTCCTAATCTGGCGCCTAAATCTCCTCTGCTGCAATTCCAGGCCTTTGGGTGCCCTATATACATGCTGTGCAGGCTGGTCATCAGGCTGGTCATCAGGCCCAAATGGAAACCCATATAGGTGGTCACCTGACAGAAGGTGTAGGGCATTGGAGGCAAATAAGGCCAGTGCCTCAGGCCAGGCCTTCTAGTCTGGCCTTGAAGGCTGCAGGGAGAGGAGGTCCTGTGTGAGATAGCTGCAGAAGTCAGACTGACTGGCACCATGGTCCCATAGAGCTATAAGGAATAAGCTAAGGAGGACTTATAGCTTGCAGAAAAGTAATGACCCAGTGTGGAGAGGATTTTGTCGTACAGTCAGAGTGCTTATGTTTTCATTCTGATTAAGTCAACCAGAGGACCAGGTCATGGCTACAGAGGAGGTATGGAGGTCATGGAGGAACCTGGTGGGGCACTCAATAGCAAGAAACCTAGATTGGTGTCAAGGATCCAGAGGGCTGAGGGCTGGGGCATTGAAAACAGCCTGGCTTGGGGTCAGAGACCCAGAGGGCTGAGGACTAGGGGTGAACCAAAGCAGCCTGGGATCAGGCCTCGCAGAGGGCTGGGAGGAACAAGGATGAGGACAGGAGGACCAAGGCCATGGCAGTGATGTCAAAAGCCATAGCATGCTTAAGCCACAAGAGCTAATGCCTGGTTTGGTAAAAAATAAATCTTTGCCAGGGCCAGGGGCATAGCAAAATGGTAGGAGCTAGGGCCAAGAGTCCAGGGAAAGGAGAGAGCCAGGAGTTCAGCAGGCTGACTGAAGTGATGGGCAGGCCAGAGGGGCCAGTGGACAATTTAAAGTAACATCTGAAAATAACATCTGAGAGACATGAACATGCCTACAGGGGTAGAAGGAGGCCACATATAGCTCATAAGGCAACCAGTGACCAGAGGCACTACTAGGAGTAGGAGAGCCATAGTGTAGTGTCCAAAGGGCAATTCAGAGCTAAACTAGGCTCACTTTGGGACCTTGAGGTAAGCCTCCTGAAACCTTATAAATAACATCAAGGCATGGCAGATAGAAAGGGAAGGGACCCTGGGGACCTGTATTGGGGACAGGGGTCAAGTGGCCACCAGAGAGCATCACAACCAGCTGTGGGCCCTGATCCTGTCACATATAGGAAACAAAATTTTAAAAATTTTAAATGCATACTATTATAAACTAATTCTGAATTAATTATAATATAATTATAATCTATCATTATACATTTATTCTGAAAATTATAAATACTTCCTGTGACAAGAAACTCTATCACACTCTCTCCCACAAAGAATAGGGAAATAGAGCACTTCCAAACTCTTTCCACCAAAAGTTCATCAACACTCTTTGCCTTTCTTGCTTTCTCCTGAGAGCTGTAGAGAACTGCATTCCCCTCACTGCTTCTGCTCTCCCCGCAGGTCCTCACTCTCCCATTTTGTGAAACCATATAGTCTGCCCTATTTCCAAGCATCTTTGTTTATCCTCTTCACCTCTAAAAATCAAACCTCCTCAGTTAACTGTTGGCCGTAACTCTTGAAAAACTATCTCCTGAACTAGTACTATATATCATCTCTTCGCCAAATGCATAATTTATTTGATGCAGTAAAGACGCAGCTTCTGCTCTGTCTTCAATTCTCCTTCAGTCCTCTCAGGGCTCCATCCTAGTTACGCTTCCTGTTTCTGCACAATGACCCCACTAAGAATCTTGTCCAAGGTACAGACCTGTAAAAAGAAAAAAAAAAGCTACCTCCTTTTCTCTATTTCTCCTGAGATTCATAGGTAAAAGTGTATGAAGTGTATTAGCATTCCACCGTGTAGTCTTGTTTTCAAAGGGTTATTCTTTCAGTGGAAAATTTCCCCTAGGCTGAGACTTGGCACACAGGTTTTCAGACCAGATGGAAAATTATTTTTAAAAACTAAAATATCATTGATTAGAAATGAGCCCAGGAAACATTTGTAGTTCTGAACCATTATGTGCTCAAAATCTATAGAAGAAAAACAGTTGATGTTTTTAACAGTACAGCCCCATGGTTCTACATCAGATTGATGCCCACTGGTGTTTTAAATTGATTTTAACAATGACACGTTATAGTTTTCATGGTGGCTACTGTGCATGTGTAGCTCTCACCAGCTGTCCTGAATCTTGACTCCTATCTAGCTATGCAAATCATTAGCACTATTAATTATAATGTTGCACTACCCATGAGTTAGTACCAAGTCCGTTCAGCATGCAGGGGTATATTGACCATCTATACAGGTGGAGTAGTGAGGGGAATGAAAATCTTACCTGTCTGGTCTTTCTTCACAGGGAAGGCAGCCGCTACTGTATAACTGAAATTAATATTAGACTCTAAGTGATAGCACTGAAGTCATGAAAATACTTCAACAAGAATGGTCTCTGAAGAGAGTGTTTATTAAGCACAGCAATTTGCAATTTCTGGCATAAGACAAATAAAAAACCAAAAACTTTACCTAAGGTAAGACACAGCAAAATAAGACACAGTGGCTGCATCTACATCAGATGCTGTCTGCACAAGTGTTACTATGCAGTCATTTACTACTTGCAAGTACAAAATGACTGCGCACTAACCAGCATTACTGCATGGTACCATCTCCGAATGGCTTTTTGGTGATGCTGACTGAGGAATAGCACATTACTACTGTGCAGTAATGTCGCATAACACTTCATGCCACACGATGCTACTGTGCCACAGTAATGAGCTACTGGGCAGTTAGTGTCTCTTTGTAGACATGGCAAGTAACAACACACAACTTAGCCTAATTCAAGATGTGACAGAAACTTTGCATAAGTCTTATGTAGATCCAAATTCCCTGCAGTGTCTCTGCAGCCAAGGATTCAGAAGTTCGTCTTAGGTAGTGAGGACAGATTGTATCTTTGCCTCTTTTTTTATGGGAAATCTGCACCCCACTTTTCCCCTGGTTTGCTTTGACAATGGCGCGTCTTTCACATCCATCACCCCCTCTCATGTACCCCATGTATCCTATATCTCTTGCCCATTACAGGTTTTACTTTGAAATGTAAGTGTAGCTCCTTGCTTCCATTTCCATCAGCTACAGGATTAGTTAAAGGGCCAGAAACTGTTAGTCTGTGCCATGTATACTTGCCAACAACTGGTACAGTGGCAGTAGCACCTGTCTTCCTTATGCAGACAGCCAGGGCAACAGTGGAGGCTGGAAGCAGCCGTCCAAAGGTACAGGCTTCCTGGGAGTTGCCCCTCAAGCTCTGTTCACTCCCTCCCCCTGTCCCATATATGCTGCTGGGTGCAGGAATGTGCCTACTGTGAGAAAAAACTTGGGGAGGGGAGGGGAGGGAGCAGCAATGCACTGCTGGGTGCAGAGCTATGCTGCCTAGCTTCTGTGACTGGGCAGCACAGGGCTGCCCCGGCATGGTATAGACTCAGGGGGGGCAGGGGGG
>NW_017729027.1:23804145-23807835 GCF_001723915.1 Gavialis gangeticus | reverse complement strand
GAATGTTTACAACCCACCAGATGTCTCCACGTGGAACCCATTCGATGATGACAATTTCTCCAAGCTCACGGCTGAGGAGCTGCTAAACAAGGACTTTGCGAAACTGGGTGATGGTAAGCTGCTGGGGGGAACGGGGACGGGGTGGGGACATGGATTCTGGCATCTCCTTATAGTCAGCGCCCAGGACTGGTGCCCTGCTGACCTTCCCTTGTTGCTCTGCTGTCAAGAAGCACATTGTCTATACAGCTATTATTTTCAGCAACATTGTATATACAGCTATTATTATACCTTTGTATATAAGTTTGAAAAACATACCAGTTTTTTAAACAAGAATTGACCTGGACTCTAAAGTATACTTCTTCCTTCACATAAATTACTTCAAGGATTTAAGTGTAACATTTACAGTTCCCAATTCCCTACCAGCATAAATGCCTTAGGGCTAGATTGTGCAACCTTTACTTACGTTCGCATTTCCCTTTGACTTCACTGAGATTACCTGTGTTCTTCACAGCTCACCAGCATGATAAAAGGTTGAACAGTCTACCTCTTGGTGAAGTCAACTGAGAATTCCTAACATTTTTGTTTTTTACATAAGAGATTACCCAGATCTATTTTGTTCCATTCATTCTACTGGGTTTTTTTCCCCCACACTTCCTGTGAAGAGACCTACTGAAGCCTGAACTGCACTAAATATACAAAATGAAATCAAACAGAGGCCATATTTATGAGCAATAGCTATGTAAAATACCTATTTAATTATTAATAACTATTACAGTTCCACAAGCCTGTATATAAACTCTGCTTATTAAAAATCTTTATCGAAAGTGTTTATTTCTTAAGCATAATATGCCTTTCTCAGAAAAATATCAAAGCCATTATCTTTCCTCCTCCTCCAAATTGTATCAAAGGCATAGGCTTAGGCTATGTAAAGCACCCTGAAGAATTAGGATATAAGGGAATATTTTTGTTTCTCCTTGTTTTTCCTCATCTTCAAATTTCAGAATGCTGCCATATGTTTTGAAGGTAGCCTATATGCAAAACTGAACATTATGTAAAACAATGTTCAAACTATATAATACCTATGACTGATTGATTTTAGTGAATATGCAAACTTTTTAGGAAAAGGTACACACATGAAACTTTAATAGATTTTTATTTTGTTTTCTAATGATTTTATAATTCCAATACATCCAATTCATATTGATCTTGACTTTAGCACAAATAAAGTTAGAAAATGAGAATCATTACTTCTGGAGGTTATAAATTAGTGATTTGCTGCATAGAGCAAATTATTGCATGGTGATCAGTTTCTAACTATTTTAAATTATAAATTGGGTTGTTTTCTCATGTTTCAAGTTGCAAAATTCATAATCTGACATTAGATTCTATAGCTTGAACTCAAGACAGATTGGAATAAAAGAAGTATGGAATTAATCTGACCAGTAAATATAATATGAAACACAAAACCTGGCTCTTCTCCAAATTATAGTAGCACTCAGCATTTAATGAGAAGGGCCATGAATCTTTCCTATTACTAGTCATATGTCCTTTTGCCTGGTGACTAATAAATTAATTTAGATTATTTTTTAATGCTTATAATAATCTAAATTCTTTCAGTTTCAGAATTAAAATCAGCGGTATAGAAGAGGGGTAGAGGGATGTCATGATACCCACATTTGGGATCAAGTTTAAAAAAGATATTTTAAATTACTTATGGTAGCCTTTCATCCACACAACACTAAATTTTATGCATAACTTGCTACGTGTTATCAGTCCCATTTTACAGTTGAAGAACTAAGAAGTGTAGTATTTTTTCCAACATCGAAGAACAGATGAATTAGAAGACTACAACAAAACCAAGGGTGATATATTCATGATCCAAATTACCTACTGAACTATTTGTGATATCTTTAAAAACGTATTTCAAATAGGTCCTTGGCAGACATTATACAATAAAGCAGTTATTTGTATCTTAAAGCATAACCTAATGACACATTCAGGCAATTAATGGAATGACAAAGTGTGAAACTTGCTACAAAACTATTACATAAAAATGTCTACTAGTTTTGTGGCTGATTTCCATCACTCTTTAAAACAAACGTGTGTCTGGGTAGATTGCACTGGGCAGCCCCAATGCAGCCCTGATGCAGCAAACACTCTGATGATCATTGGCAGATAACTGAGACCGAACTGCGGTTTGAACCACAACTCTAATCTAACCCTGCCAATAATCAGCTAATTGTCTGTTGGCAGGGACTATACCGTATGTGGTTCAAGATCCAATGCAATCCAAATCCAGCCAATGATCAGGTGGTTGCTGGCCTGCTCCAGGAACCACACTTTAAATGAGTGGTTTTTGTATGTTTAAATGTTAATATGTCATACAGACTGCGAGGGAGTGAGACAGAGCAAACAGAAACCCAGAGGTATCTTACATGCTGGGCAGGGGAGGTTAGGAGAAGAAAAGCAGCTTGCAGCAACAGACAGAGAGTGAAAACAAGTAACACTTGCAGCATGGAGAGCCGGCAGGGCTGCAGCTGCAGCTCAGAAGGGAAGAGAAACACCCACCACACTTCCAGAGCAGCATCTTGCTCAGGATTGGAGGTGGGAGGCTGCCCAGAGGTATTTCCAGCCCGGCAGCGGGCTAGAGGGGGGTCAGTTCCCTGCAGGCTTCAGTGAGATAGGAGCGGCTGAGTGCCCCGGCAGGCATGTAGCAAAACCCCCAGTTTTTCTTTTTTTTATTATTTATCTTAAAATGCATTCCCTCCCCTTCCCCAACCATTTCTGACTTTTCTCTCCCTCTCTATTCCCTACAGATAAGTATAAGTGAGTGCAGACTTAGGATAAGCTTTAAGCACTTTTATTTTTGGTGGCAAGTTTTGGTTATGGATATCCATTGTTTTATAATTATTAGGTTTGTATTCATTTTTACTGTTGTATATTGTATTGTTGTCATTTTTGTAGTGATTTTTATTGTTTCATATGGATATTGTATGGTTTAGGTCTGTGTTTGTAAGTGAACCAAAGTCATGTCAAGTTTCCATTTTATATATCAAGCCTCCATCTTCTGTCCTCTGCCTGGGCATCCCATGTTGTAACAATATGATTCACTGTACCCCTCCCATGTAAATTGGTTCCTGGATGAAAGAGAAACAAAGGTAGCAGGCCTTTACTGAATGGCCTGTAGCGACTGGGCCATCACCTCACATTGATTCATCCAGGAACCATGGGCCTCACCCAGGAACAGAGACAAGACCAGCATTTGAAAGACAAAAGACCTGCTGCAGAACCAGCAACTCTCACCATTACAGACACTCAAAACTGCACATCCCTGCATGGAGCACACATGCTCAGTACTCCAGGGGCTGACCCTTGCCTGGGCATGCCTCCTTGTCACTAGGGTTACACAAGGTCTGCCCTTATAAAGAGGGGCAGTGAAGACAGATCCAGTGAGAACTCCATTTCCATCTGGACCAGACCAGTTTCACATCACCTATCCACCACAGAGGCCCTGCTGGTGACCCCCCTCTGGACAACATCTACTGGACAAGGACCCCTTTCCGGCCCAGATAGGTAGATACTACCTGTATACCTCCTCCTACAATTTGGACTCTCTCTCTGCTCCTGGACTTCAGTGGACTTCAGTCCCTGCACCAAGCCTCTCTAACCCCTGTTGCCACTGGGTGTGTG
>NW_017729027.1:23777603-23799145 GCF_001723915.1 Gavialis gangeticus | reverse complement strand
TTGTCTTTTAATCAATTAAGATCAATTAACCTAAAGTTAACCCCTGACCCTCAGTTCTTCAGCCCAGGCCCCTGTAGTCTACAGGTTCTAATCTCAGTCCTGGTAATTTTAAACCCCTACACTTCTACTTTCTTACCTTAACCTTTCTCCAGGTATCCCAAGTACACCAAGCACATACATACATACATATCACAACACCTAATTTAGGAACTCACTTGTGTGTATGTGTAGGTGGGTGGTATGTGTGTAAATTAGTGAATACACATATATAGATATAGATAGATATTGTGTGTGGTATATGAATTAGTAATCTGCATATGTTTATTGAATGTGCAGGTGTTGGTAACTGGTAACTGATTCTGTCTAAATTTGGTGTGTGTAGTGTGCGTGAACCTAGACTAGTTATTTTAAACGTGTATATCTGAGTTGCTAGTGTGTGTGTATGTATATGTTTATATAGATATATGTATCTATATGTATATGTATGTATATATATATAATGGCATTGTGTGCATGATATACAAATTAGTGATCTGTGTCTAATGTTTGGGGAGTATAGTGTATGTGCTTGAGCTGGTAGTGTAAGTGTGTATGCCTAACAGGGATGTATGCACCTAGCGAGTGTTTGCTTAATTGATTTTTATGTGTGCATGTGCAGTTGTACACCATGCCGTCCTGTTTAGCAGTGCAATATTGAGATCCTGAGCATTGGCCTGACCCCTCAGGGCAACAGGCAAGGGTTGCAAAACTTGCTAGAGGAACACTTGGGGAGTGACCCTGAGTAGGAGGCAGGCAGGAGCCTGCACACATACCGTTGTTGATAATCTCCTGAGCAGAGGGTCAGCTGAGGATCCCAGGGGAAAGAATACACACAGCCTTTGATAATCTCTGGAGTGGAGTGTCAGCTGAGAATCTGGAGGAGAGGCCTGAGGAAAACTGCTGTTCCAGGTTACACCCTTGCTCCACATGGAAGAGATCCTATTGGGACTGTGAATATTCACAAGGGAGCTGGGCGGGCCTGTGCAGAACAGCGACTGGACTAATCAATGTGTTTGCTGTTACGATTGGGATTTTGAGAACCTGACTTTGGGTGAAAGGGAACATAGATTGAGCCTAGCAAGGAGACAGAGCAGTTGGTGGTTTTCTTGGTTTTTCCTTTTCTTTGATATTTTGAGCACAGGCCAAGACCAGCCCTGGAAGGGGTGCACTTAATCAAAATCAAAGGTCACCCTGGTGGTAGAGGGCCGAACAATGGCAGTACTGCAACCTGGCTGCAGACGAACTTTGAGTACCATCTAGAGAGGGTAGCCTGGGGTAAAGGGGAGGTTTGGAGCCCCACAGGAGAAAACAGGGATTGAGACCAGGCAGGATCACTGTGGGCAGTGCCTCCTGGGAATGTAATTTCATGAAAGTCATGGCAGGTGAGAAACACAAGACCAGCTTCCTGGCAGGCCAGGTGATCCAAAGCTGAGGTCCAGCCTGTCGCCACCTGTAGGAAAATGAACTCGGGGCAGTGGTTACAAGCCCTACAACACCTACAGCCATCACACAGACAATATTGGGCTTTGCTGGACAGCTTAATAGTAAATCAAGAGTAGGATCACTGAAACCAGCATAGAATTTCTTCACAAATGTATTGGGTAAAACATAAACTCCATTAAATTGAGTACAGGCAGTCCTCGCACTTATGACACAATTGGTTCCTGAAAACCATGTCTTAAGTCAAAACGTTGTAACTCAGAACTGTTTTTCCCACAAGAAACAATGTTATAAATGGGAGATAGTTCCTTAACCAAGGACCAATACCCTATTTTCACCAAAACTAACCCAGAATTTTACTGAATCAATTATAGATGAGTAATATAGCTACATTAAATTATGCATATTGTAGATTGCAATAAAATTGCTAATTAAATAGCAAATTAAAATGTTGTAAGAAGATATAAGGGTTCAAGAGAAGGACTAACAAGTCTGCTTGAATATGTTGTAATATGTAGCTCTGCTTTGGTGGAAGGGAGATACAGTAATAATAGAATATAGAAAAAGAGCTATTTAAGGTTTTTAGAAAACAGTTTAGCTGGTATTTAAACCCCAATGCCCTGCTAAAGTGTTTTCTAAATCTATCAGAATCAGATGTTTGTCTAACTCACTTAAAAGTATCAATGAAGGAGATTTCACAACATTTCTAGGTAATCTGTTCCACAGACTGGGGAATGGCTGGCTAGGATGATGTACTGTAGAGAAGAACATGGGAGTTATTGTGAACCATAAGCTGAATATGACTCAAAAGCATGCTCTTGTTACATAAAAAGCCAAGAGCATACTCGGTTATATTAACAGAAGTATCAAGGTAATAGATTTTTCCACTCTATTTAACACCGGTGAGGTCTCACTTGGAATATTGTGTCTATTTTGGGCCCCACACTTCAAAGAAGGGTGTCACCTGTTTGGAAAGAGTCCAGTATAGAGCAACAAAAAATGATCTGTGGGCTTGAGAGAAAAGATTTCTGAGGAAAGGCTGAAAGAACTAGAATTATTTAGTCTGGAAAAGATATGACCCTTCAAATAACTGATGGGTGATTAGAGAGAATGAAGGTGGGTTTTTCTCTGTGTGAGTAGGGGATAAGACTAAGAGCAATGGCCTCAAGCTGAAGCAGGGGAAATTTAGGCTGGAGATTTGGAGGAACTTTCTGACTATGAGAGTGGTCAAGTATTGAAAAAAAACTCCCAATAAAAGGTGTAAAATCTCCTTCCCTGAACACTTGCAAAAGCAGATTAGACATACACTTGGCTGGGATGATCCTGCCTTGAGCAATGGAGTTGACTCGATGAACTTGTGAGGTTCCTTCCAAGTCTACTTTCCTATGATTCTATGTTCCTATTATAGTCAGAAAGCTCTTTCTAATATCCAACCTACATTTTCCTTTAGTTTAAGACTGTTACTTCTTGATCCATCCTTTGTAGGCACAAAAAAGTTATCTAATCTATCACCATCCTCTCTGGGACATCCTTCACGTATTTGACAACTGTTATCAAATTCCCCCACAACCTTTCCCAGTCTAAATAATCCCTGTTCTTCCAACCTTCCCTCATTTGTCATATTTTCTGTGCTACTAATCTTTTTTGTCATTTACCTCTGGATTCTTACCAGTTTGTCCATGCCTATTTTGAATTGTGAGGTACCAAAATAGACACAGTATTCTAAGTGAAATGACATTAAGCCTCAATAAAGTGGAAGAATCACTTTAATTACATATATCCCAATATGTTCTTGGACTTTTTAGCAAGAATAGCACACTGTTGACTCATATTCTACTTGCGGTCACTATAATTTCCAGATCCTTTTGTGCATTATTACCATCTAGTCAGATGTTCCTGAATTTGTTTTTCAGTCCTTACTGAATTTCAGTCATTTTATTTCAGACCATTTCTCCAAATTGTCAAGGTTATTTTGAATCCAAATCCTACCCTTTAAAGTGTCTGCTACTCAAATGTCTATCTACAATTTCATTCAGTATCACAGAAGTGTATGCATCTTTAATATAGAAGGTATTGTTGTCTTATTCCTCCCCCCACTTTTTCCCTTTCTGAACATGTTATATCATATTCTAATCATATGGCCTATCCAGCAAGTTTCAAGTTATTCCAATTATATCATAATTTTGTGTGCTACTAGGAGTTACAGTTCTTCCTGTTCATTCTCTACACATCTTGTATTCAGTATATCCGTATCTGAAATGACTAACTATTCTGTACTAAGATATATTCTTTGCAAGCTTCCTTACTACAAGGACTTTGCATCTGATGTAAGATGGCACTGTATTTGGACCTATAGGTCTTTTCCACCTCTAATTATCTTGTCCATCTCCCAGCTAATACTGGATTATTCTCCACAGTGTATTCCAGGAATACATTGTACAGTCTCGTTTTAAATAACTCAAATAATAGGCCTTGCACCATCTCCCCTGAGAGTTTATTTTTCAGTCTAATAGATCTCTCACCATTCTGAAATATTTCCTTGTAGTCATTCTGAACTTTCCTTTGTTCAGATTTATCCCATTATTGCTGGTTTTAACCCCTGGACAACCCTAAATAATTCCTTTATCTCTTTCCCACTTTAGTACCTATACCCTTCAATTACATGCCAACCCTAACTCATCGTATTATATTGTGGTTTCTCAGCTCATGGAATATATACATAATAAAAATGCCCACTGTTCTGATAGTCCCCTATTAATAATAGGCATCTCCAAGGCATAGTACAAATATTAACAATTTCTCCCAGTGTTCTGTGAGGTAGGTAAATATTACCATTCTCACTTTACATATAGTAAAACTGTTACCAAAGGTCAGATGCTGTTTCTAGGTTTTTTTTTAGAAGGGACATGTCTATATGTGCATTAATGCACTTTAGTTAATTCATATTAAATCTTGTACCTCTGGGCATTTTTACACATGCTCTGGGATATGTGGTGGGGGGTGTGCTAATTAAAGGCACTCAACTGTTACATGTATCAGCATCCCTGTGCTGAAAAAACGGTGGCAGAGCATACTCTGTGTGCTTCCTGTGAAGCCTGCTTCAGCATACTTTTACTATTTTACCTGTCCTTTTCCAGTACATTTTGGATCATGGAATGTATGTCAAAGACAATCTAAAATACCATTTGCTGTCTTGAAATGACTTGCAAATGAAGCCAATGTAACTGATGAGGCCTATCCCAAAGGAGTCAAGGGTGTTGGTTGCACCAATAATTTGTATACTGAAATGTCCCTGTGTAGACTATGGCATGATAGAACATTCTCATGCTAAAGATCAATACATTAAAGACTCCCCAAATGGTCTTTGTCAGTGCAGAAAGAGACTATTCATTTGTCTACAAATTAAGAAATTTCCTTGCTGCAGCTTGGCACAATGACACTTCATAAATCTATGGCATAATTCCTGAAAATAGAAGCTCTGTACACAGATCAAAGCATTTAGACAAGGCATTTAGGAGAATATCCAAACTAACAGTAAGGGAAGTAGTAGATGAAATAAAAGGTTAAATAAAAGTAATCCTGATATGCAGAGTACTACATATTATTGTTGCTACTACAGCAGTATTTTGAGGTTTAATTGTGTTAAAGTGTACACTGCATCTACATAGATATGAAGAAGAAATAGATATGTTTATAGCACTGATACTTTAATTTATGGCTTGAATGAAGTTTCCTGCTTGAAAATAAAAGAAGTAATAACATTAGGAATAATAAGCCAAATCCTGTCATCTTCACTAGGCAAAACTGAATGAAGTCATTGTGAGAAGCAATTAAGTCCCATTGCAAAATTTAACTCATAAATAAATTATATTTAGAGATGTGTGACCCAAATGAAGTTCAAGTTGCTACAAGCAGTAAAATTGTCCTCCCCCTATCTAACAGGTTTTCAAGGGAGAACTAATTAAAATTATGTTGCCTTTCCCAGTGCAATCCTATCTATAAGAAAAAATGAAGTAAACATTGAAAGATAATTTTTCATTCTGCTCTTCTTCTATAAAGGTACAAACATGCAGAAACAGATGAAACTACAAGCAGGGTAGCTACAGGACTGCAGAGGAAATTAATGTGTCTCAGAAAAGGTACTGGAAATACAAAGGACAAAAACATCTACCTGTGCACCTTTCAAAATGTCTTTGATTTTAAGAATATGTAAGTCTGTACACATGCAGCAAGAAAATACATGTTAATTTATTCCATCTCTACATGACTTAATTATTGAGTTCCAGTTGCCTGTTGAATCAGTACATAAAGTGGCAGTGACAACCAATATATTCCCCCCTTCCAAAAATAAAAAAAAGACACAAATGGTAACATCCATGTAAGGTTAATCTGAGATTTTCTCTGCTTTGGTTCTGCTTTCAGAGATCTTATGCACAACACAGGAGACAATGAAGACATCACAATAGAGAAAGTTTCCCAGTTTCTTTAAGGTGAAGTGGAGGATCTCTAAATAAAGAATTATCTCCCTTGCTTTCAAATCCGTTATTGGATCATAAGAAAGTAGAACTGGAAGGAACCTCACAAGGTCATTTAGTCTAGCCCCCCTGCTCAAATCAGCATTGTAACCATCCCAGCCAAATGTCTGTCCAACCTGCTCTTGAAAGTTCCTCCTAATCTCCAACCTAAATTTTCCCTGCTGAAGCTTGAGGCCATTGTTCCTAGTCCAGTCCCCTACTACTACAGAGAAAAGCCAGTCTTCAGCTTTTCTATAATCACTTTTCAAGTATTTGAAGACTGTTATCAAATCCCCCTCAGTATTCTATTTTCCAGACTAAATAATCCTAATTCTTTCAGCCTGTCCTCATAAACCTTACATCCCAAGTCCTAATCACTTTGTCTTTCTGTGCTTGACTCTGCATCAGTCCACATCCTTCTTGAAGTGTGGGACCCAAAATTAAATATAGTATTCCAGGTGAAGACTTATCAGTGCTAAATAGTGTGGAAAAATGACTTCCCTTGATTTGCAAGGGACACTCCTGTTAATATAAGCCAGGATACTGTTGCCTTTTTTTGAAACAAGAGCACACTGTTGGCTTTGCTCTAACTCCTACGTCCTTCTCTGCAGTACTGCAGCATAGGCAGTCATTCTGCAGTCTATTTGTGCATGCTATTATTCCATCCCAAAAGCAGGAATACATACTTAGCCCTTTGAATATCATCTGGTTGCCTGCAGACCATTTTTCCGTTCTGTTCAGATCATTTTGGATCCTACCCCTGCCCTCCAGACTGTTTGCAACTCCAACCAACTGAATCCCACCATCCAATTCCCTGGAGGTGGCAGCAATGAATCAGATGGAATGGCGGGGGTGGGGGGGAGGCTAGCAGTGCTGCCCCCCTGCCCTGTTCCCTGCAGCTGGTGACAATGGAGCAGAGGGGGGGCCACTTGGAGCTGGCCTTGCCCCCCACCTTTGCTCCTTGGAGATAGCGGTGGCAGCGGCAGTGCAGGAGGGGAGCGGGGTTGGGATGCCACGGGAGGGTGAGGCCACCGGCGCTGGCCTCAGCCCACCCCTCCCACCTTCCATCTTCACCACCTGCAGAGCAGATAGCTGAAGTGGTGGCAATGGGAAGAGGAGCACACCTGACATGGGTGGGGGGAGGAACAAGCGCACCACGGTGGTAGTGGGGGGAGCAGTGGGCCCTACCCGGTCTGACGCAGCAGTGGGAGGGGGAGGGCCCAGGCCCTGCTGTGGCAGGGAGGGGGGGAGTGGGCCTGGACCCCAACCAGCAGGATGGAAGGCAGGAGTGAGCACAGATGGGGGGGCATAGGGCTCCATCCCTTCCCATTTTCCCCCAGTCATTCATGATGGGCAATTGGCTACTTATTAATAAAAATGGACCTATTATGGTTCTAGGGAATCCCACTTGATACTTCTTCCCAGCTACACACTGAGCCATTGAGGACTACTGGCTGAGTATGATGATCCAACTAGTTATATATCCATCATACCATACTTTCATTTAGTCCATATTATATGAGCTTGTCAAACATAATGCCATGGCAGACAGTGTCAAAAGCTTTGCTAAAGTCAAGGTATATCGCATCCTCTGCTATCCCCACATCTGCCAAACCTGCCGCCTTATCATAGGAGGAAATCAGGTTGGTCAGGCATGACTTGCTTTTGGTGAATCCATGCTGGCAATTCCTGATCACTTTGTTCTCCTCTAGGTGATTCACAATAGATTCTTTGAGCACCTGCTCCACAATCTTGGATCACTGTCAAGTTCATGAAATAGAGAATATTTTATTAACCCACCACAAAGAAACCAGTGGCTCCTTCATACAGTACTATAAATTGGCAAGCCTGAATGTTCAGCATTTCCCCTACCTAGGTAGTCATATTTCCCCCAAAAAATAAACACAGAGGTTGATATTAAATACTAGTTATTCAACACTGCCCTTGGACAACTTTGAAATTGTGTTCTCAACAATCATGACATTAGGTCCCAAACACAAATTCCCAGCTACCTTGCTGTTGTCATCCCTGCCCTGTTGTATGGGTGTGAAACTTGCCCAACATATTGGGCACACTTGAAAACACTTGAAAGCTTAAAAGAATTCCCAATAATGATATCTTCAGAAAATCCTCTATATTATTTGGACAGGCAGAAGAATGAATGACAGCATTCCTTCTCAAGCAAATATCCCCAACATTGAAGCCAATAGCACTAGCTCCATTGGATAGGACCTGTCATTCAAATGCATGACAACTAGCTCCCAAAGGAGGTCCTATACTCCCAACTCACTGATGATCGTCGTTCTCAAGGTGTTCAAAAGAAGAAATTCAAGGGCACTTTGAAGACAATATTAATACCAATACCTGGGAGACCCAAGCACTGAATCATCCCCAATGGCACTATGATGTACAAAGCGTTCATCATTTTGAACAAACTCACCTCGCTGTGGAGGTGGATAGAGACAAAGGGAAAGGGCTGTGACCCAACATCATTAGGATCTACCCCTTCCTCCTGGAAGTACTTTCTACATATGAAATAGAACATGATCAGTCTCCTCAGTCATCTACGGACTCACCAGTGACTTCCCTATCTACTGGAAGACTGTTATCCTTTATCAAGGAACTGCAACTACCAATGAAGTATTTTTCAAATCTAGAGCATTTTAACTGAACATAATATTGTATGGTAAGCATCTGTTTTTCAAAAAGGATTCTAACATTCATTTTGTGTATAAAATTTGTGTTTATAATATTTGTGAAATTGTTCCCAGGGTTCCATCAACAGAGTTTTTCTATTACCTACTGTAAAAATGAAGTACATCATAGTGGGCCAACATTCTCCCTAAACTTGTACTAACACAATGACAAGTTAATTTTCATTCTATATGGAACAAAGAAAGAACAGATACCAGACCTTGACATACCGTGTAACATATGTTAACTATCCTCTGATTCATTAGACAGAGACACAGTGTCGCCAGAAAGTATAAGCCTATATGTATAATTCAATTTTGGCAGGTTCAATTTAAAAAATGCCAAAAAGTGTATCTTCTGATAAAAATTTGGCTCCGTGGTCTGTTGTAACATTTGTTGTTACTCTAAATATCCATTTGGAACGTACTTGACAGTGGGTGGTCTAGTAAGTAAAAATGTAAACTTTATATTATTACTATTATTATTATTATTATTGCTACTGCTGCTACTCCTGTTACTACAACTAACTGTTGTTGTTGCTGCTGCTGCTGCTGCTGCTGCTGTTGTTACAACAATTACTATTATTATTATTCCCAGCCAAGACAGAGGCTCCAAAATGCTAGATATTACATAAGCATAAAATAAAGGACAGTCTCTGCTCCAAAGAGCTTACAGTACAAACTCAGACAGATAACTGAGGGGAACTGAGATATAAACAGATGCACTGATTTGCCCAAGGTCAACAAAAGTGTTGATACCTCAATCTTTCTTCTTTCTAACTTTTTAACATTTAACAACCAGTCAAACCTGTTTACATATCCATTGTATGCTGGTACTCATATACTTATCTTCCTGAACAGCATAAGGAAAGAAGCATTTCATCTTTCAGAATTTTTATGAATAGAAAAGAGCAGATATTCTTTTTCTGTTGGTCTGCTATGATCTAAGATGGGAAATGGATCCAGCACCAAATACCACTGAGTTTGGTTAATGTGCTAAAGAGAATATATTTTTCAATGGGAGCACTCCTTTTTGCCCATATAATTTTTGGTGACTCTTTTTTAAATGGACATGTTAAGTTTGCAAAGACAATATACTAATATATAGGAAATCTTATTTATGCTTTTCCAATATGCAGTATTCAGCAATTCTTTTGAATAGAAGATACACATATTTAAGCATATAATTTCAATTATTCCAGTTCAATCGTGCAACACTGATAAAGTTTGTGGTCTTTAAGAGTAGCATATTGGGGTCCAAACTTGCTCCTAAATGTGCAATTATGGAATGTAGTATTTGACAGAAAATATTTTATATGGGAGAATTTACTTTAATGACTTTTTAAAGCCCACCTCTGATCACTCTTAGCATGCGTTGCTATCCATAATAACAATATTTTGAATGTAGTAAAATACTCAGTACATAGGCTGATCTACAATTTTGAAAAGGAGGTTACAGATGGTGAGATTTATCAGCACATATAAACACGTATTTTCCTTCAGTTAAAAATAAACTAGAAGCTTTTCTAATATCCTAGGGGCCTAGGGCTGTATTATACACTCTAAGATCGAAGCAGAAACAAATACAACTTCATTGGAATGAATTAAAAACAATCTGAACAGCTGTGAAACAGGAGTTTCATTACCAGGAACAGCTGACAGACAGCAGAACTGCAGAACAAAGGATAGGTTGGTTGTTGTAACATCAAAACTATTAAAAAGGACAGAGTGTCATTAACACTGGTGGAATGAAGAGTTTAGAAGGGATGACATAGATTATAATGAGCATGAAGTCAATTAACTCCCTCAGGACTGCTGGACCAGACATGCTGCTGCCACCACCAGGCAGTTGGCCCCCTGGATCTGCCCCTGATTCAGAATATCAGTTCTATTAGATATTAATTCTGGGTAAATGTAACTTCTAACAGAAATCACTGTATTTTTATTTTATTTGTTGTTTAATGTCAGTATTTGCCTATGTATGTCAAAGACAATAATGTGTATTTTGCAAAATGTCTAATTTATGTTATCATTTTTATTTATAAATTATTGTCAAGGATGCTTGGCACTTCTTCTGTTTTTCTTCCCCATATTCATATAAATTGGTGTTGGACGCAAATCTTTAATGTCTCAGAGACTGTAGGTGCCATAATTTAGTGAAAGTTGTCTTGTTTTAACGGAATACAGGGATTTGATTAAATAAAAATAAGAAATAAGAAATAAGAAATAATGGAAATCTCCTTCTTTCTTGCACACATGCACAATCTAGTGGAAAACCCTCAAATATTTCAGTAGGGTAGGAAAAGGCTGGTATTACTTTGCCTTTTGTTAAATGTTTACTTATTATCTCTTAGAACATCTAATTTTTCACTTGTCTTCCAGAAAAATGATGTAAGAAGCTGTGGCTATCAGACATGATGGTGTATTATTTGCCCGATGCGTGTTTATATAGACCATAATTCTTTATTCTTGTGATGTTTCAACAACATTAACTTTCTCAGAGGGCTGCAAGTTTCCTTCTATGAAGTATTCTTAAAGAAGACAGAATTTGAGTTTCCGCTGTCTTCAGAAGCTAGTATATAATGATGATGTCAGACCTAATTAAGATGAATGATTGTGTACCCAATTAAATGAAAGTTATCTTTGTAAATCTGACATTTTTCCTATACTGTTCATTACTGTAATACGAACAAATCAAATGCACATCTTCTTTGCAGGAGTCAGAGACAGGATAAAGCACACAGAATTGTTAAATATTTGTTAAAACAGTGAAAATCTGCAAACATCTTTCAAATATAATCTTCTCACCTTTTTTACTTTTCCATATAAATTATAAATGGCCAAATTCACATCTTTTATAAGAAAACTGTATAAAAAAATCCATTAGATCCCTGTATTCAGTTAGAACAGCACAACTTTTACTAAATTATGACACTGAGACATTAAGGATTTGAGACCAACACCAATATATTTGATATTTGACCTCCCTTTGATGAGATAAGTCTTATTCATCCACAATTACACTTTTGAATTTCTTTGTAACAAATTTACTTCAGTCATGTTTACATCCCTTGTATGATTGATTGTTTCTGTGAATAATTGATAAAGTCCATTGTGACAAAATGCCATTGGAAAATTAATTTCAGAGTTCATACCAAAACTGGCCCTGCACTCATGAAGTCAGGAAACTGAAACTAAATCTTATAATTTATCTTCCTACTTTTACTATCAACAAAATTTGAACACTGAATATTCATAATCACCTCATAACCACAGGACCTCACATATTAAACAACAAATGCAAAAAAAAATGTTCAGCCAGACTTTAGGTATGGTTAATTGGTGTTTTTTTCAATGGCTGTGGTACAGCCATGCTGATTCCAATTAACTGTGGATCTGTTCCATGTTAATATTTGGGCAATGAATACCAAAAGCTTATCTTCAACACAAGATTCAACAAAATTCAGCTGTTTTTCAAAGACATTCATTTAGGACTGCAGAAAGGCATGAACCTTGTCCTTACTGATGTGGATATAGGAATGCTGAGACATTAACACAAAAGGGAAATTAAAGGCACAATCCAGAAACTTATTAAAAATTGAACATAGCATTGTATGACATTGAAGTTTTGCATCCAGAACCGTAACCACCTCAAACAACTAGTGGGGTAGTTCCAATGCAGTTCTCAATGGCTGTCAGTGTTCCTGGTAGGCCATGCCCTCTATGTGCCTCAGGCTTTCTGAAAGATCCTGGTTGGAAAATAAAGTTGTAACCCACTTCCCTCCTCCACACTGCAAAATTTTTCAGTGTCACATAGTACCATGCCCATGAAAGCATTTGGGAGCTTGGTTGTTTAATTTTATCATGGGTTTTATTTTTATTTGTTTGTTTGCTTGAGGGACGGGGATTGTTTGGAGGTTTTTAAAATTTTTTAATGAGTTATATTTTGCAGCTTCTTTTAATAGTCCTAGCATTATCTTTTAACTGCCAATCAACTGTGTTACAAAATGCAAGGATGTGTGCATGCATTATATGTACTCTCTGAAAGGAAGGACATTTTAAAGAGCACTGTGGCTTCAATTAATTGGGGAAACAAAGTAAGAGTTGAAACAACATTGCTTTAAAGGTGTGTTCTCATTTGCACTCTGTCTACTAGCAAAGCCTTTAAATAATGCTAATCTGAAACAAGTGATTTCTGAGATGAAAACACTGGAGTGCAGGTGCTATAAGAGGTTGCACCACCAGTCCCTGAGTGACACATTTCAAGCCTGTTATGACTTACAAAAACTAGGAATTTGCTGCAAGGATTTTGTTCCAAGTCCCAATATGCTTTAATGCTTCAAAGCAAATAGGACACAGTGAAATACTAGTGGCAACAGAGAGCGAGGACAAGTGTCAATGTATGAATGTTATTATCATACTTAACATGCAACAATATGTAGATGCTGTAATGTCTCATGTTTGACATATATAAAAATGTGTCCATTTCTATCCAGTGTGTGTGTGTGTGTGTGTGTGTGTGTGTGTGTGTGTGTGTGTGTGTGTAAATTATTTAATATTCATTTCAATAGCATAGTGGTGCAGTGGAAGCATGTTGGAGAAAAGACAAAGTATATATATATATATCCATTGTGTGGATGAAGTGTGTGTGTATATATCCCCACTATGCCACTGAAATGAATGTTAAATAATTGCTACATATATATATCCATTGTGTGGATGAAGTATACAACAAAGGCTTTCATAATCTACCTAATAGTAATCCTTTGGGTTTTTTAAAATTTTTTAACCACTACTTGTATTTACCTGTTTATTACATGCATGTAGGATGGCTTCAATCTTCAGCTTTATCTGGTGTGTTGTCCACTTCTTTCCTCCGCATCCCTCCGTTTTAAAGTAGGTTAAACTTGTTTGTGGCTAACTTAAAAACATGTTTGTTTGTTTGTTTTCTCACGAAGCCTCACAACATTGTTTGTCATTCTCATGCCAGAGCAGGACTGGAGCTGAGCAGTCCTTCTTTTTATAGCAGACTGATCTGTATTTTAGTATACAAATGGCCTTGACAAAGAATTCCAGTCTGAATTCTCTGCTGCTATAAATGAGCATGGCTCCATTGCTTCCATTGCATCCAAACCAAATAAAAATTCAATCCTCAGTAGCTTCAGATGAATCTCATGATATAATGTTTTACCTTTGGACACTCAGGGTATGCCAAAATCAAATCTGGTTCGTCTCTGCATAACACCTAGGGTTCTTTGTCTATGATACCTGTATTAAAACAATATGGTATCTTTGTCTCTCTCTAGGAATTAGAATGCATACAGATGTGTATCTCAATCTACTATTTCTTTCATATTGACACAGGTGGTAGGTGGCAGCATGTTGGACTTTTAAAGCCAGATGTTCTAGTTTCTGTCTTTGCAAATGATCCAATCAGCAGCAACGTTACAGTTGCATGATAAAACCATTTTAGAATGAGCAGGTTCTAGCTAAAATTCACTAGTGTAAGGGAGTGGCCAGGGGAGCAATTAAAGAAAATACTTATAACAATGTGTTGTGCATTCTGCAGTGGAATAACTCAATTCAAGCAATTACCAGAGGTGTTTGCATCTCAATCCTATGGAGTGATTTCATGCTTCAGCCTTTTAACAGTGAATCTGAAATGGTGTACTACTCAAATACATATGCATTTAAAGAACATTCAAATCTTTAAAAAATACATATAGTATGTGTAAAATGCACATTTACAAATGTTTTTAGAATGGCAGAAAAAATTAAGGCAAGATGGTGCTAGTTATTCTTTCCTTATATGCGTAAGCACTCTTTATCCCCCTGCATGAGTGTGGGTCACAGTTTGTAGAGGAAAGTAAATTATGAGCTAATATGAAAAGGAAAGTAATCAGCAGCAGGTTGCTTGTTCCCTAGAGTTCTGGGAAACTAGAAAATTAATTTGACTTTGACTCTGAGTTGCAATTTATTCCCATGGCCTGGTTCAGGGGCAATACAATTATCTGAATGGGAAATATTAAGCTACAATTATGCCCCTACCAAACACGTAAAGAGAAGGTAGACCTATTATAATCATCCAGTTGAAAAGGACCTTGAGAGTTATCTGATCTGACCCCCCAAAACTGGAACCAACAGAGGATAGTTTTGATATCCAGCATGCTTCCACTGCCCCACTATGCTACTGAAATGAATGTTAAATAATTGTTACATATGTCCTTTAATAAATATGAGAGTAGCTATTTGAGTACTTCTGATTTATGGAGATGGATGATGAGGAATTAAGATATGTAGAGCTTGTGTCAGACATGGTTATTACAAGGTGAAATGCTTTTTTAAATTGATAGGGCCAGGACCAAACATCCCATGTCCAAGAAGGGTTAAGAAAGTGAGGCTAGAAATGGAAGTACCTTTGGCAGACATTTTTATATACTTGTGCTCTTCAAAATAGATCAAGAGAAATCTGTGAGGATTGGAGAGTAGCCAACATAATGCCATTATTTTAAAAAGGCCTAAGGAGAGACAAGGGAACGAAAGACTCACTAACTCATTGGAATTCTCAGAGGATATGGCTGTCATCCTAGACAAAGAGGATATGCACATCACACAGTTACATTTTCAGAAAATGTTCAACAAAATTCTACATTGTGAGTTACTGTCTAAGTTGCAGAGTCAGGAAATAAATTGAAAGCAGATATATTAAATTGAATGAAGTAAAGGGGCTATCATGAATGTAGGCTGAAAATAAAAAATAAAACTAATGAGGATGTTTCTGACGAGGAAGCCTCTTTGGAAGATTGATAAATGAAAAGAGACACTGCTCGCCTTCTAACCATACTTCCCTTTTAAAGCCCTTCCTTTAAAGAGTCTTCCTGAAGGCAGCTACTTGTTTGAGTTTGACTTGTTAATATATTTCTTTTTTGAGTATGCATTTCTTATAACTCTCTTGCTCTATTTCTTTCTGTCATGCATTTGCTCTTCTCCCTTAAAACAGGCAAGTTTCTGTGCTTCAGAAGAGCCAGAAAACAGAGAGCCAGAAAACTGAATTCCTTTTTTGTTTACTGCATGGCAAGCTGTAGCACAAGGTTCTTGCATTGTCCTTCAAATTCGCCTCAAGCCTGACACTAAGGCTTTTTTACTGGGTGAAAGAGTAATTCAGTTTCCAAGTCCAGTCAGTTCTTGGCCACTTTGTTGATACTGCCAACAAGGGTGATGGAGGAGGTTTGTGTAATGGACTGAGACCACTCATAAGTATATGCCATTGAATTGCCATCAAGCAATAATACTTGGACACAAGTCAGACTAAATTTATTTAGTAAGCAGGCAACAAAAGACTCTGTATCTAGTTACCAGTTCCCTAAGCCAGCCAGTCCTACAGTTGTTATTTATTTTCTAGAAAAGTTTCTTTTTTTAATTGGGAAGGAGATATGCAATACACTACAAGAGGTACATATATAAAATCTTGCTACCCAGAACCACTTTCATCAACACAACTGACTAAATACATTGCTGATCAAGAATGGAATTTGGTTTTCACTGAGACTACCTCCTGCAACATTTATTACAGCTTCTTGGATGTTGAGATAAATCAGTATTGAGATTTTGATGTGAATGAATTATATTTGTAACATTTGCTAATCGCTGTACAGTTGCTAAAAATACTTTAAAACTACTTCAGCACTTTTTTACAAGTTTCTGTTGTTTTAGTCATTCAAGCCTCATGTAGGACATTTCATCACTACTATCATATTCTATCTAATTGATGCTTTACTTTTAACATTTCATTTAACTTTATAGGATATATTTTCTGATGCTATTAACAATGTTCTTTTTTAATTGCTTCTGCAGTTCTCTTGAGTGTTTTGGCAAGAAGTAAATGGTCACTCTTTAAGAACCTATTTTCCTCTTCCTTTTTTTCCCCCAGTAGACTGTATTTATGTTGTGCCATTTTGTGATCTGCTAATAACCCTTGCTGAACTTTAACATTTTTCTTGTAACAGAGACTGTAAGGTCAGGCAACAGTGCAACATAAATCAGTCAGCCTGATAATGATAATTTATATGTGCTTGTTCTTCTGCCAAATAAACTGCATTAATAGATCAGCTTACCATTTCACTGGTTTTGGGAATGTAAAATTCCAGAAGGAGGCCTATGGTGTTTTCAGCAAAGCAGTGCAAACAATTGAATTTTTAGTTCACTGGCAGAAATTAAAGGAATTAAAAATTGGGTTTTTTTCTATCTAAAAATTAATTTCAGGGTGATAGAAACAGTTTGCTTGTCTTAAGACAAACACTTTGTTTTCAGTATTAAACTTTTAAAATCTTTTAAGTCAATTTGGATAAATTTTCTCCAGGAACAAAATTGAAATCAAAAAACCTCAAAACAATTTGTTTGATATTAATCTTTTTCACAGATAAATCATTTGCCTGAAGAAACTCTCATACTTGTAATTTCCAGGTCTTCCTATTGTTAGTTCAAAAAATTCCACCCCAAACAACAGCTAAGGACAAATATGAGGTGAACTTCATCTGATTGCAAATTATTTTTTTCCAAACAATGTGTTCTTTTCCCTGGGAAGGTAAAACTGAATCCTTGCACAGATATGAGTGTTTAATTTATTTATTAGTTTAGGTCAAATCAGATCAGTTTAGTTACATTACATTTAAGAAACTTCCTATGAGTTGATGGCATTCCTACTATCAACAGCCTGACTACCCTCCATATACTGAAATGCTAAGAACCAAATATTCATAAGCTCGTGCCACTCACTTCTGGGACTGATATTTCAAAGAGGTCATCAAGTTAAGCAATTTTGTAAATTTAGCCACGTGTCAGAATGGAAGCTGACAAATGCCTTCCTCATTTGGTATCTAAGTATAATTTAATTCAGTAGATTTCTGAAATGAAGCACATAGGCTCATCTACAAAAGGTCTTTTCTAAGTTCTCCTTGAGGATTAAAACTGAGAGATCAGAGAGGGAGTGATTGGCTTGTGAGAAGTGTGCACCCACAGGTAGTTGGGTATTGTTGTCTTTGATAGATTTTCAGTGAATGTTCATTCTGGTGCACAGTTGTTTGTTTTCTCATACATATTTTCCATCAGGGCATTTGGTGCACTGGATGAGATATCTAACATTTCTGGAGGTGCAGGTATAAGATCCAGGAATGGCGATGGTTCTGTTGTGGGGTATAATTATTGTGGGGGTGGCAAAGATGTCTTGACAGGTTTTGCATTTCTTGCCCTAGAATGGTCTGGATCCAATAGGTGTGGTTTGGGTCATAGGGAGTTTGCTTCTGGTGATGAGGTTCAGTGCTTGTTTAAAGGCTAGGGTGGGTAGTTCTGGAAAGATCTCTTTAAGAATTGGGTCTTTTTCTGGTACGTTTGAGGATTTTCTGTGTAAGTTCCAGGGAAGGGTGATATGTCATAACTAATGGTATGCGATTTGTGGGGATTTTCTTTTTGTACTGCTTTTTTCCTTTGTGTTCTTTTGGTAAATCTACTGGATACTAAAAATAACAGATTCAATATAGACATTGGGTTTATGACACATTACAACCTGCCTGACATCTGATTCACAAGGTACCTGCCGGACCTGACCTCTTACATTTTAATTCCCCCCTTTTTTTCTCCCTGCCCCTACTTTTCTGCCCTTTCTCTTCCTAATTTCCAGCTATTTCCTTTTTTCAGACAGCCTCTTGTCTACCTTGAATCTCTACCTCTGTAGCATCTCCCTACTTACTTTTGGCCTTTTCCACCCTGCTTTACTCCCCCACCCTTTCCTGCTTTTCCTTTTGTCTTTCTAATTTCCACCTTAGGACATCTTTCCTCTATGAAAAATTGCATGAACACTTGCACATTCCTGGTTTCTGCTAGAAGAGTCCCAGAGTAGTGCCCCAGCCACTCATCCCTTTAAGGGAAACAATAGAAAGTCTCTTTCTCTCACCCATTCTGGGTATATACATAGTTAACCATGTGTAAAGAATTGTGTAAGTATCAAAATGGCTTGTTGACAATCAAAAAGTGAATGGAGATGACTAAATCTGGATACTTGGACAACAAGAAAGGGAAAAAATGCCACTCTAAATCTTACTGGGCACAGGTATTTCAGGAATTTCAAAACACTGCCTTTTTTTCTTTTACTGCCTGCACTTCAATACTTAAGCATAAAAAGATGAAACACAATGCCATTTTCTTCTTTTAGTCTCTTAAATCACTAATTCAGATCATGAATATTCAGCACTTCCTAAGCCATAGTTTGTATACCTCAATTTTGCTTCCTTATCATCCCATAGAGATAGCATGATGTTCCTATATCCAGTCACTAGATGTTTCCAGATTAACCATCCCCTGAAGACAGAATACACAGCTAAGAGACTTCATGGCAGGAAACACCAACTCAGTAGTTCCTTGAAAAGATAAAACATTGGAAAGGAAAAATGTAAAAATGATTTAAGTTGGGACAAAGCTTGTCAGAGAACTTCAAAGGGAAGATACTTCATAATTATGGTGCCCGTGGACAACTTGGTGCTTGTATATTTCTAAAGCATTGAGTCTGAGGTATAAGTACAGAAGAGCAACTTTGGTCATCTATTTGTACCTCAAAGAACCAGGAACATAGTATGTTTAACTTTTTCCCTGTTTCTTTGTCTTGTACATAATTCTATTCTCCACTCATATGTATATATAACTGTAATACAAATGGTGAATACAAAAACTACAAAAAAAACATTTTTTTCATTTTGTAATGCATAACATTAGATTGTGAAGCATTTTTAAAATTTCACCTTGACTTTAAACACTAAATAATATTATAACCACTTAAAAAAATTATTTTGCTTCTGGGTCTGACATATATTCTAGTTTACATGAGTATATAATGATGATGTCAACGTTATGATCATGGAAACAATATAGGGTGCAAAGAAAATTAGAGCCCAGCAGAACATCTCCTGGGGGATCTTTCATAATTTTTTTCAAAAGCAAAAGACAAAAAATACATTAAATGTGTCAATAACATTTAGATTATTATTTAATATTGATATTAAATTATGTTAATCAATACAATATTTTATTTAATATTTTACATGTTAAAACATAGCAAAGTAGCATATAATATTGATATACTTATAATAGCATAATTAATAATAAATATATTGTGATGGTATGGTTTAGCCATATACCTATAGTGTAAGAATAATAGTAGTAGTAGTAGCAGTATTGTGGTTGTTGTTGTTGTTATACTGGGTCTTTAAGTATATGTATAATGTAAAACAAGAAAAGAAGCCCTGCCCAAGAATTCATAATTTAATAATAATAATTGTTGCAGGGCACTAAGGTGCCTGCTCCTAGAAGAGCAGAAATTGCCTGGGGAGAGCCCAAAGAGACAGACAGAAGCCTAGGTGCAGGTTACCAGGGCAACAGGCTAGTGAGCAAATTAGCCTGCACCTGCACCTGGTCAGCTGACCAGAAGAGGCAGGGAACCCTGGTGCCAGAGAGGGTGTTGTATTTGGGGGTGCACAGGCCCCAGTGCCAGTGTGAGTGCTTAGACCAAGACGGGGCCATGGAGAGCCCTGTGATGACCTGAGGAGCGAGTGAAACAACCAAGGCCTCGGAGGGACACCGTGTCAATACCATTGGTGAGGCTTGGGGCATGGTAAAGAGGTGGTTTGGAGCCACGCATATAGCCCATAAGGCTAGGGGTGTCCCAAGACATCCATTGTGAAACGGGACCCACAAGGGGTCCAGGAACCCACAGGGTTCAGTAGGTCTATCAGAACCATGTCCAAGTAGACTTGAAGGCAGCCTCCCTATTTTTTATAATTACATCAAGACATGGTGGGCAAGAATAGAGGGTGCCCATCAGGCCAAATTGGCATGGTCGAGGGGCCCTAGGGGTAACACAGCCATCCTTGGAGACCCCCTCCCGTGACAATAATGATGATTTAATAATACATTTTAAAGCAAGGAAAGGAAGAAAGATTGTACAGTATGGTTGGTCTGCAGTTTATCATTGGATTAACTAAGATGGGTGCTGTTCCCAGGGTATACTAATCTAGAGCACCGGTGTGCACAGTATGTCCTGTGAGCCAGATCCAGCTGGTACAGCTGAGTCATCCAGCCCAAGAGACTCCCTATAGGTCTGGGAATTTTGCATGGAGTAGTGGCAGTATTAATTGCCTCAGCTCTAGGATTCAAGGCAATTAGTGCTGCTACCTAGCCTCTGCTGCTAATTTTTCAGAACCATATATGAAGACCCACAGGCTGGATGACATGGCTCCACATGTCAGATGAGTCCACAAGACTGGTCCATGACCAAACCAAGTGTATGGAGTTGGACCTGGAGTACAGCCAAGACTTGGGGGGGGCGGGCTGAGCCCCTCCCCATAAGAAATGGCAGCCCCCTTTCCATAAGAGATGACAGCCTCCAGTCCACCCCACACTTTTCTAACCAGCTCAGCCAGTAGCAGGAGCAGTGGCAATGGCTCCTTCTGGCTTTTGGCTGTCACCTTTGCAGTCTCCACCCCCACCCTGTGACCAGTGTGTAACTTAAACCCTGCCTATGACCTAACCGCAGACACCAGATCTGACCCACAGATTAGCTGGACCCCACTTATCTAGCCCACATGGCTGAAAGGTTGAGCACCACTGATCACTTGAAGGCCACAGTCAACATGTTATCTAGATGCCATGTGTCTCTGACCTGATCTGGAGAAAGCAGAATTTCAGAACTGCAACCTGGACTACTCTTTCTTATGTAACTTTTCTGTGATTAAAAACTGAAGAAATTTTAAATTTACACTCATTTTCTTGGGATTTTTAGCAGGGAACCAAGGCCCCTGTTACTTTAATG
>NW_017729027.1:23755791-23772603 GCF_001723915.1 Gavialis gangeticus | reverse complement strand
GAAATAGAGCTGATTCAAATGCTTAACGATAACAGTGAGCATGCCTGCATAGTGTGAATAATTTCAGTTCGTGACCAAATACCGTTTTTTTCCTAACGTAGTCAGGTATTGGGGGAAAGCTGCAAGCCAAGCCCTATTCTTCTGGAGACAACTGAGCAAGGGAGAGCCGCTTTTTGGAGTAAGCAGGCAGAAGGGTTGTTACAGCTGCCTGTAACAACCTGAGAGGTCCAGGCAGGAAGGAAAAGCTTCAGGTCAGCTGTGCAAAATACACCTGACAGCAGGCTGCTCATTGGGTGCACAGGCCACACCTGGGACTGGTCAACAGCATGTGACCAGATGGGGTGGGGCCCAGAGAGATCCACCCAGCTACAGAGCCAGAGGGGGCAGCCTGACCTAGGCTGTGCTAGAGGGAAGAGCTTTTCACACCAAGCAATGGATCCTTAGAGAACATAAACATATTGAAGTAGCAGTGTAATGTTTTAATGGCTACCTTGTCTCTATTTGGTTCAAAAAACCACAAACTTTGCATATTCTGTTAAAATATATAGCAATTTGGCACTTCAGATTATGTCATAGGTAGTCCTAAGTGAGTATAATGTGTCATGCCACTACCCAGCAGTGTCCAGGGATAGAAGTAAAGACATTCTCCAGTAAATTAATGGTCTATGAGGTAGACCTCCTTAACTAACAGCCCCATTTTGGAGCTTATTCCTGGAGACTTGACAATCCCCAGTAAGAAAAATGGTTTAAAGAATAGGTAACACTTCACGTGTAGTCTGAACTGGTGACAACGATTTATTTAGTTATTTTTAAAATAATGGTAATAATACATGGACAATGACCTATACTTTGCTACCAGATACTTACATACCAATCCTAAAGAGAGAAGATTAAAAATTCATATACCTTGCTTTGGGTTTTCTAGCCTTTGCACAAATTCTCTGCTCCTGCCTCTGGAGCACATGTCCCCTCTTCCTTGGTTCTCTAAATATTTAATCAGTCTACATTTGGGCTCATAGCAAGGAAAGGATAGATTATACTTAAAGGCTAGGAACTTCCATTGAAATAACACGCTACAATGAATGTATACAGAAAGCCATCATTCTAGTATTTCCATTTGTTCAAAATATATAAGGTCACTGGTTGCACTTTCATATGCTAAGCGTATGTTAAATTTCAATATATATAGAAACAAACTGTGTGAGATATTAAAAACACAAAAGGTTTGAGAATGTGCATTACATGCTGATGTATACTAAAGTGAAAAATCTTCTTTACATATTTCTAAAATGCATTACCATAAATGCCATATTTAAGATTCATAAGCAGATGTCCATACACAGTCGTCTCTTTTATAATCTGTTTTTTTACTTACCTTAGAATTTGCATAGCTTGCTTTATGTGGTCATTGTTTCAATGATTCACAATCTTAATTATCACAGAACTTTTGTTAAAACTTGAATCACTTTATGAGAAAATGAAAACAGTTTAAGCGTCTTCTAATTTCTTATGCTAGGCTACTGTGCCATATCAGGTGTTCTACCCCTCGCTCATTTTGTGCCATACTGAACTTGCCACCAAGGACTAGTTCAGTTCTTACACATACAAGCTAAACTTAATCTGGCACAGAACTTCAACATTATGAAGAGGCCTAATTATTAACCAGACTCATTTGTAAACTGGAGCAAGCAAAAAATAGTAGAGAGTCTATGAACATTTGATTTATCCATGCTGACTCCATTTTTTTACCATATATCACAAACAGTTATGCAAGTGATCTTTTTTTGGCAAAACTTTTAGTAGTAAATATACAAATATGCTTTTATATGTGTGAGCACATATGTTCCTATGGGACTACTCCATTAATGAAATATGATTATGTATTTCATAATATAGTTAATGAAATATTTTCATGTGTGAGATAACAGTTTCTCAAAAATCTGTCACCAATATAAGGCAGCAGTCCATACAGTGCAGAATGCTTCTGGAGAGGGAAGACATGCTGAGTATATGTGATGGTCTTTGATTTTTTTTAATACATCTATCTTTCTTGTAAAGATTAGCTAGTTCACAGAATTTTTCTTCTGCATAAATATTTGTATATGCTTTAGTAATTTGAAGTAATAAACTATTAAAATGTAGCATAAGACAACCTGTATTTTGAATGTGTAAGTTTAAACCACCGTTTTTCAGAATGGGTGGCATTTAGTTCTAGTGCTCTTGTGAAGTGACTTAGCTCATCCTGTGCACAATGTCAGTATTAAGGCTTAAGGGTTTAAAAGGTGCACATGGCTTAAATGAGATGTAATAAACTTTTGGTCGGCTGATTCTTTTCTTTTCCAAAGGGTGAATGCCAACCAGATTGTCCACATTAAATGAACTGTCATGGAAACAAATTTTAAATAATGTGCCTTCAGGAAACACAGCTACCCTTCTCTTTCAGGCTACAAATGCACCTTTCATCTCAATTCATTTTGCATTGATATTATATGATTTATGCTTGTTCCTGTAAATTAACCAAAATAATATCAAGCTTCCATCTTGCAATGTTTGCATCTTGTAATGTCAAGTCTTTATTTTGTGTACCCTGCCTGGGCATACCCTATTGTAATTGTGTTGCAACTGTGACTCATACCTACCACTCCTATGCAAATTGCTTCCTGGATGAATGAGTATGCAGCAGCTGGAGACTTGAAGCCAGGCAACACACGATGCAATGTCTAATCTGAGCAGAAGGACACTGCTAGTGCAGGAGCTCGGTGTCACCATAGCAACCAGTCATTAGGCCCTGCAGAGGTTCCTCTTCAGGTAGTTAAGGAATCAGCTGACCAGAAGGGGCTGGACTTGAGGCATATAAACTCAGAGCCTGAGCTGGTTAGGCAGTGTATCCCTGTGGGCTTCTAGACAAAGAGCTCCGAGGCAGAGAGACTGTTGGGGAATACCAGGCTGACAGAGCTGCTCTTAGAATTGCCACCTGAATACCGGTGCCATACAAAAGCAAAACAACCTCAGTTGAGAGGATGTCTGGCTTCAAAACAGCTAAGTATTGCTGTCATTGACTAAACATAGAGCAGATTAAATTTTGTTATAATTTATAACTGGTGGCTTGTAGGAGGATCTGAGAGGTGGTCTTATAGGTCCAATTAATGCCGAAAGGGAATGTGATCACTTTGAGCCCTGCTAGGAGCAGGCTCAAGGTGTAGCCAGGAGGCCCAGCATCTAGGGTAGGTCAGAGTCAGGGCCTGGGGGCCCAGTGTCCAAGAAGGCTAAAGACTGTGACCAAGGGCCCTAAGCCCTAGAGGGGTTAAGCCAGAGCCTGATAAGGCAAGACTAGACTTGGAGCTCAGAAGTCAGGTCCAACATGGTGGATCCTGAGTAAGCAGCCCAGCAAGAAAGGAGAGGAAGTCAAGTGGGCCATGTCCCGTACAAGGGAGTGACTGGACTGATCAATATAATCTGTGAGGCATGGGCATGGTGTAAAGAATTAACGCTTAAGGCAAAGACCATGGACACCTGTGATCATAAGAGTAATCTCAGGCTTGGGAAGCCCTGGGGCAGTCTCCCTTTCCCTAAAAAACCATAATCTCAAGATGTGGCATTCAAGTGAAGGGAAGCATGACCAAGAAAGGCAGACTAGGAAAGGGCTGAGCAGCCACCAGTGGGTGTGATAGCCACCTCCTGGAAGCTGTGCTTTCTACTTTCTGATCCTCCTCCTTCCTTTTCTTAAAACATGGGCACTATATTTGCCCCTTTCCAAACATCCAGAAAAGGGTACATAAAGTGCCTATTTTTAAGAAAGGGGAAAAAGGAGGACCCAGAGAACTATAGCCCAGTCAGCTTCACCTCAGTCAATGGAAAGATCTAGTGTGGTAAGTGAACTAAATGCACACTTATGTTATGAGAAGATGATCTGTTGTAGAAGTTGTCTTCCCTGAGAAGCTTATCATGGTAGAATTGTTTTTTTTGTTGAAATTATTCAAAATACTAAGCAATGGATTATTAACTATTCTGCTGGGTGCTAAAAAAAAGCATTTGTATAGCTGAAATAATGTTACCCACAAAGCACCAGTCTATAAACTGCAACCAACTTTGTAAATGGTTACATAACTTGGGGAATACAAATCCATGATTCAGTGAGCAAGTTATTTTTCTTTTTATGTGATTCTTGAAATAAGAGCAAGAGAAAATACAGTCAGAAATAAACTGATCCACAATAGCTTGATCTGATGGGATTGTCCAGACACAACATAAAATAATGTGAAGGGAGGACTAATATGGGACCCAATGCTAAACAAAATCTGTCAAAAGTTATGGAAAACGAGGGATTTTATATATAATATTTTTATAAATATCACATCCACTCCAGGTAACCTATGTGAAATGCTCTTGCCTGAATGTGTAGCATGAAATCAAAGGACTATAAAAGGAAATAAGTGGGGAAGGCAAAATAATGACATGAATAAAGGCTCCTTGAGGAGATGGGGAAAGCTATTAACTGCAGAATGCTTCTTATTTGGCTTAGGGCAGTTTACTCTCCCAAAGAGTCAGCCTAGAATCAAAAATCCTACATCTTTAGGGTGTTGACTTTGACAAGGTATTTAGGCAAGGTTTTGGCCAGGGAATGCCAGGGACAGTTGACCTGCACATGAGGAGTCGGGTAAGCAGGACAGTCTACTTCTGCCAGGCAGAGATTAGTAAGGGGTTAGCTGAGCTGAAGAGAATTTGCAAATACCTTTAAAAAAGGTTAAGAGGAAATAGGCACCTAGGGCCATGTGTAAATAAAATGATGGTCATGTGTGCATGACACTTTAAAGTCGGCTAAATATTTCTGCACTGCTTTAATGGTGTCAGAGTTCACACACATCGGCGACATATTGCATATTAATTCAAGCCATTGTAGGAAATTCAGTGGCGTAATGAGCCTTAAATGACTTGGGTGCAGAAAACTAAAACTCTGAGGAGTTTTAGTTTGCTGTGCCTACAGCCATGAAGCAAAGCACTGGGCTGTATGCAGCAAAGATCTGTGACTCTGCAGGAAGCCATGAAGGCAGCCTGGCAGCAGCCCAGGAAGACAGGCTCCACCCAAGAAAAGTGGTGAGCCTGGTCTCTTTTATTTTCTGCTCCCCAGAGCCTGCCTGAGCTGTGCGGGGGCCCAGTGCTTCTCTCCGTGGATGTGGTTCCCCCCGGGACTGCCCAAGCTGAGTGTCAGTGGGTGAATGCCACCTGGGGGGTGGGGGTGCTGCTGCTGCAGATGGAAGCACCAGCCCCCCACAGACCAGAGACCAATTTGCCTGCTGGAAGCTTGATCTCCCCTCCCTGCCACCGGAGAGGCAGGTAAGTCAGTGTGTGGATGACAGGGGTTTAAAGGGCTCTAAATTGAAGTGGTGTTTTAAAAAACCCACTGCTTCAATTTAGGGCCCCCATTTCATCTACACATACTCTAAGATCCTGTGTCTATAAACATTTTGGATTATATAATAATGCTTTGGGTAAAATAGTTTCAGGGGGAATGAATCCTTGTGATGTCAAGTCACAGTTGTTTCCCTTTTATCTCTCTCATGTATCCTCCTCCACAGTGAAGAAAGTTTGTTCTAAATGTTTGAGTCCTTGTCATACATTATGGTGCCACTGGTTATGATTCAGTGCTATAGTCTCCCAGGTATTGGTGTTAATACTGCATTTCTTCAGATTTGCATTGGAGGTATCCTTGAATCTCTTCTTTTGCTCACCTCAAGAGTGGTGATCACTGGTGAGTAAAGGACCCATTTTGAGAGCCAGTTGTTGGGCATCTTTCTGACATGACCTGTCCAATGGAGCTGGTGCTATATAAACATGGCTTCTATGCTGGTAGTGTTTGCGTGAGCCAGAAAGTTGGTGTTCATTCATTTGTCCTTGCAATTGATATGGAAAGTTTTCTGAAGGCACTGCTGATAGTAACATTTCAGGGTTTTTTTCAATATGCCATGCAAGTTTCACATCTATACAGCAGGGCAGGAATATTCGTAACTTAAGTAACCCACTGTTCAGTATTCTACCTATTTTTGGTGTCCAGAACACATAGCATGCAATTGTTTTATACTGCTGGGTCTATAGACACCAGTCCTCTATCTTGAAATGTATTTGTGTGTTCACTTATCTCTTGAGTTCCATCATTAGGTTCCTGGTGTGGACAAATATAACAGGTGTTATACTTAGTCACCTCATTATAATGAGGAAGACTTGTCATTACAAACCTTTCCTAGGGAGGGCAGCATATAAATCTAACAAAATAAACATGCATTTATCTTGTTTACATTATATCCATCAATATTGTGATATAATCACAATGCAATTATTGTATCAGTGTACTCATAACATTCCATTTATAATTCATGAACTGCTAATTTTTCATATTTATTACATGGTTGTCCATTCCATATTTTTCATACCCCTATATGAAGCTAAGGCTTGCCTAGCCATTGAATCTGGACCCCTGTCTTTCTGGGTAAACATATACCCAAAGATTCCTATAAACTGTTCATAACAAACCCTTGCATACCAAAAATACAAGGCATAAAACCAGAATGGGCAATAGCCTAGAACATAAACATATAAAATAGGAAAAAAGCAACAGGGAAAAATAGTACTGTAGAACTGTCACCAGATGTTGTAGAAGCTGAAAGTAGCACAATTCAAAAAGGGACTGTACATATTCTTAAAGGAAAAGGGCATTGGTAGCAATTGAGCCTTGCAGTTAGGGGATATAACCTTTAAATCAGAACTTCCCACACCTTAAATGCTGGGGGCTGCAAGTGAGACAGGAACTATGGAGGGGGGGGGTGGAAATATCATTGTAGCAACCCCCCCAGGTTTTTTGGGGGGGGTTGTTTTTTAATTGCATTCCCTCCCCTTCCCCAACCATTTCTGACTTTTTCTCTCCCTCTCTATTCCCTATAGATAAGTGAGATCAAACTTAGGAAAAGCTTTAAACATTTTTGTTTTGGTAGCAAGTTTTTGGTTTTGGATATCCACTGTTTTATATTGTATATTATTATTAGGTTTGTATTGATTTTTATTGTTTCATATGGATATTGTATGGTTTAGGCCTGTATTTGCAAGTGAACCAAAGTCATGTCAAGTCTCCATCTTGTGTCCTCTGCCTGGGTATCCCCTGTGTGTCGCAACTGTATGAGTCACATATCCCTCCCATGAAAATTGGTTCCCCGATAAATGAGTGTGATTGGGCATGATTGAAATACAAGGGTAGCAGGCCTCTGCTGAATGGCCTGTAATAACTGGGCCATCACCTCACATTGATTCATCCAGGAACCATGGACCTCACCCAGGAACAGAGACAAGACCAGCATTTGAAAAACAAAAGACTCTGGAGAACCAGCAACTCTCACCATTACAGACACCCAAAACTGGAGCTGACCCTTGCCTGTCACTAGGGTGACACAAGGTCTGCCCCTATAAAACGGGGCAGTGAAGACGGACCCAGTGGAACACCATTTCCATCTGAACCAGCACTATGCCACACCACCTATCCACCCAGAGGCCCTGCTAGCGACCCCGCTCTAGACAACATCTGCTGGACAAGGCCCCTTTCCAGTTTGGATAGGTAGATATTACCTGCATACCTCCTCCTACAATTTGGACCCTCTCTCTCCTCCTGAACTTCAGTGGACTTCAGCCCCTGCACCAAGCCTCTCTAACCCCTGCTGCCATTGTGTGTGTGTGTGTGTGGGTGCAAGGTAACCAATTTGGCATTGTGTCACCATCTCCTCTGTGAAATAAAACCACTGTCATTTGCAACCCCGAGTTGGGTCATGTTTTACTGAATCCCAGTCCCCTCCTTATCTTAAATTCCAGTCTCGTTCTCTCTCTCTCCTAGTTTCCCGATCTCCTCCCAGTTCCATCTCCCCTTTTCTGCAACCACTCAGCCTGTCCTTGCTTTCCTGCTGTCCCTGCTGCTTGCTGCTTTTCCCGTGATTTTTCTACTGCCTGGTCTCTCTGTTTTCAGGCTTCCTCCCCCACACAACTTCTGTATTCTCCACCCCCACCCTCCGTGCAGTTTCCCAGCTCCTATTAGCTGTCCTGCAGTTCTCTCCAGCTTCCAGCACCTACTGCCGCGCTCTGCAACTTCTCTAGCTGCCCCAGAGCCATCCTCTGGCTCCCCACACCCAGGGCCCCTCTTTAACACCCACACTTTCCCATAGTCCCATTTTTCCCTCTCCCTACCTACCTTTCCAGCTCCCCCATAGCTGTGCTGGCATTGTTTCCCTGTTCTGCAGGCTTTGGGTGTTGTCTTTTAATCAATTAAGATCAGTTAACCTAAAGTTACTCCTGAGCCTCAGTTCTTCAGCCCAAGCCCATTTAGTCTACTGGTTCTAATCCTGGTCTTGGTAACTTTAACTCCCTACACTTCTACTTTCTTACCTTTACCTTTCCCCAGGGATCTCAAGTAGACCAAGCACATACATGCATACATATCACAATACCCAACTTAGAAACTCATTTGTGTGTATATGTAGGTGGGTGGTATGTGTGTAAATTAGTGAATACACATATATACATACCTATACAGATATAATTGTGTGTGTGTGTAGTATATGAATTAGTGATCCATATATGTGTATTGAATACGCAGGTGTTGGTAACTGATTTTGTCTAAATTTGGTGTGTGTAGTGTGCGTGAACCTAGACTAATTATTTTGAATGTGCATGTATCTGAGTTGCTAGTATGTGTGTATGTGTTTGTGTGTGTGTGTGTGTGTGTGTGTGTGTGTGTGTGTGTGTGTGTGGCATAGTGTGCATGTTATACAAATTAGTGATCTGTGTCTAACTTTTGGGGTGTATAGTGTATGTGCCTGAGCTGGTATTGTATATGCACCTAGTGAGTGTGTGCTTAATTGATTTTTATGTGTGCACATAGAGTTGTGCACCACGCCCTCCTGTCTATCAGCACAATATTGAGATCCTGAGCACTGACCTGACCCCTCAGGGCAACACCATGGTCTTAGCAAATTCACTCTCCCTTTCTGCAGCCAATCCCTACCACTATGTCATACAGAATACTGAAAAGATGGACTTGTTGTCTGACCCAGTAAATGACAATTATGTCTTTATGTCCTTATGTGCTTAAAGCCTCCCACTGTAATATCAGGGAAGGAATTAATGTATATATTCATAGGATCCTAGTTGGGAAGAAGAACATACCTTACAAATTACATTATACAGAAGGAGAAAACTCCCACAGTCCTTTCCAAACCAACCTATGAAAAGCTTACAGCCAATTCTTTCTGATTCTGTTCTTTTAATTTGATAAATACTGACTAATACTTCTGATAACACTTGAAGTAAATCATGAGGGTTTTTTGTCTATTTGGTTGTTTATTCACCTGAACTACTAGTGATGTTATTACCCTGTGCCTTATTAGTGTAATTATATAGGGCCAGAGGAGAAAAGACAAGGACAAAACACTATTACAGTAGAGGCCTATTCAGTTTTCTTTATTTAGGTTTCTGTTGTCTATTATAGCTATAACAATCTGCCCTGAAAAATATAAATGCACTGCTCGAGGTCCAGACTTGAGAACAAGAAGCGACAAACTGAATATTCCTGTTCAGCTCTCCCTTTTCTAGAAGTAGAATAAGTTACCTTAACCTTTTTTATGGAACAGTTTATTCCTCATATTCTTTCTTTTACTTCTTATACTTGATCAGAAGGAGCTCTTCCTGATTCCCTCATTCCCCATAACCAGTTTCACTAGTTCCCTGCCCATCCGTACACATGAAGGAATTTAAAGTAACTTCTTATACCTTCCACCTTCAAGCAGTCACAATATGAGCAAGACACAGAAAGAGGCAAATTGCACCTTTCCAATGCAGCCAAGTAAGCCTGCATATATAATCTATACACATAGTAGTCAGTGTGTACTTTTCTTAAACAATTCATAGCAACAAAGTATAAGATTTTCTAAAATATCTTTCAAAGTGTAGCAGGCTAGAGTGAGAGTCACTGAAAAATATTTAGGAAACTCCTAACTAGTACTATGGCAATAAAATGTCAATGATTTATTGTCTGAGACTACAAATGAAATAATAACAACAAATAGAAACTCTTCTGCAATTTAGTGTATGCATTTTGGGCATCCTGCAGCTCACTAAAACACACCCAATTTTAGTAAAAAATACATAATAGCTGGAACAATGCTGATAATGAAGATCCAGTGTGCATTTCCATACTTCTGAATATATTGTTTTCATTTACCCACAAGAAGAGTCACTTGGCTCTTTCCATTGCAATAACATTACAAATGTTGTGGTTCTTAATCAGCTGTGTAATTTTTAGGCCTTCCTCACCCAATTCAATTTAGACCATTAAAACTGCCACAAGCCAACTTTTCCTCCTCCGGCATTAACTGACTATTTTTAAAGTGGTGCCTTCTTAACAGTATAAGTCAGCAGTCACCTGCTGAGAGTGGTATGGTTTTTAAAGCTGCTTCAGCACAAGAAGAAGAAGAGAAACTGACACTAACCATAATTGTCAGAAACTCAAGCGCTATGCTTTTAAATTCAGATGGAGAAAAACAGGAAAAGAGAACAGAGGAGAAATCAGGTGAGTGGGGAAATAGAAAAAGATGTTTGAGAAAGATGGCAGAAGAGAAAAAGCAGCAAATTGGAACTCTTTGATAATAAGCGCTAAAAAAAGGAACAGTGCAGTGAAAAGTTCAGTTAATGCATCAGCAGGAGTTCTAAAGTTAGGGATACATAATGCCTCTAAAATCAGAATGTAGTGTAAAGTGCAATATCTGGGATTAATCCAAGCCCACTGAAGTCTACAGGAACCTTTCTGTTCACTTTAGTCCTCATTTGACACAGCCCTTTTTCAACATTAGATCCAAAGAAAAAAAGTCTACTAATATTTCTTTGAATTGAAAAACGCATTTGCGTTGGCAATACGTGTTTCCCATTCATGCTTCAGGTCTATGAAAAAGCTAGGATTCTCAGTTTACTTTCCCATATTTTCAGCACATGAATTTCTAATGCATATGTATAGGTACCAAACCAGTGATGTCAAGAAAGCATCCATGCCCAGCCTAGGTAGTAGACTGGCCTATGTGGTCAAGGCAGGTCACTGTGGCTATAATCATGTACCGGCACCTTTGCCTCCCCAGCCCAAATAATTTGGTGGTTGCTTACAGGTGAGTCAAAGGGGCACAGATTTCAGAAAAGTTCTGAGAAAAACCTGAGCTCATGCCTGTGTATCCATAGGAAGAAACTTTAACTACTCTATCAGCCTACACCAAATATCATGTACTGCTTAGTAAAAAAAAAACAATGTATTTGTCTGTGTGGGGGTATGTGCTTGTTAGAATAGGACTTTGGCTATTGAATTCTTAACAGAATTTTGGAATAATGGGCAACAGCACAGGATAATAATTATCTGACAAGAAATGGTATGACTGATAATGAACATGGAATCCAAAACTGAACCACTGAATTGGTCTCAAAGGCTAAATACAAAAATTCAAAAAGCCCAACACAGAATTGATCTAAGTTACACGGTGTTCTGTAAGCAGTGTAGTTTAGATTGGTAGCTAACAGAACACACATTCACCCTTTTTGGGGGAAGCAAATCTTGGACTGGATTCTGCCATTTTTAAACCAGTCTATGTATACTGAACTTCTATTCCGTTACAGGTATAGACTGGTTGTGTGTGCATAATTTCTGTTCTGTTATGGGTACAGACTAGTTTCTAATCACTTATACTGGTAAAATGTGTAACGTCTGTGCTGGGCCAAATACAAACGATGCCTAAGGACTTAATATGTATTCAAAAAGGGGAAAACTGAGCTGTCAAACTAAAGCAAATTGTTTGCTAGGCAACATAGTGAATGAGCGAATAATTGTCATAGCATTCATTACGTCTAATACCTGCATAATAAGGGCCTGGAAATGTCTTACAAATTATATCAGCGGAAATATTTTTTTTTAAGTTATGACACAAGTGTAATCCAGGTGGTACTCGGACAAGGTACCCCCTCTCCAATTGAAGGGATTTAGTGGTTGCTAGTGTGCTATAGGAGACATAGCCACTTATGGGGAGCAGCTCTCCTAGTTCCTATAAAGACGAGACACCAGCTGGAACTTAACTATATATTTAATAAGAGAAGAACTGGGTTGGGGGTATGACATATGTGCAGGACAATATGGGAGATCCTGGATAATAAGGGTACAATCCTCTGGGTACCTGTTGCGGGGGGTGGGGAGAGAACCAGGGGAGCAAGAGGGGATTTATTAAAAATTAAGTATACTTATACATCCAGCAGAGGCAAATCAACAACAAAGCTTGAGGCGCAGGGTTTCACAGAATATAAGATGGAGGGCTTCCCAGAATATGAGGTGTAGATCCCAAAAAACTTGAGGCGCAGGAAAGAGGTGAGGAGAACCCTTCTCCCAAGTGGGGATGCCCACTTCTCAGTAACTCACCCTGCTGGTGCCTTGGCTGAGGAACTAGGCTGGGTCTCCCCCAGGGTAGTCAAGAACTCCACCACTGAGTTATCAATGCCCCAGCTCCTCCTATAGGTCCAAGACTCTAGCCCCTCCAGGTTCCCCCGTGTGCCGTTTATATGCCAAGCCAGCCACCCAGCTTCACCCCGGGGATTGAAAGAAAGAGGAAAACAGAGCCCAAGCCGCTGACTACAGCTTGGGGATTGCAGCTGCTGTGCACTGCCCTGCAGCTGCTGTGCACCGCCCTGCACGCCTAGCCAAGTTGTCAACCTGGTTCTGAGCGCTTCGGTCCCACCCAGACCCCTCTGACACTGCCCTGTGCACCACTGCACCCGAGCTGAGCTGCCTCCTGCAGCTCCAGGCTCAGGATCCCCCATCAGAGAGTCACCATGCACTGCCCCGTGCACTGAGAGGCCAAGCCAAGTTGCCTTCTGCAATTTCCAGGGCTGTCCTGAGGCAATCACTCTGCCCTGCTGGCCATCTTTCACCAGCTCTTCAGGACTCCTCTCCTTTGTCCTTTGTCATATCTCCTTGGAGCCAGGTGCACTGCTCCTTTTATACCCTGCCCCGCCAGGTGGTCAGCGGGACCAATTGGGAAACATGAGAGGAGAGTCATTGCTCAGGTCCGGTTTCTTTACCTGGCCCCTGTGTAAGTGAGGGCCCAGCTTTCTCCTTTTCCAGGGGTCAGATTCGTGGGGAAAAGGGAATCACCACCACCAATCATTTTTTAACTTTTCAAAATCCCCGGGCCAAGCTGCCACCAGCTAGCCCATCACACAAGTAAAACTAGTGGTTTTTAGGCAATTTCTCTACAGTTAGCAATGGAACCAACTTTCAGGAGCTAAAAATTATAATACATCAGTTGTTCTCGAACTTTTCTGACTTAAGGCACTTCCTGTTAGACCCAATGAACCCCTAGTAAAATACCAGTTCTTAGCTTTCAATATGAAAATATGAAACAACAGTAGCAAAATGTGATTCAGTGTGCCTGTCTACACAAAATGCACAGTTTAATGTGCAGTTGCCTAATTTACAGCACAGTAATTTTGCACATCTATACGTGTATGCATTTACTGCACAGTAAAAATCCCTAAGCACAATTAAATTTGCCACCTATTTGCAGGTAGCAGATTGAATCGTGATTAGTAACTGTGCAGTAATACATGTGTAGATGCAACCCAGCCGGGTCTACCCAGTCACTAGGGGGACAGACTGAGGCCAGCCCCAGGGCTTCTGGCTGGGAGCATCTCCTGCTTCAGGGCCAAGCTGCCTCACAGCCTATTAAAGTCTACAGTCATTTCATGCCATGGGGCACACATCACCAGCAACTCGAGGGCACAGCAGGCCCTGTGTGCCCTCTGGGCAGGCTACTGCTGAGCTGTGCTTGCCTCTTTGGAACCTTTTGTTCCTGCATGGCCCTGCACAGCCTTGTGTCTACCAGGGTACTGCTGTCAGGCAGGTGGGTGCACAAGAGTTGCTGCAGGTTTGTGCAGCCCCTGGCCAACCCTTTCAACACTCCAGGGCTGCCTGTAGGCTGCTTCTGGCAGCAGGTCTAGGGCTGCCTACCTACTGCACACCCCCAAATGACTCCCCTGCACTTGCAGCTGCTACAGGGCATAGCCTCTGCCACATGATTGCCAGTCCCTTGCCATGACCCTGCACTTGGTGTTGCTGGCAGCTTTTCAGGACTGGCAACAGAGGGCAGCCATGTAGGGACCCAGACCCCCAGCATGGGAGCCTCAGTGGCCTCATCCTCTGCATCCAGGCCAGCTTCCACCTGCATATGTAAGCCTGTGCCCTCCACCCAGGACCCCACCTGGAGCCAGGAGGAGGCTGGCAATCACATGTTCTGGGGCAGTGCAGAGGTTTGAGTGGGGCAGGCCTCAAACATCCATATTTATGAGGGCCTGTCAGGTGGGATGCAGAAGTGTGGGCACTTCCAGTCAGCATGGCAGTGCCACATAAAGGTCAAGGCCCTGAGGGCACAGTGGGTGGCTGTGACTAACCATAATCATCAGTTTAGCTGTGCCCATAAGACCATTCCCTTTGTGCATGAGCTGACCCATATTTTGGTGCCCTAGGACCCACGCCACAGCTGTGCAGTTTTTACCAGCATGAATACCCTCCCTGAGCCCTCCGTGAGGCATTGAATGTCCCATCCTGCCCAGCTCTCCGGCTTTGCAGTCCACCAGCAGCTTGCAGAGCCCTGGCCAGCAGCTGCTTTGGAAGCTGCATATCCCCAGACCCTGCCATGAAGAACAGCTGGCCACTTCACCACCATGCACCAGCAGCACCAGCTCCTTCCCATCTGGGCATCTGCACATTGCACACAATGGAATAAGGAGACAGAGTGCAGCTGCACACCATCACCGATGGGGAGGACCGTGCCAAGCCACCAGCCACACCAGCCCCAAACACATGGTAAGTCCCACACTGAGGGGAGGGACCTCCACACCCCAGCCCCTGCCCCTGCCCTGGTCCCTGCCCCCACTCCCTGCCTGACCTGTTCACACTCCCCTGGCCCTGGGTTCCCCCCCAAAGCATGCAGAGAGGCAGAACACAATGCAAAACCTTACTGAGCAGCCCATGCCCCCACAGCTTGAAGGGCATGGGCCTCTCATACCCTGAGGAAGGTATCAATGCTAATGATGATCTCCTCCTCAGCAGCAGGGGGGCAGGGACATATAGCTCTCCAGGCAGTGGCAGAAGTTGCAGGGCAGCCTGGGCTTTCCCTCCATGCCATTGTAGATCAGGGTCCCAAACCAGGAGTACAGGTAAGCCAGGGGCACCATGAGGATCAGGAATAGCAGGGCATAGTAGGTTGGGCCCCCTTGGCCTGCATAAGGAGCTCATCACACACCAACTAGGGTACATGCAGCAGGGGCACACTTGGGCAGCAGCAGCGGCAAGGGTGGGGCAGTCTTGGGATGCCTCCCCAGAGAAACCCCCAGCAGGGATGGTGGGGACACAGCCAGCTCCTCATCCCAATTTTCTGGGAGCCCCATGCATCCTGAGGTCGGGTGCCATGGGCTGGACAGTAGCAGAGCAGAGTGGTTGGCCTGCAGGGGGAGGAACGGGGTCTAGAGCCGTGAAGCAGGTGCTGCAAGGAGCCTGCTCTGTCCCACCCTGAGGACAGGCTGGGGGAGGCAGGCTGCCTTCAGCCAGTACCCAGTGGCCCACCAGCCCCAGGGGAGCACATAGGAGTTAGGGGCTCAGCCAGCAGCTTCCTGTGCCTGGGTCTGCCTGGACAACTTACCACGGTCCCTGGGCACCCATGCAGGGCCAACCCCCTATCTCAGGCCGGACAGTGTAGAAAAACCCCAGTTTTCTTTCTATCTAAATTTTTCTTTATATATAAAGAATTCTTTCCCAACTCTTTCTTGACTTTTCTTTCTCTCCCTCTCTATTCCCTATAGACAAGCATAAGCGAGCTCAGACTTAGGATAAGCTTTAACATTTTTATTTTGGTAGCAAGTTTTTGGTTTTGGATAGCCACTGTTTTATATTGTATAATGATAAGGTTTGTATTGATTTTCACTGTTGTGTATTGTATTATTATCATTTTTGTATTGATTTTTATTGTTTCATATGGATATTGTATGGTTTAGACCTGTGTTTGTAAGTGAACCAAAGTCATGTCAAGTTTTCATTGTATATGTTAAGCCTCCACCTTGTATCCTCTGCCTGGCCATCCCATGTTGCAACTGTATGATTCTTTGTACCCCTCCCACGTAAATTGGTTCCCAGATGAATTTGAGTTATTGGGAATGTTTGAAATACAAAGACAGCAGGCCTTTACTGAATGGCCTGTAACAACTGGGCCATCACCTCGCATTGATTCATCCAGGAACTACGGACCTCACCCAGGAACAGAAACAAGAACCAAGCATTTGAAAGACAAAAGACCCTGCAGAATCAGCAACTCTACCATTGTACCCAACTATTACAGACACCTGAAACTGCACATCCCTGCATGGAGCACACATGTTCAGTATGCCAGGGGCTGACCCTTGCCTGGGCATAACTCCTGTCACTAGGGTCACACAAGGTCTGCCCCTATAAAAAGGGGCAGTGAAGATGGACCCAGTGGGACGCCTTCTCCATCTGGACCAGCACAATGCCACACCACCTATCCACCCAGAGGCCCTGCCAGCAACCCCCCTCTGGACAACACCTGCCGGACAAGGACCCCTTTCCAACCTGGATAGGTAGTTATCACCCCCCCACCCCGCTTCAACCAAGGACTTTGACTCTGCTTCTCTTCCCTACCTGGACTCCTGCCCTTCCACTGAGTCTCTTTCTCCTGCTGCCATTGT
>NW_017729027.1:23745220-23755641 GCF_001723915.1 Gavialis gangeticus | reverse complement strand
CCAACACCTGTCCTGAGCTCCTCTCTGCCTCCAAACCCCCTGTTTCTTTGCCATTGTCTTATCCCCACTGCCTTTTCCTTTTCCACCGAGCAACCAGGTTTCTGCCTCAGTTTCTTTCCTGGTTGTCTCCTCCTTGCCACCACTTATCTGCCCCCCCACCACAATATCTCAGTTGTCTGCCTCAGTTTCCAGCCCCTGTCTACCTTAAGTAAACCCCAGCCTCAGTTCAGCAGCTAGCTTCTCTGTAGTCCACCAGTTCTAATCCTGGTCATGGTGACTTTCACTCCCTACACTTTGACACTCTCTTTATCTCACCTGAACCTTCCCCCAGGCACACACATACACACTGTACCATCCAAGTTAGGAACTTACCTGTGTGTATGTGTAGATGGGTTGTATGTGTGTGAACTGGTGAGTGTGTGTGTATATATGGCATTGTGTGCATGATATATGAATTAGTGATCTGTGTCTAATTTTTGGGGTGTATAGTGTATGTGCTTGAATTGGTGATAGGTATGTATGTGTCTAGGCTGGTTTGGATTTGTATGTGCCTGAGCTGGTAGTGTGTGTATGTATGCACCTAATTGATTTGTGTGTTTGTATATGTGCAATTGTGTCACACCCTCCTGTCTAACAGTGCAATATTGAGATCCTGAGAGTTGGCTTGACCCCACAGGGCTACAACAGCATATGGCCCCTAGTGCATAGCACCTTATCTCTAGAATGTTGCAAACTCTCACAAAGGACTTCTGTCTCCTGGCTCTGCAGGCCCAGCATCTGGATGCAAGGGACAGTCCAGAGTGGCTAGCAGGAATGAGAGCTCAGGCATGCCACCACCCACCACCAGAGCCCTCCAGATGCACCAGCTAAGCCAGAGGAGCACACAAGACAGGACCCTCCTCCTCCAGTGGCTGATGGCTGTGGCTGAGGTGCGGGCAGACAGCACAGCAGGAGGACTTGTTCCGGAAGGAGAGGTGGTAGGCAGAGGAAATTGCATGGGAGGAAGTGTTCTGGCCCAGGCTCCTGGCCTGGAATAGAAGCAGCTCCATGGGAACAAAATAAGATCCTGGGCTGGACTGTGGATGCCACAGACAATGAATGCCAGACCCTGTAAACTGTTCTGGGTCTATCTGTCTCATGGATGCCTGCTGCTTCCTGGCCCCTGTCCTGAGCCCTGCAGACCTCCTGGCAGCCACCCACTGTCCCACAACAGGCCCCTACCTGGGCCTGGGAGAAGGCTCTCGACCACCTCCCGCCCACAGGAGACCTTGGCCCAGCCCCTGCCCCAGGTCCACCGCCACCTGCCCAGGCCCAGGCCCAGGACCAGGCCTGTGTCTCTCCCTGGCTGTATGTGGGCATGGAGTCAGACCTGCCTGGAATGGTATCAAGATTGCACATTGGCCCTGCTGGTCCTAGATTCCAGCAACTGGAGGAGAAGCCCCTAGGTGCACTGGGCATGGCCCGGGGTCCCCAGTGAGCAGAGGCAGGATGGCCACAGTGCCCAGCTGCAGGTCTGACAGCCCCAGTGTGAAGTGCCTGCTATTCACACGTCCTGCCAGGCCGGAGTTCCTGAAGACACAGGCATCCTGTGGACTGTCCACCCAGCCAGCACTCATGTGTGTGAACATGCCCCAGTGGTCCACAACTGCCTACAGGACCGTGGAGTGGAATCCCCTGTGGCTATAATAGAGGAAGTCTCCACAGGGTGGACAGGTGACCAGTATGTGGGTCCTGTCCAAGGCCCCAATACACTGGGGGAACCCCAGTGCATAGAACCCTGCCACCACTGCCTGGAGGTCATGGACATGGAGGACAGTGTCTGCCAGAACATCTTGGAGGGTGCCACACACCTCCAAGATGGCCTCCCCAGTCATGGCTTTGCCCATGCTGAACTGATGGCCCACATACCAGATGCTGGAGGGTATAACCAGCTTCAGCATGCTAGGGCTAGGCAGGTACTGGCAGAGAGGGCTGATAGTGTCCTAGTGCTCCAAGTTAGACCCAAGCTTCTGGAGCAGGTCCCCAAAAGGTGGCCCAGGTGAACCAGAAGGTGTCCACCCAATAATAATAATTGCTTATTATAACACTTCTGCTGGACAAGGTGGTGCCACCAGTGCTGACTGGTGGGATTGGAGGTCCAGTAGGATGACAGTAGCCCCAGCGGTGGCCTCAGAGCCCCTCCTTGGCATTCCTGGCAGTGGCAGTGGCAGCTGCACAGTGGCAGCAGCTCTGCCAGGGTGTCCTGCAGGTGGGCAGAAGGTGGCTAGTCCTGGGGGAGCTGAGTGGGGTGAGATGGCCATGGGCCATCATTCAATGTGGGAGGTCAGCAGGGTGATCACAGTGGCCAGCAGGATTGTGGGATGCTGCTCATTGCTGCCAGGGCCAAGGACTGGGGGAGCCATAGTGCAGGGAGTCGGAATGGGCCTCTGTGCTTCCAACACTGGTCCTGAGCACAGAAACAGGCTGCCCAGAGAGCACAGGGTGGGGCTGCCTTTTAAAGAGGGCTGCCAGGCTGGTGGAAGCTGGACCCAGAGCCTGGAGGTTCCCCATAGTGGCCATATGAACACATTGCAGAGCTTTCTGTCTCTGCATGTGTAGACACCTACCTAAAATCACTTACTGCACAGTAGCTTACTATGCAGTAAATCTAGGCTCGAGTAAATGCACATGTAGATGTACCCAGTGAATCCAGTAAAAACTGGTATACAACAAACTTATGAGGTAAAAGACACTAAACATGTATGTCCACTTTCACACAACAGTGCTATGTATTTAAATAAGGAGCAGCAGAACAGTCTAAGAAATGTGGCCATGAATCAGAAAGTGTTTTCCCTATCCAAATTTAAAGGTACTGCACTAGTTTGGAACAAGAGTTACTTGTGGAAAGTCCCTTTAGTGTACAGTAGTTGAAAAGAAAGAGGAAACTATAAAGACCATTGAGGAAATGTTTCAGAAAGGGATAATGTGTCATGAGCCTCAATTACAGTTCTGGTTAACAAGAAAGAAAGCAGCACTAGGTTTTGTGCTGACTATAGCAAAATTAAATGGAATCACTTACAAGTGTTATCATTATCAAAAAATAGATGACACCCTAGGTACTACAGTATCTATGATACACTTTCCAAATTGGACCTTAAAACACTATTAAAAAGTGTAAATATATTAAAAAATAATAATGAAATACTTTAACCGTAAAAAATGTCTGTTTCCATATGAAGTTGCTTTTGTAAGCTGCCAGATGTGTTTCAGAATCTTATAGAAAGGTTATTGTATGGCTCATCTCTCTCCTCCTGTTCTCATTTAGTTGCCTAGTAAAATATTTGTATGTTTATAAATAGTTCAGGATAAGTTTACGACTACCCATTTGAAATTTAATTTTTTTAAAAATGCAGGACAAAAAGCATATGACTTTCCATTGACACACAAGAAATGAAGAATGAATTTCACTGGCAAAGAGAAAATTGAGGTTGTGCTGAACTGTCCAACTCCCCAGATACTCACAAACATGCAGAATTTTGTATAGCTCTACTCCTATTTTAGAAGGTGTATTTGCTGATTTACCAGTATTGCAAAACCACCACATAGACTTAGAAGGTTTATTTCCTGATTTGCCAATATTACAAAACCACTGCAAAGTTTGAGTGGGAAGGGAAAAGCATTTCAGAACTCAAAATGTGATTTAGTCTAGGTTCTGACTCATGACTACTCCAGTCTTCGCCAACCCAGTTGTATCATCTTTTTATGTAGTTCACAAATGTTAGTACTTACAGTTTGGAGGCAGTATTGACATAGGAACATAAAAGACTTGAGAAGGGAATGCCATATCAGAAGTCTAAATTCAGAGATAAATATTCCACTAATTGGCAGGAATGCCTGGCAGAACTTACATCTGCACAGTGTTTTCTCCACAATTTTTTTGAGAGAAAGTCTTTGATCATGACAGACTGTGTATCCCTGTGATAGCTATTTGATATCAATAATTCTAATAAGTAACTTGTCAAGTAGTTAGAAAACCTTTAGGGTTATGATTTTGCAACCACCCATGGACCTAAACACAAACATAGGCTATGTAGAGACATTCATTTATTTCCTGGGAGAGTCTTTGTCTTCCCAGGGGAAACTCTGAGTGTACAGATGTTTGGGATTTTTCTCCTAGAGCAAAAAGGGCTGCTTCAGGAGAAAAGTAAGGGCTAAATCATTCCCAGGAGAAACTCTAGGAGACAAAAATGTCCATTCATGCTCTCTTCAAAGAGAAGACACAGGACAGTCCTCCAGAAACCCAGAGTGCTTTGTTTCCATGCCCCACTCCTACAGTGTGTCATTACCTGAATTCTACTTTTCCAGCCAAGCAGGAACAGAAAACACACCCTTCATGATCTCCACATTGTGCTGCAGGGAGATGCAGGCTGTCCCTGAGCAGTCTGCATCAGCCAAGCAGGGCTACCCAGTGCTCTCCTGCCATCTGTCTCCAGGCAGACTGAAGAAGCCTACAGAGCAGGATGAGACTTGTGTATAGGGCCCCCCTGGATGTTTAGAATTAGTGCAAAAAAAACACTAGGGCTCAGAATTCAAATGTCTGTTCAGGTGTCTCTGAGTAAGTTTTTGTTTGTTTTTTTTAAACCAGGAAAACAAGCCTGAGAGAATTCTCTCAGAACATTTGAACATGTGTACACAGCCATGATGTCTCTTTCTGATAGCCTTGTTGGATTATTTACAAACTGTCCCCTAAGCTGAGGAGAATGGAAATGGCCACTCATGGGAATGAGTTTGCTCACTGACAACTGCCTTCTTTCTTTTCATAATTCTCAGAAGTACAAATTTCTTGTTCATTCACTGGAGAAGTGTATATGATCTTGCAAAAATAGACTACAAATCTTCCCAAGAACAGGATGCTGATAGTATATGACTGGGAAAAAAAATCAATGGGTAAACAAAACTACCTTGATTGGTAGTATTGCCTCAGAACAACACTGTAAAAGGCTCTGGAAGTCTGGAGTCTAAAGATGAAAAATTGTGTAGGAGGTATGGAAAAAAAAGTATATGAGTATTGATATAATCTAGTTACACCAAATGCATTTAAAGAGGGTTCTGAATTTATGCCATAATTGTAAAACTGTCAGACTTTTTGGGATTGCTAAAACTTAGCCAAGCTAACAAAAAAAAAGTCTGGAGGTAATGGTTAAAAACAGTGTAGAATTTGTTGTAACTGCATTGCAAAGAAAGTTTCCCTATATCAGAGAGATCTTCGATTAGCAGTGTCTGGTGAAGGTCCCAGTGGAGTGCACTGCAGTTGAGAAAGAGGTTCTAGTGAATCAGTTCACCAACTGTGAGGTCCAAAATGAGATGCTCAGTGCTCAGGAGCATATTTTTTTAATCCAAAGTGTTTCCAGAGTTCTGTGAGCTCAGCTGGCTACAGTTACAGAAGAGCACCAAAAGCCCTCGTATATACACTATCACTTTGGATGCTATCAGCACAGTACAAAGAATGTATAGCACATGACAGGTATTCCTCACATTTGGGACATGAACTAAGAACTCCAAAAAAAAACCCTTATACCATGTTTCTGCATAGGAAGAATGAAATGAGGACCCTTTGGCCTGTGTAGAAATATAACTCAGACCAAAATTATAGAAAATGTGAAAACATTCTTCTTATTTTATCAGAGAATTGTGATACAAAAATCACTTGGGGACTTTAAACAAAAAGGAACTGGACCTGAAACTCAGCCGTGCAGGTTGAGGAGTTCACATAAAAATAACTTCAAATGAATGGGTGAAGATATTGATTCATTAGGCCTGTGTGTGAATCAACGGCAGAAGGTAAGGAGAAAACTAGAAGACAGAAAGAGAAGCAGTCGTGAGTGAGACCCTGAGAGAGGGAGCAGACCCGGAGCTCTTTGAGGCATAATATTGTTTGGGGAGATAGGTTTGGAAATTGTTGGCAAAGAAACTGCCTCTTGTTGCATGTTCCTTTTGTGTTCAGCCAAACAGGTCTTTATTTTACCTTCTTTATTTATAAACAGGATTTCATAAAAGAAACACCTGACTCATAATCCTACCAAAAGAAAACTGATTGTGCCTTCAATATTGTCTAACTACTCAGGCTAAAAGGGGAACAAGGATATTTTTGTAATTATCTTTTGGGAAAAAAATGGAACAAGAATTTTGTGTCCCCACTTTGACATGTTCAGTAGTTATCTCCAAATGCAATTTATTTGCACATAATTAAACAAAGCATGAATTTTTCATTAATTCATGATAAAGCTCATCAATTGTAAAGTTCTGTGAAGCAGGATAGATACATTAATGTGTACAGTTGAACAAATAAATCACAACAAATCTCATTTGATACATGTAGCCACTTCCTGCTATTGGAAGAGAATTTAAAACAAACAAAAAAAGACAGCCTTTTTTATTATTCAAGTTTAGTCTACAAATAGTTTTTTTTAATTGTTTACTGTATGAATGGATCATGAATCATCAAATTCCTACACATATTTGAATCACAGCCCCCACACCAGAGAGGTGATTATATCCAAGTAGGTTAACTGGGTGCCTTCATCAATGAATCAGCCATAGGCATTTCATGCTTGCCAGTCATCAATACTTATAAACAAAGTAACATGTTATAGGGAAATATGGTCTTTTGTAATTCTTATAGTAAAAAATATTTCCCCAACAACTGTGGGGAGCAGAAAATGAACTAGAAACTATTAACCCCTGGCTGCCTAGTAGTGATGAAGTGAAATATTTTAACGCAAACGATCCTATTGAAAATAATACCATTCAAAGTGATGTGGCCAAGGGGCAGGACACTCAGCAAGTTAGCAAAGTTAAATGTAATATCGTGTAAATTTACTTACATTTTCAAAACTTTCAGTCTGCACTTTATCTATAATTGGTCACTCTCTCCTCTTACCCAGATTTACTATCTATCACGGTTTTTCTGTGCTTACCGTCAAAAAAAATATCCTGATAAGTCAAGCACTCAGCAGCTTAATATTGGATCATTAAGTCTTATATTTTTGATATGAATGCCCTGTGCACATCTCTTGGCAGAGATTACCACTTTACGACCATGGAGAAAACAAACCCCAAAATATGGGGACATGATTAGAAATGGTAGTAAATACAGGGGCAAATTCTGACATGGTATAAGCTGCTTTGGATTATGCACTGATAGCATTGTCCTATAGTTAAATCAAATTCTGAAGATTTTTAGGCATTTAATAATTTAATTGGGGAGTTCTGCATCAAATAAATGCAAGGGAGATTTAGGCTTGTGACTACAAAACAGAAGTGTATAAAACTTGGAATACCATATAGTGATATGGTGGAAGAAAAAGGGACAATTAGACAGGAAGCATCCTTCCTCTACTTTTCCCCTTCCTCCTGTGACCCAGGCAATGACTGCTTAAAGATAAAGAGTCAGCATATTTAAAGATAAACATTATCCCAAAGAAGGAAGGGAAGCCTGGGGATCAAATGACTGCTCACCATCATGAGAAATCCTTGACTTTAATTGTTCTTGTTTTACAGGAATCAGTGGCCATTTGTAGACATGTTCACTGCTTTCTAATTGATGTTAACTGATCTGCATCACAGTTTGAATCAAATTTTAATTTGAATCAATGGTTAATAGACAATCAAGGGGGTTTTCCCCCTTCTTTACAGACCAGTAGCCCATATGCCTGGGGAGGCCTGGGAACTTAGTCAGGGTACAGATACTTAGTCACAGTGAGGTGTTGGCACATTTGACTTAATAAAGATGTTACTTTGTGCTTGATAGCCTCTGTTGTGTTGCAGAAACCCGACTGAGTTTCTCTTTAGGGGATTTATATTTGCAATACTTGTCTGCATTGCTAAGAATGCTTATCTGAGTTCCTAAGGACTGTTTTTCCTCAAAGCAAAGCTGTATATACCTGTTAATTAATACCATTTAAATTGCCTAATTCGCACTGCCCTAGTGTGCGTTAACTTTAATGCTCATTTAGTGAGGATTAGTTTATTCCAACTGGAGCCAAATTTTAAATTTGAACTACAGACATCCATGTGTATATAGTGACAGCTATAGTCTGGATTAAACCTAGGAAAACGTAATGCCAATATATTTCTTTAAATAAGCACCTTCTTCCTTATAAGAAGCAATCACACATTTTAGTTACTGAGTTCTAGCAGCTCTTCCAATGCAGATTTATTTCTGTTTAAATATTGAAGAGCAGGTATAGACCATGTTGAACAATTTTGTGTATTTTTGTTTTAGTCTAATAATACTAATATATGCTCATGGACATTACCCTTCCTAGATATTAGTGCAAGCACATACCAAATCTCAGGCTACATTAAAATTTTAAGTGTGTGTCTATTTCATTACTAAGAGAGAAAGTTGTTTATGAACAGACTGCACAGCACAAATTAAAGGAGTTATAGATAAAAAGACAAACAAACATTTCTTTTTTGGTAAAAAAAAAATCATCCTCATAAAATTCTGGCTCTATTTACAGTGAAAAAACTTGAAGATTATTAAGAAGAAATAAAGCCAACATTTCTGTTTACAGACACTGTGGAATATTAAACATTAACCACAACACAAGGAATTTTTTGTACAGATGTTCTTCGTGTACTTAAATCAGAAAAAAAGAGCTTAAGACAATCTTTTCTAAATGAAAACACATACTCTGTTATGAAAAGAGATATTAAACCATTAAAATACACTATAATCACAAGCAAATCAAACACAACACTTAAAATGCTCCTAGGGCAATATTTGCTGGGACAACCCATGCACATTAAGAACTAAAGTCCTGTTTTACATTTACACACTTACACTGGGCTTCTGTAGCTACCTAAGTGCAACTTTGGCATTTTTAGAGAGTTTGAATTCTAGTTTCCATTGTACATCTATGTTCAACCTACACTTCCTGTCTGAGCATGTTCAGAAGGCTCGATAATAGCCATGTAGGCTCCAAAGCAAGCAGAATCTCCTGGGTATACAGGTAACACCATATAAATGCCAAAATATTAATCATAGAAAAACTACAATTAGCATCACAGAAAAACTACCATATGACAAAAAGCATATGAACTAGAAGCTAAAAGAGCTTGATGCTACCATGCAAAGGCTAAGGCCCTTGGGTTCTGGTGCAGTCCCTGTCCACAGAGGGAGAGAAGCTGTCCTACTCTTGTTTGTCCATTTTATTCAAAACCTATTAAAGACAAGGTGAAGAAAAGTCATTGAGACCATAGGCTAGAATCCAGGCCTTCCTTTGTTTCAGAAGATAATCTGCCTTATAGAGCCATCTTCCGTGTACTTTGCTTTCTTCAAGGCCCAGAGGGCCAGCTTCAAGAAAAGGACTAGTGAGTACCAAGCACTTCTGGAATTGCTGAAGCAGGAAATGTTGTTTGCTCCGCTGCACGAACGCCTCATGCTTCCTGAGGCTGCAGGGGCACAGCGACCACACACAGGTGGTGGTGGTGGTGGCAAGTGGGGACCACCCACAGTCGGCCACAATGATGTCAGTGGCAAGGGCAGCCTGAGTGGGTACCCCACACAGGAAGTTGCAGCAGTCTCAATGCCGGGGGAGGGGTGGCGAGTAGCGACCACCCACAGATGCCACCAGCAGTGGTGGTGGCGGGAGCAAATGGTGACTGCCCACAGACATTGCCAGCAGCAGTGGTCAATCTCGAGGGGGGCACGTGCACCCCCTACACATAGCCAATGCTCCTTTGTACTCATAAATACTTGACATATGCTTCGTATGGATGCTAAGAACTGATGTATGCAAGCAAAGTAAGTAGGAGCCTGACAACAGTGTGCTCTCAGTATTATAGTCAGAGCACTTCATTGGGAAGTGAGAGAGGTAAGTTCAAGCCTCCTATAGGTGATGCAATATCAGTCCTGTATTTTTGACAAGGGGACCTTAGAGTTCCCTTCCAACCCGATAACTCTATGAGAGGAACCTAGAATCCTGGTGTGTATACTGAGGTTTCATTTTTCATGCAATCAGGCCCCCAAAAGGGGTCTACACCACAATGTAGCAAATGATCATAGCTGCAGAGCATTTGTGAATGGCCGATGACATGAAATTTTAACTTTAGTCTGATGAGGTATCAGTTGAAGTCACTCTAAGGCAAAGTGCCTTGGCAAACTTGCGTACAGATTCACAGCAAAGGTTACTTTTGTGTGGTTATTCCCATTTGACTGTGTAGGTGTCGACGCCACAGTCCCCCATTTTTTAATGAGAATGGGGTGACAGACAGTGTTGAAGGCCTTCCTAAAGTCCAGAAAGACTATGTCCACTGCTACCCCTGTGTCTAAGGATTTTGTGACCTGGTCATAGAAGGCCGCCAGGCTGGTCTGATAGGACCTGCTTCTAATGAACCCATGTTGGTTGCCCCTAAGCATAATCTCCCCTGCTGGC
>NW_017729027.1:23729246-23740220 GCF_001723915.1 Gavialis gangeticus | reverse complement strand
TGTTGGTTGCCCCTAAGCATAACCTCTCCTGCTGGCCCCTCATGGACATGTGCCAGGATAATTCTCTCAAAAACTTACCCAGGATCAATGATAAGACTAACTGGCCTATAGTTTCCTGGGTCCTCCTTCCTCCCTTTTTTGAATCTCGTTGTGTCTTGTTGGTCCCCCAAGACATTTGTGGAACTCTGTTTCATTCTCCTGCTGATCATGGTCCTTTCCAATGTCCACTTTTTAGGTTTTCTGTGCTTCCATCTGTTGTTCTTCACAGCACACTCCAGGCACTGCTATCAGCCCTGACCAATACTTATCCAACTTCTTTTCAAAAGCCTTCAATGAAAGTGATTTCACACTTCCTTAGGCAGACTATTTTGCTGCTTTACTGTTGCAAAAATGAAAATGTTTTTCCTGATATCCAATCTAAACGCACTTTGCTGAAATTTCATTGCCATTGCTATGCATCCTACTCATTCTAGGGAGTGAAAAAAGGTGTTCTCTCTCTTCTTTGTGGCAACTCTATAGATATTCAAAGGGATATATTATCTCCCCTCTTAATCATTAAACATGCTTATTTCTTTAAATGCCTTCTCATATGACTTGTCTCCCAAACCCTTTTTTCATTTTTGTCACCTGCCTTTGGACCCTCTTTAATTTCTCTTTTTTAAAATGCAGACCCATAATTGCACACAGTACTCTAGATGAGGCCTAATCAGTGCTGAGAAGAGTGGCACTATCGCCTCCTAGGTCCACTTACAGTTGATGCAGCCCAAAACTGCATTTACCTTTTTAACAGCCACCTCACATTTCAGACTCATGTTGAATCTATCACTCACCAATACCCAAAGATCTTTTTTTTTCTTGCATTTGTCTACCCCAGCATTCTAAACTATCAAGATCCTTCTGAATTCTACTCCTAGGCTACTCTACAGAAAGTACACATAAACTGGTATATGTGATTGGAAAGCAGCCTAAAACTGTAACAGAACGTACGTTCAATGCACATAGACCAGTTTCAGAATGGCAGAACTTGGTTTAAGGTAGAACTGGATGCATAGAGTATCAGATTTGATCAGTTTAGGTTAGACATATCTATAGTACTTCTGTTCCAGATGCCCTCCTGACTCAAGTTAGGTCACAGTCCCCCATCCCAAGATGCTTTGTGGCCCTGCTAATGCCCCTTTGCAGGGTGGGTGGACTAGCATCCACCAATGCTGATACTTCCCTTTACAGAGCACTCCCATCCCCACCACATGATGCAAGCCCCAGGGCCCAAACTTTTCTTCTATGGAGCCAACCCAGTTGGGTAGAAATAGGGGGAAACACCATGGAGTGCAGGGAACTCCCACCTGAGAAGACCCCAGCTTCAGGGACTGAGAGGGAATGGGGGCTTTGTTTCTGCCTCACCTCTGTGGGTCAGAGGCAGAAATTTGCAGGGGGCAAGGTTGTACAGCTGTCCTGACTGGGTAGGGATGGGGATACATCCCCAGTGGCAAAGGCCCCCTCTGTCTTCAGCTGGGCAGACCCCAGCTTGTTGGAGGCCAGAACGAGAGTGGGGGGGTCTTTTTCTCCCCCTTCAGGGAGGGGACAGCAGGAGATTGGATGTGTGTGCTGGGCAGCCAGTGAGGGATGGCCCCCACTCAGCTGCATTCAGGTGTCCTCAGTAATATCTGACATGTTGGGAGGTGAGTGAGAGCATCCCCTGCCTTCTAACCTCAACCAGTACAAGCATATTTCTGTCTTCCCCAGCTGAAGAATAGATGTTAGTTCCGTTCATTAATGATTCAATCTATGCAGCTTAGAAAAACCTGCAAAGATTGTATTGATTTTCCTTTGGGAAAATGTTTATCTGTACTTGGGCCTATCCCCCAGTGTATTTCCAATCCTCAGGGTTTCCTGTTGTCTGAAAATTTGCTCAGGACACTTTCTATTCAAGCATCCAAATCATTATTAAGCATGTTGAACAGCACCAGACCCAGGGCAGACTGCTTTCATGTTCTACACAAAAACTCCTCACATCCCAACGTGAATCCATTTATAATTATCCTTTATTTACAGCTGTTAAGCCAGGTAATTATGTTTCCACCTTACAGTAGTTTTGTCTATTCTACATTTATCCAGTTTGTTTATGAGGAGGCTGTGTAGGACTTTGTTAAATGCCTTACTGAAGTCCAAGTATATTATATCTGCTGCAGTCTCTTCATGATTAAAACCTCTTGGAAACTGCCAATATTGTGTTTTGTGGAAGCACCTGGGGAATCTAAAGGTCTGTCATATAGGACACTTAGCACATGTTTTTACATATTAAAAGTTAGAATGCGTTGTGAGCAGTCACACAGCAATGCTTATTACAATCACCCAGACCACATACTTCATAGGGAGCTCTGGTGATCCAGATCTCTGGAGGTGAGCAGAGGAAGGCACAGGAAACTGAGACTGGGAGAGGGTCCACCTTTGCTAATGTTGAAGACATGCTATTATCATCAGTAATGTTATAGTTCAAACCATGAAATCTAAATGACCATAATAGGCACTGATTTTGCATGACAACTCCATTGTAAACTGGTGAAGAGGAATCAGGCCTTGGATTTCTACATATTTTTTTTTGGAGTTCTGAAAATGCTCACATTACTGTGAAAAGTGAATTCTGTTTTGCTTCCTGATAAATATGCAAAGAATTGACTTGATTGTCAATTGCACACACACACACACACACACACACACACACACACATTCAGTGGCAACATTTGACCCAACAAATACTAATGAGTTTCAATTGGACACAGTACAATACCTTGAAATAAGTGTAAAATTGTCATCAGGGTCTCTAATTCCATGAGAAATCTACTTTTTAAAGATTCACTTACAGGACAGACAAAAACATTTTAATACTCTATTTTTGCACAGCATCAATGCAAAAAGGAGCTAGGAAAACTTATTTATGAAATACAAACCCTACAAAAATTGTGCAAGAAAACAGAATCCAACAAAGAAGTCTATACTCCTGTGATGAAGCTATACTGGAGCTATACTATAGCTATACAGCTATACTGTGATGTAATTATTTCTTGGGTACCATAAGCAATAACTGTAGGCTATTTTATAAGCATTTTCCTTCTTTTTTATATAAAAACAAACCACCTACTGCTTGCTTTCAAAATAAATAATGCATGGAGTCTCCTTTTAAATATAATGTTATATTTGTGATATAATAGTTCAGGTTGTATTGGAATTTCCATTACATAATCCACTACAGACCTTGCTATCTGCAAGCTTTCTCCCAAATAAAATAATATATATTGTGAGAAATTGGTAGGAACAAAGTAGGAGTATGTGGCTGATAAAACAGTATATATAAAAAAGAAACAATAGGTTAGGTCTTTATCTGAGACATATACAAGAATGTCAGTCCTTGGAATGACCATACACGTCACTTGTATTTTAGTGGTAGTACTGATGGAATCCAAAGGAGAAACCCTCCCTTCTTGGTTAAATGAAGGTCACCATGAACTGAGGCTTCCATAGAAGAAGCAAAAAAAGGAATACCTATACATTATCATCCCTACCAAACATGATTAAGTATTGGCTTAAGTATTGAGCAACACCATGGCAGTGTATGAATCACATTTAAAAAAACAAACACTTAGTATGTCCAACTAAGTGAGGTAAAATAAAGTGCCCTTCCAGGTATGCATGGCAATATCTGACAATCAATCCTGGGCTCCCCTGACATTTTCAATAAGGCTTGATCAGATCTAATCTGTGACCCCACAGTTGTGCCTCCTGCCAGGCATATATGGTATGGCAGGGGGTGTAATTGTGTGGATCACACATTAAATCCAAGAGTGCCTTTACCTGCATGTGCAGAGGAGCCCTTATCCTTGGGTATTTTGACAGACCAAATAAATTCTCTGAACTAAAATATATGAGATGCACTGTGTTTTAGGAATCTTCTTCTCTATATCAGCACACAACTTCCAATAACAATAATTGAAGTTGTGTGTGTATATCAAGAAAACAACTCAATTCTGGGAACAAAGGGTTTTATTCTTCTCTCAATAGTAATATGTAATTTCCACTTACATCAGTCTGTAGAAGTCTAAGGCAATTCTGAGATAGAACATGCATGGTGAGCAAACGGAATATGCAGTTACAGTAAACTACAACACATCAGGCATATTTGCCTGAAATTGTTAACTCCCCTGCCCTCCCTTTCCCCAATGCATGGAAACAGCAAGTCCTAAATTAAAGGAAAATGAATGCTATAAAAGCAATTTAGATGGATAATTCCCATTTTCGAGGAGGGGAACTGTGACACAAGTGAAACAACGTACTCATGCAACAAATGAAAGGCAGTGGCAGGCTGACAATTAAGAAGCAGAATGTTCTGGCACCTCACTCTGCACACATTCTACCAGACCACATTACTTCCTTATAATTGGAGGAAAAAAACAATAAAATAGCATGATGTACATTCTTCTTTACTTCAACCAATATCTAAGTTCAGCAGGCTATCACATTAATGAATGTCATATTTTCTAATGGTACATATGCATTAGAGGACATACGAAGTGTTTCATTCACAACTCAATTTCCTTGTTTTTCTAACGTATCGCTTTTAAAATTTTCCTGGGTGTTTTTCTGTATGTGAATATAATTACAGTCAGCCTTTGTTGTCTGAGACTTTATATTTCATATTCTGCAATGCAATTCAATTTACAGTTCCTAACAGCCAGTTGTAGGCTTTCTCAGTGACTGAGTAAAGAGGTTGATGGTGATGATTACTCCTGAGGAGAAGGAGAAAAGAAAGAGAAATGATTTGTGCATACAATTCCATTTGTTTCTAAATAAGAGAATTAATGATCAATAGAACTTGCAGTCTACCTTCAGACAAAATTTGGTTAGTATGAAGTGTATTTTGATCACATTTACAGAGATCGCAGAAAAATAAATAATCTCAAAACATGGAAGACTGAGGCATTGTCCACAATGGACTGTGGGAAAGATTTATCATCTCACAGGTACTTTGACTCACTGTAGGCAATGTCCCTGTCTCTCTGTTCTTCACGTTCTGCCCAACTTATGATTTGGAAGCTTAAATTAGCTCCTGTTGGAGTTTCATAATTTCATAGTGCTTAGGGTCGGAAGAGACCTAAACAGATCATCAGGCCCCGGGCAGGAATGGGTGCTGTGGTCCTGTCACCCCAGCCAAATACCTTTCTAGCCTCCTCTTGAAGACCCCCAAGGTAGGAGAAAGTATCACCTCACTTGGGAGCCCATTTCAGAGCCTGGCAGCCTTAACTTTAAAGTAATGTCTCCTAATGTCCAGCCTGAACCTTCCCTCTAACAATCTGTGGCTGTTATTCCTAGTAACCCCAGGTGGTGCCTGGGGGAACAGATCCTCCCCCAATTCTCACTGGTCCCCCCTGCTGAGTTTGTAAACAGCCACCAGATCTCCTTTCAGCCTTCTCTTGTGAATAGGTTCAGGCCCTTTAGCCTCTCCTCATAGGCCTGCCCCACTGCCCCTTGAGCATGCGAGTGGCCTTCCTCTGGACCTTCTCAATGCTAGCCACATCCCTCTTAAAGTGCGGTGCCCAGAACTGGACACAGTGCTCCAACTGTGGCCTGACCAATGCTGCATAGAGGGGAAGGATCACCTCCCTGGACCTGCTTGTGATGCATCTGTAGATGCATGACAAGGTGGGGTTAGCCTTACTGACTGCTTCCTCGCATTGGTGGCTCATGTTCATCCTGGAGTCAACAATGACCCCAAGGTTCCTTTCTGCCACCATGTTGACAAGAAGGGTGTTTCCCAGCCTATAGGTGTATTGCTGCTTCCTTCTCCCTAGATGTAGTACCTTGCACTTGTCTGCATTGAATTCCATCCTATTCTCATCTGCCCACCTCTGTAACCTGTCTAGATCTGGCTGGATTCTGTCCCTCCCCTCCACCATGCCAACCTTGCCCCACAACTTGGTGTTGTCAGCAAATTTGGACACCCACATCGAGATCGATGATAAAGTTGTTGAACAGTACAAGCCCCGGGACCGAACCCTGCAGGACTCCACTGCCTGCATCCCTGCAGGTCAAAAATGACCCATCCACTACCACTCTCTGGGTGTGGCCATCTAGACAGTTTGCCACCCATCTGACTGTGTAGGCATCAATGCAACAGTCACCAATTTTTTTTAAGAGAATTTGGTGGAAAACCATGTCAAAGGCCTTCTTAAAGTCCAGGAAGACAGCACCCACCCCGAAACCCTCATCCAGGGATTTTGTGACCTGATCATTAAAAGAAACCAAGTTAGTTAGGCAGGACCTGGCCTCCATGAACCCATGTTGGTTTCCCCTGAGCATTACCTCCCCTGCTGGGCTCTTGGAGATGTGCTCCTTGATAATTTTCTTAAAGGTCTTCCCAAGGACTGAGGTAAGACTGACTGTCCTATAATTACCAGGGTCCTCCTTTCTCCCCTTTTTGTAAATGAGGACCACATTGGCCATTTTCCAATCCTCTCGTACCTGGCCAGTGCCCCACAAGTGCTCATAGAGCTGTGCCAGGGGCCCCACTATGATCCCCGCCAATTCCCTCAGCACCCTCAGGCGAAGAGCTTCTGGACCTACTGATTTAAATATGCCCAGCCACTCCAAAAGTTCCCTAAATAGGTCATTCCTGACCCTAGGCATGGCGGTGCCTCCTCTGGGTCCATCCACAATTGGGGAAATGTCCTGGTCCCTGTTCAGGAATATGGAGACAAAGAATTCATTAAAGAGGTCAGGTTTTTCATTTGCCACAATCACCAGATTGCCGGTGCCACCTTCTTACTAGCTATGTATTTGAAAAAGGAATTTTTATTATCTTTAATTCTGGTCACTAGCCCTAGCTTCATCTCAGCCTTGGTCTTCCTAACAGCCTCCCTGCAGCCCTGAGCAATGGAGGTGTAATCCTCTTTGGTGATAGCCCCTTGCTTCCACTGTATGTATGCCTTTTTTGCCCTAAGGCATCCCTGGATGCCTTTGCTGAGCCATGGAGGCTTCTTAGCACTCCTGTGCCCCTTGGTGCGCATTTGGAATGACTCCCTTTGAGCTGGGAGGATCATCTCCTTGAGGAACAACCACCTGTCTTGGACTCCCATCTCATTGAAATTCCAAGACCCCAATGCCTCTCCTACTAACCTTCTTTCCTTACAGAAGTTAGCCCTCCTGAAGTTAAGGACCTCTGCCTTGCTGCTTGCTTTCACCACCCTTCACTAGATAGTAAATTCCAGCAGGCAATGATCACTATCACCCAGGTGGTCAGGTACCTGCACACCCCTCACCAGGTCATCACCTGTGGCAAGGACCAAGTCCAGCAGGAGTTTGTGAAACTCGGCTGTCACTCTGTATTATTTGGCTTCCCTCCACTCTGGGCTCCACTCATTTCTTTATTTCTTTTAGATAAAGACACTGAAAAGTGGCAATCTACTGTGTGCCTTCCACTTAGCATAGAGCAGCAAAGCTACCTTTAAATAGGTATGCTAAGTAGTAATAGGAAGGTGCTCAATGGGGGTTGCAGAACTCAGGCATCAGGATTACTTTCCCTTGCATATCTTAATAAGCATAATCATTTTATTAAGCTTAATAATCAAATACTCTTAATTATAACCAGTCTTAAAAGAGCATTGCGAGAGGTAAATAAGGGCATGAGCATACAAAGCAGTTACAGTGAGGAAAGGAGGTGGAGATTTGTAGTTCATCATCTGCTTCTAAGTAAACTGTCCATGGAAAAAGACACAGAAGTTAAGCCATGGCAGTTTACCTTTTTCACCAGGTCCAAGTACAGACAGTCAAATAATCTGAGACGGAATCGATTCAGTCCTCAAAGGTGAGTCTAAGCTGTACATATTGAGCTGATAAACAAGTAAACAAACATTCACTTTTGATTCCAGAAATGCAGCCACGTGCCTGCAATGGCCCAGGCCAGAAGCTGGAGGGCACTAGAGCAGTTGGGCCAAGGCTATCCTGTCCACCCTGTGAGGGGGACTTGTAGGGGAGATGCAAAGCATCCAGGGATGCTGGGAGACTATAAATTAACTTGCATCTGGAGGAAGTCTTGGACAGAAGTTCAATAAACTGATTTAACCTAAACCAGTTGAATCTGATGCTATCTCCACCCTGGTTTATCTTAAACTGATTTCAGCCATTTTGAAAATGGTTTATATGTACTGAATTTCTGTTATGTTACAGATTTCAACTGGTTCGCAATCACTTATACCTGTTTATGTGTCATTTCTGTCCCTAGCCCAAGAGTTAACCTACTACAGCTTACCTTTCATGCACAACTGGCAGTTAATACAGTGCAGCTGAAACAAAGCAATTCCCCTGTTTCCACTGCTTTGCCATGACCTGCTTGTGTGCCTATATCCTCAGTCATTTCTCATTGAATGTATGCAAATTCAAAACATTAAATTCAGTGGCAGAGACCAGATTTAAAAAATTCTCAGGTTTCCAAGCGAAAGCCCTGTTAATATAGCATACTTGGTTGCATTTACAGAAATGCAACTTCCAAGTCAGGGAAGTACTTCTGCTTTGCACTGGTGAAGCCCCACCTGGAGTACTATGTTCCGTGTTGTGCTCTACACTTCAACAAAGATGTGAACAGATTGCAGAGTCCACCAGAGAACAACTAAAGTGATTAGAAACCTTGGAAACTTCATTTATGAGGAAAGGCTGAAAGAACTAGGATTATTTAGTATAGAAAAGAGAAGACTAAGGTGGATTTGATAACAAATTTCAAGCAGCTGAAGGAAGATTATAAAAAGGGTGGAGATTAAATTTTCTCTCTAACTGTAGGGGACAGGACTAGGAGCAATCATTTCATACTATAGCAGAGAAAATTTAGGTTGAATATTAGGAAAAATATTCTGGCTATGAAGGTGGTCAAGCACTGGAACAGGCTACATAGAGAAGTTGTAGAATCTCCATCCCTCAAAATTTTCCAGAGAAAGTTGGACTAACACTTGGCTGCGATGGTTTAGCCAGAGATGCTTCTACTCTGAGCAGGGGGATGGACTAGATGACCTGATGAAGTACTTTCCACCCCTACTGCCCTATGATCCTATTAAATTGTTCCCTACTTTGTGCTTTGTCCACTAGACTATTGTGTTTCTTTCAGCAATAGGCACACAGTTTTCACTTAGGATGAACATAAGTAAGTTAGTTACCCAGAAAAGTGCTTCTTTACATAAAAATGAATTGATTACAAAAATGTAAACTACTTTTGGAGAATTTGTCCCTATCTTGTTTAGTTCTTGTGGTTATATTGTGGATGTGGAAGGGAGTTTGAAACAGCAGGAGTTCTAAATCCTAAATTTTCATAAACATCTTCTGATTCTGTGTTTTAAGTATTTAACATTAATTGCACATGTAGACATGCCCAGGTAGTATTAAACAGAACTAAGGATAGCACACTCTAGATTGATGACACTACATACGTGGGATAAATTAAAAATTACATTTCAAATTAATGTTAATAAGAACTATTATTAAAATAAAAATAATTATTGCATAATATAATCAAACCATTTAATTAACTCAGTAGCCTTCAGCTTGTTGTACTCTGATAGCTTCTTTTTTTAAATCCAGAAATACTTATTCTCTTTGATCTGCCAGTTACACCATAGTGTAATGCATTTAAAACTACATAATTCATTTTTTTAAAGGTCCTATAAGGAACACTGTTCAATAATCAGAAACAGCAAGCTAGCTAGAGATTTGGTGAGTCTTTATATGAACAGGATGTAAAACAGGGGCGGGCAATTATTAAAGGGGGAGGGCTGCTTACTGAGTTTTGGCAAGCCATTGAGGGCCGCATGGGTAGCCCTGCGCTTTGAAAGTTGGCCCGCCCCCTGGTTGCCATCTTGGGACCAGACATTCCACCCCCTGATTCCTCACCTTTGCCACCAGCAGTCCCTCCCCTTGCTCCCTGGAAATACTCCTTTCAGCAAAGGTTTTTTCCATCTCTGAACCAGAAAAATACCAAATTATATTCTAAAAGTCAAACATGTACAATAACAAGAGGTGCACCAATACATCGGTCCAATATCAGATAGGCACTGATATAAAGAAAATGTACTATATCAGAGATTGGTCATATCAGGCCAATAATTTGGCTGATAAATGACCCTTTCATGTGCACAGCTACAACACAGCACAGGCAGCAAGGAGCAAACACTTCCCAGCCAAGGCGGGTGGGCGTAGCACAGAGCCGTGGCTCATCTGGGGTCATGGGGATGAGGGGGACGGCTCCTGCCACTGTGCACTGCTCAGCTGGGAGCTGCTAGTCCAGTGGCTCATTCGGTGTTTGCTTGCTCACCCGGCGGCCCCTGCCACTGCTCCCACCACTCATCCGGAAGGGCATGGGGTGGGGTGTGCCCTGAGATCTGTGTGGAATGGAGAGGAGCGGGGTGGGCCCAGGGTTGTGCCAAGCTCTCCCTGGCAGGGTGGGGGTGTGCTGGGAAAGGGCTATGGTGAATTTGTGACTGCAGCTCCCCCCCAGAACTCCTTCCCAACGCAGCTCCATCCTGCCCCACCCTGCCCCGCCAGGAAGAGCTTGGTGCCGCCCCAGACCCAGTCTGCTTCACCCTGACCCACACATATCTGGGGGGCACATGCACCCCATGCCCTCCCATATGAGCAGCAGGAGCAGTGGCAGAAGCCACTGGATGAGCAGACGAGCACTGGATGAGCTGCTGGACCAGCAGCTCCCAGCCAAGTGGCACGCAGCAGAGGCAGGAGCCACCCTACCTCTCGTGACCCTGGATGAACTGCAGCTCTATGCCATACCCATCTGCCCTGTCTGGGCAGGCTTGCCCCAGCCCCTGCCCCAGTCTCAGTCCCATCCCCATGCTTCTCTTACCAGAGGGGCCCTTCCCTTCCCCTTTCCCCTCCCCCTTCCCCCTCCACTTCCACCACACCAGACTTACCAGCTGGAGGCAGCTCTCC
>NW_017729027.1:23720482-23728547 GCF_001723915.1 Gavialis gangeticus | reverse complement strand
GGGGGGGGGGGGGGGGGGTGGCGGGGGAGGGTTGTGGCTTGTGGAGGGGGAGGATCTGGCCACAGACTGCTCCCCAGCCCCCATGGCAAGCAGAGCCCCCACAGCACTCCTACAAACCTGGCCTCTGTGCTCCTGCTGCTTCTGGGCCTGGGGCACTGGCGCAAGCCCCATTCTGCTGCTCGCTGCCTCTTGCCCCCAATCTGCCACTGCTGCCCTTCTCCTGCCACTTTTCTGTCCCCCCTCCATGGCTCCGGCATTATGTCCCAGCTGCTTCTGCAGTCCTGGTGCTGCAGCTGAGAACTGCATGGTGTCGAGTGGTTGGCAGGGGCGGAGGGTGGGGAGCAGGGAAATGGCAGTAGCAGGTGGGGGGAAGGGGCAGTGAGTGAGTGCGTGGAACACAATGACGACCAGGTGGAACCGTGGGGCCCACACCAGTGCACCAGAGCCAGAATCAACAAGGCCCAGAGCAGGGCAGCAGGAGCATTGAGCTGGACTAGCAGGGCTCTATGGACCCGGGTTGGCTTGAGCAACGTAGCCCAGCTCCACAGAGCCCCTGGAAGCCTGTGTAGGCCCCGCGCTCCTGCCTGGCATTCACTGTCACTGCACCTTGAGCACCTGGTCACTGCTGCTTCTCCCCACCTACCACAGCCATTTCCCTTTTCCCCCCCACCCCACCTGCTAGCACCATGTGATTCCCAAGTGGCCCTGAGGACTGGTGTGGTCAACCCGACCAGCCCTGAGGACTGGGGTGATTACTCACAGCCCTCCCCTGCCTCCCTCCCCCTCCTCCTTATCTGTATTTCCCTCAGCATGCGGAGGCAGGAACAGCCCCAGGTCAGAAGCCTCCAGAAGCCCCTGCTACGTAAAAGCTTCCAGCTGGGGGTGGGGGGGCTGGAGTGGGGCAGGGCCAAGCTGGATTTGCTGCTGCTGCTGCTTAATCCTGCCAGAAGCTCCCCCTGTGTCCTACTGATGCTGGCTCCTGTCATCTTTGACAGGCAGCCAGGGGCAAATAAATATACATTTTCTAAATTTTTTAGGTGCCCCATGGGCCGGATAGAATGGCCTGGTGGGCTGGATCTAGCCCACAGGCCATATTTTTCCCACCCCTGGTGTAAAAGTTTAGTGGACAAAAATAGCATATGAATTTCAGTGTTGACAAGTGCAAGGTAAGGCACCTAGGGAAAAATAACCTCAATTATACATACGCAATGGTGGGTTCTGAAGTAGCTATTATGACTTAGGGAAGCAACCTTGAAGTCATTGTCAATAGTTCTCTAAAAATGTCAGCTCAGTTTGCAGCAGTAATCAAAAAAGCCAATAAAACATTGGGATTTATTAAGAAAGGAACAGGAAAAAAAGTAGAGAATATTATCATGCCATTATACAAATCCATGGTGTGCCCACATCTTGAATTCTGTGTGGATGTAATAGAATTGGAAAACTTACATAGCCAACAAAGAGAGACCATTAAGGCCAACCAAGATGGTCAGGGATATGGAACAGTTGCCATACAAAGAGAGACTAAAAAGGCTAGGACTCTTCAGTTTGGAAAAGAGAAGGCTGAGGAGGGATATGATAGAGGTCTATGATATGATAAAATCATGAAGGGTGTGGACCAAGTGATCGAGGAACTGCTATTCACCAAGTTCCAGAATCCTAGAACTAAGGCTCATCCACTGAAATTAGTAGTAGACAGGTTTAAAACTAACAAGAGAAAGTACATTTTTACACAACATTTAGTTAATTCATGGAATTCATTGCTACAGGAAGTGGTAGAAGAAGATAGCATAGCCAGGTTCAAAATGGAACTAGACAAACTCATGGACGATAGCTCTATTAATATCAGTTGAACAGAATGGTTAGATACGTTTTCTCTGGCATTTCTACACCAATAATGGTAGATCTCAGGAAAGGTAATGAATAAGGGATAGATCACACCAGAGCTATCCAGTTCAGTGCTCTTTCTCTAGCAGGATGTATGAGGGTCATGCTAGCGGAAATGACATAGGCATTGTCAGAGACAGACTACTGGGCTAAATGAGCCATTAGCTTGACCCAGTATGGCAGTTCATATGTTGTTATATTTATACCTGAGTTGGTATAAAGCTTGTCTCAACACAGACTAGGCATTTAATCTGGATGAAGTTACAATTTACACACAGACATACTAAGGACACTTAAAATGAGCATCTATACAGTAAAGCTTGTAAACTTGTGAATAGTGCCCTCCATGCTTCTCAAAGTTATGCCACGTCAGGCAAGGGTTAACTATTGGTCATGATAACTACCTTGTGTAAGTGCAGCCTGCTCCATGGAGAGAAATGAGGAATTTGTAGTCCTCCATCTTCTAGGATGCACCGCTTCCAGTCCTTTTTTATCCCTGACCAGGGTAGAGCCCATGTGTCCTGGCTTCTAGGTATGCCCCTGCTTGCCAACCATCTAGTGGCAAGTCAGAGCTGTGCAGGTACAAATGATAATAAAGTTTAAGGTGTGACTGATCACAGCACAATATAACTTTAACACTGCATAACATTCCACAGATTTAGTTTGATCTAACTTCACCCTGTATTTTTGTTCCCCTTTAAAGCTGAAAATTTACTTACCTTTAATCCACATTATAACCATCTTGGATGTAAATTCTACAAAATTATATCTGAGATTTTTTACTTTTCTAGTAGGCCTAATGCATAATTTGACATCTATATCAATTTAGAGTAACTTAATGTTCACTGCACTTATTTTGTCAAAAAGTTAATTTGATATGGCAGAATCGATAGCTTGGTTCTTTAATTAGTATATTTTAAAATGTTGTCAAGGACACTCAGAGATTGTATATCCACTCCTTTATACTTTGTAAAAGTATAGATAAATAAATAAAGGACTGTTGTATTTGTTTTATACCAATACCCAAAATATTTTTTCACATCATTCATTCTAATTCTTTTTTGTCTTTCTATGCTATTACTATTTCATAGCAGAACTGATGTCTGAACTATGATCTGTATCTGTTTTGGGATAATCTAAATTAATTCTGTTGGTTTACTGAGTTCCATTTTTTGTGCTGAAAGACCAAGACACCAAATTTATCCCCATAATGCAATGATTTCATTAATTCCTCATAAGCTATTCAGAAAACTCATTTAAAATTCTGTTTATGAGCTTGGAGAAGGGTCTTCTCCAATTCTAAAACACAGAATCACAGAAAAATTCTGGATTGTAACGTTTCTTCTCTACTAATGCAATATTTTCAAAGATAGGACATTTCTATTTGTATCACATCTCACAGAATACCATAAGGTTCTGGAAAATATTTACTAAATGAGGGGCCACCTGTCTTTTGATGATATTTAAGACTCCATTTATTTAAAGAATCAAGGCTTTTCTGCTACTTTTTCATATTTTATTCAGAAAAAAAAATGTAAAATATGCCATGCTCAGTATAGTCAGCCTATTGTAAATCAGTATCCCATTTTATCACATCTTCACACAACAGGAATGATTAACTTAATGGAGCAAATCTGAGTGGAGAAGGTGACTTCCCAATCTTTTACATAGTAACAATTTTACATCAAAAGCTTGGATTTCTTGCACTATAAAAAATGGAGGAACAGACAGTCAATCTGGCTTCTTTCATGAGCACTATGTGCTCTTCAGAAAGAACCTTTTTCTCCCTAGTTCAAAATACTTGTTGGCAATAGGATGTGCCTCTGTTGCTGGCACAAGGGTCAACAAAATAATATGCAATATGTTACATATGTCAAGAGGTCGTATGCAAAGAGAGGCCAATGCAATACTGTTTATTTCTGATAGAAAGACCAAATCTGCATCCATGGAGCCATAAACGTGCACTTTACTGCATATACTTTCTATTCCCAGGGTCACTGGGTCTAATAACATCTGCAGACCTATTGGTATGGATAACTGTTCCTGACTCCACGACATCTAGCTCTGTCTCTCACTCTCATTTTCTGGGGGACTTAGCCTGAGGAGTTTGTTTTGTACTTTAATCTATTATATACCCAAAAGCATATAATTTAATCAGTGCATTTTATAATGATGCTGTAAATAAGAAATAATAACTACCAGAGTACTATAACAAGGCTTAGGGTAAGTAACGCATGTAAAAACAGCAAAAATATCATTCTTTAATTTATCAGCTTGTTCAAAATATTCAAAATGTGTATTCTCATTTTATGTGCCACCACTTAATCTAATTCAGTACAATTAAAGAGCATTTCTTAAGATCACCAGAGAAAGAAAATGAGGGCATATCTCTGTTATTTTAACTATCAAAGACACTAATGCTCATTAGACGATAAAGCATAAGTTCAATGTATGCCATATCTTGATAAGGTTTAGGTAAAGCAGTGCATTGATTCACCTTGGAGATACCTACTGCTATTATAATTCTGCCCCTTCTCTTGTAAGAGTATTTGTAAGGGTATATAGTTCACAACCTTTTGGCACAAGAAATAGTACAAATATTTAATAGTGCTGACCTGAAATGGAATATAAAGTATTTTATATAATAGCTAAAATTTCCATTGAAGTGGGCTGAGTGCCCAAAGCAATGAAGCATACCAAAAAACTGAGCACAAATGGAAAAAGTTAGAGAAATGAAAGAATCACTGAAAAAAAAGTGAGAACAAGAAGATGGTCAAAGACACCTTAAGGATGTTCAAAGATTGTCTTCAGTCTTGAGGAGAATAACAGGGGAACGTACTGGACATTCTCACTACTAATATGCTGAGGATTGTTATATGTTGTCCTTTCAACACTTGCCCAATATCTTTAATCACATGTATCTGGATTGAAATCAGTCCTGGCACAATAGGATTCATTTTGAAGCTCCACCTAAAACTTCTCTAGTGAGTATATCCATCTCCTGACCATCTAGTGGTTATTTTGGGGTTCTCTTGATCTCCTCATTAATCTTCAACAAATAGATACGATAGGTGCAAAATGCTAGGGAATAAACAGCCCTTACAATTATTTGGAGTTTGTAATTATTACTATGCACAGTACGTATAACTATTCTCTTTCTTTTCTTATGAACAACTCTCTCTGTTCCAGAAAATTTTTAGATCAAATTACTCTTGTGTAAAACCACTGAAATTAATAGGACTGTAGAAAAGATTGTTTTGATAAATATTTTTAAAGTCCCCTTGTCTTTGGCATGAGCCTAGGTCATAATTACTTATCACTAGAAAAAAGCCAGGGTAAAGGAGGTCACTTTTTTTCAAGATGTATCCTTAGGCTCATATCCAATATCATACTAATAGTGTAGATTAGTATTAGCAGTTAGAAAGATATCACATAGTTGTATGCCTTAAATAAAACTGCCCAGTGCTAAAGTCATTGAAAGTCAGTATTTATCTTCTCCAGGATTATGTCCGAATATGACACCGAATATGACACCATGACTGTTAGAGTGTAATATATACAATTACATAGTGCCGTTTTCTTTATTAGTAATAGACCAGATCCTGGGCTGCTGTAAATGACACCAGGGAAGCTACTTCTGTTTATATCAACTATAGATCAGAAATTGTGTGTTATGAAATTCCCCAAGGCAAGCATATCAAATGTGAGTTAACAAAATTCTTCTCTTCTGTACCTATTTTTACTGCTAGAACTCAAATAAAGCATGGTGTATGCACCTCTTGATAAGTCTATTTTTAATTGTTATATTAACAATGAGAAAGAAGGAAAGAAGGAAAAATTCTGCTCTATCACAATTTCTGCTATAGCACATATTTAAAGGTCCTATTTTTTTTTTAAAGGATTATTTCCTGATTCCTCCATGCGCAAGAGAGAGCTATAGAATATGATTAACATAAACACAAGAAAATGAATAGATATCCAATTGGTCACTTTTTGCTCAACTAGTTTTCTCCAGATTTTGCTTGATCGTAATCAGAATCATTACCATTTTTTTCAATACAATTAAAAATAGAACACAGTAGTGAAACTGTTGCCAAGATCAAATCACAGATTTGATAGCTGCCATGGTATCCATATATTATCATAAATAAATATTAAAAACAAATGTTGTGGGTATATGGATGACTTAGGGAATTGATTGTACAAAAATAATCATTTAGGTAAGCAGTTCCAATCTAGGCCAATATTAACAAAGCATCTTCATTATACAACTTGACCCAGGCAAAGTAATTAGTTACCTCAGCAGTTGTGCATATAAATCCATTTCATAATAAGGACCATTACATTTGGCATTAGTTTATATCTTTGTTGGCACTCAACAGAAATGTTAAGATTTGAACAGACATAGACCTCACCTCTTGTTTTCACAAATGGTCTCTCTAGATTAATATTGACATAATATGTCACAGTAAAGTAGGGATTTTTTCAGTGGTTTGAAATTTCCTGTGCTTGTTCTCCATTCCTGTCTGTCTGGATCCTGTTGAGCTTTCTCATATGTACAGAAAGAATACTCATTGCATTGAGGTTAGACCTTCCAGTCTTAATTATCAACTAAGTTGACATCACTTAAACAAAATGAAATTATAAGATGAAAGGACAAGATAATTGATGTTCCATTTCTGAAGAACCCATAAGTCAGATTAAAATAACTGGCTGAAATTTCATCTCTTCAATGGTCTGAATTTGGCTCTTAAACCGTTTTCACTGTACTATTACTACTCTTGGTCAGAAGAAGTCAGAAGAGAAAGTGCAAAAGGGGTATAAAATAATCTCTCATCTCCATTTGAGGAGAAAGAGGTTAAGAAATGCTCAATATTGAATTTGTTCTGATCTCTTTCCATGATTTATATGGAAGCAGAATTAGGACAATTGATGAACAGGTTTGAAATCCAACCTATTTTTTTCCCAGTTGCATAAATCTTTTAAAGACTGTCAATGAAATGTGAGAAGTAATGGAGCATAGTATGCAACATAAGATATGGTATGTATAAAAGTCTCTTAGACATTGGTTTCTGATGTAGGATAGTGCCATCTGTAGTCTTGGAGCATCACAGTTGCTGAGACCAATTCTTGAAGTGCATATTAAATATTACTTACAAATTAAAAAATTGTAGAATATATTAAATATACATAATTATCATACTTAGCGAGACTATTAAAATATAAATAATCTGATTTAAGCAAGGAAAGAAATGACTCTTGTTCCAACATACCAGATGGTGATATAGAAGTATGCTCATCTTTTCTTTTCCATATTCTCACTTTAGGGAACAAACCAGATAAGTACCAGAGGCAGTTTTACAAAAGTATGTAAATGTGAGAAGATATGGAAAGATGCTTTTATAATCCCACTAGGTACCTAGGCATCTGCATAAGGAGAAGATTAAGATCGGTTCCTTAGATCTAAGTGTAATAATATATGTGGCATTTAGGTACCTACATTCCAAAGAGGAATTCAAGTCAGCCTTGCTGGCATTCACAAAAGTCACCCCTGTTTTGGCCTAGAACAGGGGTGGGCAAAATGGCAGATCCAGACAGCAGCCGGACTCCATTTCCCAGAAACCCCTGCCTATGTGGCTGGGGCCAGTGTCCATGGAGATCCCAGCCACAGCTGTGCTGTGGTAGTATAGGGCTGGGGTTGCCATGGAGACCAGCCCCAGCCACTCTGGCAGGGCACTAGGCAGGACAGGGCAGAAGCAACTTCAGGGCTGTTGGGATCTTACAGCAGGGTCAATTTCATCCAGAGCTAGGGCAGAGCTACAATCTGCAGCCTGAATGCTCTGGGCAGGGGCATGTGGGCAGATCAATGCTCTGCCCCGGCTCCTTGCAGCGCTGACACCCAGGTCTTAAAGTCTAACTTTATAGCTGGTTGGAGCTTTTTATTGTGTGATTTCATAGATTTCATAGACATTAGGGCTGGAAGGGACCTCGGAAGATTATCGAGTCCAGCCCCCCACCCAAAGGGCAGGAAGTCAGCTGGGGTCATAGGATCCCAGCAAGATAAGCATCCAATTTGCTCTTGAAGGTGTTCAGAGTAGGTGCTTGAACCACCTCCGATGGCAGACTGTTCCAGACCTTGGGGGCTTGGACAGTAAAGAAATTCTTCCTTATGTCAAGCCTG
>NW_017729027.1:23708760-23715482 GCF_001723915.1 Gavialis gangeticus | reverse complement strand
TCGCAGTAGTTTATGACCGTTCGACCTCGTCATCCCTTGGGGCGCACTGGTGAACAAACGTTCCCCCAGATCCTGGTGATAACCCCTGATAAACTTATAGGTGGCCATCAGATCACCCCTGAGCCTGCACTTTTCCAGGCTAAAGAGCCCCATGGTTCTCAGCCTGTTGTCGTAAGGTTCATTTTCCTGACCTCTGATCATGTGCGTGGATCTTCTCTGGACTCTCTCAAGCTTCTCTACATCCTTCTTGAATTGTGGAGCCCAAAACTGAACACAGTACTCCAGCTGCAGCCTCACGAAGGCCGAGTACAGTGGGAGAATGATATCCTAGGATTTGCTTGAGAAGCATCTATGGATGCAAGCCAGCATTTTGGTCGCTTTACTAGCTGCAGCATCACATTGCAGGCTCATGTTCATCTTGTGGTCAGTGATCACCCCCAAGTCTCTTTCTTCCATAGTGCTAGCCAGCATAGCACTGCCGAGCCTATAAGGGTGCTGAAGGTTTTTCTTCCCAAGGTGGAGAACCTTGCATTTTTCGGTGTTAAACATAATAATAAGTACTTTGTATATGTAGCTGGTCTCACAATAAATGTCCAAGTAACCAGTTAATTGTGTAATACCTATAACATCTAGAGAAAGCTGTAAGGACTTAAGACATCTATTTTAAGGTTTCCATGTTACTCAAAAGAAATTCAGATGAAGCACCTAAAGGCCTTACTTCTCCTTAAACTCCATTTTGATTGAAATTGTTCCTGGGAGTCACCTAAAATCTGCCTAAGTTGAGCTAGGCCTATACAGACAACCCTTGATTTGCATTGACAGAGTTGAATGAGTGAATGAATGAATGGTAGGGGTAGAAACAGTCCACCTTTTGCCTTGTTTCCTGGTGAGTATTGTACCAACCTAGGCCAACCTCAGCCTGAAAGCATTTGAGCCCACATCTCCAACCTTTCAGGACTGTTTTCTAACCAGTAGATTATAGCATAGGCTAGGTAAAGGCACATATTAAAGTACATATTTTTGCAGTAGATATTAAATGTTACTTACAAATGGTATAGTACCAGAGGCAGATATAGCCCTCTCATTGAAAGCTGATATTTCCTTTTCTTTAAAGGAACATTGGGCAGTCAAGAATGCAAGAGTCATGACCAAAAAACAAACAAACAAACAAACAAAAAACAGACAAAGCAAAAGACAGCATGCTTCTGTATTCTGATGATTATAGTATTCTCCTGGCAATGGGAGTTCTAAGTTCTGGCCCTGCTCTCAGTGCTGTTTATACATTTTAAACTAGACAGCCATTAGTTAGAAAGAAGTGATAACCCTGGCAGTAGGGACTAGGGCCCAAGACTCACCACTCTTGAGTAAATGCCCTCCAGCCCAATGATTTATGCATTTAATCCTCATAAACCTGACAGTTGCCTCCTAACCCTGGAGATATGTAGATACTGTAGACACCACAGATTTTACCAGTGAAGTTTCTCTTTTGAAAATGCAGCATAATTACTGAGAGCGTGTGGGCATGTGGCATGTCTGTGGTGTGAAAGAGGTGTGTGGCTCCTGCTCAGTGGTGTGTGGCTTGAGCCAACACTGCACATGTTGGCAAGGAGTACAGCCAGGCTGGCCTGCCTCTACTGTACAGGACTCCAGCAATGCACATGCAGCTCCACTCCCAGCACTCATGTGCCACCAGGGGAAGCCCCATGAAGTGGAGCCACCTGCCTTCCCCACCCCCTACCATACTGGTTCCAAGACTCTGCTGGAAGTGGAGGGGAGCCCCATCCCTTGCTTCCCAGAAGATTCCCAGGATCTGCACAGCAGGGAGCAGTGAAAGCAACTGGATCCACTGTGCAGGAATGTGAGAGGTTGAAGACTACATTAGAGGCATAGGACTTTGCACGCAAACCTTTACTTCAGGTTTCACTTCAAGGAGTCAGCGTTGCCCACTAAAAAGAGGAAACCCAACAAGGGCGGTGAAATCTCATGGAACTGCAGAAGCACCTTGGTTGAGAGTCACTGGTACAGACAGATGTAACGATTGTATTATTAATATAAGTTGTTATGATACAAATGTTACAGTTGAGTGATCTTTTAGCATTTCAAATGTTGCAGAACTGCTACAACTTTAATGAGGTTTCAATCAAGGTCAAAGTTGAAGTCTCATTCAAAGTCATTTAATTAGCTTGTCTTGCTACAGGATCACTGTGACATTACAGTTACTGTGTAACAGTTGCTACATGTAGCCCTGGTGACAGCTTTCCCTCCACTTTCAAAGCTATTAAAAGACAAATTTACCCACACCCTGGGCATGTCTACGTGAGATTTTACTATGGAGCTGCCTAATTAGTTCCACAGTAAATGTCTCCATGTCTACATGTGTGCACCTATTAGGACACACAAAACTAATAAACTCTGGAGCAGGCTAGTACTTGTATATTAAAAGTACTAGCCTGCTCTGGAGTTTTTTTGTATTCAGCAGTGTATGTGTAGACACTGCCCAGCTGGCTGGGGCATGAGGATGCTTCAATGTGACGGCTGCCTGTTGGCTAGCTCCACACTGAAGCACCCTTGTCCCCAAGCCATCCTCTCTGCAGGACATTAAGCCTGGTCAAAGCAGACCTGGGGGCATTTGTATACATGCATGTGTCACAGCACTGGGGGCTTTTAAAAGTGCCTGGTGCTTTAGTAATTATGTCTACAGTGCAAGATGTAATTGTTGCAAATGTTGCAAATTATTGTAAATCAGCATCATGTATTCATTCAGCCAAGAAATTTCTCAATATGTTTTCAAATATTTTAATCATTTCTACAGTTGAAGGGCTTTGGATAGCATATTTCAGCAAGGTCAGGAAGTTAAAATCAGTTTTGCTCATCCTTAACTGAAATGAATTAATACATGCATCCTTAATTTTATTGGGAGAATGCAATGATTCTGTAAGCTTAAATTTACAACAAAGAATAATGCCAACTGTTTAACAATAAACATCTCAATTGGCGCTATAATTTTAAAGACCACAGTCATCTGTCTTCCATCAAAATTGCTTTTGTACCCAAAGAAAGCTGTTAATAAAGAAAAGGAATTAAAACAAAGTTTAAAATCAGTGCCAGTCTAATATTGAGAAACTATTGGTATCTCTCAGTTCTTTGATACTTTATGCATTAAGTCACTCTAAAAGATTGCAGTGCTTTGTGAGAAGTTTCAAGGACACAGTGAAGGAGAATTAAATTATCAAGTAATATTACAGCTTGTTCTTATATTTACATTTATCTTGAATGAAAGTAATTTATATGGGGGAGGGGGACAAAGAGAACCATACATCACAGTAAAGCAAACTCCATGAAAAATTTGCCCTTCATGCTGTGACTGGACACTGTCAAGCAAGGTTTGCAACCTTTTCATCTGCATCGAAGCAAAGTTGCAGCTTTTTAGTTACCAGAGTTGTTACTAGTTACAAAATATTCCCACTGTTTGCATTTATGAGGAAATGAAGGAAAGCAATTCATTTGCTAAAAAGAATAACCTCTAAAGAGTAACCTCCAGAATCTGATGTATTGATTCTCTTATGTTTCCCCAGATGGCGAGGTGGTGAAACAGAACCAGAACACCCAGAGGCAGTTACTGCTGCTTCTCTGTGGAGAATTTCAGGAAGGAGAAGCTTATGCTGTCATTGTCCATAATATTGCTTGGGTTCCTTTTACACTGCATGCATACAAATCCCACTGTGAAATCTCTAAGAAATGAAATTTAAAATATACTGCAGTCATGACTGAGGAGCTGTCAGTGAAACTCCTAGTCATGTCCTTTTTCTTTGTTGTAAATGCTATACACTATGTGTTCAGAGCTAAGTTTTCAATCTCTCAGATGGAGAACAGAACTGTAAAACAGTCTGCTTGACGAAAGGCAATGGCAGATTTAATGTATGGGATATTTTTTCCCCAACAAAGAATTAATTTCAGTTTCATTTTGAAAATTTGTTGTAGTAAAGCGGACAGTTATTTTATCCAAACCAAGGCCTAAAAGTGCAGGTCCTAATCCCAGAAAGATGTATTTACTTGTGTAAGAACACAAGTGATTCCACAGTGGTACTATTACACTTAAAATTAAGAACGTTGCTTTTAAAAGCATTTCAGAATGGAGTTTAAGGGCCTCACCATTCTGAACTACTGAAGAAAAACACAAGTGAAACACGACCAAACTCCTGCCCTCTCTGAAAGTACAGGAAGATACTTAGTGAGTTAATACTGCTCCTAGCTGCATGCTTTCCCACTGTTTTTTTCCAGGGGTATTTCCATCTCTGTCATTTCATCTCAATAGTTCTGTCTGTTACAGAGGCAAGGATGCTGTTTTATGTGTACCACCCCTGCACCACAGAACTCCAGCCATATGGATTGTCTACAGAGACCACTATGGGCTCCCAGAAAAGCTCAGCAGCTCCACATCTGCTCTTTTTAGAACTCTTCTGAACCACTCTAGAACCATTTACCACCCTGCCAATGTAAGCACAGGGGTCATAAATACATTCTGATATAGATCAAAAACTGAATCTTAAAACAGGGGTGTCAAGAACACATACTTTATTAAGAGTGGTACCAGCAGGATCAGCAAAGCTGGTAAAGGACCTGATAAACCATTATGGTTTTAAAAAAAAAAAAAAAGGAAAAGAGCACAGTAGCAGTAGTAACAGTAACATTTAGAAGTTATTCACTGGGTATTTTTTCTGGTCAGAATTGCGATACAGCTCTAAGCAAAACCAATTAAAATGTGGGAAGAGGACCAAAAAATATACACTATATCTTGCAAAAAGAGTCAGAGGAAATTCATTTTTTAAAAGGGCTTTTCATTAAGATAGGATCATCTTTAATTGAAGCATCACCGTTTAGTATATTTTTATATTTATATTTTAATGCAGAACATCACCTTTGGAAATGGAGCATATTATAGCTGGATGTTAAAATCAGGAATGTAAGGAACCAGATTGCTTAGGGAATTGGTAATGAGATATAGAGCATAACAAAGCCTGGCGCTCCTTGTGTCAGATGGCTTTACACTTGCCCACATTGACTTTCACTAGCTTAATTTCATCACTAGCTGGGAAGCGGAATTACAACCTCCTCCTGCATGACTATAGGCTCACCTCAGTTGCTCCCTCACACAGCGTCTTCTCAGGCTAAAGTTTAGGTTTCTTCTGCTTGAGAAAGCCAACACCATTAAATCCAAGTTCAATAATCTTTAATGATGGAAAAGGGAAATGATTGTGTCTAAGAATTTCTGGTTCAGGAAAAAACAAAACCAAATCTTAATATTTTACAAAAAAATGGTTTATGCTTATATTGGTAAATTTCACCATTTTATGACTTCACTTATAAACAAAAAATAAATTGGACCTATCCTCAGATACAATAGTATCTGCATTGTACAGATATTTATATATTTAATAGATGTGTGTTGATGGTATCGGGGCTCCTTATAGAGGAGCATAAGAGATTTTCTAGCACCTTTTTGCAAACACATGCATACATATATGTCTGCATGTACACTAATCATAGGGAAATGTTAGGGGAAGCTCAGCCCTTGACAGTTTAGAACAGATTCAGGTCTTCTCTAAATGTAGCAGTAGTTTCAGCCAATTAGTGGTATTATACCTAAGTTCTGCCACACTGTATCTTGCAAAAAGAGTCAGAGGAAATTCATTTTTTAAAAGGGTTTTTCATTCAGATAGGATCACCTTTAATTGAAGCATCACCATTTAGTATATACTAACAGAGTGTGATATAAGTTTTATGTTACCAATTCAATAAGAATCCCCAGTTGTTTGTTTCATACAGCATGAATCAGCTGATTTCTACCCCATATTCAGAATGCACCATATTTGCAAATCATATGCTCCTTCTCATGTTTACCTTTACTGATAAATCAACTGTTCCACTTAAACCTTGCCTAAGTTTGCTCCTTTTTATTACCTCTCCCACAGAGTTGCCACTGAAGTCCCCATCTCTTCTACATTCTTGTGTCTAGGAACATTCACCTACATTCCTTATATCAGTGGTAGGAAACCTTTTCAGGTTGCAGACCAAAATTACCTAGTTTAGGTCAGAGACAACACTAGGTCCTGGTCATCACCACTGTCACTTCTTCTCTCCACAGCAGCACAGCAAGAGCTCCCAGGAACACCACTTCTTCCTGTGGCGTCATGAAGAGAGTGATCACCACCAAAGTCTTTACCACCAAAAACATAAAAGCCCCATGTCCACGGGCCACATCAAAACTGGCCTGTGGGATGTAGTGTGCTAATCCCTAACTCATACACTAGGAGAGGTTAATGAGCTGCACTTGCCACAAGAGAGCAGAGCTTCAGTCTTTCTGAGGGTAATAATGTGTGAACAGGGCATGCCAACATGAGACATTTACTGTGGAGTAGATTAAATAGCTCTACAGTCAAATGTCTCCATCTTCATGTGCTGTGCTGTTAGGATAAAGCAAACTAATTAAATCTGCTGTAGAATAGTACTGCCAGGCACAAGTACAATCCTACAGTGGAGTTATTTCATAGATTCATAGATTCATAGATTAAGGGTCGGAAGGGACCTAGTAGATCTTCTAGCCCGACCCCCCGCCAGGGCGGGAGAACAACAAAAAACCCCAAAAAGAGAAATGGGACTCAAACGAGTCCAGCCAGGTAGGCATCCAGCCTCTTCTTAAAGACCCCCAGGGTAGGGGCCAG
>NW_017729027.1:23705086-23708261 GCF_001723915.1 Gavialis gangeticus | reverse complement strand
TGCTACCTTCCAATCATCTGGCACCTGGCCCAAGCACCACGATCGCTCATAGAGCTGTGCCAGGGGCCCCGCAATAACCCCAGCTAGCTCCCTCAACACCCTGGGGTGGAGATCATCCGGACCCGCTGACTTGAACGCGTCCAGCCCCTCCAGAAGCTCTCTAACCCGGTCCTCCCCATTTATTCCACCACAATGCATATGTAGACACTGATAGGGCTGGCTGGTGCACAATAGGGGTGGCAAAGCGGGCCCTATTCGATTCAGATTCAGCCCTAATTGGGACAGTGATTCAATTTGTTGATTCAGATCACTGTCCCTGATTTGATTCAGACAAATCTGAATCTGAAGGTTCGATGCTGATTCAGAGGATCATCAACTTGGACACAGAGACAGCTTTAAATGTTTTTTCTATATACCTCGAGGTACCAGCATGGTTCATGATCACCATGGTGTTGGGGCACATGGAGTATCCCACAGAAGTGTGGGGGCCCCCCAGCATGCTCAGCAGCAGATCTAGAAATGGACCAGAAGCAGTTCTGGTCCACTTCCGGGTCTGCTGGGAAGTGCACCCCCCCCCCCCACATCCCCCTGACTCAGCAATCAGCTATGGGGGGACCCTGGGTGCCCACCCCCAGACCCAGGAGGCACCAGTTGCTAAGCCGGAGGCATGTGGGCGGGTGGGACCCCCAGCACACTCCCTGACAAACCCAGAAGTGGACCGGAAGTGTTTCTGGGCCATTTCCAGGTCTGTTGCTGAGCACACTGGGGAGCCCCCGCATTTCTGTGGGACACTCCATGCACCCTAGCATCACAGCATTCATGAGCCCACTACTTAGAGGTACGTACAAAAACATTTAAAGCTATGTCTATGTCCGAATCACCAAATCTTTGCAAATCTCTCTGAATTGATTTGGAGAGTTCTGATTCAATTCAGAGAGATTAAAGGGTCTCCTGATTTGATTAAAACTTTCACTATTTGGGGTAACGGTTTTGGATGAGTAAGTGACCTGTGAGACAAAAAGGTTAATGCTCATTATGTCACATAGCAAAACTGTATGGAGCTATCAGATACAATGCATTTATTTCAAAGAGTCATTATGAAAGTATATACACCACCAACAAAAGATGCCTTCTCAAGAATTAGGTAATATTAGGTTTATTGTGACTGTACGGTAGAGTGAAATGCATTTAGTTCGCTCTCATAAACTTATGGTGAGATCCCATCTGGTAACATCTAACCAGTCTGCACACAGCATTTGAACAGGAACTGGACTGTTTCCCAGTTTCATTAGAATATTATTACCTTCAGTAAATTTTACCCAGACTGTTTAAACATTTAATAAAAAAGCATTTATGATGCAATACATACTTTAGAACATGCATTTCTGTCATCTGAGAAACACATGCATAATATATGCATAGCTTAAAAGACTTTCAAAACAAAGTAAATATTTTATACATGGCTATAAGCTATTGAGTAAAAGAAACAGATATTTGACTTAGCTATAATTATGCAAACCTATATGTGATGCTACAATCAAGGTAAAATCTTATTCAGTGTTGTGAGATACTAAAATAATTGCAGATTTTTTTCTTTATTAAGACTTTATGGAGACTACTTAACTGCAGTCAGCAGGATATCACCTTTTCAGGCTAGCATACTGTGCTTTTCAGTCATAAGATAAACATTGGCTTCATAAGATCAGATATCAGTTTCCATTCCCTCTCCCGTTCCCAAACCATAATAAAGAATTTTAGGTACCACTCTGATTTATTTCTGTTAGCAGAATTGTTCATGTGAATAAACTCTTAAATAACCACCAAGCATCCAGAAACTATAAATGCTAAATCTTGCTATGGCCAACAATTGACTATTTTATGTACATTTTTATTCCGTGTTTAATATCATCAGTTGCTAGGTTGCACAAATTGGCTTAAACAAAGGCGAGAACATCAAACTTGTCAATTTGAGTTGATTCACCCTTCTAAAACTGCAGCAGACTCATAATTTTCTGTATCAGAATAAGATTCAGATAATTCATCTGAGCTCTTTTATATAGTTTAAAAATACTGCAAAAAGATAACTCAATCTGACTATACAACTTGTACTTTTAAAATTAACCATGGTGGAGCAGTACAATAAACACGTCTATTCAACCAACTTTGACCAAGACCAGCTAGTACTATTGAATTCTTGAAGGCACAAAAGGTTAATATAAACAGTATATAAAAATTAACTATTTGAGGGGTGCACAGGGCTTCCTACTACATTAAGCAAATGTTCAGATGCATTGGTTCAAACTCCTTCATTCCACTTTAAAAATGTTAAGGGCAATCATGAATCAGACAGTGTCTAGATCACCTTCTCTAATAACATAAACTTCTGCTGTTTTCTTGAGCTATGCAATTATTCCACTGAATTGCTAGAAAGATATGAATATCTGCACAGCAATTCTAGAACAATGCACAAATACACCTACCAACTCACTTATTTGGGAAAAAATTGCTGCCCTCGCTCATTTTGATTAGTAACTTATGTAGTGATGGGGGCAGAATTAGGCTCACAAATATCAAAGGCTCCAAAGTTACATGCTGAAAGTAGAAGGTACATCAAGAGGGGTTTTGAAAGTCATTACATATTAGTTAAGTACAGACATTCAGGTAGGTATGGGAGGCTAGATTGCATTGAAAATGGCCACCCAATCTAACTTATTGCACCCAGGTGCAAAACTTATATTTAAACCTGGTTTCACTGATCAGAAATCTATCTAAACCCATTACAGTATAGAAATTCTATGTACCTAGACCAATCAAAAAATAGTGGAACTTAGTCTAAGATAGGCCTGGATTAATGTACACTTAGATTTAATCGATTTGGGCTAGACCAGTGCCTCAAACTTCTGTACATTTACATGTTCAGCCCCAAGGGCTGGGAAAGCCCAGTTGCTGCCCCCAGTCCCAGGGCTATGCGTTTCCTACCAACCCCACTGACACCAATTTATTCTTCTTCTTTTTTTCCCCCTTTTACATAGTTGATTAATCTTTGTAACTTCAACATGAATTGCTCAGGACAGCATTTCTTGTTACTGCCACATAACATAATGTTAATCTGTCATGGTAGATGAAGAGGCCGAAGTGGGCAATCCAATTCGGCCTAAAACTCTCTCTTTAGTTT
>NW_017729027.1:23670446-23700086 GCF_001723915.1 Gavialis gangeticus | reverse complement strand
CAACATGAATTGCTCAGGACAGCATTTCTTGTTACTGCCACATAACATAATGTTAATCTGTCATGGTAGATGAAGAGGCCGAAGTGGGCAATCCAATTCGGCCTAAAACTCTCTCTTTAGTTTTCTTATGACAAGCCTTCATTATGCTTTATGGCATTAATTAGACTGACTGCACATAGAAAATACTTCAACTGTCTCTAATATTAGAAATAAGAAACAAGCTTCCCCCATGAGCCCCGATTACTTTCTATATTGAGAATGCTACTGTCCTAAGACAGAGGGCATCCAGCACTACAAACTAGCATGCTTATAATCTAATTTCAGTTATCCCATTTCTGATGAGATACAAGGATGCTTTTGCTTACCAGATTTCTTGCATTGCAGACAAATAAACAAGAGGATTTCACAGTTTGGATTATAGAAATTATTTGAACTTCTGTTCTGTGTAACAGTCTTCCAAGCTATGTCTTAATAAGTAGGCAGTAATCAGTTGCATTGAAACAATAACCTTTGAAAGATTTTACTGACAATTAAAGAAGGGATCTGAATCCACAATTATTTAGAGAAGACTTCCAGGCTTATACCAGCCCACCTCTTCAGTTTAAAACAATCTGTAGTTACATAGATAAATTACTCAAGTCTCCTACTGCAATCCTTTTAAAAACAAAACAAAACAAACCACAATAATTTCTATGCAACTGCTTATCAAATTATTAATAATTTTATGATTAAGGAGTAAGGGCCTGTAGGGACAAAGAATCCACTAGCATGAGAACTCTAGCCTTTTGCAGCTCCCTGCAGGCAGTACTTGCTACTGTAGTTCAAATGACCTTGATGCTGAATAGGTTCAGCCAACCATAATTGCTGCAGTTTCTACACTCTTGTGCAGCTGGAAGGCTTGGCTCATTTTGATATTGAGAACCCTTAGTTATCTCTGTGACAGACTGTATATGGAAATTAATGTTCAGAGGATCTGGATCATAGTACCTCATAAAATAGTCTTGAACTGCCACCAATATTCTAAGAGGTTGGCTTATAGACTAGATCATGTCCACAGTCAGAGAAAAAGAAAATATAGATTTACATCTACATTTTTGAGGCCTTCACTTTGTTTCATATACACATTTCAGTCCCATTGCAAGACTGTTACATCTCTTCAAATAATGTGTTAACTTTATTGTATCAGAATGATAGTAATTTAAACCAACTCTTTCCCCATTTTCAGATTTATATATATATCTTCACACATACACAGCAATAGAGAATCAGACTCATAGAGCTTTGTTATCTGGTCACAGTGTATCCACTTGTTTAATCCTCTTCATTGAAATGGTCAAAGAAAAAGTCCTAGGGAAACACTTAGATTTTATTACTGAGCTTTCAGTGTTTTTTGAAGATAGGATGCATGATCTACTAATTTGTCACGATGTGTGATATTTTATTTAATATCTCCACAGCTACATTATTTTCACTTGGCTCTCAACTGAATCTAGGCATTTTGTCAGTCTTGTATATTTAAAGCTGTGTGAATTGGTTTTCAGAACGCAGCTACTTTAATTTACAAGGTTTCACGTTACACAAGAAATACAATCTGGGGAAAACTAAGTGAAATTGTAGAGTAAACATGCAGTAGGTTAACCTCTGACAGTGGTTATGTTAATCAAAGAATGACACCTTGTAATTTTTTTTCTTAGTTGATCTACGTTCAGTCCATCATTGTTACCTCCTAATGAGCACTAATTAGTAGCATTTATTCAGCATTTTATCTGTACTCTTCACTTAATAATACACTGCTGCAAAGCCATTAATCTGGTTCTGTTTAATATTGTACAAATAAAATCACACTGATTCAGTGTGGCAGCTCAAGAGAGCTAATAAAAAATCTGGAAAACGGAAAGATTCTAGTCCTCTGATTGAACACTGGAAATGCAATGCTGATGCACATATATTTCATTGGCACCATGACTTAAACCTTTTCTCATTGTAATCAGGACTGTATCGGAATCCTTTTCTTTTGGCTTTCATTATAGTTCATCCTAATCATGCAAGCTTTTTAGTATTCACAGAGATCTAATGTTAATGCTTAGTTCATGCCAACTGAAAGAAAATGGATTTCAGTTTGTTTCTCAGATGCCAATCTAATTAAACACCTACTGCAGAAAATGGAAGTGACATATGTAACAGAGCATAGAGGTGTTTATGTAGTTTACATAGCAGTTTTCAGGTGTATAACAACAATGATTAAAGCACTGAATTGTTTATTTACTCATTATAAACCAACTGGGCTGAGCTCTATGCAAAGCAAAGACAGACTTTCAGTTTAAATTACTCTTAGGGGAGTTAAGTATCACTCAATAATGAGAGACGGAAAAAAACTGGTAAAACAATTCAGCTACAAATTAAACAATTCAATTACCTTGTACAATAGCTGGGGCAAGACCAAATGCTAATGTGCACTAAATGAGAAGGTGACTTTCTCTGGGTTTGTCACATATATTTAGATGATCTTACATTTTTTTTTACTGTTAAGAGACACAAAACTAAGGTCTAGACCCTAAAAGCTATTAAGTTTTCCAGGCAGAAAGAAAAGATCCCAGCCCAATGGTTAGTGCACCTAGATTTGCCTGGTGGGCCAGGATGATTCAACCACCATCATGATGGGAGGGTAAGGAAAAAGCTAGAGGAAATGTAATAGATCTGTAAAAGGTACCAGTATTTTTAAAAGGTATCTTATCATTACATAAACCTGGTTTCTTTGAGGCTGACTTGTCACAAGTTCTTTTATCTCATTACAAGTCCAGAGCCAGGGCAGAGCCACAATCCACTGCCTGCACACCCCTGCCCAGGGCATGCGGTTATTGGATCACAGTTCTGCCCCTGCTCTGGTCCACACTGCCATCACCATGAGATCCTGGCTCTGGGGTAGCTCCACACCCAGCTGCACACCCTGCCACTGCTGCTGGGGCTGGTCTCCGTGAAAATCCTGGCACCGTACTGTCATGGCTTCACCACTCCTAGGGTCTCCATGGAAATCGACCATAGTGATGTGGGCAAGGGCTTCTTGGAAATGGAGTCTGCCGCAGGCCCAATCCAGCCCATGGGCTAGACTGCCTGCCCCTGAGTTAGTACCATTATAATTTTGTACCCTTTTCCTTTAGAGCTATTCATAGGGGTAAATACAGATAAATACTCCATAGTTACATTTTTGTATCCAGGTGAATGGTGAAACCATAGCTGTATTAAAACCACCTAGCTATTCTGGAATTTTGATCCTTAACAATTTGGTGCCCCACTAGACTTTTATGAACAAAAGTTCTTCTACACAAGTAATATCTAGTGTCCAACAATGCTAATTTTATAGCAATATTTTTTTTTAATGCTGTATCACATGTAACTTTTAATGGAAAAAGCTTTCTACTTATCATATGCCACCATTTTATTATAGTAAAAAAATCCAATAGCTGACTCCTGAAACATTATATGGAGTAATAATTCAGCTAAAAATGCTTGGCTCTGATGTACTGGATTATTGTCTTCATTGCCTGGAAGACCTATTCACATTTATTTGTGAATCGATGTCTTTATTTTGTTTGGTTAGTCATATTCAGGAATAGAGTGGAAAAGTAGGAAACAAGACTCTTACATCATCTAGGATCCCTTACAAGGATTGTATCTGCTCTTTTGCCATGGATTTTCTGGAATGGTTTAAACTTTCTCTGTATAAGCTTTCTTGAACCTTCCCCCTAATATGTAACACAGCTATTTCACCTCATTCTGGGAGCAGACACATTTTCTTGGAATTACCGTTAATCCAGCCTCTTGGATCCACTGAAGTACTTCCTCCAGATGTTCTAGATGCTCCTTTCAAGTGCCTCTATAGATAAGCATGTTTCAAGTATGCAGATGCATTTCCTCTACATCACTTTGAAAGAGCATCCATTAATCACAGAAACATAGCTGGAAACCCACGTAGTCTGAGTGGGAAGATGGTGTATTGATGCAGCCCCCAAAGAATTTTAAATGCAGTGTACTCATATGAGTCATGTGACAAAGCAACTTGCCAATTACACTTGTTCAAATTCAAAGTAGAGATAAATTTAGTTCTCTGAATCTCTTCCATTAACTCAAGTCTATGAGGAAAAGTCAGATTTTAACACCATATTAAACTTTCCAAAATACACACACCATTACAAGGACACACATTTTCTCAGTTCCAGAACTAGAGGGCCTATCTATTCATTTATAAAAAGAAGGCTTGATCTCCAAATCTCCAATGCTGTTTCTGTTTCTTCTCATGGACTCACTGTATTTGTCTATATTAAAGTATGTTCTTTGTATATTTGGGAGGAACCCTATAGAATGAAAGTAGAGTGGACAGGGGAGTTTTTTCCCAGCCTGGCAATCAGGTGTGACTGGTGTCTCCTGCGTCTGTGGGGAGGACAATTTCTGGGTGGGCCTGGGGCAGACCCGGGAGCAGGCCAAAAGCCCGATATCCACTCCTATACTTCTGTGTCGTGGCTCAGTGCCACCGATCTGGCAAAAAACCTGTGGCAAAAAAACTGTCCCGATTTCAGGAGCCAATCTCAAGGGGGGCATGTGCCCCCCCATACCCCTCCTACCAGTCGCCTATGCTGGCAATAAATATTTTTAAAGAACTTTTCTTGTAATAATTCCTGTTCTAACATAGCCAGGTGCCCCTTTTGAGAACTAGGAACCTCTTTTTTATGAGAGAGGCCACTCCATCTCTGAAAGATCAATATCCTCTGATGTTTTATAGATTATGCAGTACTTTTGATGTCCCTCTTGAGGTTCATTCCCATTTTCATAGTATATTTACATTCACGGTCTAGTTTTCTCAAACTTACCCTATTTGTCTTAGGTTTTCTGTCTGCCTTCTGACATTTAACTTGCACCTAGTTACAAAACTTAGCTCCCACCAACTGTCCTGACCCTAGGTTCTAACCCTGGTACGATCTATGCTTCCTGGCCCTGACTTGACTTTCAACTTCTCAGGATCATAAGAAAATATGGCTGGAAGGTACCCATAAGGTCTTCTAGTCTAGCCCACTGCTCAGAGCAGGCTCGTCCCTGAATAAAAAAATGCCAGACAAATGTCTGCTAACCTGCATTTGAAAGTTTCCTATGTCTATCTTCTTGACTTTTACTTTTTCCTGACCACTATTTCATCTATCAGACCAGAAAGAATGCTCTGACCAGAGGGAAACCAGGTGACACTGGGGCCATTTTTCTGTCTCTCATCCATTAGTATCTCCAGACAATGTTTCACTGGATAGCATCCCATGGCTTGTTGATCTCAAATGAGGGGCACTGGGAACTGGACACTGGCCAGTGCACAATGGTCATTGTCCTGACTTGGAATATTCATTTATAAACCTGTGATCCATACTTCTGTGTCTATTTTCTCTTTAGTTATCCCAAATAATCACCTTTTATGCCTCTACTAGCCTCCATGATTAAGGTACAACTCTGTTCTGAGTCCTGGGTCTACTGTCAAGTTCTAGAACCTGTGGCTAACCACTAAGCCTAGCTGCTCATGGTCCAGTCTTAACACCAATATAACTATTTCATTTTCTTAGACATACCATATGTCCTTTGGTCTGTCATAATTTCCTCTGGTATGCCAACACCTGCAAGAACTAGGCTGAGGTCATTATAACCTTGTGGATCTGTGTGCCTTTTGAAGGAAATACTTCTGGGCGTCAAATTGCTCATTATAAATGTACACCATTATCCTGATCAGTTGTACTTCTTTTATCTTTTGACTACTTGAAAATAAAGGATGTATCTTACTGGGGAAAAGGAGTGCCCAATCAACTTACTTTTAGGGGAACTACATGCTGACACTCAAGGTAGGCACTGAGGCAGCCACCATGGTACATGCTAGGCTAGTGAAATTTTCTGGCTATTCTCTAGTGTATTATCCTAAGTGTGCAGCCTAGTAACACTGTAGCACATTTTGTGGATAATTTCCTTATAGTTTTTTGGAATCAGTAACTGTTTCCCTTGTGATCCCTCAACATAACATAAATCTTTTTTTAGCACATATTCTCATTTTCTTCAATTTTGCTGGCTTTTTATGTCAAGAAATACCTCCACAATGAAAGATATTTTCCAAGCTCCATGTATGCTCTCTCCTTTCTTAGTTCTTCCTTGATCTGTCTTTTACAAGAATCCATTGACTGGACTAGGACCTGGGAGTTTCCTGCATCCAACAGCGCTTTTATTACTTTGTAGTTCAACATAACAGAGTAAAGAATCTCTGTGAAGAGATTTTCTCTTGAGGTATGTAACATAGGCTAGTAACATTTGATTTCTTAATAATCCCAATCTTTGAGTGTTGACCACAGTAAAAGCAAATATCTGGAATTATACCTTTCTCTACTTTTTTTCATTTACAAACTTATGACTATTTCAGACTATGCAAAGAACAAGAATGGACTAACTGGGTGCATCTACATGTGGCTATTATTGTGACCCAATAAACTTCAGGACAGTCTTTGCCAGAGTTTAGTAATCCCAGGTACAGCATTTATATGTGCGCCTGGGACCAGAGCATGTTGAGTTGGGTCAGACCAGCCCCAGCTGGCAGGTGACCTGGGGGGTCAGCCTGGAGTTGCTCCAACACAGCACAATGTGCTGCAGAGGGGCTGGCCAGTGTACAAAGATGCTTCAATGTGGGGGTAGCCAGCAGGCAGCCCCCTCACTGAAGCACCCTTGTCTCCCAGCCAGCCCTGTCAACAACTACACATGCATTGCAGCAGAGTAAATAACTCCACCATAGGAGTTATTTACTTGTATCTGGCAGTACTAACTGATGACAGGGTTAATTAGTTTACTCCAGCCTAATATCTCTGCACATGTAGAGTGGTGATGCTTTACTGAGGAGTTAATTAGTTTAGTGCGCAGTTAGCATCTCATGTAGATGTTCCCACTGAGACTAAAGCCTCTGCCAAATACCCCAACAGACTAGTTAAGTGAAGCATTTGGCAAAAAAAAACCCTGAATTCATTTTCATTTGTATTTTGGAAGCCTCTTCTAAGGGTGTCTAATCTACCCCCAGACAGTGAATATTTTAAACTGTATTTTCTAGTTTCATATGTAAATTCAGAGGTATTAGACCTGAAAAGAAAGTACATTATGCTTTATTATTTTAATTAAATCTCATTCCAGTTCTTGCAGGTTTAGGCAGAATTTGTTCTTATTAGAATTGTGTGTGCTATTTCTGTGGATATAAGTGGTATAAGATACACAAAAAGTATTTTAAAAGAAGAATAGAACTGTTCAAACAGCTCTGGTATCAGAAACGTAAATTCCTGTCATATTTAATTGTTTTCACCAGCTCAAATCTGGTGAGGTTTTCCTTTGTACCATACATCTTTAAAACTCAAGTACATCCACAGAGCTCGAGAGTTCACCCATTAATGCACTGCACCAGAGCATGTAAACCTAATAAAAGAGAATTTAAAGGAAGGAAACATCAAGTCAATCCTTCTCTATCTCATGAATTTTCAAGCTTTTTTGAACTTCCTGAAAAGTTCACAAGCCTTTGAGCCAGCCTTGCACAGCTCTAGTTAAGTCCCTGCTGTGTAGAGCATGTCAAAAGGCATTGAACTGCTGACTGCAGCTGGCTTGATAGACTGAGATGTTTATTTCTGTGAATCTTATGCATTTGACCAGTTTTGCATTTTTAATTAAATGCCTGTGGCTTAACACAGCAGAAAACAATAAAGTGAATGGCTCCTATCCTATTCCTGCTCTCATGACTTATATACTGATGCTACTGCATTGATATAAATGGGATTTGTCTTGATGTAAGTGAAGTCAGAATCACATTCATTTTTATAATAAAAGAATCCATCTTGATTTTTTTTAAATCTCTTCTGTGGTAGCGTCTCTAAACACCTAAAATACATAGCAAAACACTAAGCTAATAGTACACAGCATTGTTCTCCCAAGCCCTAGTTCAATTTTCTCAGTCAGATTAGCTAGCAATTTGTACAATTACACCTAAATGGATGCAATCCTGATTTCACTGCTTATTTTATTACAGCACTAAAACAGGTACAGTGCTATCTGCAATGCTTGTTTACAATATTACTCATAAACAATTTTTTTATACACTCTATTTCAATTTCTCAGCTTGATTAGCTACCAATCTGCACTCAAACACTCAAGTTAAAAGGAATGGCTAATTGCTCTGAATTTTTTAGATCATTTACATGCAACAGGATTTATTAGTGCTAATGAAGTTCCGAGCCAGGATGACTTCTCTCTCTCACTCTCTCTTTCTGTCTTCTCATTTATTAAACATGCACAAGAAGTAGCAAAATATAGAACTTTAAACCCTGATTCTCAAAACTGACCCACGGTGCCCATACCAGAAGCTGACAAAAAGTCCACTGAAGTCAATGGAGCTCCACAGGGCACCATCTACATAGATCATTTTACAAGACCAGGCTCTTAGTTCAATTCATCCTTTTTCTCTATAGGCTTCCTCTTCAGTATGGTAAGTTCTTAATAAAATCACTTTGGTTTTGTGCAGATCACACTGGCAACATCTACACAAGACACTTTACTGCACCGTAATAGCATAGTTTACTGAGCAGTAAGCATGTGCATCTATATTTGCATACATACTTACTGCACAATAAAACTCACTAATCACAAATAAACTTGCTACCTGCAAATGCAAGGAGTAAATTTACTTGTGATTACTAACTGTGCAGTAGTACTTGCATAGATGACTTACTAGGAGCAAATCTCCTCCCAGTCAGCTGGACACCAGTGGGTGGGAAATTGCTCCCTGCCCCTGGGAGCTTCCTACTGTCAGGGTAAGGTCCACCACCAAAGCCTGGGAAGGGACTATGTACACCTTGCCCTGGCAGCAGGGAGCTCCAACCCCTGTGCTCTAAGATCATGATCAGAGAGCAGGAGCTGGGAGAGATTTATCTTTCATGACCCACTTTGCCATCGTACTTGGGGAATGAGGGGCTGAGAGATCCTTCTTTCCCAGTGCTGGCCCCATGTCCATGAAGCTGGCACTGGGAGATAAGGATCTCCCAGCTAAAACCCCATGACTACAGAACTCGGGGTGGCAGATAAGAATATCTTAGTTCAAGCCCCACAACTGTGGAGCCCAGGCTGGGAAATAAGGATCTCCCAGCACCAGCCTCACAGCCACGGAGCTGGCACTGGGAACTCCCTGCTGCTGGAGGCTGGACAGCCTGTTCCCTGCGTAGCTCTTTGAGCTGGGACTCACTGCTCCTGTAGCAGCCTCAGGGCTCTGAGGAGTTGGTGGAGGAGTGTGGGGTTCACCCTCCACCAGCAGAAGCAGAGAGTCCAGGGTTTTTGTCATTTTTGGGTTTTTTTCTTAAAGGGCCAGAGATGTGGCAGGTGGGCCATCCAGGGGGCCGTGGGGGAGCAGGGGGGGAGCAGTGGGGGGCAGCAGGAATCACCACCCCCCCAGCAGCACCCACTGAGTCAGGGCTTTTTTTTTTCAAAGTCCTGGGAGTTGGGTCAGGAGGGGCAGCCATTGCCAGGCTGTGGGGGATGGGCCCAGCTGATTCAGAGATTCAGCAGCAACTGAATCTTTAAATCAGATTTGGCTGAATTGAATTGAGATAGAGATTCAGATCACTGAATCGACTCACTGTCCCCCGAATTGGCCGAATCTGAACTGAATACTAGCCGCTTCTCAGAGCCCTACTGTCTTTGGCCAAATCGCTGATTCTCTGAATCAGTATTAAATCTTCAGATTTAGCCAAATCGAATCAGGGACAGTGATCCAAATCAATTAATCAAATCACTGTCCCTGATTCAGGCCGAATCCAAATTGAATATGACCCGTTTTGCACGCCCCTACTGCTCATTCCTTGAAGCTCTTTCCAAGTTCCCTGCCCTTGACTGGGAGGCCAGAGTCAGGAGCTCCCTGCTGCCAGGGCAGGGGGATATTGTCCTGGTCCCAGCAGCAAACAGCTCCCCAGGAACAAGGTGCAATGCTCAGAAAAGGTGGGGTTTGACCACAGCACTGCACCCCTTATGGGTCCATCCCTCAGGTGCCTGAGGTTCATCTCTTTTCCCCAAGATGTCAACTGTATGTAGGTATTTGTGGCCATGCTCAAAATCTCTCTTGTAATAGGCTCTGACTCCTTTCTTCATGTGTAGGTGAACTGTAACGTGTAGTCCAATAACTGTTTCATGAAAGATATAAACAGTCTTTGGTTCACTTTTCCCAAGTGAGTGTCCTAAACACTGAGTACAGAATTACAGAGTACAGAATTATGAATATTGAGGGGGAGTTTTTGAAGTTTCAGCACATTGCAGCAGGAAGAGCAGAGAGATGTATTCATCTCATTCCTTAAACAATGTATAGTCTGGTGGGGAGGGCGATCTCCTGGAATATAAGGATTGTGGCTTTGAATTACTTTAAACTGCGGTGAGCATAGAACCCAGATGTCCCGCTTCCTGGGCAAGTATCTTTGGCATTTGACTATTTAATAAAGGTGGTGGTGTCAGGTGAGGGAAAATGACAGCAACACGACTCTTCCTCTTACCACAATGTGAAAGGAAGGAATGATTCCTATTCTGTTCTGGTGCCAGATGACTCTGTAAAAGCAGAAGGCAACCTAAAAAGCTTTTCAGAGAATACTATCACATTGTGCAATCCTATGACATTCTTACTGGGTAATGGCAGTACAGCACAAAAGCTAAATGTACCTGTTTCAACGTAATTAAAATGAAATCACTTAAAATGTGACTTATAAAAGGAGGAAACTATGGCCATAGACAGAAATTCTTAGCATTAGAAAAATAGCCCGGGAGTTGGAGTGTACTTGCTTTCCAGCTCCTGACTGAAAAGCTACACAGGTGAGCTCTCTAGCCAGGGGGGCACTAAAGTGGCAATATATTTCTGTTTCTATTCTTGTGCAAATTATAGGCACCAGTAACTTCTGACTAAGTACTAAAATTAAAAATTCACCCTTTGGTAAAAAAAAAAGAACATTTGTGAAGTAACAGCCTTCTTCATGTCACCACAAAACAGCGTATAGTCCTTATAGGACCACCAAGAAGGTTAATATTAACTGTTATACATTTTTAGTGTTCTCAGAAGCAAGAAGAAAACAGGTCTATCCTAAAAAAAACCCCTAAATAGTGTAAATATTTAACAACTACTTGTACTGTGAGGCCACAAAACTAAACGACCTGAAAATGGAGACTTTCACTAAAACTTTATCCACTTGCATGAATGGATACTGATAAGTTCCTGATACTTGAAATTGGATGCAAAAGATTTGTTATTCAAAATGAGACCGTGGAAATCTGAGTTATTAATGTTGCAAGACATACTTCTGAGAACATGTCCAGACTTCTGAGAACACTTCTGGTTGCTGCATGGGACTGGGAGGAAATTCTCCCTTACCTTCCCCCCAAACCTCACCCTGCCCTGCTACATGTGTATGGGAGGGTTAAGTCTACCTCAGAGGTGCTGGGTGTTGGCTTTAAATTGGGATATGTGTTCTCCTGCTGACATTTACATCCAGAGATTCCTGGCTAGAGGGTGTTGCCCTTCTGCTCAGGGTTAGACCGATCACCATATTTGGGCTTAGGGAGGAATTTTACTCCATGGTCAGATCAGTATGGATTGTGGCACTTTTTGCTTTTCTTTGTAGTGAGAGGCATGGATCTTCCCCTGGTGATCTCTTAAATGCATGATAACTTTTACAGCAGCAAGATGTTGACTGCTGTGGTCCTCCTGCTTTACCTGTGGCAGATTATGGTGTTCTGTTTGTGTTGTGTCAGAGCTGACTGTGTAGTTTGCTAAGAGGTTAGAAAATGAATGTTTGGATAAGGAAGATCTTGCCTCAGGGAAGGAATTGGTCTAGATGACTACAGAGGTCCCTTCCAGCCATACTTTATGATGATTTTAAGAAAATGCTACAGCATGTGAAACAACAGACTTCAGTGATGTGTCACTGATGACATGAATACTCACAGGAGTTCACTGAACTGAACCATGTAAAGTACACAGGTGGACAAAATCATAACAGAATGAAATATATATTATTTTTATCTAAATCTGAGGTTCAGCATTGGTTAAGGCTGAAGCCATCTGACAGTGTAGGGAATTATTTCATGCTGAAATATCTCAGTTTATTCAGTCAAACTGAATGGCAGTTGTTTTCTGATGTGGTATAAAAGATAAATATGACTATTGTGGTAACTACTAGTAACTACTGCTGTAGTTGACTATAGTGGTAATGTTATCCTGTAGGGTCAGGCCAACTCTCAGGATCTCAAAATTGTACTGTTAGATGGAAGGGTGTGACACAATTGCATATATACCAACACACAAATCAATTAGGTGCATACACACACAGTGCATACACACACTACCAACTCAGGAACATACACATCCAAGATTACCAGTCTAAGCATATGCCCACCTATCACTATTTCAGGCACATACACACTGTACACACCAAAATTAGACAAAAATCAGTTGTCAATACCCGCACACCCAATACATGTACATAAACATGCACTTTCATGGCTGTGTGTTAACCCTATGGGGCATTTGGGACAACTTGGTGCTTGGGGTTACTTAAGGTCAAGAGGCCCCATGGTTACTTGAGGTCCCTGGGGCTTGGGGTTATTTAGGATTAATGTGCCCCGGGGTTACTTGGGATCATCTGGTGCTGGGGTGGAAGCAAGGGAAAAAGCCTGGCAGCAAGAAGGAGACATCCAGGAAATAGAAAGGCAGAAAATTGGGAGATGGGGGCTGGAAACTGAGAGGCAGAAGGCTGGGAGATTGGGCCAGGAAACAGAGAGGTGGGTCGGGAGGTCAATAAGACAAAAGCCCAACTCAGGGTTTCAAAATAACAGGTTTATTAAACAGACAACACACTACACAGCCCCACGAAGTTATTGGTTACTACAGACACATGCACACAAACATTCTCATCCACACCCACACAATGATAGCAGGAGAGAAAAAGGCTTGGTGCAGGGACTGAAGTTAAGGTATGTAGGGACAGAGTCCAGGTCCTTTGCTTGGGGAAGGAAGGTGGATGATAGCTACCTATCCTGGGCTGTGAGTTGATCCTCGATGGCCAGTCGGGCTCTTCTCCAGCAAGGTGTTGTCCTGAGCGGGTCATTGGTAAGGCCTCTGGGTGGATAGGTGGCATGGTGTAGTGCTGGTCCAGGTGGTGAGGATGTCCCACTGGGTCTGTCTTCACTACCCCTTTTTATAAGGGCAGACCTTCTATGATCCTGGTGGCAGAGGCATGCCCAGGCAAGGGTCAGCCCTGGTGTAATGAGCATGTGCACTCCAGGCAAGGCTGTGAAATTCCAGGTATCTGTGTTGCTATAGTGGGTTGGCTGATTTCTGTAGGGTCTTTGGCTTTCAGGTGCTGGGTCCATGGTTCCTGGGTGAGTCCATGGAAGGCAATGGTCTGATCCTTGTGCTTATGGTCCAGTTACTGAGTTATTTAGTAGAGGCCTGCTAACAAAGTATCTCAAGCACCCTCATTCAACCCCAGTCATTCAGAAACCATTTTACTTGAGACTGGTTAGACGTGAGTCATGGGTTACACCCGGGCAGAGGACACATGATGGAGGCTTGACATACAAAATAGAAACTTGACATAACTTGACATTACTTATGCTAACTTACACATGTAGACTTAAATCATATAGTATCAACAGAAAAAACAGTAAAAATCATTAAAACAATATAAACATAATAATTATACAATATAAAACAGTGGATCAAAGGAGGAGAGAGAAAAACAGCTTGCTACAAAAATGCTAAAGCCTAGCCTGTGTCTTAACTTACTCATGCTTATCTATAGGAAATAGAGAGGGAGAGAAAAAGTTAGAAATAGTTGAGGAAGAGAGGGAATGCATTTCAAAATTAAAAAAAATAACTGGGTGGCTTGGTGTGTACAGTGTGTATAATATAAGCTATGCATTGAAAATACATTCACTGACAACAGTAGTTACTAGTAGTGAATGTATTTTCAATGCATAGCTTATATTAAATCAAGGCTGGATCCACTGCTGGAAAATCATAACTCATGTACATAAAAACAAAACTAATGACTTAACCAATAAAAAAAAAATTCTGATTTTTTTAAAAATAAACCCAGTGTGAAGATCAGTTTGGAAAGTTTTCATATGTGTAAATTGTTATTTTTACTCATCTACAAAGTAATATTTTAATGAGAAATTTTGTGTCATATCTGATTTATTTTTTAGCGATACTGAAATGAGATCTTCCTTATTTATTCATTTATTCCTTCTATCTCTAAATTGGGGGTAGAGGCTAAGGCATTCTAGATCTCCATGTTTCTACAGAAATGTTTTGTAATAAAGCTGAAAAAATGGCAATAACACATGGCTATTTATAGATGTAATGATAAAAGATAATACTACAAAAAATATGTCCTGGCCTGTGTTGCGCAAGTAATCAGATTAGATGATCTAAAAGTCTCTTCTAGAAAACCCTATGGATTTACAAAGCTGTGAAAGAATATAGGGAAAACAAAGTTCCTATGTGAGATGAAATGGGAAGAGTTTCAGTGAATGCACAGAATCCCATGGGGAAGCAATGGAAACTGGCATTCCTTTGTAAGCAGTTCATTACTAGTTAAATGAAGCAGAGAACTTGATCTGCAGCTTTTATTCAATACATTGTCAGAAGTAAACACTATATAATAATGATCAGCACCAATAGGAAAAGTTAAGAGTGTATAAAAGGAATATTTGACTACAAAAATTTGACCACTGATATAAATCATCCAGGGATTTAAATTCACTATAATCTGTGATTTGTTCTCTATGGAATCTTTATAAAGATAAATAAGGGAGTAGGAAAACTCAGGTATGCACCCAATCCTTTGGGAAGCTGAACAAATATTTAACTGATAATCTAAAAGTGAAGAAAACAATGCTAGTTAAAAAGTAATGGAGAAGAGTGGTGAATATTTTACCACTAAAGAGAATGTGGATCATGAAAATACATGTTTATACCAGAGGAACCATAAGCCTGAGGAATGCAACAAAAATATTTTCAAAGGGTCTGCATGAATTAGCTGACAATTTTGAACTTGAAAAGGGGAAACAGGAATACATTTGGAAATGGTACCTCAGGAAAAAAAAACTTTCTTAGAAATGCAATTAGCATTTTATAGGCTGCACAGCCAAAAAGCTGCGAACTCTAGAATATCCTTTCAAAAACAAGCCCTTTCACAGTTCTGTATGGTCCATAGGAAGGCACAGAAATTAGGCCATGAGAAAGTGATGGCACCATTCTTTCTTCCATCAATTGACCAGATTATTTAATGAGCCATGAACCAGCTTACAAAATGGTGAGCTGTTTTACCAGACCAGGAAAGAATCAGTGCCATTCCAAAAACTGTTTCACACCCTTGTCTCAAAGCACAAGGCATTCTTCAAACACAAAAACCCCCAATGGAACAAAAGCAAAGAGATTCTGTGATCAAAACACTGCAAGCCCTCAAAGGCCTTGCTTGCCTCTCTCAGCCCATTGAGGAGACACCCCTTTTTTCACTCACTGTGTGTATCATGTTATAAACAGTTGTTAACCCTTTCATGTTTATTTTATTTTGCCATATAGAGTACATCCAACTGCAGAAAAGGTGAAACTTAACTTGTGTTGACAAACCAGAGTTGGGCAGCTTGAGTTAAAATAGTCTTGAGACAAGGTAACGTGGATTTCAGTTTAGGTTAACTGCTTGACTTCAAGTTGAATTCAAGCTGCAGAAGCAGCTTAAAATGCAATCACCTTGTTTTACCTTTATTTCCTAATAATTTGGCTTACCTAATTTATATTAAGAATCCAACTCACTGTAGGCAAACTCACTAATATTAGCAACAGGTTTAAAATTGCTAGACAAGCTGAAACACTAGCTATATCCATATTACTGTATCAATATATACAAAAGAAATCACAGTTAAATATGCTTATAGTCCAAAAGGTTATCTTAATTATTGTCGCAGGGCACTAAGGTGTCCTGCTCCTTTACAGGCTGAAACTGCTTGGGAGAGAGTCCTAGCAGTCACTTGGGAGCCCCAGATGCTGATTACCAGGGCAGCCAGAATGAGATAGTTGGCCCACATCTGCCAGTGGTCAGCTGATCAGAAAGGGCAGGGCCTGGCACATATATAAACCCCAGGGCTGAGGCCAGGAAGGCAGTTCTCTTCCAGTGGCCAAGGAGGAAGGAGCCCTCCTAGAGGAAGCAAAGGGAAGAGGCCTGTCTGTAAGTTCTTTTCCTGGTAATGTTAAGGGACAGAGCACACCCTGTGCAGCTTGTGTTATGGTGTAGCCTAGGGGCTTGCATTTTTTATTTTTGTTTATAACACCGGTGGTTTGGGTGAGGCTTTTGGGGAAGGAGGAGGCCTCATTGGGGGCCCACTTCAGCGTGGGGACCCCAGCACCAGTGTGGGCACAGTGTTTGGGGTGCATAGGCCCCAGCACCAGAGAGGATGCAGTGTTCAGGATGCACAGGCCCTGGTGCCAGAGAAGGCACAGTGTTTGGGGGTGCACAGTCTCCAGCACCAGTGTGGGTGCACAGTGAGACAGGGCTGTGAAGAGCCCAGTGACAACTCGAGACCAAATGAAACCAAGACCTCAGAGAGACACTGTGGGAATACCATCTGTGAGGCTTGGGGCATGGTAAAGGGGCAGTTTGGAGCCATGCATATAGCCCATAAGGCTGGGGTGTCCCGAGACATCCATTTTGAAACAGGACCCACAAAGGGTCCAGGAACCCATGGGGTTCAGTGAAGTACATTAGGACCATGTCCAACTGGACTTGAAGGAAGCCTCCCTATTCATTATAAATACATCAAGACATGGCGGACGAGAATAGAGGGTGCCCATCGGGCCAAATTTGCATGGTTAAGGGCCCTAGGGTATCATAGACATCCTTGGGGACCCCATCCTGTAACAATTATAAAGATCAGTTTCTAATCAAAATAAAGATAAATATATACATTTTCAAATGGCCAACTTTGTTGATTTAGTATATAAGTAGATTAATACCCCAAAAGTACTACACACAACATAAGTAAAAATTAAACTATAAGTCATTGCAGCACAACAAAGTTTCAGCCCATCAACGGGGTGAAGCTTTTTTTATCGGATGTATTCATGTAACTTCTCTATTCTGAGGAAGCTAATCTGTGCAAGTATGATTTCCTATCTCTACATTTTAAGACAAGCATTACTGCAAATTGATAATATTCTTCAAATGAAAAAGGTTATATGGATATGACAAATAAATTTTACACTAAATAGTCCATCCTTTATTCAAACAAGATTATATCTACAGAATGATTTGTTTTTTTTCTGGTCTGGTCTAGTTCAGAAAGTCCAAAGCAATGGGCTATCCACCAGAGTAAAAATGGAGAGCTATGTTAAGGAAATGTAGTTATGTCATTATTTTTACACACATGAGGATGGAATGTAATATTAGAGTATCAGTGGGTGCATCTAGACATGCTGAACATGAATAAACTCTGGAGCTCCTTGCTTCCAGATGCACCATTTGAACACATACATAGAAGCAATAAACTTTGTAACTGTTGCCCTGTTGGGTCAGGCTAACTCTCAGGATCTCAAAATTGTGCTGTTAAACAGGAGAGTGTGAGACACAATTGCACATATAGACACTCAAAAATCAATTAGGTGCATACACGCATACACCAGGTGCACCCCCCCCCACCAACTCAGGCGCACACACACACACACACATTCAAAATTACCTGCCTAGGCACATACACACCTATTACCAATTCAAGCTCATACACACCAAAAATTACACAACAATCAGTTGTCAAAACCAACACACTCAGTACACATACATGTATCACTAATTTGTCTATCACACACACGATGACATATATGTATATTCACCAGTTCACACACATACCACCCACCTACACATACACACAGATGAGTTCCTAACTTGGATGGTACGGTGTGTGTGTGTGCTTGGGGTGCTTGGAATACCTGGAGGGGAAGGTTAAAGTGAGAGTGTGAAAGTAGGGAGTGAAAGTTGCTGGGATTGGGATTAGAGCTGGTACTAGAGAGAAGCTGGGCTGAGGAAGTGAGGCTTGGGTTTACTTAAAGTCAAGTGGCCCCAGGGTTACTAGAGGTCATGGGTGCTGGGATGGAAGCAAGGGAAAAAGCCCGGTGGCAAGGAGGAGACAGCCAGGAAAGAGAGAGGCAGAAGGCTGGGAGATTGGGGCTGGAAACTGAGGCAGAAAGTTGGGAGATTGAGGAGGAGGGTTGGGAAGTCAGTAAGACAGAAATCCAACTACACAGCCCCATGAAGTTATTGGTTCCTACTCATACACGCACACAATCACTCTCATATACACCCACATGATGATAGAAGAAGAGAAAAAGGCTTGGTGTAGGGATTTAAGTCAGGGTGTGTAGGGACAGAGTCCAGATCCTTTGCTTGGAGAAGGAAGGTGGGTGATAGCTACCTGTCCTGGGCTGTGAGTTGATCTTTGATGGCCAATCAGAGTCTTCTTCAGCAAGGTGTTGTCCAGAGGGGGGTCGCCAGCAGGGCCTGTGGGTGGATAGGTGGTGTGGCGTGGTGCTGGTCCAGACGAAATGGGCATCCCACTGTGTCTATCTTCACTACCCCCTTTTATGGGGGTAGACCTTCTATGACCCTAGTGGCAGGGGCATGCCCAGGCAAGGGTCAGCCCCTGGTGTTATGAGCATGTGCACTCCAGGCAAGGACGTGCAGTTTCAGGTGTCTGTAATGGTGAGTTGGCTGGCTTCTGCAGCAGTATTTGTCTTCCAAATCTTGAGCCAGGGAGGGTCAATGCAACATGATGGTTGGGTCGTCAAGTTGATGGTTCGGTCATATAGAGGGATCTATTTTTAGACGTACTGCCATTGTCTCTCAAGCACCCTTATTCATCCCCATTCATTCAGGAACCAACTTACATAGGAGAGGTAGGTAAGAGTCACAGTTGCAACATACTGTATAGGGCAGGGGGCACAAGATGGAAGCTTGACATAAAAAATGGAAACTTGACGTTACTTGACATTACAGACATAGGCCTAAATCATATACATTCAATATAAAACAGTAAAAATTAATATAAAAATAATAGAAACCTAATATAATACAATATAAAACAGTAAAAATCAATACAGACCTAATAGAACACTGTTTATAATGTAGAAAGGGGCTTATTACTATGTGGGAGTATAAGTATATTATCTTAGCTTACCTACTTGTAATTACTTATAAGGGATAGAGAGGGAAGAGAGAAAGTCAGAAATGGTTAGGGGAAGGGGAGGGAGTATATTTTTAAATTAAAAAAAAGAAAAACTGGGGGTTTTGCTACATAACAATAAGTTCTGGAGTTTCTTCAGGTACAGCACATTGAGCTGGTTCAGAGTAGAACCAGCTGGCAGGGATCCTGGAGGGTCAGCCTGCCAGCCTGGGGCTCCTCCTCTCCACTCAATGTGTTGCAGAGGGTCTGGCTGGGGTAGAAGGGTGCTTCATCATAGACTAGCTCCTACACTGAAGCACCCTTGTGCCCCAACCGGCTGGAGCAGCATCTATGCATCTGTTTTTTACTTTGCAGGAGGATAGTGCATGGAAATTAATTTACTCCAACCTAAGAGGGTTGCACATGTAGATGCTGAGGCATTTACTGCACAACTAATTAGTCAACTGCTCAGTAAATGTCTCATGTAGATGTGTCCAGTTTATATTTCAGTAAGGACTGCATACAGACAGATAAAGCCTTTCCAAAGGAGGCTATTTCCAAACAACAGGAACTGCGTGAAATCTTATAGCCATCTCTGGATTCTGCAGTCATGGTAAGAGCAGTCATTCAAAATGACTAACATATCACCTGATTCACTCAATGATGTTTGAATTCAGAGATACATTAATTAGATTTTTTAACTCCAATAAGTTTAAACATTTCCTCTCAATTTCTTTCTTTCACTTACTTATTACAAATGCAGCTGAAGTTATTTGCATATTGCTCTGGGATACTGTTGCTGGGACTAAATTAGGCCCAAAAGACTCGGGCTGAGGACTGCCTTACTGGTTAAAGGATGTACCAATTTTCAATTCGCAAAATGTTTGCAAAGACTTCCTACAAAAGATCTTAGGGTGCCTATACATGAGCATGGAAGCTGCTCTGCCATGCTGGAATTCCAGCGCATTGTAGCAGACTCAATTAATCTATGCTTCAGCAGCCTTCCGCATCTCATGTATCAGCACCCCCTTCACCATTCTTAAGCGTTGGGATGCTGATACATCAGATGTGGTGGTGCTTTAATTAGAGTGGCTCTCAGAATCTCTACCCTCACCCCCTTCCCGCAGAGCATGTGTAATACCCTTAGGTATTATTGCCACAAATAATTTTAGGTACCTGGCTCCAGAAATGGGATAAACAAGCCCAAGTTAGGCATGTAAATTCCTTCCATGGGGGAAATTAGGTAGTAAGCCCTGCGGTGCAGAAGTTGCAGCATAATTTTTTTTTTCTGGAGGTGCATACCAGGCAATAACAGATGACAGAAAGAAAGGAGATTTTTCAGACTTGGATATCGACATGAGACTGGTATTCAGAGGCCAAAGTTTTTTTCTGGATTCATATGCCCAAGCTGACCTTGGGTACAGGGTCATTTTTTTTCTTCATTGGTGATTGAGGTGAGGCAGCTACCAACTTCTTATGTAATATAAATCTACTGTTCTTCCAACACACAGAGGAATTAGGAGATTTAAGTTAATTTTCTCCTCATTTTAAGGTGTTCAAACAGTCATTTCCTGCTTCTCAAAAGAGTTCCTTAGCCACCAAACTATAAATCACCAAACAACCAAACTAGGACTCTTTAATACAAAATACATAGGTACTGGAATCCAGTCCATCCCCCACACCACTACCACCACTCTCAGAAGCATGCCCACCTTACTGGACTAAAAGCCTGGGTGTTTGTTACTTGCTCTCTCTTTGGTCCCATGACTAATTTTACTTTCTACTTAGTAGGTCAGCTTCAATACGAAAGATGATTTTTATTTCATTTTTGTCTCTAATTTGGTGACTAATTCACTCTCTTAAGAGGGAGAACATATCGGTTTGAATCCCTTTAGGCTGAAAAATCCCAGTACCAGGGCTCCTACTTTGTAGACAAGTACTTTAACCATTAGACAATGTAAAAAGGCAGGTAGCTCTTTGTAGCGTAATTTTTATAATAGGCTGCTGTCCCTTGTGCTCAAGTCAGTGACTACAGGATATTAGGCACGCTCTGAAGATGTTCCCTCAGAAGATACGCTTTAGGATGCATAGCTTTAGGATGCACAGTTGTGGATACCAAATGACCTTAAGGGTTGAGGGAGAGGCACTCAGATGCTCCACTCCTTCAACAAGGTGACAGTTCTGAGCATGCATAGTAGCAGAATTTTAGGTGCCTCATAAGTTTTTTGGAGAAAAAAGTAAGCTTTAGGGACTCTTATACTCCCTAGCAATGAGGTAGGTAGTTTTGTGGATCATTATTCCAACTTAGGCACTTAAATTGAATTTTTTAAATTTTTTTTGCATTTTATGTGCCTTCAGTCATTTTTGGAACTAGCCCTACAGTCTTAAAGATGAAATTGTTGACTAATCACTAACAGCTGATAAGTGGCAAGAACTTAAACGTGTGCCAATGAGTCATGAAGACTACATTGCATGATTAACTGCAGTTTGTAAGTAGAACATGTGCCTATCAAGACCCTGGTAGTTTCCTGCTCTGTGTTTACATACCTCTTGAATATGATTGATGCATAAACATTATTAATGGTTGTGGAAAAGGATGCTTATGGAAGACCCTGTCCAATTCACTGTGACAATTTATAGATCTCACATCAAATAATGTGTGTTAAGTATGGAAAAAGAGACTAGCTCAAATATGTAGAAGGCATATTTCTTACACTTTTTTTTGGAGGAAATTAAACTTTCAGGATGTAATACAATATTAGTTTAGAAAAACAGCATGGCTTTTCTAGCAGAAATATATCAAATGCCTTTATGCCTATCTGAGTAGGATATGGAATATTAAATTTTGTCACATATTAAATTTTAAAGAATGGGTAAGAAGGGGAGGAGATTTGGGGGGTTCATTTTTTCTCATTATAAATATATTGATATGCAAAACCATGTTGAAATATTATGTTCCAGCGGAAATACATATGTTGGCCTCAGAACTCCCAGATTGCAGCAATACTGTACAGTGTGTCAAGATGCATAATCAACCTTAAGAGTTGCTGTGAGCGGGTTTCCCTATCAGGCACCCTTCTCATCCAGTCTTGTCCTGGTCCTCTTCACTCACTCACCCTTGCTTTATTGTTAAAGAAATAATAAGAACGGGGAGGTTAACAATCAAATGATGTCATAGAGGAACATGTGTGTCCTGGTTTTGACCACAGGGCTCTGCCTCCCCTACACCCTGACCTCACCACACCTAGTTGGGTTTGGTATTGATTCACTTTGTCAGCATATCTTATTCCCTGGAGTGAGTGGAGCAACTTGCTCAGTCTCGCATTCTGTAAAGACTGTTCATTGGTATTTCTTCATTGAAAGGTGATTCATCCTATCAGTTTAAGTCCATCATTTCTGCCTTGGAAGGAAACTCAATTGACCTTAGTTAATTACAGCCCCCTCACTTCCCAGAGGGTTATAGGGCATAAGACAGAACTTTTTCTCTCTCTAGACCTGCTCATTAAGGAAGTCCTCTCTCTGTCTACCAACAATCCTTTTCTCAGACCCTTAAAGGGACCAGATCTGACTCAGATTATTTCCTGTCTCCTTGGATCCCAGATCATACCCCCTTTCCCTTATTTTAAATCCAGTTGCCACTCATAGCACAGCCACCATTAACTGGCCATCACTGAGACTCACCCAGATGATCTTCCTCCTGGCTTCAGGGTGCTGTATCCCAGTGTGAGCCTTCCAAGCCTTCAGCTCTACTCTCTGCCTCTGCATGGATCTTTCAGAAGTCTAGTGCTGCTCTCTCCCTGTCTCCCCCTCCCTGGAGAAACTTCATCCCAGCAAGTTTTCTAAGCAGCTTTCTGGTCCTCCTGCCAATCAGCATCATCAGCTCCTGGAGGCTGCCTCCATGTGGGCTGAGAAATCCCCTACGTCCTCCCAGCAGCATCTCCACTGCCATCAACAGGAGTGTGGCTGTCTGGTTCAACATCCGGATAAATATTTATTCTTTCTTTTTCTTTCCTTTGGAATAGGAACCTTAGGTGGTCCCCTGATACAGTCACATACAAGACCTACATCTACACCGGGCCATTTAAAAATAAATATACAGATACATAGAATTTAGACCCTGTGAACTCTGAGGCAACCTGTCAAAGGTATTATTTCAAATTGTCTGTGATCCCAGTAGGATCATCTTCCACTCACTTAGATTGCATTGTGTTTTCAAGGGATAGAAGAATCATTTTGAAGAATAAACGAATACAGGGCTTTCTACATACAGAATTATTCAAAAGCAGTCTTCCTTATTGAAAGAGTAGTGTCTTATTCTAATGTAATCTGTTTAACTGAACTACCACTTGTTCTAGAAGAAGAGCTGTTCCTGATTATCTCCATAATGAGCAATCCTTATATAGATCCTGGAAGCACAATGTTGTAAGAAAGCCCCATTTCCTGAGCTCGGATTTCTATTAATTCTGCCTTTTCCTAGTGTTTTCCCTATTCTACTCCGTCTCAAAAACACATCCTTTACTTTTAAAATAGCATCAGAAGCTCCTGCACAGCAATAATGATTTTGGAACACATTCAATAATCAGTCCTGAAAATGTGTCTGTTTCCTGCTGAATGGTCATTCTTTGTGAGCTTTCTTTACCTCTTTAAGTGCCATTGTATCTTTCATAACAACTTAACCAAAAGGAAGGTGATATCTGACATTCTCGCCCTTCCACTCCCACCCCAAAAACTGCCACCTAATCATCACTATTATGACATCACCCTATAAATGACTTGGAGAGGGCACTTAGAAAAAAGCTGTATCCACTTTATTGACAGATGGGAGCACAAGGATGAGAACAAGATAGCCCTTGTAAACTAGTGATTATTTTTGCTACAGCAGTAGCATATTTGAAGACCATATGTGTCAGAATAAAACATGTTTATTAATGAAAAGAAGCAGAAATTAAAAAACAGTCTGCAACTATTTGTTTTGGTTATTCATGTTGCCACTTATTGCATTAGGCTTGAATCACTTCAGGAACTCTAAGCATTGCCCCAGTAGAAAGATTGTATTTACTAGACTACAAGATGACCCTGAATATATGATGACCCCCCAATAATTAAATCCTATATGTAGAAAATTTATAAATTTGTTATAATTCTTCAGGTATAGAATCTAATTATTGGAAGCTTGCCTGGAATTAGTCCACCTCCTACTACTACATCAGAGAAAAGAAATATAGAGGAGTCTATCAGACCCTGCTTTCCTTGAACATGTGGAACTGAGAGGCAAATTTGAAAAAACAGATGTTGAAATAAACATGCCAGTAATAACCAGCATATAGGAAAATTCCTATGGGTATCAATAGATTTAGTTAATATAGAATTAAGCCATTTTACTTCTTTCAGACCACTGCAAGTTTTTAGCACAGGTACTCCATCAACAGACTTTGAAGCAGGACTTTTATACCTACATGTATATAGTATAAACCATGCATGATATTCGTTCAAAGCCAAAATGATCATGATTTACCATAGATCTCATTGGGCTGAGTCCCAGCAGAGTTAACAGTGGTTCAAACCGTGATGGCCATACAGTTCAGCACTGCTCAGTGTATGTGTGTATTCCAGATACTACCACCCTCCCCCATAAAGGATCCATGTGCTAATTAGCCCCTACATATAACTGGAACCAGGTGTTCTTGTCATGAAGCCTGGGATCCTCCACAAAACTATATGCAGATAAGGCTCAGGGCAACCAGGTCCATTTTCACCCCATGGAGCTCAACTGTAGGATTAAAGAGGAAGTCAAAACATACTCAATACAGTAGTTCACCATGACTTGAAATAGACTCAGAGCTGAAGGGGACTGCTTACAATGGGCACTACCATGTATCTTATTCAGATGGGCTGCCCAGATCTATCTTTGTGGTAGATTCCCATCAGCATGTCTGCAGAAGTGTAGTGATAGCCAGTTTATTTAGTGAGGTTTCCTTGTATGGAAATATAAGATGAGGAGCTTTCTTCCCCAGTGCTGATTAAGGGGGAAAAAAATTCTCATATTTGATAAAACATGGTAATAAAAATTTATAGGTTACCTACTTTCAAGCATCTGAATCAAGTTACTTGGCACCACAAAATTACCTTTAAAAATCAGAAAATTATAAGAAATACTTACTCTCTTCAAGGCCCATTCACTTGTTTTCTATTTTCTTAACCTTCAGTGTTTATATTTTCCTATATTACTCTGTTTCTGCAAGGGCTATAAACTTACCAGTTATTTTTTTTAAAGAAAGTTGTGATTATTCATATCTTTGGGAGCTGCAGCTATCAAAAATCACTAAATGTCATGAGACATGATAAAACATGAAAGTTATCAACAAAAAATACTATGGACAAGAGATACCACAAAATAGCAATGAAAACCAGGATGTAATAGTGGCTGATTCTACAAGTAGTGTGAGGGGAAAAAATCTAGAGGGAAAGTGATCAAGAAATATGATTATAGCAATATAAGCCCTAATATTCCAATCATTTACATATCCAATTATCTTTATTCATAAGAGTAGCTTCATTCATGTGGATGGAACTATTTATGTCAGGGGCAGGCAATTATTTTGGGCAGAGGACTGCTTACTGAGTTTTGGCAAGCCATTGAGGGCTGCATGGGTAGCCCCATTCTTTGAAAGGGGCCCCACCCCCTCGCTGCCATCTTGAGACTGGGAGACCCACCCCCAAACTCCTGAACTTTACCACCAGAAGTCCCCCCCCACAGAAATACTCCTTTCAACAAGGGGTTTTGCCATTTCCGAACCAGAACAATAACAAAATATATTCTAAAAATCAAACATGTACTACAACTAGAGGTAAACCAATATACCAGTCTGATATCAGATCAACACCAATATAAAGAAAATTTACTATATTGGAAATTAGCCATATCAGGCTGATAATTTGGACATTTAATGGACCATGAATGCTCACAGCTGCAGTGCAGCACAGGCAACAGGGAGAGCTGTCTCCAGCTGGAAAGTCTAGTGTAGTGGAAGGGGACAGTGGAGGAAAGGGTTGGGGGGGGGAGATCAAGGCCTCTGAAGTGAGGGAGGTTTGGGGCTGAGGCAGGGGCTAGGGCAAACACTACCCAGATGAGGCAGGCAGGCAAGGCATGGAGCCAGGGCTCTTCTGAGGTAGTGGGGGGGGGGTGGATCCTGCTTTTCCCTCTGCTGATCTGGTAGTCCAGGAGCTGCTGGTCTGGTGGCTTATCCAGCTCTCACCTGCTTTGGAGCCAACCCCCCACCCCATGACCCCAGATGAGCTGTGCCTTGCCCCAGCCCCTGCTCCAACCCCAGCCCCAGCCCCAGCCTCAGCCTCAGCCCCACATCTCTCTCACTGCAGGGGCCTTGATCTGCCTCCCCATGGCCCATCCCTTCTCCCTCCACTCTCACCCCTCCAGTTCCACCACACCAGACTTGCCAGCTGAAGGCAGCTATTCATGCTGCCAGACTGGGCATCAGAAATCAGATCAGTATCAGCTGATATCAATCCTTAAAAAACAGCTATCGGTATTGGCCACAAAAATCTATTGGGGCACCCATATCTAGAACATTAATTATTTTTGTCCTGATTCACATGTGATTGTGTAGCATACATGGATGTGATAGTATAATAGCTTAAAGTGAAGTATTACTCTTGTATTTTGGAGGGGTGGAAGGGGGGATTTAGTTTTGTGGGTATGTGGGGTGCAGGGCAGGGTGTGCGCATGGGATTTGTGGGGGGAAAGGTGTGGGTGTATGAGTTGTGGGTGGGTATGCATTTTGTGGTGGCTGTGAATGTGTGGGGGGAGGGTGGCTGAGGAGGGCTGTGGCTTGTGGAGGGGAAGAGTTTGCCCACATATTGGCTGGCAGAGCCCCTGCAGTGCTTCTGCAAGCCAAGCCTCTGTGCTCCTGCTGATCCCAGCTCTGGAGCACCAGTGTGGGCCCCATGCTGCCACTTACTGCCACTTGCCCCCATCTGCCACTGACTGCCCCCCCACTCTGGGCACCACCAGTGCTAGCCCCAATATACTGGCACAAGCTCCGTGCTCCCACCCAGCAGTCACTGCACCCTGGGTGCCCATTCACTGCCCCTTCCCCTCCATCCCCACCTGCCACAGCCATTTCCCCGCTCCCACTCCCACCCATTGACACCATGTGGTTCCCAGCTGCAGCGTCAGGACCACAGGAGCCATCTTGGCTGGCCCTTACAACTGGGGTTATCATCCATGATTCTACCCTGCCTCCCTCCCCCCTTCCCTTATCTGTATTCCCCTCAGTGCAGGGAGACAGGAACAGCCCCAGGCCAGAAGACTCCAGAAGTCCCTGCTAGACACAGGCTTCCAGCTGGGGTTGGAGGTGGGGAGACTGCAGGGGGGATGGGGCAGGGCTGCTTAATCCTGCTGGCGGCTCCCCCTGGGTCCTACTGCCCTTGTCTCCTATCATCTTTGACTGGCAGCCAGGGGCAGATAAATATTAATTGTCTAAACTTTTAGGGGCTCTGCAGGCTGGATAGAATGGCCTGGTGGGCCAGATCCAACCTGCAGGCCATATTTTGCCTGTCCATGATTTATGATATTAAAACTAAGCATGTACAGAAATATTCACATGTTGGGGCCAAAGAGTGTGATGCATTTTATTTGAATCAAGCATAAAACTCATTTTAATGGGACCCCTGGCACGGCTTTATGAGCACTCGTGGTGCTCTGGTGTGGTGCCAGAGGACTGGCAGAGGGCCAGTGTGGTTCACATCTTCAAAAAGGGGAGGAAGGAGGACCCAGGAAACTATAGGCCAGTTAGTCTTAACTCAATCCTGGGCAAGCTTTTTGAAAAAATTTTTCTGGTGCACATCCACGAGGGGCCAGCAGGGGAGATTATGCTTAGGGGCAATCAACATGGGTTCATTAGCAGCAGGTCCTGTCAGACCAACCTGGTGGCCTTCTATGACCAGATCACCAAATCCTTAGATGCAGGTGTGTGAGGGAGTGAAGAGGCGGGCCGGCTCTGAGGCTTCCCGCCCCGGCGCAGCAGCACTAAACTCCCTCCCTCAAGCCCAGAACGCAGAGCAATCACTTACCATCTACTGGTGTGGGGAAGGAGGCGTGGTCTGGACGGCAAGGGCCAATGTAAAAAAGACACCGACGTCGGGAAGAGGAGAGGCGGAACCAGAAGGGAGCCGGGCGACAGCTGCGATGAGAGGGAGCACCTGCAGGCGGAGCGGAACAGTCCGGGGGCACTGCCGAACCTGGTGGGGTAAGGGGAAGCCCCCACAGGGCGGGGAAGCTGGTTCGACAGGTCCCAGCGAAGACCCGGGCTGTGCGATGCGGCTGAGAACGGCTGGACCCGGCAGGAGCCGGGAGCCGTATAGATTACAGTAGAGGGGCACTCTCTACAGAAGAGGAGGCTGGCTGGTGTTTGGGAAGACTAAAAGGCTGATGAAGCCCAGGAGAGGACTGAAGAGCCCAGAGGGGAGGTTCTAGTGAGGAGTGCTAGAGCACTTAGCAGCCAGGGTAATAACAAGGGGCGCAGAGGGCATGGCAGCCCATTGCTCTAAATAACCCCTGGCTGTGAAAAATTGGTTGTATAGACCGGACATTTCCTAGTGGACGGGAAGCGACTTACTGACGGGTCACCTACCCCAAGAAACAACCATCCCGGTGGTATGGGCAAGGGTGTAGGGGTGGCGGAGCCCTCATTGACGCGGGACCCTGAGAGTCCCGGAGTCTCACTTTTGGACTGACATGAGACTGAGTAATATCACTGAACCAGAATAACATCAAAGTCGTGGCAGGCATATCAGACATGTACAGACCAAGGGGAGTGACTCGTAGTGACAGGAAAAGCGCTTTTTTAGGGACGTGTGAGGAGGCGGGTACGGTGCTGGACTCGCACAGCCCGCACAAGGGGTAGCAGTCAACATAGTCTTCCTGGACTTTCGGAAGGCCTTTGACACTGTCTCTCACCCCGTTCTCATTAAAAAAATGGGGGACTGTGGTGTCGACACCTACAGTCAAATGGGTTGCCAACTGGCTGGAGGGCCGCACGCAGAGAATGGTAGTGGACGGGTCATTTTTTACTTGGAGGGATGCAGGCAGTGGGGTTCAGCAGGGCTGGCTCCTCGGGCCCGCACTGTTCAACATCTTCATCAGTGACTTGGACGAGGGGGTGAAAAGCACCCTGTTCAAATTTGCTGATGACACTAAGATATGTGGGCATGTGAGCATGCTAGAAGGGAGGAATAGGTTGCAATCGGACCTAGACAGGTTACAGGGGTGGGCGGATGAGAACAGGATGGGGTTCAACACTGACAAGTGCAAAGTGATGCACCTGGCGAGGAACAACC
>NW_017729027.1:23665804-23670329 GCF_001723915.1 Gavialis gangeticus | reverse complement strand
CTTTAAGAGGAGGCTAGATGTACACCTTGCTAGGGTCGTTTGACCCCAGTACTCTTTCCTGTCATGGCAGGGGGTCAGACTCGATGATCTGCTCAGGTCCCTTCCAATCCTGGAAACTATGAAACTATAATAAAAGAATCTGAGTTATGGTGGGCGATAACATGCTGGTGGGACAGCCTCTATTTGGCTATCAACTGATTTAACATACAGAGCACCTTATGTCAAACACACCTGTTTGATGTGTTTGCTTATTATTGGGGGTACATACAGATATTTGGGGAGGTTAGGGAAAGGTTAGATCATGTTAAAAATGGCCATGCAATTTAACTTGGTTTACCCAGGTGCAACTGTTACACTTAGATCCCTAGTTAGGTTGATCTAAGTGAGAACTGTACAGAAATTCAAGGCACTTAAATGGGTCCAAACATGGCTGACCCAAACTAAGTTAACCCTACCTCAGAAGTAGTCTAACTTAGATTGGGCCCTGTGAGAGCAATCTAACTGAACTTCTGTATAGTTCCCACCACAGTCCCATGGCTGGGAAATCCCAGCCACTGGCCCTAGCCCCAGGGCTGCACTTTTCCTACCTTTCCCCCTCACATTAGACTATTGCTATTTTTACCCCCGGCCTCTTTCCCCCACACCCAGACGGCCAACCCCACCATCAACTAGACCCTCCCCCACCCCTCCCCCACCAAACCCCACATTCTGCAAGTCACTCTTGGTACCAGCTTTACCAGTATTTGCTGATTCCAGGAGCCAAGGAAGTTAGTCCAGGTGAGGGGAGGGGCAGAAGGCATGGCAGGGTTGGTTTGCTGGGATGTGTTGTTCATCTGGGAGTGGGAGGGGCTAGGGAGCTAAAAATAGCCCCTGCTCCTGGGAGCTGAGGAAGAGAGCCCCCCACTTCCCCCTGCCCCTACCTTGTTTGCCCCTTGATGTCCTTGATCTCTCCCACAGACTCCACTTGCCCTCCTGATCCCCCTGAGACCCCACTAGAACTCCTGATTCCACTAAACCCTCCTGGACCTTATGAGCGCCCCCTCCCCCCATGGACCCTGCTTGCTTCTACAATCTGCCAATCTCTCCATGGACTCCAGCTGCATGACCTGAGTCCTGTTGTGGGTGCCCCCTGTCCCCCAAACCCCTCATGGACCCAACTTTCCTACCCAAACTCCCCCATGGATTCTGCCCTTCTGATCCCTCTACAGACCTCCTTCATTCACTCTCCAGAGCATGCTTGCCCCGCCTGTCCAGTCTTCCCAAGCCCCCGATAGCTCCCCCATCCTGAGTTGCCTTAGGCCACGTGGCCATTTTTAATTCAATCTAAACTCCCCCTAACCTCCCTTTACGCCTGTACCTATCCTGAGTGACCAATATCTTGGATTCATAAAACCATAGAGTCACAGAAACACTGTGCATTTTCTTGCCCAAAACTTAGGCATATGTGCCTCAAAAAGAATTAGAAAAAAAAAATTATATGTGCTAGATCACTACACCTTTTGGTCAGAATTCAAGCAACCCAATGTAAGTAAGCCAGATGATAGCCCAGTGACACAGAAAGCCTTTAGTTCTGTTCCCCAGACCCAACTCTGTTTACAATTTTTATCCAATAAGTATTAATGCAAATTAAATAATGACTGTCTAAGGCAGGATTCAGATGTTAACATGCATTGATGTGGATTCATCCCAAAACCAAGTTGCCCTTTGGGATTCACCATGTAGCATGAATAGATAATTCTCCTAAATTAGATTTAATCTTGTGGTGTTTAGTCAATTTGTAGTTGATTGAAAGCTGAGTTCAGTTTTGTCCTTTTCATGGCTGTATGATTTATAGTATTTGATATAAATGTAATTTTGGCGTATCTTTATAGTATAGCCAAGGTCATTGTGTGAGGGACAAATACCTATCACCTAGTTACATTTAGAAGAGATAATGGCTGAGAATTACCATTTAATTTGAGTTGTTTACTTGTCCTCCATGTGGTTGTGCTCTGAGGAATGGGAATCCAGGATCAGGCCAGACAGTGATAAATTTACATTTTAAAAGAAGTGCTGTAAGAATGTCACCTGGCCACTCACGGGAGTGAGATAACATAATGCATTAAAGTATATACATGTCTGAAAAGGATGCAAGTTGTGGTCTGGTAAACATGCACCTTTGGAGCAGCAAGGCAGGTTGAGTCTGAGCTTGTCCCTATCTGTTCACACCTGAAGTCTGAGCCTCATATATGCTTATATCCTTACACCTTGCTCATCTCTACACACTTCCTGTGGCACCCTTCAAAGGATCTCAGAGCCAACAACCTGGTTAAGAATCACTTAGCTAAAGTAGGGTCTTCATTTTAACTAGGTGAAGCTCACTAGGGACTGCAAACTTAGATTTAAGGTGCAGAATCATAACAGGCTATTGTTCTGACATTTTCTTTTGTTTATTTACTTTTATGTCTGTCTGTATCTCAACATACAGCTACTTATGAGCCCTGTTTCTTTATAATAAATACTTTCCTTTTATAAAGATAATACATTTATCTTTTCATAAACTACTTGATGTCAGTGGTACTTATGATTCCAGAGTATTCTGAACATTCAGATTTAACCATTCCATAGAAAGAGGGATCCATCTTTTCTGAGTAAAAGAATGGACAAGGGTGTACCCTTCTAGCTCACTAAATCCCTTTTGCTAAGGGCTGGTAAGGCCTGAGTTATACAGGTAGGGCTGAAGCCACCCCAGGCCAAGGAGTTGGCCTCTGGCACACCTCAATTGGTTGTCAGCGGTCACGCAGCAGATAGCAGAGAGGGGCCAGTTACATGTGCATTCCATTCTCATTCTCACCTCTTGTCAATAATGTAATAACGGGTGGGCAAGCAGGACACAAGCCCCTGGAACTGTCTATGGGGAGCTAGCTGAATAGAGCAAAAAGAGTGCCACATCCTCCTGTTCACCTCCTTCCCCTGATCCCCTGCACCCTCCCTGCAGCTCTGGCTCCAGCTTTAGTAGTGGGGAGAGTGGAGAAGTGGCAGTGAAGAAGAGGCACATTGCTGCTGAGAAATATGTTGCCTCCTTTTTTGTAACTGAATACCCATTGGTTTTTTGTCCACTTTACATTCATGTCATAGGCAAAAAAGAGAGGTGACATCCTCACCGCACCAGCAAACCTCCACCCACTGCTCCTCTACTGTGCACTGCTGTCACTTCTTCGTCTTCTCCACTGATGGAACCAGAGATAGAGCCAGAGCCAGAGCCAGAGCTGGGAAGGTGCAGTTATTGGGGCAGGGAGAAGGGCAGTGTTGCCCAGGGTGCAGCACTGGCCAGTTATGCCTCTACTTTTCAAAAAGTGTAAGTGGGAAGAAAAGATAAAATGTAAAAATGCAGTGATCTGTGTAGATTTAAGTATGCACCATAGTTATGCTATTTTCTTAGTTGCTAAGGAGATATTTGTGGCAAGCAGCATTAGAACAAGGTAGAAAGTGTGCAACATAATGAGACAAGTGGTGCACTGGAAAGGAAAAGGTCTTGGATTGTAGTCTGGCCCCTTGCTCAGAATGGGGCAGAAAATTCCCCACTACTCTCCATGCAGTGAATATTTAATGAATGCAAGCTTCAGTAGCTCAGTTTTAAAAGAAATGCTGGGAAAAGTTCTATATAACATGGCTTGGTGGTTAGACACACACACACATTCAAACCCTCTGTATAAGGGAGGCCTGCAGTGTGAATCTACTGCTTTTTGTACATGCCCTAACCACTCATTTATTGGGAATGAAACAGCAGAGTGCATTCCTTCAGACTTCTGCCACAGTATGTGTCTATCTGCAATACTTGTGCATTGCTTACTGAGTATACCTGTACACTTACATATCCATGCTACTACAGGTTTAATAGAATTGCAAACTGCATAAATGTGATTTAGATACAAGTACTTTATATTACTTACTGTGGACACTGTTTTCAGTTAGTACACAGAGGAAAGCTGTGGAGGCTTTGCTGAAAGCAGCTTGTTCCTAGTTATTAAATAAGACTGAGATTCCTTTACTTTGATATCCTAGTTTTATTCTCTGGAGAGCAAACTGAAAGCATCTCACTCAAACTTGCTAATCTTAAATGATTCATGATTAAAGTGTAATATTGTGTGGACAAAGTGGATGGTAATTCTTACATGGTAGGGGATAACATTTTGATGCTGCCTTACTTCAGAGAGATTGGTACTGTAAAGGAGATTAAATTCCTCTGGAATCATTCTCTGCCTAGACACTTGGTTCTCTTGGGAATCTATGGAGTTAACCGTGTGCGTGAGCTGTTTGCTTTTAGAGAAGTGTTTATTTAGTTTCAATAGCAAGAATAACTTGATCTATACCAATGCTATCACCTATATTTGATATACAAAAGGTCAAAGGTATGGAAAGTACTGGACATAGCCAAATGGTTAAGAATAAGATTGCTCAGGATATTTTCATGGAACAATGTGTGTGTGAATGCATGGGTGGGTGGATGGCTTTTTATTGATTTTTTTAAAAGCAACACAACAAT
>NW_017729027.1:23636202-23665793 GCF_001723915.1 Gavialis gangeticus | reverse complement strand
TCAGCTGCTTGCTTTTTAACAACACCTTTTAAATTCCCATCAGGCTACTCCACAAGACATAACTCCCTTTCAAACTCTGGGCTTCTGACTTCCTGTTTCAGGTTTCTTTGGCCCTGAATGTTTGGTCCTGGTTTCCTGTTCCTTGGTCCTGCTTCCTGACTTCATCCTTTTATTTGCCTGCCTGGTTCTGGTTCCAGACTCCAGCCTGGAATCTTGTGCTTCAAGACTGCCTTATCAGCTCTATGACCCCATGTGATAGCCAGTTCCTGGTTTTTGACTTAGGTCAGGGGTTTTCAACCTTTAAAATAAGTGTACCCCCAGCAGTCACCTTTTAGTAAATGTACCCTAGGAGAGGGGTGGTGAAAGGCTGGATGCCGACTGTGTGTGGATGGCTTTTTATTGATTTTTTTAAAAGCAACACAACAATCAGAAATACATATATGTCAATGATATATGTCAGCCTGAATTATGTGCTTAATTGACACAAACAGTAAGTAATAAAAGAAGGAAAAATAAAGGAAGAAAGAAGAGGGAAGGATGAATAGAAGAAGATAGAAATATACAAGTAGTAATAATTTAGTTACCAAAATATTCTAAGAACTATTTCCAAATTGCACCACATTTTTCAAAACAGTTAAGTCTGCTAAATACGACATGCTCCATGGATTCCAGCTGTGCCATCTCTTCATACCAGATTTTGACCTTTGGAGACTTCCTACTTTTCCAATGCAGTAATATATTCCTGTGTGTTACTAATAAGGCCAGCTGTAAGAATGCAATCTGGGAAGGACTCATTTTGAATTCCTTAGGGCTTCCTTGAGCATTTTTGTGTTGCTATCTGCGAGGCGGGACTGGCTAAAAAGGAGTTTGGGGAATGGGGATCGAGACTGTGCCAGGAGAACTACACTTCCGCAGCAGCTGTTCTTTGAAGTTGCAAGGTGGCAGCATGGTGGGGTGTGGTGCGCAGGGAAAGAAAAGAGGGAATGGAGATCTGGAGGGAGAGGAACCATGGTGTGGGGACTGGGATGGGGAGATCTCGGGAGTCAGCTCTGGCTGGAAGAGAGGGACTCAACTGGAAGGGAAAACCAGGAGCCCTTGAAAAAGTGAGGACGGTTAACTCATCTGGAAGAGGAGAGAGACATGGCACAAGCTGCAAGAAGGAAAAAGTGGCAGATTCACCGTTTTTTAATTAAAGTCAATTTCATTTTACCCTGTTTTGTTTTTTGGTCTCATTGGGATTTTGATTAGGACCGATTGTGCTCTGGGATCCATGGGATAAAAAAGAAGTAAGAGACTGAAGGAAGGGTTTTTTTAGTTTAATAAAATCAAAAATATAAACAGTTCAAATAGTTGACTTTACCTAGTTTTATACATGTTGTTTTGTGTTAAATAATTGCAAGGAAGTGTCCTGGAAAAAAAAAAAGTAAAAGTAAATGAAACAGTTTGGAAGATTCACAGGCTGCATGAATGTTATATGACAGAAACTGTAAAATAAGAACAGATTTTGTTTTATAATAAAGATAATTGATTAACCACATACAAATTGGATTTTCTTGGTGATAAAAATTCTGGGGTTTGTCCGGAAGAGCTGGAAGTGAGACGTCCATCAAGAAAAAAATTATATCTATATTGCTGATGTCCTTCTGCATTAGTAACACCTCCCGATTGATAACACTGAATTAGATAAAGATGTGGTGGGTGAGAGTCAGATTTAAAACATGGAAGTACCCAAGTCAGGCAATCTGAGAGGTAAGAGCAAAAACCAGACCCTAGAGTAAAAAGGGAAAAGCCCACACTATCCAAGAACACACATATTTGACAAACGGTCACAAGCTGGCGGAGGGAAGGTTTAAGTTGGACATCAGGAGGCGCTACTTCATGGTCAGGGCGGCTAGGGTCTGGAACCAGCTTCCAAGTGAGGTGGGGCAGGCTCCCACCCTGGGGGTTTTTAAGAGGAGGTTGGATGAACACCTTACTGGGGTCGTTTGACCCCAGTGCTCTTCCTGCCATGGCAGGGGGTTGGACTAGATGATCTGCTCAGGTCCCTTCCAACCCTAGAAACTATGAAACTATGAAACAAAGGTATTAGTGCTTTATTCAAAACCAAAATCCTACATTTGTATCAGTGTGACACCACATATAGTGTTTGAAAGTATCATTTGTCAGAACAGATAAGTGTTCTGATAGAAGTCTGAAACTTCTATCAGACAGAAGTTGCGGACTATTGGCTACCAAATAAGGAGTACCCCATAAAATACAGGATAGGACCCAGCCTAGGCCCACTGTGTGATCAAGTCCAATGTTATTCTCCTTCAAGCATTTTATTGTTGCTCTCCACATCCACAGTCAGTGAAACCTTCCTTATCTCACCTTTCTTCAGTCTAATAGCAAAGAGCTGCCTTCTTTATTTTATCCTGTGCCTCTTTCTGTTCTCTAATTCTCTAATTTTCTCTAATTCTCTAATTTTCTCTAATTTTTCAGGTACAGAGCAACTTCTTAAAGGTGATGCTAAACACTATCTGAGGGAAATAGAAAGGAAGTTTGTTTTTTCTCTGCTAGAAACATGCATCAACTAATTGATTCTCCTGCTTCAACTGGGTCCACAAGAGGATGACTCCATTCCAGGAATCCAAGAGCTACCTGAGAAGAAATAAAAATCCAAAAGGTCGAGAATTTTCCATGGAAGTTGGAAGTCCTGAACTGGCCTATAGGCAGTGGAGCATAGATATGGATACGAGAGCTATGTAATTGAAATAATCAAGGAATTAATTGCTTTCTTCATGCAATTTGGCTATCACACCCACTCACTATCCATTTATACAATTCTCTATGCCTATATCAAATATTCCATACCTTTGTGCAAATCCTTTGGTATTCACCAATGTTTTCTTCTTTGCCAAATGTGGCTTTTTATCCCTTCAAATGTTCTGGTTCTGAACTTTGGACTAGGCCATTTTTAACCCTCTCTAAGACAGATGGAAGACCCCTCCAAATACAATCACATCAAAATAAGCAATATTATAAAAGAAAAGGGGAGGCAGTAGAAATGTTTAGATTTTTATTATGACAACAGAATCTGTAGAACTGAGAACCAGAAGTGGCATTTTTCCAGAAAGAGGCTGGAGCCAAGCAATTCTGATTTGTAAAAGTATCAAGTAAGAACCACATGGCTACTCTGCAGATATCTGTTACGTAGATCTAATCTGTCTTGACATGGTCTTCAGCTTTAGGCTAGTTAGGCCACAGCCAAATAGAATGTGATCAGACAGTAAATGTAGACCTGGTGTTCTTGATGACATTGCCCAGGGAACTGGTGTCAAATGAAACAAAAAGTTGGGTTGACTAAGGGTTATGGTCTACTTAAAACAGAACCCAAGGACTTTTCAGATTCAAAGTCATAGAGAGAAACCTCAATAGGAGGAAACAGGACAACAGGTTCTTCAAAGAGAAAGGATGAAGCTACCTTAGAGAAGAATTTTTAATATGTCAATAGCACCAACTTACCCTGGTAAAATTTGGGGTATCAGTTCAGTCCCTACAATCTCTGAGTTCAGCATACTTGTTCAGAAAGTTTAAGTTATTGCCACTAAGTAAATGACCATCCATGTAAGGATCATAGTTCATGACTCAGGTAGGACATCTTTAGCATGATAGGTAGGAGAACAACTTAAATGAGAGAATATTTAAGGGAAACTGAAAAGGACAAAGCTCATTTAACAATTCAGTGCAAGCATTTCAAGCCGTCAAAAGCAGATCTGAGGGGCAAAAGGAGAGAAGTGAGAAATCCAGTCTTACACTTATAAGCTCTAGCTTCACTCCAGTGTTCAATAAGTGACTACTTTGCAATGTAGTCTTCAAGAGTTTTAGTTGGGAAGAAATAACAGGGAGAATTTCAAATTAGTAAGCCAGAAGTATGCTTTCCTGAGGTAATGAATACTATTATATAAAGTACAAGTGCAACAACCCAGTGGCAACATACACATTTGCCTATGTGACTCCTACAGAACATTTCAGTGATGCAGAGTTTAGGAGATAATTGGATGAAACAGCAAATCACAGGGAGATTTTTTGGAATAAGTATTTATTTAATAGATACAAACTTTCCATTTTATCTTATATTTACAATCAATCATTTAACTAAGAATGATTGAAGATAAAATTTATAGCCAAATAAAAATGTAAATAATAATTCCAGCGCTTCAAAGAGACACAATTTGACTAGGTGAAGTAATTTACCCTCCAGTATTTTAAAAGGTGGGTTCTGCTCCCTTCTCTGAATTTAACTTGGTGTGTAAAGCTGGAGAAGTTGCTTTGACTAAGTTTTTAAAAATGAACTAGTGGTTTTGGATGTCTCAGTTTGGGGACACCCAACTTGAAACTCTGGCAGACAGCATGAAATTTAAAGGGCAGATAGATTTCTGCATTTCCTGAAAATCAAGCTCTTAAAATATTTCACGGTAGGCACCCAAACACATTAGTCAATTGAGAATATCTTGACTTTCACTTTTTCTTTCAGGAATCACTGTCTTTTCAGTATCCTCCTTCCTCAGATATCCCAACTCTCCCGCACGCTCCCTGTCCTACTCCCTTGTTGCCTCTTGGTTATGGCAGCTGTTCTTTGATCATCTTAAATGCTTGACTGATTCTTACAGCTATTCCTCCTCACCTTCCATAACAGACCTCTGTGCTTCGTTTTTGTGAATTTCTCCATTCCTCTGTTCACCTTTGTGTCTTTCTCTTGGCTCTCTCCCTTGGAATCTAAAGTTTCTCCACAGAATCTATCAAAATGGATTTTAGGTTTGGCTTCAAAGAAAATTACAGTCAAATGAAGAAGACACGTCACTTAAGCTCTGTGCACTGGCCTAGAGCTTACACCTATATATAATAAGGCATTTTTTGCTGAATGGTGCCCTTAGTAAGCACTGAAAAGCCTAAAATATCTGTCAGTATGCTAAAAGGTAACATATTTAAAGCAGTCAAAAACCAGTGCTCACAGCACAAATCCTACACTGTGCAATAGTAAATCTGCACTTACAAAATTGTCTGAAAAACATCAAAGACTTTGGAAGATATTGTATCCGTTATAACTTTTTATGTCTGTTCTTTTGGAAAGAAGGGAGCGTTTCACACTAAGACTGCAAACTTTTGCAAGCAAGCAAAAGAATCAATATCTTCCCTTCTTTATCTAGTCTTTCCAAGTTCTCCACACTGTCATGATCATGTTGTTTCCTCAACTACAGCTTTCAATTATTGATGAGCAAAGGCAGCCCCACAAAATGGTTATTATTGTGGAACAGCCTGGGCTCAGGGTTACCTTAAAAAATACCACAGGGGATTGTTTTTATTTTGTCAAGAAAACATAACTAATTGTAGCATTGTTTACTGTGCAAGGTGCCATGTCCAATCAGTGTCAAAGAGAATCTTGGGGCTGTTGCTGGAAAGAAGGATTGCTTACACAGTCTCTCCCTGATTGCTGCCAGCTACAAGCTCAGTTTACTTTCCTTGTAAGTAACTACAATACCTGTACTTGAAATTTATTTATAAAAGAGACAGGCCATTTTTTCTTTGACCTACTTTAAGTCTTAGGGAAATGAATATCTACTAAAAAATGCTCCCACCTGTCTCTTGACAAACAATTATTGCACCTGCTAAGATTCAGTCAAACATTCACTGGTTACTGTGCTTCCAATGCCTGCTAAAATTGGTGCTTGTAAGATCAAGTAAGGTTTTATGCATCAGCACAATGTTCCTTTTTCGTCTCAACTACTCCCCCTGAAAGATTTTTGGCAGTGTTTCTTGTTTATAATTTACCTATGTAGTGCATAGAGATAATTAAAAGGAAATTCTGACTACTTTTAAGTCATTGTTAGATTTAATTACTCCTTTTTGAACAAACAAATTCTTTAAAGTGCCCATTTCAGTACTGGAACTTGGCATCAGAATGGGGCAGACAATGCCTCAGTTCAAAAATACCAATGTCTCTTTTGGGAGTTTTTGATGTGTAAATATAACCCTTCTGCCAAGTCTCACTGACACAAGGAAAGGGCCAGGAATGTGTATCTAGACGTTCCTGTTAAAATTGACAAATACCACTGCCCTGAGCTCCACCCAGATATCTGAGGAAATGAATTACAGGGCCAGGATATTAAGGGTGTGTGAAACGGGCCCTGTTCAATTCGGATTCCTCCCAAATCAGGGACAGTGATTCGATTTATTGATTCGTGTCACTGTCCCTGATTCAATTTGGCCGAATCAAAATCTGAAGATCCAATACTGATTCAGAGAATCAGCAATTCAGCCATACGCACAGCCTTAAATATTTTTTCTATATACCCCAAGGTACCAGGCACAGCTTGTGAATGTTTCAATGGTGGGGTGGATGAATTGTCCCACAGGAGCATGGGGGAGCCCCCCCACATGCTCGGCAGTGAGCCCAGAAGTGGACCAGAATACTTCCGGTCCACTTTCGGGTCTGCCAGGGAGCACACAGGGGGACACCCTCGCAGCCTCCCCAACTCACCAATCAGCCACAGGAGGGTCCCGGGTGCCCCCCCAGATGCAGGAGGCACCAGTCAATGAGCCAGCAGGGCATGGGGAGGACCTCCATGTGCTCCCTGGTGGACCTGGAACTGCTTCTCATCCACTTTCAGTTCTGCTCCCGAGTATGCTGGGTACCCCCCCTTTGCTTCTGTCGAGCACCCCGTGTGCTCCCGGTATCACAGGTTTTCATGAGCTGCCTGCTACCTAGAGGTATGGAGAAAAAACATTTAAAGCTGTATCTAAGTCCAAATCACTGAATCTCTCTGAATGTCTCTGGATCAATTTGGAGAGTTCCAATTCAATTCAGAGAGATTAGTCTCCTGATTTGATTCAGATTTGGAGATTTGGCCAGCAAATTGGGCCGAATCTCTGCTGAATTGAATCAGGGACCAAAGATTCGCACAACCTTACTGGACATTATTAACAGACAACAATTTCCACTTTCACAACCAATAAGTCTGTTATACAATTCCATTGTGGAGAGGGTTCAGTAGCATATCTTTTTCAATAGAAGAAATCCACTCTTCCCTACATGACAAAAGCCCCTTTCACCTCAATCTTACTTATGCAGAAGCTTTACTACCCAGGAGGAGAGTTAAGGTTTTGTTTATGGTGAACTCAGAGCATATTAAGCACAGTTCTCTTTTCTTGACTCCTATCAAACAGTAAAGGCAACTAATATTTAATTACCTGTACAGCTGAAACTTAAGTTAACTGTCATCAAAACAACAAAATTGCTCTCTTTGCTCACATTATAGAGAGCACCCATGCCTCATTTTAATTTTTTTCTAGTTCTGGATGGTGGCAGAGAGCTCCTTCCCTAACAGGTTAAGATCATAGGGCAGCAAAAGGAGTGCAGATAAGCTTCAGAAAATTATCTCCTGCATTTAACAAAACAATAAAACCAATATTGTAGCATAACAGGAATAACTCTGCTATAGGAACATGCCATTTTTAAAATGGAAATAATGTATAATTCCCATAACAACATATAAGGTGTTAAGGATAAACATTAAGAAGAATTTCTTATCTCAAAATAGTTTAACACAGCTTAGTTTCAGTGCCATGCACCTTATTAAAAGCCAATGAACATTTTCTAAATTACAGCCTTATGTGTCAATATATTTGGGGAATACAACAAAAAAGGGGACCATGCCTCTTTTCTTTTAGACTATAGCATGAGCTGCCTCTCTGACAACACCCTAGCAACTCAGAGAAAGCAAGGCATAGCTTTTTCTTAAATTTCACTCTGGCTCATCTTCCTTGGCCGTGCCTTGCAGTGAACATTTTGGCTCTTCCTCCCCCATACATGAGTTTTCAGGATATCCACACTATGGCTATTTTTAGTCCTGAACCTCAATCATCTCTTCAAACTCTCGTTCTACTCTCAACTTCAGACTTTAGACCGGGGTGCTCCAACTCTAGCACATAAGTAGCCACGCTAAAATGGAGTAGCAAAAGCAAACCTTTTGTGATGCTTAATGTGCAGCAGACTAATTCTACTGTGCATTATTGCACTGGCATGGTTTTTGCCATGGTGCACTAATGTGCAGTAGAACAGTCCACTGCATATTAAGGCACCTAATGTTGATGCACCCAGTATTAACACCACCCAGACTGGGATGATAAATGTGAGGAGGAGGAGAAAAAGGAAGGAGTATTCAGGTTGTGTGACATTTCCCTGAATTAATGGTAAAAAAACAAAGTTATTTGGTTATTGTTTTTTTTACCAAATGGCACAGAAGAAGCAAAGGCAAGAAATAAAAGAAAGAGCTGTACTAAAGTCATGATAAATGTAATGTCTGCAAGGGGCCACAGACCACGTCTGCATCAACATATTCAAATAATCTGGGAGGATTCTCCCAGGTTTGTTCTCTTGGTAGAAAAACTTACCTGGAGACACCTGGATAGACATTCAAATGCTGAAGCCTTGAGGGGTAAAGAGCTTGAAGTGCTGACACTGTTTGGCCAAAGAGCCCCTATGCAGACATCTCAGCATGCTCTGCAGACTTCCAAATCTTCCTGGAGATAGATGGCAGATGAGAACCAGGAGAATCCAGGTTACTTTTCTCCTGGAGTGGCCATTTTTATTCTTTGGGAAAGTCCTGAACATCCGTACACTCAAGATTTCTCCTGCAAAGAGTAAGTGAAACTGAATGTTGACATGTTGCCCGTGTCTCTTGGGCCCCACTCCTTTGACCTCTCATCCACTTAGGTAGATTCCTGTAACTGTGTAGAGTAAGAACAAGTTCAGATATGATATTAGGGTCTTTATTTCCTGTATTATAAAATGGGTGGTATAGACATTGATAACATGCAAAGTATGTCAGTATAGCTACTAATTTTTAAGTGCTTGTTTTGTTTTTTGTTTTTTTAATATACATATGATGAGGCATTCTGGCACAAGGGCAATAACCAAATGTTTTTTAGTATTATTAAGTTTCAGGATCCTGACATTATTCTAAAATAACCTTGTTCTTACTTTTCCTCTTGAATTTTCACAGATTATGAGGTTTAAAGAATAAACTAAAAATATATTTGTATATTTTTTCTTATGCAACTTGTTTTTATTTTCTGAGCAAGTGCTATTTAAAAATAAGAACATACAAAGAAAATGATGTTCTTGTATAAACAAAGGCCATTTGGTCCTATAGTTAAGCATACTGTAAAGATACTGTGCACAGGAAAAATTTTCAAAAGGTCACATCCAAATATTGATGTTCATCAAGATTTTTTGTAACTAGAAGAGAAAGCAGAGATAGATTTTATTTAAGACAACCTATGGTGTGTCTGGTCTTCCTGTGACTGAGTTTTCTCACTGCCATTTGAACTTGATTCAATAATGTATACATATTTGACTTCCATGAAATCCCATTCAGTGCCCGACAATTTCAAAGACTGTCATTGTATAAAACTTTTGGAGAATGATTGACCTTAGGAGGTTGAGCGGAATCTTTCCATTACTCATAATTTGGCACTGGGTCTGAGCTCTACTGCTTCTGGTGGTGATGAATTCATTCACAGTCATTATATTTCAGAAACAGAAAATATGACAGAATTAGCATAAGGGGCAAATATAAAATAAAAATATGTGGTTCAGTTTCAGGGGTTGCTTATTCCCTCCCCTGCCATTCTTTGTCTTCCCCCCCTCCCCCTTTTAACTATAACATGCTGCTACTTGTTTAAAAAATTAAAAAAATAAATCTCATTGGAGTGATTCTGTCTTGCAGGTTGACAGGCTGAGCACACACATATAATGTAGCTTTTGAATATAATCTATCTGATGTCGGGTCACACAAATGAGCCATGAGTATGTATTAAGAGTAGCTGAATATCTGAAGGGGAAAAACAAGGTTTGCCGTCAAAGCTACCATGCTACATGCCACATATATTTGTGAAGCCTGTAAACAATCAAATATTGTCATTTTTGTAAAATCACTTAATTTTAGACACCAGGTACATGTATAGAAATATGTTAAAATAGTTGCCTATTGTTTTGCTCTAGATACATCTATCAAAGCCCATAATAAATCAGTAAGAGCCCTGCATGTCACGTCCTTTATTGCAGACACAATCATAAAACACCTCATGTCAAGTATGTTCAGAGTCCTTTGTGGGTTTCGTTTCATTATTTGGCTGTGTATATACCTGCAGCACAAATAATGTTCAGTTACCTGGGGTCATTTTCATTCATAGGTATTCTGCAGACCTGTCATTTATAAATACCCCAGGTCCTTGTACACTCAAGCATAAACTGTTCATTATAGCTTCGATCATTTCACACTTATTAAACTCAATAAAATACTCTAGGTGAGATATTGTCTTAAAAACTGTACCACAGTCAAAACCTTAAACTTATTTCTACCATCTCCTAAAACACTCAAGTGTGCATTCAGTTCTTGAACTTAAATATACTTTCAGCAAAAGATTTTGCAATTTTTAGAAGTTATGATAGAAAAACCTGTGAAAATTCTTGTTTTAAATTTGCTTATGCATGTATTCTTCAGATTTGCCTGTAGCTGTTGTAAGTGATGATTCAAAATCATAGTTGACTGAATAATATTTAGATAGTTCAATTCAAACAGCAGACAAAAAAGAGACAAGAGTATTAAGACTTAAAATATACAGTGCAGTATGGTTTTGGAAATCCATTACCTTATTTTTTGGAGGTTCACTACCTTAAAATACACAAAGGACTGAGTGTTTCAAAACACTATGTGCTGTTTGCACATATAAAAACAGCTGAAATTGTTAGTAGAATTGTTTGCATAAGCAGCTATGCTAACATTTTAAAAGTGATACAGCTATAAATATATGCATCTATATATGCATAAAGCTGTGGAACTAGTTCTACCCTGGGTAACCAGAGTATGAATCAGACTCTTAGCTGGTGATTCTCTGCTAGGATCTCACCCTTGAGATCCTTCCAAGGGCGTCGTTGGGTACCACAAAATGCTAGCACTATTAGGTGTGCAAACATGATTCACAAGATAAACCAAGAGATTGCAACAGTGTTGAAGTGTTTAGTCCATAGTATTAAAACTGCTCTGACTTGTTGTGATCTTTCTGAGTTCTTTGCAACAGAATTGCTGAATTATTTTTCTGTAGTCAAAAAACAAGTGAAAACTAGGAGTTGGCCTTTTTTGAGGGTTCATTGCATCTGAGGGTTCATGGCATGAGGGACACATTGAGGCTAACAAGAGGTGCCTAGGCAGAGCAGCACCTGCATGTTTACACATATATACCAGAGGGATATTAGTCTGGCTCCCCCCATAAACAATACATTTACTTGGAAAGTAAGCAGTACTGAACCTAAGTATCTGAGCTGGGACATGCTGAGAGAATGGTGATGGGGAGAAGAGATTAATCCTTCTAGGGGTGTTTGTAGATGACATTTTAAAGTGGGTTAAATGACTTTTATACTGCTTTAATGACATTGCTGTTTGCACATTCGATGGTGTATTGCACATTAATTCCAGTTGCTGTAGCACATTCAGCAGCATAATATGCCTTAAATGACTTTGGAATACAGAAAAAGACTTTGGGTCACTGCAAAATAAACACCTCTGAGGACTTTTAGTTTACTACCCTATAGCCCCAGAGGGAAGCACTGGGCTCCATGCGGCTCAGGGGCTGTGCAGGTAGACAGTGAAGGTCCCAGCCCAGGAAGGCAGGCTCCACAGAAGGACCACAAACTTGCTGTTCCCTCCCCACTGGAGAGGTAGGTAAGGACTGGTCTCCAACACAGGTGTACACAACACGGGGGTTTACTTTGCCTTAAATGGAAGGAGTAGCATAGGGGAATTTAGCTTGCTAACTTTTTTCAGAATACTATCCAATTATCCAATTTTCCTCTTCTACTAAAATTACAACCCAAACCAACACTACTTGCTGTAAAAAATATGAGAGGTACCTACATCTTAAAACACAATAACATGTAAGTGGAAGTGTGTGTAAAGAAGCTTATATATTTCTAGCCTACAAATAAGCCTTAGACGCAGTTTTTCAAAGGCATCCTAAAACACATACTCCTGCAGTTTTTGTACAAACCTCTAAATAGAGTCATTTAAAAAAAACCCCACACACCGCCTTTTTATTTTATATCTGTACCTACCTTTGGCTTCAAACATAAACATTTCATAGTGCTCAAGTTTATTCATGACAAAATGTTGATAATAGCCTATTCTCCTCCCCACTGATTTATCTTTAACAGTGTTTATTCTGTAAAAAAATATAAATCTAAAGATAAAGAATTATGTCGCATTAAACTGCAGTTTTAGTTTTCATAGATTATTACTGTGTTAAGGAGCGTGGCCATTCACCATTGTAAATTGCTCACTAACTGAATAATATTTTAGTTTTCTAAGGACCATTTTATGGCACCTCGTTCCTTCTATAGCACCACAGTTGTTGTGTGGTTTTTCTGTCTTTTGCTAACAACTGCTTTATTGCTAAAATAAACAAGATCCTCATACTTTTAAACATCAGGCTAAATGCTGTCCCAATACATATGTCTCTTTTTAAATGGAAGATGATAAATTAAAACTCTAGGCCAATGATTCTCAAACAGAGTGATAGCGCCCCCCCCCCACCCCCCCAGAGCACCACCAGATCCTGTGAATGGTACCATGAGGTGTAAAGAGATAAGCAGATAAGCTAAGTAAAAAATGCTTGCCTGCTTATCTCAGGCTTGTCCCTGCCTAAATAATCCCCAACACCAACTTGCCTAACCCCACTACAAGGAGGTAATTTTTGTATTATATAAATGTGTTTCTGAAATGGGGTGCCACTCAGTTCACAGAAGTTATGGAGGGATTCCTTGAGTCCTGTGAGGGGTGCTTTGAGTTTAAAAAGGTTGAAAACCACTGCTCTAGGCTCCTGAATACCATCTCTGAGCATAACTTGTGTTCCACATCTATAAAAGCTGTCACAGCTTATTCCTTTGTATATTATTTGTTATATTTTTCTTAATGCATCTGTCAGAGGAGAGGAAATGTGGGTGTAAAGTAGAACAATTTTTCTGTAATATCCTGTGAATCATAAGAAAGATCTCATCTGTTACTTTTTCTGTGGGGGTGGGCAGTCAGGAATAGCCTTAAATTCTTGCCAGTCCATGGCCAGCCACTGTTCATATACTGAGTTTCTTGTAGTCCAAATTGCATTTTCCTAGATGTTCAGTTTGCCTTTGGCTGCGTAGAATTAACAACCAGATGCTCAATGCATTCTTGCCAGGTTTTACATAAGGTGCTAATAACAACTAGAGAGGCTGTTACATAAACTTCAGCACCTTTGGAAGCAGTACACTTGCGGAGTTTCTGGGTATTCAAATTATTTTTAAATACTATAAGCTGAATGGTGTGATGAATGCCATTATAAATGTTATCATGAGAACAAGGACATAGACTTTATTTCAGGTTCTATTTGTCTTTCATGTGTCTATTCACTATTTATTCCATCCTGGAAGAGCACAGACCAATTGCAGATGCATCCTCAGCCTGACAAAGGGTATTTCTACTTGAAAGCCTACAACAAAGAATTTTTCCATCTATTTGAGTTGATCTAATAAAAGATACCAGATTTACCCAAAGAACCTTGTCTACCTAAGTGGCATATATCTACCCATGTCACTACAGTTTTTGGCACTTATGCACAGTTTGAGATTGCTGTATGCATGTACTTGCTACTTTTAGCCCAATGGGTAGAACATTTGCTCAAGGAGCTCAAGCTTCAGGTTTCAAGTTCCCTTCAGTTAGAGAAGTTTACTACTAAAGTGTTCTAACCATCAGGCCACAGGCCCAGCATTGCCCTGTATAGCCCTTGCCTTGATTCTGGCCCATTATACCTTACATTTAACATTCATTGACTGAAAAAGCAAAGAGCACTGGAAAATACTCTGCCCAATGGGTAGCAGTTATCCAAGATAAAACACCGGGTCCCTACCTTTCCAGGACATCATCTATTTTACTGAGGCACAAATATGCATGACCACATAAATCTCCCTCTCCTGACTGCACAGTTGGCTAGCTTCAAGAGAAAGGTTGGAAGGGTCTGGTTAATGTGACTTGCTGGTCACAGTATTTTGGTGTGAAACAGCAGATGCAAGTTCAAAACATGTTTTTTGGATGCTTAGCTTGCTGGGATCCTATGACCCCAGCTGACTTCCTGCTCCTGGGGCAGGGAGATGGACTCGATGATCTTCCAAGGTCCCTTCCAGCCCTAATGTCTATGAAATCTATGAAAACTGCCCAATGGGACATTATGACAGAGTGCTTAGCATGCCTATCACTATAAGAGGGGAAGAGGCTGTATGGGAAGCAGCCTGAAGGTGTGGCAGAGGCCAATTAGAGTCACCTCATTAGAAGGGGGTGGAGCGTGAAGCATATAAGCTGGTCAGGCAGTGTAGCCCTAACAGCCATAGAGAGAGGAGCTCCTGGGCAACAGCTGAGCTGGGGTAAGCACCTTGAGAGGTCTGTGGATGGGACTGACCGGTGAAGGATGCCCCAACAGACCTGTGGATGGCAAAGTCTGGGAGCAAGGGCTGGTGATCCCATAGCTCAGAGGGCATGGAAAACCTGACAAAGCCTGGGAATAGAGAAGCCTGAAGCTCAGAAAGGGGCAGGAGAGAGCAGAGAACCTGAGAGCTGGGAAGCAAAGAGTACCTATGATCTCAACTGGCTTAGGATTAGGCTCAGGATCTAAGGAGACTAAAGGTCAAGATCCACTGCCAGAGATGGGTGTGGGGTGAGGTGTCAGAGGACCTCTAGCCCAGCAAGGGGCATAAACAGGATGAGAGATCCAAGAGATCAGAATGAGGAGCCTGAAGCCCAGAAGGGGTAAAACTAGAAGCCTGATAGGGCAGGATACAGTTCTTGGGAGTAGCCCACAGAGGCAAAATGCCTGAGTGGGGAGTGCAGGCTCAGATACTTTGCTTGGGAGGAGCTGTAAGAGGTGAAGTTCCGGGTTGGAGAACGCAAGCCTAGACACTACACCCAGGAGCAGCTGAGCTAGGTGAAGTGCCTGGGTAAGGAGGCCCAGTCACAGGCTGAGGTCATGGGCCAAGAGACCTGATGATAGACATGATTGATAACATCTGTGAGGCATAGGTGTGGTGTAAGGAGCAGCTGAAGTCACATTATAAGCCCAAAAGGTTTTGAGTAATGAGACCTGAGCTCAGGAGTGGATGAGATCTCTCACAGGGATCCCAAGGGCAGCCTCCTTTGTTTTAGTACTTATTTCCAGCAACGCATAGCAGGAAAGGAAAAGGGGAGAATGCTTAAGGGGCCAAGGTCATAATGGAAGCCAGGTGACCACCAAGGGACATCACAGCCACCCCTGGGGTCCTTGCCTGTTAGTGACATTTTCAGTTGGAGGAGTGGAGGGTGTGTGTAGCCCATGGCCATATTTAAAGCATTTTGCTGAGAAATGAGAGACATAGGTTTAAAGCTCTTTGGGTTAGGGGGCTAGCTACCTAGGCAAGTTCTGAAACCTCTCAGTTACTAAGCTAAAAGCTAGGATGGCTGTTCCTGCATCTAACACCTGCTAATTATGGTTTTTGTCCAAATAACATTTCTGGATTTGCCTGGCCTTATGTATCTACACAGACCATTGAATTTCTCCTCGTCAGCTGCACAGCTAGAAAGGAACCTTTTTAGGAGTGTAGGTGGGCTAACATGGCCAATGCTAAATCACAAATTATGCTGAAGTGCCCAAAACTGCACTCATGCATCTATGTACACTTTGCTTAGGTGTATGAAAGGTCAATAGGATCCAATCCTGTCTCTGTTGTGGGGCCAACAGCAGCCTCTGTAATAAGAAGTTAAAATACATTTATTCTTTGCTAAGATTTCAAATTTGTTTGTTTAACAAGAAAATGTGGTTGTCCCATTTTCTAGCCATGGTTTCATTCTCTCAGGTAAATTAAGATGAAATATTGTTGCTGCTGAGATTGTCTAAAAGCATTCTCTACTTTCTGTTTGTTCTAATGTGAACTACTGTGCCATGGACTCTTATTTTCACTCTTTTATTATTTTATTGTTTTTACTTTATCTGACTCTCCCTTGGTATTACATGTAAAGTTTTGTCCTTGCCTTGAGTTTTAAAAGCAACTGTCACTGCTTCTCTAGAAATGTGGGTCACAACTGAGAACACTTTATTTCTAATTAAAGCAAAAATTCTTTTATCTAAAGTTATATTGAGGATGATATCTGTCTAGTTTGAACTCCAAGTCTGATCATATAGAGTAGCTCTCGTCTAGTTCTATGCTAGTGTTGCCTGCTGTGAATGTTTTATTCCTGGCTCCTCTTTAAGCCAGAAAATACTATGATGTGAATGGAAAGTTTCAAATCCTATTTTTAAGAGTTAGATAATTCATTATTGCCAAATAAAAGGGGCACAAGCTACCATAGAGCCATTACTCGGGTGTGTTTTCTCTCTCCCTCTCCTACCTCATACATAAATTGTATATGTGACAGGTAGTCCCACATTCTGAGTGTTGTACTCAAAGTTCAGAATGACTGAACTTTCCTATAGGTGCCACCATGACTCCTATAAAGAGCAAAAACTGAATTTAAAGGTGAACTTTGGCCTACTTCCACCCGCAGACAAAGTCCCATATGAATGTGAGGTTCTTTCCTCTTAGAAAAATCTATTCAAGTGTGTTGCTGGAACAAAAGGGGCTGAAGTTCAATGCAACATTAATTTCCTCAAGTCCTCCTCTGATTACGAGGGCACGTTCACCCAGTCAGGAAAAAGGTATCATTATGTTAGACATCTTATGTAAATGTATCCACTAAAATAGAAGGTTCCAACCTAGAGAATTTAATCCACAACATATCTGGTCATTTTATAGAGAGATTTTCTGAAAGTCCATTTGGCAAAAATGTCCTGATTAAACCTACATAAAAAAGGGAGCTCTAGCTACATCCTGCCATCAGCTGGGAAATAGTCTGATTGGGGAATACGGGTTCCTTTCGTTGCTCCTTAAACTTTGCTTCCTACTTATATCAGCCAGATTGTATGGCTAGAGAGATAATATCTTGGAGCACTGCCTGCTGGCTAGCATTATACAGGCATAGGTGAATTTCTCTAGATTACATCTCTTGGCTACAACTGTATAGTGAAGGATGATTGAACTCTCTAGACATTCATAGTCTACCTCAAACAATCTTAAACAAAAAGAAGCAACCTAGTGTGTTACTTTACCTCTCAAAAACATAATTTCCTAAGATTATTCCTAACATTTTATTCCATAATTTCCTAACATTTAATTTCCTAAGTAGAAACCATGCAGTAGGCAGGTAACAATAGAAGATACCCAGACAATCTAGAGTTTCAGCACATCTGTATAACTAGTATTGTTTTGGGTTTTTTATGATGCTGCAGCTTTAAATGTCTAGGAGTCAGTTGCTTGCTGGAGGCATTTGACATTTAAGAAGGCAACATGTTACAGAAGAGGAACACACTGTGCTCTCTTGTAGAGAACTTACCTTGCTTTTCCTTGCTTTGTTCATCTCTATAACTAAATAATAGGCTCTCAAATAACACAGAGAGGAGCACAAATTCAAAACCCAAAGACAGATCAATGCCATTCATATGCAAATATGCACTCTCTGTATATAAAAACATAAAACTACTCATAGAGAAGAAAGGAATTTGTGAAACATACAAAAAAGACTTTGGAGAAAATGAAGCAGCAGAGGAAAGATTTCCTGGAGGATGATGCTGAAGGAATGGAAATAAGTGAAAAAGGGCATGTCTACACAAGACACTAACTGTTTAGTAGCCGAATTATATGGCACAGTAATGTGTCACAGTGCCAATACGCTACTGCACACTTAAAAAGAGTTCACTTGTGCTAGTGCGCAGTAACTTTGGTTACTGTGCATTTATTTAGTACTTGATTATGGAAGTATTAAATAGATGTGCAGTAACCACTGCACAATAGCCTCTCATGTAGATGCACCCCGTGGAGTGCTATGCTATGCTGTGCTACTATGGCATACTATGCTATAAAAATACCATGCATCAAAATCAATCTTTCTTTCTCAAATGTATTTCATCTTAGCATCCAACTTGAAGGGGTAATTCCTCCCATATTTCCAAATTCACCCATATTTCCAAATTTCTGCAAGAAGCCTTTCCTGCTTTGTTGTTGATTGGTATTGTTCATTTAAACTCCCTCTAGGAGGAATAGCATATAAATTATGATGGCTTGATAGTGCCTTTAGGCAGCAACCTGAGCAAGGGGATGGGGTGCAACCACAATAGGAGTACAGAATCTCTGCACTGCCCACACTAGAAACAAAGTACACCTCCCTTGCTACATAGCTTACCTACTCTGGCAAGTGAGTTAGAAGCAGGGTTGCCAACTGTCCATAAATTTATGGATGGTCAGTAAAAAAGCCTAAAAAAATCAGACCATGAAGTCCATAAAAACATTTTATCTATCCATAAAAACAAAGACACTCTGGGTGCATACAGACAAGTGCAGATGTGCAGTATGTGGTGCCACAGACCTATCTGTGGAGATGGAGCTGAACCCGTCTGTGGCACCATACACCATATATGAAGGAATTTCCTGTGCTGCTACTTTGCAGTGTGGGGGGTGAGGATTTGACCCCAGGAGATCCCAGGCTCAAAAAAACCCAGTGCAAAAAACAGGGAGGCAGCAATACACACTGCCCAAAACCAGAGACTGGCTGGTTACAGCCATGTTTTGGCTGCCAGCCAGGCTTCCTGCTGCAGGGGCTGCAAGCCTGCAGATCCCAGAGGCCACCCAGGACCCCAGGTAAAGATGCTGGAACCAGCACAGTTGCTGGCCCCAGCCTCCCATACCCCATCCACGGTAACCTGTTGTGCACTACAGCATGCAAGGCATGGGCATTCCCTGGGGACAAATAGCAGAGGCACAAGGTGTGCCACTACTGCATATCCCCAGGGAAACACATTCCTGCTCATCTGGACGTGCCCTCTGAGTTCATTTCAAGCCCCATCATTTGAATGAAGCTGCATTAAAGTGTCAAAATTGGAAAGAGAGAGCACAGCAGTGCCAACTCATGTCTCAGGAGCACTGCTTGGAACCCTGCAGTGAGCTGTCTGTTAATGCTTTCTGATTCACTGGAGCCTCTGTGGTTCCTTTTCTTCTCCCATCCTAGCAATATGCAGCCACTGCAAGTCCTGGCAACTGCATGTCCTGGCTGTTGTCTACCTGAAAGCTACTCAGGGCTTACCCTAAAAGTAGGCAAGGATGCATGGCCCCAGACTGTGCAGGAGGGAAATGGTTATGCTGGGATGGAGGTCCAGAGCTGAGAAGGGACAGTTAGTAGGGGGGGATCCATGCCAGGCAACAGGATCAGGAGTGGGAAAAGCAAGGTGTGGGATGGGATCAGGCCCATTAGGCTGTGGGGGTGAATAAGGGATATGGGCAGTGTGGTGTGAAACCATTGCTGAAATCAAGTAGGCCTGCCAACCCAAGATTGTTTTTTATTAATAATCTGCAAACATTTGACTAACAGCCAAACTTTTTTACTGTGACTGATGTTAAACACTTAAATATGAATGCTGTCCTTGTCAGTGCCATCAGAAGGGTTACATTTACATTAGGTAACACGTCAGTAAAAACATATATGAGTAAAAAGATTGATTGTCACAAAAGCGTTGCAGATTGTTAGTTAAAAAAAAAAATTGGGGGTGGGGTGGGGAGTTGACATCCTGGGTAGAAGGCTTGGTAGCAAACTTCAGCTCATTTCTTGGACTGCTTGACCCACCTGATCTGAGAATAAGAGGGTAAATAGCAAGCGACACTCATGCAGGGCCATTGTTAAGGTCTATGCAACAGAAATAGGGAAGTAAGAAGGCATTCTTACTCACCAGTACCCTCAATGCACTCTCTAAGTCCAAAACACAGTCTTTCCCTTAGGGTTTAAATTCAGAATGAAAGTGGTTCTGTAAGTCAAGATTATAAAACGGAATACCTCTCCATCAGTTAAATAGCTATAGACACTATACTACAGTAATGTATTTCTTTTTCTAAGTTTAGTGTACTGGGAGGCTATGTTTCTATTGTGCCTGAAGGTACCTGTCAGGAAGGGCATTTTACACTTCCTCTTCCTTTAGTTTCTTATCTATATTATGAAATTTACTTTCTTGAGTAACATTTTCATGTATTACTTCAGGCCAACAAGAAGCAAAGCCATGTTCTACTCTAGTGACTGCACTGTCATCAGCTTCAATTGCTGTGCCCTTTACCCTTTCTGAACTTTGTCTTGTAAGAACTGATCAATATATTTCTTCATTAGCTCCCCCTGTATCTCTTTTGCATACTCTCATAGCCCTATTAGCCTCTTACTCTTCCCATGCACGCACATATGCACAAAGTGAAATTTCAGTAATTTCATAGTTAGGCTTGGAGTTATATTCTTTGATGTAGGTAAAAATAACCACTATCCTTTATTCAGGGAAAATGTAAAAAGTAATCAAGCTTTTTTGTGAGGTACTCTGAGGTCAGATATAAGGCAAGGTAGAGGTGAACCTTACAAACTGACTGACTCTGAGATGCATAAGCTTTTATGAGCAAGAACTCTGAAGTATTTGATGAAGTGAGCTCTTGCTCATGAAAGCTTAAGCATCTCTGAATCAGTCTATGAGGTGCATCTTTACCGTGCCCTTTGCTGAGCTGCTTTCTGAAACAAAAAGAGTCAGTCCTCCAAACATAGGCCATTTAAGGCTGGGTAAAAGCTGAATTTTGTTGACTAGGGTTTTTATTTTTGGGCATTGTTATTTAGAACTGCCTCCATGTGTGAAGATGCAGAAAGATGCCAGTGATAGATAAAAAATAAATAAATAAAATCATCAAGGAAGCAAGAGTTGCACATGCATCAGGAGGACCTTGCCAGGGGAGCCAAAAACTGAGAGAGCTTTGAGCTAAGAGCCGGTTGGAATGCGACTTAGAACTCTGTCCAAAAAACCCAGTATCCTGCTGTTTGATTCCTCCTGTATTCAGTCAAATAGGATTTTATGTACTGTCTTTGAAAAAAGACAAGATTACATCAGTTTTTTGCATCTACACAAGACACATCTGCAAGAGATGTTTATTGTAGAACTCCCTAATTAGCTCCACTGTAAAGTCTCAGAGTCTATAGGTATGGCCCTGTTAGACTCCAGGAAACTAATTAACTCTGCCATAGGGGCAGACTGGAGCTGGGACACTGCCAGGCTGTTCCCTGCATGGCTGCCACATAGCTCTTGGGTCGGGTAGGAGCAGCACTGGAAGCAGCGCTGCAGGTACCCAAAAATTCCCCATAGTCCTTCCCATCCCCTCCCAGTGCTGCTACCACCACTGCTGCCACTGTCCGGCTTGAGAGCCATGCCAGGAAGAGCGTGGTATTGTCCCAGCCCAACCTGTCCTGCGTGCAGATCTGGGGGCACACCCCCCGTGCCCTTCTGGGCTGCCTGCCCCCTCCTCCTCATGCCCCCTGGATGAGCTGCTCGCAGCTCTGCCCTGTGCCTGCCCCATCTGTGCAGGGCTTGCCCCTACTCCACTCCCTCACTCACCACCGTGGGGGGGAGGGGCAGATCAAGGCTCCATTGCTGAGGGAGGGAGAGGGGCATAGTGGCCCCATTTTTAGTAAGTGTATCCCTGGGGTGGGCAGTTGCCAGACATGGACTGGTGAGGGATGCCGAGCAGGGCAGGGGCAGTGGCGAGTGGCTGGATGCTGACCAGGGGAGGAGGGGTTGGCAAGTAGCCAGATGCTGAGTGGGGCAGGTGGCAAGCAGCCAGACATGGAGTGGGGGTGTGGCAGACAGTGGAGCAGTAGCAGCGCAACGTCTGTGCAGCCCTGCTCTTGCCCACCCCAGCCCTGCTCCTGTGAGGCAGCAGCATGGGGTGATGGCACTCCATCCCCGTCTGCCCCCGCATCCCCTCTGGGACCTTTCCAAGTACCTCCCTGCCTAAGATGAGAAGTCATCAGAAGGAGAAAAAGGCTACAAAAGAAATGATTTCAGAGCAGCCAAGGGTCCCTGAGAGGTGAACCTGAGATCACCATGGCAGAAGGCACACCACCAACCCATCTCATCCACCCCACTGGGGGTGGGGGGTGGGGGGTGAGGGGACCTTGGCCTCTGACTTCCAGGCTGCTGACATCTGACATTCAAGAAAACCTTAGGATGAAGCTCATGTACTGGCCAGATGTATCTTCCCTCTGATGACAGCTCTAGGACTGGTATATATAGAATTGTTTGCATTAATCTTATCTGCTATCACTGTATATCAACAAAACTTCCCTATTATCAAATGGAGAGGTTATGGTTGGTCTGAGGGTTTGGGTCCATCTAGAACAAGGTATTTAGGTCATAAATCCAGTGCCAACATACACAAGTGCAGAAGATGCTCCAATGTGCTGAAATTCCAGCACATCAAAGCAGACTCGATTAATCAAGTCTGCTGGAGCATGGTAATTACTACACTCCAGCAGCCTCCTGCATCTTGTGTCTTAGCATCCCTGGGCTTAAAAATGGTGGTTGAACAAGCTTAGTTCAAGCGCACCTGCCACCATTTTTTAGTGCAGGAACACTGACACAAGACACATGGTGGCCTTTTAATTAAAGTGGCTACTGGAGCCACTGTAATTAAAGCACCATGCCCCCCTGCCCATGGTGTACATGTAAAAGTGCCCTCCAATGTGAGGTACTAAAAAAATGTGCATTAGGTTGCCCTAATGCAGAGTAACAAAACCACACACTTTTAAAGTGACACAATGCACAGTAGCCTATTCTACTGCTCATTAGCTTATTTGCATGTTTTTTTCCACAACATTTTAATGCACAGTAATATAGGCTACTGCTCATTTAAAGATCACATATACGTATGCCCAGTGTAAATTTTTGCAGTGTAAAAGGCCTCACTATTTTGTCGTTTTAAGCAACTGCACAAAACACTCTGCTAACACGCTTGATGGCTAGAATAAGAAACATCTGTTTCTATTGTAACTATACATACAACAACCTCATTGAGGCAGCATGTTGCTCAGAAGCACCACCTTTGGGAACAGTCAGTGTGATGAAGAGCCTCTGCATTACCCTGAAGCCTGAGGCTTAATGGTACAACCCATTCAGGGAAGTTAAATGCTTTGACCAAGGCCACAGTGTGTCCAAGCCCTGATTAAGACTCAGGGGTTCCTAGCTCTTATTCTTAGATAAGAGGCATCCTAGCTGAAGGCAAGGTGATGAGGCTTATAATGATAAATATAATTATGAATCTTGAATCTACAATGTACTTTTCTGGAAAAAAAGGATACCTAAACTCTGAATTACAGTTTACAAAATGTTATTTCTACCTGCATTGCATAAATAGATTTGTAGCTCTGTATGCTTCGGAAATAATGTGACGAAGTTTACTTCTTACATTTCTGTTGAACATTTCTGAAGATTCAAAATCTATTGGTCTGATTTCAACTTTGTCTGATGCTTTTATTTTGTTTACAGCTTCCTGAGAAATCACAGAAAACTCTATGAAGAGTGCTTGTAGCTGCACTTCCTGTGGTCTGACCTCAGAGATGTTTTTGTTTAGCCTCAAAGAAACAGGGGATGATAGAGATTTTGAAACGGGTATTCAGAAGCTAACAATATTTGAACCTTAGAAAAATATTCCCTATGAGAAACATGTGCTCAAGTCAGACAGCTCAGCAACAAGACAAGTCTTCTGATTCATTTGGTACCAGTTTTTCACTATATTGTTTAAAGGTATCCTACTATGGTGCAAAAATGGAATCATGCCAACCTGTTATCAAGCCAGTGTTACAAAGGTGTTCATAATCATGAACCATGAAAAAGCATGAATTATTTAAGAGCAAGTTAGACAAACACTTCAGTGAGATGGTGTAGGGAGGGATCATTCTACTTTGAGCAGGGCCATGGGCTAAATGAATTCTCTTCCAGCCCCATTTTTCTATGAACCTATAATTAGGAGGAACACAGGAAGATATCATCCAATAACTGGAAAAAATGAAGGCACTGAAGAAATCAGTAAGTCCTGAATATCAGAGTGATTGTGTATGGTATCAGAGGATAAAGACTAAAATTGAAATGTTAAACTGTTAAGGGAATAAAAATATGGTTAAAGTACACATAACTCAGACCTCAATGAGGGCTACTTGCAAGGCATGCTTTCCAAAGGAAGGTTACCTTTAATAGTATCTGCTCTGAGATACTCTCATGACATTTGTAATAGGGCTGTGCAAAACAGCACTGTTCCATTTCAACTTCTATGTTGATGTTTCAATGAGACAGTGTTTAATTTTGAGTTTCATTTCTTGTTGAAACCACTGTTCCATTTCGTTTTGTCGAAACTGTTTCGCTGTTTTGACATTTCGCCCATAGGCTATAATGGGGGAAGCATGAAACTGCCTGTAAGTCTGTCATTTCGTGCCTGATTCAGATGAAACTTGCAGGGATGGTAGCCCCTCCTGAGGCCATGAGGTCTACCACATTTCAACGGGATGGTTATAGAAGTTTCTGGGAAACTTTAGCTCAAGCTGCTGACAAGCAAAACTTATGTCGCGTGTGTGTTAAGGTACAGCAGGGTTAAAATTGCAAGCATGGTAGGCCCTGCTGAGGCCATGGAGCCTGTCAGTTTTCAAGGAGATAGGTGAAGGGTTTTCTGGGAAACTGCACCTCAGGCTGCTGACAAGCAAAACTGGTAACATGGGTGACACTGTGTGTGTGTGTGCATGTGCACATGCGTGTGTATGTGTGTTAAGGAGCACCCACACTGGCGGTGGGGCCTCTACATGATATGATGGAATGCTGACACACTGCAACCTGCAAGACATCTGACTCCCCAGGCACCTCTGTACTTCTACCTATGCTGCTACATCCCTCAATCCCACCCACCCCAAACTGTCCCTCACCCCCTGATGCCTCCATTTCCATTTTCACTGACTGGCTTTCTTGCCTGCATTGCATGCCAGCGTCTGGCTTCTTTACTATTCCTTCCATCCAGGAACAGTGCACACACACACCAAGTGCACGTGCTTCCTCAACCTGACAAAGGGTTTTTCAGCTCGAAAACTGGCATACCAAGCAGATAAGCTGAACTCACATGGAGCCTCACAACTCCACCGCAACCAGCAACCCTCATGCCTGTCAAAGACCTGATGGCTCTGGACTTTCTCCAGCCAGTAATGTGCATGTGTGTGGTAGCTGGAGGTTATGGCACCTCTTACCTGCCTTTCATCAGGGGGATCCTTGGTTCTGGCATTTCCTGGGGCTGCCATGTCACCAGCAGTCCCACCAGGCCTCCCCAACCCTGGCAGAGTGCAGTTTTAGTGGTCATGCCCAGGACCTGGGGCTCCTCCTTCTCCAAAAGCCTCTCATACCTGCAAGTTCATCCTGGAATGGAAGCTCAGCAGGGACATGTTCTTCCTCTGCTTGCTGCTGATGCAGTGAGTGCCCCCTTCCACTTCTGAGAATGGGGCATCAAATTGCTTTTAAAAAATGAAAACAGGAAATAGATATGGATGGAGCGAGGAGGGTGGCATTCACTCCATCTGCACCTGGAGCTTGGAGAACCCCAGCAGCGGGAGGTTCACCTAGAGGAACACCAGCTATTCCACCAAACCAGGATCCAAGCAGGTGTGGTGGAGTGTTACTACATCCCCAGCAATGCTGAACACCATCTTGCTTGAAACACTGGTTGGTTGACAGGACAAATATTCACGGGTAACTGTGGCCAGATCTGGCCACATCTGGTTGTGGTTTGCCCAGTAGGCCAAGGGGTTGCACAGCAGCAGCTCCATGTCCTTGGTGAGATAGCACTCAGACCTTGGTGGCTGCCTACTGACCTGATGGTGGGGTCTGGTGCCTCTAGACCTCACCATGGAAGCTATGCCCTTGGTCCACATTGGCAGCACCTGTGGTGGAGGAAGAGACTGGCTGGTGGATGGCATGGGATAGTGGATCCCCCTCTTCTGTGTCCCACCACCTCCACCCTTCTGCCTCCCTGACTCTCTTCACCAGCACCTCTGTCCACTGATTCAGGCTTTGGCTGTTGCATACACTGCCCTTCACCCTCGGGTTACATATGGCAACCAGCACATTGACCATACTGGACTGCAAGGGATCAAGCCATTTCCTGATGCCCTTCTCCAGCCACCTCACCATGCTTGGACATCTGGTGACAGTGTCTTGCCCCATCCAGGAACACTGATCCCCTGGAAGCTCTCCATTTGGCTCTGAAGGAATCACCTGGCAAAGGATCTATGGGATCACTTGACAAAGGAGGGCATCAGCAGTGCTGAAGGTCTTGGTGGCCTTGATGAAGGGCTTAAGGACCACCGAGATCTGGGAGACAGTATTCCACTCAGCTCTGTTAAGGGGACCGCTGATCCCAATCTCCCCAACCAAAGCCATCAAACGGCTGGCCTTCTGCTGCTCCACCAGACTTTCCAACATCAGGTATATGGTGTTCCTCTGAGTCTCCACATCCTGCATGATTTTGTGCTGTGGGATGTTCAGCTCTGCTTGTTTGTCCTGCAGCATCTTGCCCCTTTTGACACTCTGGTAGAAGTATCCTGCTATCTTCCTGCATTTGGAAATGAACTTGCTGGTGGTGCTGGTGCCATTACCAGCAGCCCTGCCCCCTTGAAGGAATCACTGAAAATGAAGTGGAACTTGTGTGCCACACAGTGGATGACAACAAAGTTGGCATCTTAGACTGCCTTGATCATATTATTCCCATTGTCGATGACCATGAACCTGAGAGTGAGCTCACTCTGCCCAAGCCACCCCTGGACCAAGTGGTTCATGGCCTCCATGATCTCTGCTCCTGTGTGGAATTCATCCAGCACCTCAGCTTGAAGGGAACCCACTGATGGCCTGACTGGTTGCACCAATGCCCTGTGAGGGAGAGTGTAGAAGGTTGATGTCATGCTGCTCAGAGCCACATCACCTCCAGACTGAAGTAGTAGTGTTTTGTTGTTAGAAAGATTTCCTGCCACACCTTTGATGTTATGGGAGATATGTCTGGACATTCTTGGAAGACAACAGAGAATGGTCATAGGCTCAAGATGCTGGTGGCTCTTCACAGGGCTCCACCATCCCCATACCCTTCCCTCACCACACCTGGTGTTCCATTCATTGTTACTTGCTTCTGAGGCTGATATTCCTACCCCCATCCCAAGGATTCTCAAATGGGGTCTTTGGCTAAGTGGCTGCTTGCCCCGTTCTTCCCTGCATGGCTTCCAAGGCAGCTATCTCTCTCTCTCTTTTGGTCCCCTGTTGCCCTGTTGCCCTCCTGGGACTGGGACTGGCTCTCTCTTCTTCCCCCTCTTCCCGGGGAGTAATTCTGCCTGTGCCTTATTCTTCCCCCCAGGTCCCTGGCGTGGTTCTCTTCACCCTGCAGTATTGGACTCACCAGCCATTCAACTCTATCTGTTAGATCAAATTTTTCACTGGGTCTTACCAGGTAAGTTGAGAGGCCAGAGCTCTGCCTTAGGTTCCAGGGCCAGTCCTCTCCTCCCATCTGCTCTCGGGTTTCCTTTTCTTCTTTTCACTGCTCCTCTGTTCCCTCCATTTGGATGCTTCCTCAGTGTCCCTTAAATCCTCATTTTTCCAGTTGGGTCTGTCATGGCAGCCTCCTATTTGTTACCCATCTGACCCAGCTACTCCTTCTTTTGCTCTCTGGCATGGTCTCTTTTTTTTCTCTCTCTTTTGCCTTTCTGTTTTCCCCTTCACAGGTTTGAAACTTTATGGTTGAGTTTGCCATGGCAGCCTTTGACCTGCAGTGCCCCAGCTGACTCCTCTGATCATTCAGAGCTTGACATTTTCCTTATTCAGGCTTGCTACAACTTCTCCAGCTCCTTGAGGTGAGTTTGTCCCTTTTGTTTCTCCCTCAGTATTCCCATGACAGGGTGCTTCAGGCACCCTGTCACAGAGCGGTAGGTGCGATCTCCACCCTCGCTGCTCCAAATGTCCTAGGTGAAGTGTAAGGCCACCTTCAGACCTTCCTTGTACAGCTCCTCCTCAAGTACTCCTAGCATGCCTCATACAGGGAAGGCACCACCATCCTGCTGAAGGTGGTGCATGTGGGCACTTGGTAATATGGGGCCAAAAGCGCTACAAGCCACCTGAACCCTGGTGGCTCAACCAAGGAGAAGGGCTGACTATCCACAGCAAACATTTTCCCAATGCTCAAGGTGATCTCGCTTGCCCTTGCAACATGCCCCTCTTCTTTTTTCCACCTTTTCCCCACGATTCCAGGGTGGGCTGCCTCTGCTTTGTGGGGAAGGGGGTTTTGGAGTGAGAGGGGGACTTCTCTTTGGGTACACTCCTGCTGGTGCCAGGCTGAGGAGGAGCATGGGCAAGGGGGTGGTGCCTGAGGAGATGCATCAGCATCCACATGGTGTGGCTGGTTTTGGCCCAGCAGTGCAGGCAGATTGTGTACATGGGATCATCTGCCAGCTCAAAATGATCCAAAACCACAATACCTTCTTGCTTCTGTGGATGCATGTGTGGATGCTGCAATTTCCCCCTCCTCAGCAGGTAAAGGCATAGCAACAGAAGGAGTGGACTCAGCTGAGCCACTTGCCTCCTCAGCTTCCTCTGAAGTGCCTTTTGAAACAAGGAGACCTGGCTCTAGGGGAAACTTGAGGGGTGTGGAGCACAAACTCAGCTGATTCCCTCTCCTTTCCCAGAATTTCCCTTACTAGGGCACTCAGATCCAGATCCAGCTCTTCCTCTGGCAGTGGAAGGCTCAACATGGGAAGTGAAATGGGGGTGGAGAAGAGTGTCATGCTGGTGCTGATACTGATGCTTGTTGTCAAGGTGGTGGTGGTGGTGTGTATGGGGGAGGGTGGTTATGGCTGGTGCCCTTGGAGGGGATGTTAGAGGGGATGCAGTCTTAGGCACAGGCAGTGGCATTCGCACTGCTCCCCTCTCCTTGCTGCTTCTGGAAGCCTCATTTCTGCTAGTTGTAGGGAAGAGGCTGCGTCTCAGTTTGGGGCAGGGGGAACTTACAACTCTCTCTCTACCCCCTCTTCCATCCCTCCCTGAAGTTTTTCCAGCTTCCTTTCCACCACACTTCATGGTGCATTTCATAGTGTCTTGTTTTTATACAAATATATAAATGTATCTGTGTTCCTATATAAATTCTGTAAGGTGTGTAGTCTATGCTGCAAGGTATAGAAATGTATGGAAATAAAATAAAAATGTATCTCCCTTCCTATATAAATTCTATACTGTAATATCCAATATAATTATACAATTGAAAAGCATAAATCAATGAATATAATAATAAAATTGTCTAGAAGAAAGCAAAAGGTATTGTGGAATCCACTTGCTAGGGTAGGCTAGCAAGTAGGAAATCATTCAAATCATAGATTCATAGATTCATAGATTCATTCATAGATTCATAGATTAAGGGTCGGAAGGGACCTAGTAGATCTTCTAGCCCGACCCCCCGCCAGGGCGGGAGAACAACAAAATACCCCAAAAAGAGAAACGGGACTCAAACGAGTCCAGCCAGGTAGGCATCCAGCCTCTTCTTAAAGACCCCCAGG
>NW_017729027.1:23628211-23631202 GCF_001723915.1 Gavialis gangeticus | reverse complement strand
AAGGCAATCAGGTTGGTCTGACATGATCTCCCCCTAATAAATCCATGCTGATTGCCCCTGAGCATCATTTCTGATGCCGGCCCATCACAAATGTGCTCCTTGATGATCTTCTCAAAGAGTTTCCCCAGGATTGAGGTAAGACTGACGGGCCTATAGTTACCCGGGTCCTCCCTCTTCCCCTTCTTGAAGATGGGGACCACATTTGCTACCTTCCAATCATCTGGCACCTGGCCCAAGCACCACGATCGCTCATAGAGCTGTGCCAGGGGCCCCGCAATAACCCCAGCTAGCTCCCTCAACACCCTGGGGTGGAGATCATCCGGACCCGCTGACTTGAACGCGAAATCAATGCTAGTAGTAACCTTTGTTATCTAAGGCTCCTGAGCTGCTAGAAGACACAGCTCAGTAACTGTCAGACCCCAAGGCAGAAAGCAGGCCAGTTCAAACAATTCTGCCTTTTATGCTGTTTTTCCATCTCTCCCCCAGAGCACTGGGATTGGAAGAGACCTCAGGGGAGGATCACAGTCATTGACCAGCTACACAGTCCTTCCCCCTTCTTCTCTCCCCCCCACCCCACCTTTCCCCATCCCTCACCTTACTTTGTTTCCCTGCAGGCAAAAAACGTGAAATTTCCTGCAAATCAGAAATGTGCTTTGACTCACTGTAGTCCACAGCTTGGTGCATAGCAGCATGATCTCATAATTGCATACCATCTATCTCTGATGTGGTTTGGCCTCAGATCAGTGCCAATAGCTATAAATGTCACACCAAAGAAGCATTGCCCAATTAAAATTCTCCAGACATGAACTATCCAGATTGTCCACCTGGCTTTCATACATTTAAACTGGCATTTTGTCGTCTTTCTTTTAAAAAATTTCAACAGAAAATGAAGAAAACAGAAAAAAGGTGTTCTAATCATTACAATGCATTATGAAATTAAAATATGCTTTTAATAGATGCCACCTATATCAGATTTTTTCAAATAAGGTAATAGCATGTACCTGTAAATTTATCTATGCTGCAAGCTTTTTAGATGTTTACAAATAAAGGTAAAATTGTGGCTGACATGTATTTCATGGTAATTTTGTCTTTCCTTACAAAAAATCTGAGTGAAGAGTGGCAATGTTCTGGCACGTTATCTTTAGAGAACAGGATGCTACTCACTAGATCTCTTTGTTCTGTAGTACCTTGTGCTTGAATGGCTCCAGAAACAAAGTACCAACCTTCAGCATTATTTTTGCAAGTACAGAATAAGCTAACTTTATTGTATCATACTTTTAAACCAAAAGACTTAGTCTTTCTGCTTAAGTAAGTTTTTTGTGACACAAGAGACTTACATTACCAGTGTATAGGTACTTCTATCAATATCTCATCAACATAATATTTTTTTTTAAATGTGCATTTTGTAGCAAATTAGATACCGCCCCAGTAGCACTTTGCAAAGACATAGAAGCCTTCAGGTGACATCAACTCAAGTAAAATAAGAGCAATCTGTATACCATTAATAACTCATGAGCTGGTAACATTTTCAATAGGATCCCAAGAGCCAGATTAAAACAATGCCTTCTTTGGTATGCAGGTTATAAGAATGATAAACATGCTACTTATTCATTTCAGGCCAAAATTGTGTAAAAGGCAATGCCAAATAATAACCTAACAATGTTATGACACATATAACTCTAATTAAGTTAGTTTATAAGGTGCAAATCAACCCTGCCTTTTCACACTGTTAAGGCACATCTATGAATCCCCAGCAGTACAATAACTTTGCCATGAAGATAACCTATTTACAAAAAATGAGTTTTCAAATGGTAACAGTATCATTGCTGCTGCCAAAATTGTATTGTTACATATTGATGTATATTGTAGCTTCAGGGAGGCACCAGTCAGGATTGCAGCCCATCCCAAATTTCTCATTGTATGCATAACTGAATGTAAGTAAAGGGGAAATTGCATAAAGTAGTCTAATTTCCACTCCTTCTATCCATCCCCAAGCCTCCCACTGGTGTTGCATTTACACATAATAACATATTCTGACACCTAGCAAATGGAAAGCAAAGTTTCAGCCTACACAGAGGAATACTTCTAGTTTACCTCTCCCTTTTACCCATATAACTGTCTGTTGCCCTAACTATTGGTTATAGTATTGAAAAACATATGTCCCCTGAATTAAAGTCTCATAGTCATGATTTTTAGGAAACCATATCTCCCACTAATTTTAATGGGAGATATGGATATTCCATACTTCTAAAAATTAAAGCTTAATTGTATTTGAGCTCCTTTAGTTGTTAGCATGTTCCTGAACTTTCAAACTCTCCATGAGGCTAATTTTAACTTTACCTTCAAGAAAAGCAAGCTACTTTCCAGTCTTCTTAATTGGCACGTAAATTTTGAAAATTTAAATCAATTGAAAAGGTGATTTCCAAAAACTATATAAATTATTCTTTCACAGCTTTCTCTAACATTATACAGTGCTGACTTCTGAGGCCTCCTCAATTCAGAACATCATTCTGCTTTTCGAATGGGGAAATTTCATAAACCAGTTCATGTAACTGTTGCACAAAGTGTCGTGAGGCTGCTTTTGATAGTGCTATGGGCACTACTCACTCCCTGAGTAGCTTAGATGTGACAAAATACAAATTCAATATCAGAAAAGGTGAAGTAGGCTCATTTACTTTGTGATATCCATTGGCACTGTGTCCAATTTAGACTGACCACATACTGAGGTGTATGAATCTTCTTCCTCCAAAATAATATATTTTTTAATTAGGGTAGTATAAGAATGTGCCCTTTGATCCAATGTGTCTCCTTTCCATTTATGTCTATGACCCTTTTATCAACATTGTTACACAAGCACAAGATTGATAATAAAGCTGGTTTTGTGCAAAGTGACATAATTATTGTAAGGCATAATGATAATGTTTGCATAAAAGGAAAAGAAAAAAATGTATTAGGGGGAGATCATGTCAGACCAACCTGATTGCCTTCTAC
>NW_017729027.1:23620711-23627751 GCF_001723915.1 Gavialis gangeticus | reverse complement strand
GGGCGGCTAGGAGTTGGAACCAACTTCCAAGGGAAGTGGTGCTGGCCCCTACCCTGGGGGTCTTTAAGAAGAGGCTGGATGCCTACCTGGCTGGACTCATTTGAGTCCTGTTTCTTGTTTTGGGGTTTTGTTGTTCTCCCGCTCTGGCGGGGGGTCGGGGTAGAAGATCTACTAGGTCCCTTCCGACCCTAAATCTATGAAACTATGAAACTATGAAAAGGAGGCAAAATAAATGCCAGAGTCACCCTAAAAGTGAGACTTGGAGAATCATGTTTAATTTGTTTTTGTAAAGTCTTTCCATGTTAATATTTAAACTATTTTTTGCTTTATCTATCACTCAAGGATTTACAGAGGAATACATGATCCCCAATATGAAGCCCCAGGTTCTGTGTAGCTGAAAAGTGCCCTTTATAAGGAATGTGGATGAGAAAAACCTGGGATTTAGATTTATTGTCTTTTGTGTCTAAAAAATGTAACAGTAATGAGCTATCAGCCACACCCCACCTCCTGGGGCTCAAAATAACTAAGGTAAAACTAAAATATTTGAACAACGTTGAACTTGTATGGTACAGGCTCACTCTGTTACCTGTGAACAAAAAAAAATATCACTCATAATAGATAATTTTGTTTTTGTTCTGAGTACAGACACACCTAAGTTTTACATGAACTGAATAAACTCTTATCAGTGCCTGCTTAAACTGAACAAAATGCTTAAACCCTGATTCAGTACAATATTTTAGTATAGATTTATGTTTAGTTTAGCCAAAGTTAAAATTAAGCATTCCTAGAAAATGTTTAAGATTTTTTTTTTTAATGGTAAAAACAGAAGCCCTTCAAAAATAATATTTTGGCCAAACCCAACTTTCTATATTGTTGTCAGCATTTTCAGCTCTGTTCAATATATAAAGTGCTTTACTAAGTGATTTCCTTATGCAATCATCATAGACATTCAAGATAAAAAGAAACTTTCGTTATTCACTTTCCAAAAGTTTTGTCTCCAGGGATCCATTAGAATAATGTGTGTGTTCTGACACTTACCAATTTTTGTTCTGACATAGAAAACATATTTGGGAACTTTGGGTATCTTTACATGTGCTCTGGGATGGAAGGGGCAGTGTCACATGTATTCAGCATTCCACCATTCAAAATGGCAGCGGGGATGTTTTAACTAAAGCTCATTTGACAAGCTTTCGTTAAACTGCCCCCACTGCCATTTTGAATCATGGGGATGCTGAATACAGGTGATTCAGATACTGCTGGAGCATGCTAATTAATGTGATTAATCAAGTTTGCTCTGATGCATGTTAATTAGCACATGTTGAAGCTGACATCCGGTACATATATAGGTGTCTTTTCAGACCTAACCTAGAATTCTGAAGGAACTTATGGAAGGGATATTAGAAATTCTAACAATAAAACTCATTAAATTCTTAAATGACAGATGAGGTCTCAGAGGACTGGGGTAAAGCTATCAATGTGATAATGTTTAAAAGGGGGGAAGAGAGAAATTCAGACCAGTTAGCCTGATTTCATCTTTATTAATGATTCAGCCACAGAAAATGGGGGTTCACTAATCAAATCTGAAGAAGGCACACAATCAGGAGTGGTTACAAACACTTTATAGAATCAGGTTAAAATGCAAAGCTATCTTGAGAAAGTGAAGAAATTGGCAATACCAAAAATGAAATTAAACAAAGGCATACATATGTGAAGTATTATAGCTAGGGAAGAAAAACCACACATACAAATACAAAATGGAGATAACTGTCAAGAAAGATCTGAGTGGATCTATAGTGGATTACAAATGCAATGTGAGTCAGCAATGCAATGCTGTCACAAGAAAAATAAATACAATTTGAAATTGCCTTAATAGAAACATTGTATGCAAGACCCAGAGATGAGAGTCCTATTCTTCTTGGCTCAGAGTAGGCTTCAGTTAGGCTAGTGCATCCAACTTTGGGCACTACATTTTAAGAAGGATATAGAGAAACTAGGAGACAAATAACCAGGTGGCAAAATGAAACTAGGTGGCAAAAGAGTTGAAAATCAAAATGTAAGAGGAAAAGATGGGAGAACTAGAGGAGAAGATTAAGCAGAAACATGGTTTCAATTTTCAAATAGTAGGCTTCCATAAATAAAGGAGAACATTTATTCTCTCATCACAGGGGGTGGGACACTTAATAATGTGTTTAAACTACAGCAAAGCAGGTTTAGATTGAAAAACTTTTTAATGGCTAGATCAAGTAGGAAAATGTAAAAAGCTGTCTAGGGAATGGATAGGCATCCAGTTGTGATGCCCTGGGAACAGTGCATCCTGCATCCAAGTAGAGGATTAAAATAGATAAACCTTGAAGACCATTCCAACCCCAGTATTCCATAATTATAAGTGCAATGTAATATGGTTCATATTTATGAGTAGGGACCTACTGAAATGGGATTGGAAGTGAGCTGTGCAGCAGCTCCTTTATACTTGCTTGTTTTGCTGCACACTCCCCCCATCATAGAAAAGGAAAACCTTTGCAAAATCATGTTCATTATGTCCCCTTAGTCTCTATATAAATAAGAAACATCTGTTAATTGTTTTGTTGTTTTTTGGAAGATATTTTTTGTGTCTTTCTTGTGAATCATGACAAAAAATGCAGAAGCAAATTAAGCATATGAGAATAGATATGAGAAAACTCCTTTAATATCAGTGGTCAAGAAAAAATAGTAGATACAGAATATTTTTATAATATGCCTCTAAAGAATGCTTCCTTGCCTAGCATATATTGCACATGGAAAACTTGAGGGATTTTGAAAGGTAACCTTTATCTAACGGGCTCTAGCCTCATGTCAAATGTCAAATGCACAAAGAAAATAGAAAATATTTGTTACAGTTTGCAAGTTGTATGATGACATTCATATAGGTCCCCAAATGCTGCTGGTCCATGGGCAACAATAGTGAGAAAATAATGGAAAAGACCTGGGCTAAAATCCAAGTCTCCTTTCAGGCATCTAAGTGCTACTCCCACATGTACCAAATGCAGTTTCTTATGATCCTATTTTAAATTAGAACATATGTAACTTTGTGTAAAACCTCAAATGATAATTCAGAGAAAAACTATGCCCAATGATGACTCTGGCTGTAGTGGAGAAGGTCTCTTATGCTTTTAAACTGATAGCCTGACAGAGCACACCCATGGAGTGAGAAACTGAGGCTGTAGACCAGGGGTGGGCAAAATATGACCAGCAGGCTTGATCTAGCCCATCAGGCCATACTATTTGGCATGCAGGATCCCTAAAAAATTTAGAAAATATTTATCTGCTCCTAGCTGCCTGTCAAAGATGATAAGAGCCGGGGCAATAGGACCCAGGGGGAGCCAGTACCAGGAGACAGGAGCCCAGCTCTGCCCCACCCTCAGCCATTTCCCTGCCCTCCTGCCCACACCATGCTCCAGCACCAAGTGGCTCCCAGCTGCATTGCTGGACCAGGAGCATAGGGCTGTGCCAGTACCCGTGTATGTGTATAGGGAGGGACTGTGTGTGTGTGTGTGTGTGTGTAGGAAGGGAGTCTGTGTGTGTGTGTGTGTTTGTAGGGATGTAATCTGTGTGTGTGTGTGTGTGTGTGTGTGTGTGTGTGTGTGTGTGTGTGTGTGTGTGTGTGTGTGTCTGTGTTCATAGGGTAAGTCCCACACCCCACCATACACATACATGCACACCCCCTCACACTGCCATACATGCAGACCCCCACACCCCCTCACATATCCCATAACCACCCTCCCCCATACACAGCTCCCCACAAAAACCATACCCACACCCTACCTATCCACACACATACCCACATGCTCCCTCACCCCACACCCCTACCCACCCCCACAGACACACCCACAGTCCCCCACACCTGACTTACCCACACACCCACAGCCCCCAACAAACATATACCCCCCTCCCCACAATATACAAAAGTAACACTTCATTTTAAGTTATTATGTACAGTCACCTCTATGTGATGTAAAACATGTAAACCAGGACAAAAATATTTTTAAAAATCAAATTAACAAATGTTGTAGATGTTCACTTTTTAGAATATAATTTGGTATTTTTCTGGTTCCGAGATGACAAAACCCCTTGCTTAAAGGACAAGGGGAGGAACTTCTGGTGGCAAAGGACAGGGTTTAGGGGGGAGAACTTCCAGTCCTAAGATGGCGACCAGGAACTGGGACACCTGTCAAGGGGCAGAGCTACCCATGCTGCCCTCAACAGCTTACCAAAACTCAGTAAGTTTTCCTCCACCCAAAATAAGTGCCCACCCCTGCTGTATACCTTTCTTTAAAAAATGGGACTTGAGCCCCATGTATCCCACTTCCCAGAAGAGTGCTTTGACCACTAGGATGCAGACTATGTGGGCCCACACAGATTAAATTGTATCTTTATGAAAAGAGGGAAATATATGTGAGCCGCTCTAATTAAAGCACCCAGAGCATCTTGTGTATCAGTGTCCCTGCGTTTCAAAATGGTGATGGGGGTGCTTTATCTAAAGCTTATTAAATGAGATTTAGATAAATCTCCCCTGCCAGGATTTTGAAGCACAGGGGTATTGAAACATGCGACATGGAAAGCTGTTGGAGCACAGTACTTGCCATTGTCCAGCAGACATGATGCAATCTGTTCCAACACACTAGAATTCCAGGGTGTAGGAGCAACCTCCCTGATCATGTATAGGCACTGTAAGTACTAATTAGCCATCCAGAGAAAAGACAGGATTTGGGTTCTATAGTTGGTTATTTATGTACCCTACCTATTCTAACTATCAATATCTGAATTAAAGATATAAATGTGCATGTGTGTTATTATTTTACTAAAATGCCTTGCATCAACAATACCATGCAGTAATGAGTTCCAGGATTTAATGGGATATTTTGTGGCAGGGAAGAAAATATGGTATCATATTAAATTGTTGCTTTTTAAAAAATTGATTACATTTCCTGGTTCTTGCAGGCAATGAGCAAGTATCCAATTTTCCTTCTCTTCACCATTTATTATTTTGCATACTTCTCTCATGTCCAGTTTTATTCATAAAATGAACAATCCCAATCTTTATGAGTCAGAGAGCAGCAACATTAAAATATTATTAATCTTTTCCTCACAAAGCCATAAAAATGCTTCCATACACTGGTCAAGGACAAGCAGTTTATATGCTTAATATACCAGGTCATGATTTTTTTCATTTTTTAATCACAGAGCAGCTCTTCATTACCATATGGTGCTATCCAGAATGTGGCACTTTGAGAAAACATAGATGGCCACTGCTTAAGAGAATACCTCTTAATTCACTGCCTATGTTGGAGCAGAGATGGAGTTTAATAGGCCTGTGCAAATAGGGAACTATTCAATTTGGGTTCAGATTTGGCCAATTCATATGCCAGTGATTCAATTCAGAGCTCTGAATCAGTTTTCTACTTCAATTTGGCTGAATTGGCTCTGAAGCTTCGGAGCTGATTTGGAGATTTGGCCATAGGGTATAATGGGGAGTCAATGAAATATCTTTATCTTTGCTGTTTTTTTGTCTGATTCAAATGAAACTTGCAAAGTTGATAGCTTCTGCTGAGTGCATGAAGCCTGCCAAGTATCAAGGAGATAGGTGCAGGGGTTTGGGGAAAACTACACCCCAAATTTTTGAAAGCATAACTTACGTCACGTGTGCATGTTATGCCACAGTGGGGTGAAAACTGCAGGGTTGATAGCCCCTGCTGAGGCCACAAATCCTGCCAAGTTTCAAGGTGATAGGTGAAGGGGTTTGGGGGAAACTGCATCTCAAGCTGCCCTCCACTGCAGAGTGGCAGACAGTCACCTCCAGAACAAGGGCTGCTTCCAACACAAGAGTACCACTTCCTCCAGTCCAGTTGCAGAACAGGTACAAGGCCCTGGCAACTCTAGAGGAGAAGGAAGGAGAGGAGGCAACTGGAGAGAAGGCACTCCACACTCTCCACAATCTGAGCAGGCCGAAGGAGCTAAGCAGTTCTGGAGAGAAAAGTGTTGAGTTATTGTCATAGGCAACTCCATCCTGAGAGGTAGAGAGGGCCCCATCTGTCACCAGGACCCCTCAACACACGAGGTCTACTGCCTACCTGGAGCAAAGATTCAGGACGTGAAGGGGATGATCCAGACCATGATCCAGCCCACCGATTACTACCCCATGGTCCTAATCCATGTGGGTACTAATGATGCAGCCAGGAGAAGCCCTGATCACCTGATGGCAGACTACCTCACTCTGGGGGACATGCTGAATGAGGTAGGTGCACAGGTGGTTTTCTGTTCTGTCCTACCAGTGAGCAGACGTGGAAGATGGCATACTATGTGCATCGCAGAGACCAACTGGTGGCTTTGGGAATGGTGTCTTGGGGCGGGCTTTGGCTTCCTTGACAATGACCCACACATCATGAAAAGAGACATGCTTGGATGGGATGGGCTCCATTTTTCCCCTAAAGGTAAGCGTGTGTTTTCTTCTAGGTTGGCAGATCTCCTCCAGCGGGCTTTAAACTAGGCTTGTTGGGGGAAGGGGAAGATGAGGGTGGAGGAAGCCTTGGACTGCCAAACCGAGCAACACCCACAAGTACAGCCCAACTTAGACTGATGAGAGGAACATATACACAGGTAAGCAACAGGGGCCAGGGTAATGCTGGAAGTAGCGGGCCAGTGCACACATCCTCAGGAGGCCTCAAATTCATCTACACAAACACTCATAGTATGGGAAACAAGCAAGAGGAACTTACCCTCCTGCTAGCTGACACCAACCCAGACATAGTGGGGGTCACTGAAATGTGGTGGGACCCAACACATGACTGGGCAGTGAATATCAAGGGCTATAGGCTGTACAGGAGGGATAGGACAGGGAGAAAAGGTGGGGGCATGGCGTTCTACATTAAGGAGGAATACACCTCCCTATCAATTAGCAAAAAGTCAGAGGAGGGGCACTCTGAAGTGCTATGGGTTAGAATATAAGGCAGATGAGGGGAAAGAGATGTAATGGTGGGGGTCTACTACAGACCACCCAACCAAAG
>NW_017729027.1:23611562-23614533 GCF_001723915.1 Gavialis gangeticus | reverse complement strand
GTGGGACTGTGCATCTCCTGAATTGAATGGAGGTCCTGTATCTCGGCCAGGAACCTCCTGGAGCAGTCCGACCTGGCTGACTTTTAGTCCCAGCAGATGTCCAGGTAATTTAAATCACCCATGACAACTACATCCCTTGCCTTAAGTGCCTCTGCAAGCTGGCCCAAAAATTCCCAGTCCAGCTCCTCCCCTTGGTTGTGGGGTCTGTAGTAGACCCCCACCTTTAGATCCCTCTCCCCACGGTCCCATTGTATCTTGACCCAGAGCACTTCAGCTTGCCCCTCCTCTGACCCCATTCTGCTGGCAGAGGATGTGTATTGCTCCTTGACATAGAGCGCCACACTCCCACCTTTCCTTCCTTTTCTATCCCGCCTGTAAAGCCTATCGCCCCTAATGCTAACTGCCCAATCATAGGATGAATCCCACCACATTTCTGTAAGCTCTATTATGTCTGGGTTTGAACTGGCTATTTTGAGGGTGAGTTCCCCCTGTTTGTTCCCCATACTATGAGCATTGATACATAGGCATTTAAGGCCTTGCCTAGCTGTGTGTGCCACCCCCCAATTTGGGAGACTGTCTGGACCCCTGTTTCTTACCTGGGCACTCCTTGCATTTGTCACCTGTCTTGCTTGGGTGGTGTCTTCTCGTCTTCCTGCAGCCCCCTTCCCCGGTAAGGCTGACTGGCTTTCTTGCCTGCGCTGCATTCCAGGCCAGCCTCTGACTTTTTTATTATTCCTTCCATCCAAGATGAATAGCAGGTGCTTCCTCAGCCTGACAAAGGGTTTTTCAATGCAAAAGCTGGCACCCCAGGCAGATAAGCTGAACTCACTGGGAGCATCACAACAGTACTGCAACCAGAAAACATCAGGCCTGCCAAAGATGTGACAGGTCTGGCTGTTCCGCAGCCGGGACTGTATGCATGCATGCATTAGCTGGAGGTTATGATGCCTCCTACCTGCCTTTCACAAGGGGATCATTGGCCCTGGCATTTACAGGGCTGCCACTCTACCAGCAGTCCCACCAGGCCTCTCTACCCTGGAAGGGTGCAGTTTTAGTGGTCATGCCTAGGACCTGGGGACTCCTCCTTCCCCATAGCCCCAATCCCATACCTTTAAGTTTGTCCTGGCAGGGGAATGAGCTCAGCAGGGACATAGTCTTCCCCTGTTGACTGCTGATGCAGTTAATGCTCCCTCCAGTTGAGAGTGGGGAATTATTTGGCTGTTAAAAAACTCAGAAAAGGAAATTGGTGCAGATGGAATAGGGCGGGCACTTAGTCCATCTGCAGGTGGAGCTTGGGGGACCCCAGCAGCGGGAGGTTCATCTTTAGGAACACCAGGTGCTCCACCAAAGCAGGATCTATGCAGGTGCGGTGGGGTGTCACAACATCCCCAGCAATGCTGAACATCCTTTCGCTTGGAACAGTAGTCGGTGGACAGGGCAGGTGTTGCCAGGCAACTGTGGCCATATCCTGCCACATCTGGTTGCGGCTTGCCCAGTAGGTCAAGGGGTCACAGTCCAGTGGCTCCACATCCTCAGTGAGCTAGTTAGCCACTGGAGCCTCAGTGCTACCTGCCCGCGGCTGGATTCTAGTGAGTTTAGACCCCAGCATTGAATCCCTGCCCATGGCCCATGTTGACAGTGGCTGGCATGGAGGAGACTGGCTGGTGCTGGTGCTGGTGCTGGTGCTTGTGCTGGTGCTGGGAGTTCTGCAACAGAAAAGTGGATCCCTCTCTTCCACATCCCCTCACCTCTGAACTTCGGCCTCCCTGACTTTGTTCACCATCACCTGCATCCAGTGATTGAGGGTTTTGGTGTTGCCAATGCACATGCTCCCCTTTCCACTAGGGTCACATATGCCCGCCACCATGTGGATCATACTGGACCGCAAGGGATACAGCCTTCTCCTGATGTCCTCCTTTGGCTGCCTCACCAGTGCCTGCATGTCTGGTGACAGTGGTCTGCCTCAGCCAGAAACACTGAACCCCAGGAACTTCTCCATTTGGTTCTCCAGTTCCCTTACTATGGGGATCACCTGGCTGAGGAGGGTGTTGCCAGTGCTAAGGGTCTCAGTGGCCCCCATGATCTCCCTTGTTGTGTGGGACTCATCCAGCACTTTGGCTTCCAGTAGAGCCCACTGATGGCCTGACTGATCACACCAATGCCCTGTGAGGGAGAGGTAGGCGTGATCGTCCCCTGGCTGCTCCAGATGTCAGAGGTGAAGTGCAAGGCTACCTGCAGCCCTGCCTTGTGCAGCTCCTCCCTCAAGTACCCCCTGCATGCCTCATACAGGGTGGGCACCACCATCCTGCTAAAGGTGGTGTATGCAGGCACTTTGTAAGATGGGGCTAGAAGTGCTATGAGCCACCTGAACCCTGGCAGCTCAACTAAGGAGAAAGGCTGGCTATCCAGAGCAAGCATCTCCCCAGTGGTCTGGGTGATCTCACTCACCTTTGCAACTCACCCTCCTCTGTCTGCAGCTTTCTCCCACTGGTCCAGGGTGGCCTGCCTCTGGTTTGGGGGGAAGGGAACTTTGGAACTAGCAAGGGACTTCCCTTTCAGCATGTTTGCACTGGTGCCAGGCTGAGCAGCAAGAAGGGCAAGGGTTTGCTGCCTCCTCAGATGCAGCAGCATTGCTGTGGTAGAAAAGTGTTTTACGTTCTTGCCCTGGCTGATGTGCCTTCAGCAGTGCTGGCAGATGGCAAACCTGGGATCATCTGCCAGTTCAAAATGCTCCCAAACTATGATACTTGCCCGCTTCTGGGTTGAGGGTGAGGATCCTGCCTTATCCCACTCCCCAGTAGGCTGAGGCACAACAGCAGGAGGAGCTGCCTCAGCTGAGCCACTTGCCTCCACAACCTCAACCACCTCCAAGGTAATGCTTTCCGGAGGAGACCTGGGTCTAGACGAAATTTGAGGGGTGTGGAGCACAAACTCTGATTTCCCCTCAGTCCCCAGAATTGCTTGAGCCAGC
>NW_017729027.1:23605279-23606562 GCF_001723915.1 Gavialis gangeticus | reverse complement strand
CCCTGGTTCCAGCTCCAGCTCCTCCTCTGGCACTGGCAGGCTCACGCTGAGAGATGACATTGGGGTGGAGGACACAGTGATTCTGCTGCTGGTGCCTATTTATGGACTGAGGGGAGGTGTTGCAGGTGCTGGGATGTCCGGTGCAGACACTGCTCCCACCTTCTTGCTTCCACTGGCAGTGGAAGTGTCATGGCTGCTTGAGAAGCGAATGCATCTGTTTGGCAGGGAAGGACTTGCAGCTGTAGCTCTCCCCCTACCCCACCTCCCTCCCCTGCCAGAAGACCTGGCACCTGCTTTTCTATCATGCTTCATATTAATCTTTCCTGTGCTGCAAAAAGTGTGTGTGCACCACTCTTTTTGTGTTATGTGTTTTATTCCCTCTGTATTGCGTGTGTGGACTGGACTCTTCTTTGATTGTTTGATTCAGTAATAATAAGTATTAAGAACTATTTAAAAAAATGTGTGCTGTCTGTCAACCTGTCATCTTCTTTGCTGTGATGTATTTATTTAGTTTGAATTATGAATGTGAAGTGTGATTATGTTGTCTGTTTTATTCCCTCTGTGTTATTCCCTCTGTGTTGTGTACGTGCACTGGACTCTTCTTTGTTATTAACTATATTGGGTGTCTTCTTCTGTGATGTTCTATTAATGTGAATGTGTGACTACTACTGTACTTCTTGTTCTTCTTCTGGGTTGTAAATGTGTACCTAAAATGATGTATCTCCTTCTTCTAAGACTCTGAGTTCTGTGTTAGTCTCAGTCTGAATCTGACTTCTGTGTTGTTTTCAGTGTCTATGTAAACTAACTATAATAATATTAATGACTAATAACTACTATATATAATCTGACTTCTCCTATGAATATCTGATTTTTCTTCTTGTATGCATGTTTACTGTAAGTGTGTGTGTGTGTGTGTGTGTGTGTGTGCGCATGCGTGCACAATCTGTGTGCCTTCCTACACAGTGATGGATCACTTTGGCAGGGAAAACACAGAGCTTTCTTTTTTCAAGTTTGCAACAACAAAAAACAGAGAGCAAATATAAATTGAAAGAAATTAATTGGATAGTATTCAGAGATGCTAAGCTAAGCTAAGCTAAATCCTACCCAATACTTTCTAACAACAAAAAGGAGCAGGCAAGTAGCAACTCCTGACTATAAACCAAGCCAGGTAGCACACAGTACCTTTTCCACTCTATTCCTCAGAAAGAACCAGCTTACAAAAGTCACAGCAAGGCTGCACGCAGAGGCTTTTATACTGTTTCTATGCCCCCCCCCCCCCCCCC
>NW_017729027.1:23597734-23605269 GCF_001723915.1 Gavialis gangeticus | reverse complement strand
GGAAAGGCAGTGAGAAAGGGAAATCTTTCTCACTGGTTACCTAGACATGTCAGCCTTTCCCCACCTGCTCCCCCTCCCTACCCTGCTCCTCCTCCCTCTTCTAAGTTTCTGTTTCCCCATACAGACACCCTCCAAATCTCTGGATCCCTGAATCTTTTCCAAATCTTTTTCGAATCAACTGAGAAGCTCCGAATTGATTTGGAAAGCCTAAAACAGCCAGCAATTCAATTCGGACATGCTGATTCAGCACCTGAATTGTCCAAAACTTTTCTGAATCTGAATCGTGGTCTGAAGTTTCACACAGCCCTAGAGATTAGCCTTCCACCTTGAGTTTAAATATTTGTTTTTTATTTAAGTAATCTACTTCTTGTGGGCTAGGAGAAGCAAAGTCACTGTTCAAATCTTAGTTTGTATCAGCAGCATACTTTTATTTAGAATAATTAACAAATGCTAATTAATAGATTAGCTGAATATACAGGCATTTGCAGTAGAAATAATTTTTATAGTGAAGAAAATCCTTCTTTGTTTGTATCTAAATAGACAGATTTGTGCTAGCTTCTGTTACTATAAAAAAATCCCAGCAACATTGATAAAACCCCTCAAGCATTCACATCTTAAGTGCACTATAATAAAGTACCCAAGTTCTCTTTTTTCATTTGTCATATAAAAGCATATTTTAGTTCTTTATTGTGCTTGCAGTAAAACAATAATTGATGAACACCAGAAGGGCTTTCTGGGGCATATTCTACATTTGACAAAGTCTAAGTAAGCTGAAGAAGAAACCACAAAGGATATTGATTTTCCATGAAAGGGCAAGACTGATCTTTCTACATTTGAAGGTTTTGCTTTTCCACTGAATGCCACAAAGAAAAATCCAGGAAAGAGCACACTGGAGCATGGAAAAAGATTAATTATTTTAGTTTTAAACTACTCCACTGTCCATTAGTGGGGGAAAAGCCCATTATATAGTTTTTTTTAAAAAAGACACTTAATAGAGATGAGTAAAGCTATTCCAAACTTGCAAAAATAAATATTAATCTATTCTTCTCTGCTTTATTTTTTCCCCCTAAACATGTTGTTTCTTTATGAGAGACATATACTGAGACAGTTACATAGGAAAAAGTTTGAAAACATTTGATTAACCCTGGCTGAGATGTGTGTCAGAGCTGGTCAGAATATTTTCAAATAAATTAAATTATGTTGAAATTCTAAGGCTGGTGGAAATATAACTCTTTGGACAAAGTTTTCATTAGAAAAGAAGGGAGAAAGCAGGAGAAGAGAGGGGGAGAGATTGTTCACATGGCTACATAGTAAGCTTGTACACAGTGAACTCAAGGCAGCAGCATGATGTACTGCTCCATATTGACTTCTTGACTTCAACTACAGAGACTGTCAATCCTCTTCAAGTATTGTCCTATCCAGAGTCACAAGGATCAGAAACCTCCTGGATTAGAACCAAGGCAACAGAATGGACCTCATGAAGCTTGGCTAGTGGGTGGGGTGGGCTTTCTAGGCCCGCACCCACAGCATGCATCCTGCCATGTTCATTCACCTCAAATAAGTCTTGCTGAAAGGTGCTTCCTACCCACAGCCAGACACTGGTGTATGCCTACATCAAGGCTGCAGCTCCTCTTCCAGCTCTTCTGGAACCTCTGCCTGAGGTTCTGACTGCACTTTTCCTCTCATCTATTTGTCTATGAACTCCCTAACTGAGACCCCATGAAGTCATAGGACCTGTTTATCTGCCCTCTACTTGTCCCTATCTAGAGATACCATTTACATTACAAAGAGAAGAAAACAAAATGGTGTGAATAGGGAGGGAAGTAAGGTATTCTGTAACTGTTGAACCTACTTCTGTGCCATAGTCCCATGAACACCTCTGGACGGGTTTTTTCATGGGTGGCATCTACTGACACTTTCAGGGAGAAGTGGTAGCTCTCAGAGGATATTTGATCTCTCCATATGGATCCCTTGCCAGAAACCTGTGACCCACACCCCTTTCCCCATTTTTTTTCCTCATTGTCCAAGGTACTCATCCCTCCCCTCTTCTTTTATCCCTCACCTCCCCCAATCTCATCCTAGGGTAAATCATTATAGTCTAGGTCCATGGCTCAATGCCAGTAATGGGAAAGCCTTCAGACTTCGGCAAGCTAGCCACCTAGGTCTAGATTTACAACAGATACTGTGAGCAAACTATTAATTTCCAATTGGTCCCATGCTAATTAACTCACCGAAAGCACTGGAATGACATGGTCACACAGGTTTCAGTTTAGGAAGCAGCCAGTGAGAAGCAGTATGTCATGTTTACAGTCACTGCCACCCTGGCATGGTAAGTTTACCATGCAGATATGATGTTTTTTACATTTTATAGCTTAAAAGGTTAGGGCAGTAGTCCAAGTCATGATTAAGGTCCCTTCTTTGCCAACTTAAGATAGACACAGGATTAAAAATGCTATTATGCACCATTTAAAAACAAAAACAAACAAAGAAACCCTCAGTACTTAGCTAGTATTCTATTTGCAAATCCTTCACAAGGTATTTTTTCCCCACAATGAGGAAAAGAACAAATTTCAAAATCCAAACAAAACAGAATTGTCATCATCCAGTCAGATCAGTAGTGAACATATTTTCAAAAAACAAAAAAACAAAAACAAAAACAAAAAAAAGAGAGAGGAACACGTTATGGCAGCATTTTCTAAGGTAATGAATTACTTAATGTTCTCTGTGTTCTGGTGCCTTTCTTTGACTTAGTTTAGGGAAAAAAAAACCCTTCTATAGTTGCAGAAGAGATCAAGGAAAGGCCAAGCTCTGTCTTTTCCCTCTGCACTCCACTTCTTTGTGCTCTAGCAACCATAGTAAGGAGGGAAATAAGAGGCATACCTACTCATGTTTCCCCTTCTTCCCAAATCTTTGACCTAATGGGATAAAGGCTGGGACTTGACACTAATTCAGCTGAGCCAAATTCATATTTTAATATTTCCTAACAAGTTGTGAAATATTTTGTCCTTGAAAGCTGGTTGGTATGAGTAAAACGGGACAAATTTATTATACTGCTATGCTAACATACCCTGGACAACATTAATTGTAATAAAAAAGAGCCAAATATTTAGACTGATAGCCTGTGTCCAGCCAGGCGTGGCCATGTGGTATGTGGTGTTGCAGACATGTCTGTAGTGCCACATACTGCACATTCAGCTGTTCTCTGTGCTGCAAGGGAGCAGCATGTTGGGGGAGAGGGGGTTGACCCCTGGATATCCAACGATAAAAAAAAAAAAGTGCAAGAAAAAAGCAGAGCAGTGCACATTGGAGCAGCATGTACCACTCAAAACTAGATCCTCCAAGTGGCAGAAGCAACATTGCTGCAGTCCCAGGAGCATAGGTAATGCATAACGAGGCACTGGGGGGCATATGCTCCCCCTGAGATTGGCCCCTGCTGACACTGCCACTGGTGTCTGTGGGCACTCTCTGCTCACTGCCAACATCACTACAGCCACCTGTGGGTGGTCCCTGCTCAACCCACCCTCACTGCTGGCATCACCATGGCTGGCCGTGGGTAGTCCCCGCTTGCCTCCAGCACACCCCTGACACTGACACTGCTGCCACCACCTGCGGGTGGTTGCTGTGCTCTCCCAGTCTCAGGAAGCATGAGTTGTCCATGCTCAGAAAGCCCCCAGGACCCAAAGTAAGGCTTCTGGGGCCAGCTCAGCACTGGCCACAGCCTCCCTTCCCCACCCAGTGTAACCTGCCACATCCCAGAGGGTGCATGGCACAGGCATTCCCGGGGAAAACTAGTGGAGGTAGGCACAAGGTGTTCCACTGCTATTTGTCCTCATAAAAACAAATGTCCATGCTCATTTGGACATGGCCATAAAATGAAAAATTGGTACACTTCAGATTATCACAGTGGGGGTCCTCCAGACATTAGAGTGGAAAAAAATAGGTTTGACAAAACAAAAGTGTGACACATTGTTTCTTTGCCTATAAATACAGTTTTAAATATTTTATCTTACATACTTTCAAATCAAAAGCTTATGCCTCTTAGAATTATTCATACAATAGCATTGTTCCAGATATGATACCTTCTGTAGTTTGATATCAGAAGAAAACTGTGTTGGCTGATATAGTACTTCCAGGAAGCTAGATAGCTTCTCATTGTCCTGTAGTTCAAAACACATGTACTTAGACCCAACCTCTGTAGACCTTTTGTCTGTCTCTAAGCAAGGCAGTACTTTACTGAGGCCAATAATCAACTTCCTCAGTCTCCTTAGTTAGGGACAATCTTTAAAATGCAGCTTCTATAACTATATCTTTCCTCTTAACAATAAGTACAAAAGTCAATTAACACCATCTACAGAGTAGAGATGAAAAGTTTGTCACTTTGGAGTGAGTCTTAACCACTCACTTTCCTATTCCCCCTTTCTGTAGCTATTTTAACAAGCCTCTGTGAGTCTTTCAGGAGGTTTCACTTTTTTTCTCAGGCCAGCTAAGTACCAGTTTCTAATTTGTTTTTAGTAAGTAGCTTTTCCTAGAAATCTTGTTAGACTGGGTCATTTTACTGGCAGCTTTCTTCCGCACATAAGCAATGTTCATTCACTATAGACTACTGAGGCTGGTTTCCTTTTCTTTCATGATAGTGTCACAAACCCAGCCACAGGGAGTCCTAGAGCCTTGAGTTTCTCCCCTCTGAGCTGACACTTACTCCAAGAAAAAGAATGCCCAAAAATAGCACCTTATCCCAGCACCTCAGTTCTGCTCTTATACTGAACTCTGAAACTGCAGTGAGAGATCTCCATTGTCCATAAGTAGCCCCCACCTATGGGCCATAGAAATAAATTATAGGCTTTCCTCTCCATGGAGACAGTCAGCATGGAATATCATTGTCCCAGAATTCACTCTTTGCACTGACAATCTGTAAGGAGACAAACAAGAAAAGGCTTTATTACATAGAATGAAAAAAATCTTAACAAAATGGACCATAGTTTTGGATGTGGAAAATAAAACAAGTACTACCCCTGCTGTAACTGCCCCACCACCCCATTCCCACCTTCTCCTACAAGAGTCTGTCCACCTGCGGACCACCCAATGGCTGAATGGGTGCAGGTCTCCTCCAGGCACAAAGCCAGGAGGAAGCCCCAGGCACAGCTGGAGCCCTCTGAAGTGGAAGAACCCCCTCTCCTGCCTGAGACCACCACACAGGGGGAAAGAATGGCCCAACTTCTGGGGGCCTCCCCAACTGCACCCAACACCCCACCCCCAGGAAAGATACAATGGGTCATCGCAGTGGAGGAGGCTTTGGTGCTGCCAGACAGTCCTGAACAAGAGCCCATGAAGGAAGACCCTCACTCTATTGGCCAGGGCCTACCCCCTGAGACCATGGGCACCGAGGCTGAGGCCAACCCAAAGGAAGGTCCGGCAGCGGAACCCTCCCCCTCTGATGAGCTAGGGGAGACAGTGAGTCCTAAGGATGGAGGTCCTCTTTCCCAGGACCCCAAGGAAGACACTGAAGCCACCTTGGTGCCTGACAGGTCTCTTCCTGCCTTCTCCCAGAAAAACCTCACTTCCAGCATGCCCCATGGTCCCACACCAGAGGGGACTGAGGTGGGGTCCCCTGATCAACAGGCCAATCTTGTTGGGGACCACTTGCAGACACTCCAGGGCTCCAGCTCTACCCTACCATCTTGTGAGGGGGCCCCACTCTCACTCTTACCCCCACCCCCATCCCAAGGAGTTGTAGAGCTCCCCCAATCCCAACCAGAGTCTGGGATCTTAGTGGACTGGGGGGTTCAGACAGTGCCTAAGAAGTCCGCTGAGCCCCAGTGTCAGGAGGAGGATGCCTGAGAACCAGCAGGCTCTATGGGGCCTGCAGACCACTCAGTCCCGGAGGTCCCCAGAGGTGAGCAACTTACATTTCTTGACCACGAGTACACCCGGCAGGCCACCTGCAAGATGCAGCTTTCCTTGGACTGCTGGGGAGATTTTGACAGCATCCTCACCACTGTGAGGGCACTGGCAGGTGAAAGCAAAGGGCCCAAGAGATGCAATGCCCAAATTTATAGGCAGTCACACAGTTTCATTAATGCCATCTATGCTTATGGGAGGGTACCACGTGAGCTGGTGGGCCCCAAACAGGGCATTGTGGTGCACAAAGCCCCTACCAAACCATCTACTTCACCCCCTCAACCATCAGGTCATTTAAGATTGTGACCCACAATGTTCACAGCTACAGAAAAGGTCACTGGACATGCAGGGTGCTCTCCTTCCTTCAGGAGTAGAGGTACCCCATTGTATTCTTGCAGAATACCCTGAGAACTCCAGCCAATGAGCCTAACTGGTGGCTGGAGTGGGGAGGCAGGGTCTTTTTTTAGTCATCTCTTGGCCACCTCTTGTGGGGTGGCCACCCTGTTCTACCCAGGCCTGCAGCCAGAGGTTCTCCAGAATGTTGAGGTGGTGTCAGGCTGCCTGCTGCACCTCCAGGTCCAAGTTCAGGGGCTGGTCTTGAATCCTTCTGAACATGTATTACCCTGCAAAGGACCCAGAATTTCTGGATTTTTTCTGCTAGGCGGCCACTTACATCAGCACCCTCAGTCATTGTAAGTGTCTGGCCTTTGGCAAGGACTTTAACATCATACTGGATGTTGTCAAAGATCAAAGTCTTTGATTTCGGATGCCAATGGCAAAAGAGCAAAAGATCAGATGGCAAAAGATCAGATGGCAAAAGGTCAGAGGCTAACACAACAAACTGTAATTGTAATCTCACACTATTATTTTTTAGTTTGTAACAGTGCTGCATATTCACACCCCTGTCTGTGCCTCAATTCAAATTACTTGAGCTTTTCATACGAGAGAGAAACTAACTTTGGATTGTATACAATTCAGTGCTATGACATCAAAAAAGATACCGTACCTATAGTGACCAGATAAAAATGAAACTAACGAAATTGTAAAATTAAATAATATGCTACACTTGCCCTCTTGAGACCAAACAGGACCAGTACCACCCAAGCAAAAATATAGCCCCCCTTTTATGAAACTTGAGAAAACAAAGAGAGCACAAGTTCCAACCTGTTAATTATTCATGCCAGGCATATTATTATTGGTTATTTTGTTTCCTATAACTTGGAAAGAACTTCCGCCCAAAAGCGGAGAACTGCGTATACACTCAAGAAGGGAGATCTCGGAGCATTCCCAAGAGACACAGTTTGTAACCTGATCAGTTACAAATATTATCTCTCCGCCTACGTATCTTTCAGACATACCCCCGTTTTGCCAGCTCGTGTCATCTTATCTTTTTCGCTTGTCTTATCTTATCTTTCGTAGGTCCCTCTCGTCAAGAGATCTCTGTAATCTGCAGACCGTAGTAATTTGTATAAACTGTTTGAAACCTGTACTCAGCAAGTCTGCAATCCACTGTAATCGCTGGGTGACAGAACATCTGCATGCTGTAACTAAGAAATCAACTGCTTCTGCCTACGCTGCAAGCCATCAGTAGCGTAAGTAAAATAAACTTTCTGTGTAACCAATACGCTTTAAACCAT
>NW_017729027.1:23580232-23592734 GCF_001723915.1 Gavialis gangeticus | reverse complement strand
AAACCATTTAAACCATCTGACTCCTGCTCGCCATTAACACCCACCTGTCTGGTCATAAATCCCCGCTCACGCCAAGCCGGTCGTACCGACCCAGGCTCGCAGGTCAAGGGTGCACCATCATCTGGGTGCGACAGATGTGTGAGACTAGTGAGGCAGGGAGTAGAACCATGTCACCATGTGTGTCCTCAGGAAGATCCTGATGGACTACTCCATCATGGACTTCTGGCATGCCTGTCACCCTAATGGCTCCCCTGCCTTCACCTATGTGAGGGTGGGGGAGGAGATGCCACTCCCAGTTGGGCCTAATGTATATCTCTTTGCCACACTTTATCCAGGCACACTTCTCTGGATACTGGCCAACCCCCTTCAGTGATCACCACCTTGTCTGGGCCCAGGCCACACTGGGGCTTGGAAATCCAGGTTCAGCCTACTGTCATTTTAATGCCAGTCTGCTGGAGGATGTGTGCTTCAGGGAGGCCTTCTATGAGTTCTGGCTGGCCTGGCAGGAGCAATGGCCAGCTTTCCCCTCAGTTTGGAGATGGTGGGATGTGGGGAAGGTGTGCATCTGGCTCTTTTGCCACAGCTGCACTCCTTGGCACACCCAGCAGAGGAAGGAGGCTCAGGAGCAACTTAAGTGGGAAGTGATGCCTGGCCACTGACTCAACCAACCTGACCCTCTGCAGAGAGTGCTGGAAGAGGCAGGAACAGCTGTGTGCTCTGGATGACCATGGTGCCCATGCTACATATGTCTGCTCGCGTGTCCAGCTCCTCCAGGAGATGGACTGTGGCTCCTGCTTCTTCTACACTCTGGAGAGGAGGTTGGGGGCCAAGAAGTATATCACCTGCCTTGTGCCAGGTGACAGCACCCCCCCCATGGATCCAGGTGAGATGTACCAGTGAACATGAGCCTTCTATGAAGAGCACTTTTCCCTGGATCTGACCGATTCCAAAGCCTGTTGAACCGTGTGGAAGGGACTCCCTCAGGTCAGCATGGGTGACTGGGACTGTATGGAGGCTCCTCCCACCCTGGCTGAGTTTTCATCTGCCCTCCACCTGATGCCTGGCAAAAAGGCACCAGGCATCAACAGACTGACTGCAGAGTTCTACTGGGTCTTCTGGGATGTCCTTGGAATGTACTTTGCTGTGGTCTGGGCCAAATCCAAGGGAAGGGGGGAGTTCTCCCTGTCATACCAGAGGGCCATGCTAACCCTCCTGCCAAAGAAGGGGGATCCCCACAACCTGGGAACTGGCAACCTATGTCCCTCCTCTGCATGGACTACAAAGTGGCAGCAAAGGCCACCTTGCTGTGCCTGCGGTCCATGATAGTGGACATGATTCATCCCAAGCAGACACACATAGCGCCCAGACATTCCATCTTTGACAAACTGTACCTGGCTTGGGATGTCCTGGAGGTAGCATGCCAGGATGGTCTGTCTTTTGCCCTCCTGTCCCTGGACCAGGAGAAGGCATTTGACAGGGTGGGTCACAGGTACCTCACAGGCACACTGTGGGCCATTGGCTTTGGTCTCCACTTTGCGTGGGCTTTCTAGGTGCTGCACAACTCTGCAAAGTGTTTGGTCAAGCTCAGTTGGACCCTGACAGAGCCCATCCCATTCAGGCAAGGGGTGCATCAAGGCCAACTGTACACCTTGGCTCTGGAGCCCTCCTGCGGAGGTGGGTGGTGGGATTGATGATCTGAGAGCAGGCGGTAAGGCTGCTGCTGTCACTGTACACTGACATACTCCTTGAGGTCCAGTATTCAGGTGATCTGACACAGGTGGAGGCCTGCCAGGCATTGTATTTGGCAGCCTCCTCTGTCTGGATCAACTGGGTCAAGAATTTTGGCCAGATGGTGGGTGATGGGTGACAGATGGGCTCACTCCCACCTGTGCTCCATGGGATCCACTGGAGCACAGGCTCAGTGCTCTACCTGGGGGTCTACCAGTTCCCCACAAAACCCTCCCCACCGGAGAACTGGCACCAACCAGAGGGAAGGGTGGTGGAACGGCTGCGGGCATGGGCAGGACTACTGAGGTGTCTCTCCCTGCATGGGAGAACACTGGTGTTGAACCAGCTGGTTCTGTCCATGCTCTGGCACTGCTTACACACCTTGACTGTGACCCCTAAGGTCCTGGCAGGGCTCCAGAGATGGACGCTGAAGTTTTTATGAACAGGATAGCACTGGGTCACTGTGGAAGTCCTGAGCCTTCCCTTGTGGGATGGCAGCCAGGGCCTGGTTTGCCTGTGCAGCCAGATCCTGATGTTCCACCTTCAGGCCCTGCAGCAACTGCTATATGGTGTTGGTAGCCATGTGGTATGGGGCCAACTGGGACGTACTTTCCTTGACCTCGTCCAGGGGCTCCAGTACAACTGACAGCTCCTCAGCCTATGTAGCTTCTCCCTGTAGGACCTGCAAGGGCTGCCAGATTTCCATGAGGACTTCCTCCATGCCTGAAGGCTGTCTCTGCCTCCAGGTCCCCTGTGACACTTGCCTGGGGCACCGACCTGCTCATTGAGCCCCTACTCTGTAACCCCCAGCTGGAGGTACCAATGGCAGAGGCACTCTGGTTGCAACAGAGGTTGATCCTTGGTGGTGTCACCCATATCGGAGACTTCCTGGATTATGATAGGTGACAGTGGGTGGACCTCGCTGCACTAGCCTGGGGCATGGGTCTACCCATGACAAGTACAACCTCCCTTTTGGTCCAGGAGGTGAAATCTGTCTTACCTCCTGACGCTCTTGACTTTGTTGACCAGGTCCTGTGCAGTGGCGGTCCCTGCCCCTCCATGTCCTCCAACACACTAAAGCTTGTCATGGGGCCAGTGCCTTACCCAGCTTTGCAATGCTCCCTGCTCCACCACCTGAGCTGGCTAGAGGGCACCAAACAAGTCCGCTTTTCCACTTTTGATTGCCACCATCTCTACATGTTCGTGCACCACATGATCCATCATGCTGCCCTCACATCCCGCCCAGACACCAAGTGGCAGGACCTGCTCAGTGAGGGTATAGCTGGGGCATTCCAGTGGCTGAGCTTATACTCCACCCTCATCCCACAAGCCACTAGGGATCTCAGCTAGCAGCTACTCCATGGAGCCATCGCCATGGGCATGTATGTGGTGAGCTTCACAGACACCCCAGTCTCCTGCCCTTTCTGTGGGCAGAGGGAGACCCTGGCATACTTATTGTGGCCCTTGTCCTTCCACACAGCTGTGTTAACTTGACTTGTTCTGAAGTTCCAAATTCTTCTTCTGTTTGGATCTCAAATTCTTTCAAGCTTTCTCATTTCCCACTAATGATACCATGTAATGATCACATGGTTCATGTTTATTGTAGAGCAGTAGGCAATTTCTGCAGACCCCCTGTTGGTCTCTAACCAACTACTTACCTGGGAGATCACATCCCTATTAACAACTTTCTCAGTATTCTTAGTTAAGGAGCATCTATAAATTACAACTTTTAATGCTACAGGGTGTATCTACATATGTACTTAACTGCATAGTAGACTAATTTGCTGTAGTGCAAAGTGTCACAGTTTACATGTGCAATGCTATTAGACCACACCAACCTAATTTTTTCCATCATAAAATAATACTGTCACGGACGGTAATATCTTACAGCAATGAAAATAACTGTGCCTAAACACATGTATAAATGCTGATACAGGTGTGAATTTTTCCCAGGCAGCCCAGGCAGCCAGACCCCTGCCGGTCACCTAGCCACATGGCTCTACTCTTTGAGCACTCTCATTCCCCAGCCCCATCCACAGCTAAACAGCATGACCCTGAGCCCAGGTGTAGCAGGGACCTGGCCCAGCCCTGCACTCAATGGGGTTATGACCCCTGGGGCACTTCATGGCCTGTGAAATCCTGGTCTATTCTGGTGGCCAGCAATGAGCCCAGGGGCAGGCAGCATGCTCCTTTACATGCTTCACCTACAGGTAGGACATGGAACTGGCATAAGATGTGCTGTCTGCATGCCTGGCCCCCAGTCACAGTTGGGACTGGGGGCCAGGCTCCACCTGGCCCCAGACCCCCACTGAGGCCAGGAGTATGCAGCTAATGTGCCTGGTGCTGTCTAGATCTGGGAGGTTGCAGCTGCAGCTAATGAACCCCACAGGGCCTCTCAGCACCTGGTCACAGCCACAGAGTATGTGGGGGCAGACAGGGGTCCAGGTTGACTCTGGTAAACCTGGAACTTCCATCATAGGGTAGCAACAGCCACAAGGAAGAGGAGATGCTAGCATAAGCAGCAGGCCATGGTCCTTCCCTCCACAGAAGCCAAGGATGCCTCACACAAAACCAAGCAGGCTCTGGCTCTGACAGCAGGAACTGGACCATGTAGCAGACACTAGAGACCAGGTGTCTGCAAGGTGCTCAAAGGACTTTATAGTGCCCGTGGCCCCAACTACCTACAAGAGTGGGTCGGGTACAGGCCTACCTTGTGAATCAGGCTTGGGATTGGGAAGCATACCCTGAAGAGACCAGCCACCCAAGGAGAAGGTAGACATAAATTATAAGGCTGAAGTGTGGCCTGCAAACAAACATACAGTGGACACATTTATTTTGTATTTCTTTATTAATGCTGATGTGACATGGACATTGCTGGTGGTAGACCCTCACCAAGGTGACAGGGTTAGATCAGCCCACATCAGCCCCAGATCCTTCTGTTTTTTCTTTTTGAGCTGGACCTTTTCGCCCATTAAGGAAAGGTAGGTGCCTAGGGGGCCTACCCCGATCAGAGCACAGAAACATCAGAGCACAGTGGAAAGGGGGAAAGAGGCAGAGCACCACAGAAGACACCCGGACAGTGAGACCTGCACCTTCTCAACAAACCCCACTACAGTCACATACTACCTCCTGATATCCTTTTAATTTAACAACAAGTTGTGACAGGTGGAATATAAAAACAGGGGGAAAAAAACACCTGTTGAGAGTGCAGCACCTGGGCCCCACACCAGTGTAGCTCTTATCCTAGGTCCCACTACACCTAGGCTGACCCTCAGAAGCTTGCTGCCTGGGGATGCTCTACCTTTGCTCAAACTGCTGCAGACCCAGGCACATGTGTAGACACTGCACCCAAGTGCTATTAACTCTGGCATGAATAGTGACCAAGTTTATTGTGCCATACTAATCAGATGTGTAGATGCACCTACAGAGTCTCAGAACTTTGGGGAACAGACTATCAGTAAACCTTTTGCAATTTTCTGCTCATTTGTCAGAATCTCAAATGTTTTTGAACAAGACAGACATCTGATGTACCATCTTGATGTATAATGACTTTCAGAATACTAGATCTTTTATTTAAACCTTGAAATGATGCATTGTTTGAATTTTATTACAACAAACATTCTAAATTCCAGTCTATATGGCTTGTAAGGCACAAATTTACTTGGAATTACGAGGAATTCAGAATGGAAAAAAAATTCAAACCTGTGCTGAGCTGTATAGCTGAAATAGCATTGTTTTTATCTTCAATAGAACTTATCTTAGTATTGTGTGTGCATGTATATACACAAAATATATGTAAAATACTTTCAAGAATGCATTTATTTAAATTCCTGTTTGACTAAAATAGAAATAAGTTAGAGGTATATAACCAGCTTCTAAAAAGGTCCATAGTGTAAGTAAAAGAAGTGATTATAGGTCATTGTTATAGTTATTAGAGAACAGACATGATGCAGTTACAGTGAAAATTTGTCTCAAGGAGCCATTTTAGCATATTTTCCATAATTCCTATGTCAATAATAAAGGGAAAGCATGTTTTAAAGTAGCTATTATGGATTTGTAGCTATCTTACCTTCATTTTGAACATTTTCCCCAAATTTAAATGTATTTTAATGTAAAAAAATTGTCATGGTGAAATATTAGCTGGGGGTATAGCTCATAGGGTATATGAGATTTCATTGTTCCAATACTTAGCCTCCAGTATTCCCTACTCATCCTTGTTTGTTTTATGCTAGCACTGCATTATCCTGCATTACCCTTTTTTCTCATGCCACACAGCTGCACTGCAGTCAGTGCAGGTGTTTGAATAGGATCTCCCTAGTTGTAAAAAAAAAAGAAGTAGTTGGCAAGCTCCAAGACTGTCCATGAAGGCTCCAAGACTCTGAAAGTTTCTTCCCTACCTTGGTCCAAAATAACCTAAAATTGGTGACTGCTCAAGCATGAGGCAAAAGACATCTGTTAGCATCTCTGGAGAAGGCTAAGTGTATGTTTCTTAGATGCTGTACATGCTGGGTAGCTGGCTGGCTGAGTTTCTATGTTATCTATGATTTTTATTCTGATGACAATTAATACATTTGTATTTACTGTGTGATCAATTGTGAGTATGCTTAGAGCCTTAGCTAGGCATCTTTACTTCTATGAATTCAAATAAATACATATCTATATTGGATGGAAGGTGCTTGAGAGAAGTTTTTACATTAGTCTGTAAAGTGCCATCCACACCCAAAGCATAATGAAAACAATAATATAATGGTGCTTACTTTCCTATAAGTCTTATATGCCAGCCTCTTCAGAATACATAGGGCTTGTGCTGGCTTCCTGCATAAGTATGAATGTAGAGAATAATTAATAACCGTCATAATCATGTCAAATTATTTTTGACCCCATTGCTACAGTGTTATCAAGATTTTGCAGCTGAATTCAGGGGGGATAAAACCCAGAAAAACCTTTGGTCTAATGGAGCTAGAGTACATTAATCTTATCTTTCACCTTTTAACATGTGGATATAAAAGCCAACATCATAGTTGATGGAAGTTCTTTTAAGTCAAATACTTCATTGAAAGTGTCACCTTAGTCAAGGAAGAATAAGGGTTTGTTTTCTTGTGAGATCCAAGTAAACAGACATCAGGCAGCTTATGAGATGGAAGACGCTTTATGACTCCTCATATCTCTTCTTGTATAATGGCTCTGTCTGCTAGAGGATGAAGATTTAGTTCAGGAAAATTAATATTATTGATGAATTCTGGGATGCTACTGAGATTTTCTGTGCTTCAGAAGTTTACATTTTGTGTAACATTTTAGTGACTTTTTACAGGCTCTAATAATTTTTGCCAGACTCACTTTTATCTGTTTTGTAATCAATGATATTAGGACTTTAAACACCTTCCTGCACTTACCTTAATATTTTTTATTCAGTCCATATAAACTGTTTTTGGTCATAAATGAATATACTTTGATTGTCAGTTTCCTGAATATGCACTAGTTTTTAATTTTTTAATGAATTTTATCAAAAAATTAAAGATTTCTCCCTTGTTCCATTATACCTATATTATATTCTATAGTGTTGTATTCAATAATAAGATATGAAATGATATCTCTAGCTGAAACTAGAGACATTCATTTTGATTGGTCTACATATATAACTATAGCAGGATCTAGCTAGTCAATTAACAACTGCCTGGAATATTTCCCAGTAGTTTGGGGGCAAATAGAAATTAAGTGATCTCCAAAAGATGAACTTTTCCCCAAAGTTCTATGCCTGTTCAACTCTGCACAAGTGATGGAGGCCCTCTCAAACTTGCCAAAAAATAAAATATTTTCATTAGAAAAGGGAGACACTATTTCACCCACAGTGTTGCTTTCTATTAGGAGTCCTCAGTTTTGGAAATTTTAAGTTGAGATAGTTTAGATATAAAAGTTTTATTTTTAGAGTACACTATGCTGTCTCTTAATCTTCATGCAACAGAGTAGAATGAAGATTATGGCTAAGTGAAATAGGAGCTGCCCTGGAAAGGAGGGGGCTTTGGCTATTGGCCCCTACTCCTGCCGTCCAGAGGCATTTCAACATCTTGCCATTTGCAGGCATTGGATAAAATGGATAGACAGCAGTGGGACAGCTTCTGTCCCACTAGGGCAAGAGTCAGAACCCAGGGTCCCCTCCCTTCCATGGCAGTGCTAGTAGGAGTTGGATTTTGGCTAAAGAGCAGTCTCATTAATAAGTTTAAAAACTCTCTAAAATTATTGCAAATCATAATGAAGGGAAAAATGTCTCTTGTATAATGAGGGGGCAAGGGATGATAATCTTTGCTATCAAGTCACACATGGCCTACAGTAATTATTTAAATTGTGCTCCAAAACATTTAGTCAATGGGTTACTATCATGTGTTTTCTTCTTAAGATATAAAGATAAGATAAATTCCCCTCCCATACTTCCATCCATGCACATACAGTATATATGCAGAACCCCAGATCCTATTCTACCTCCTAAATGTCTATTCTACCTGGGCCAAAAATCTGTGTCTTACTGCAGAAAAGCAATCCTGTGTCATCTGGAGAGGCCCATAGTTTTATTATTCTGAATAAGCAGCCTTATTCATGTAAGCCCTGAGCATTGAGTCACCTAGTGAATGCTAGATGAAGAAGAGAAACCCCTGCTCCACAAGGTTTTGACATGGGTCTAAATGAAACATTATTCTATCTCCAGCTTAGGATACTAACTGACCCTTGAAAAATGACAAAAAGGAGGGGGAAAGCAATGATTCAGCCTTTAACTTTTGCCCTCAGGCGCTCCCATGTTGTTATCAGTCAGTTACCCAGGAAGAAGATCTGGGTTCTAACCTCCACCCAGCTGGACAAGATTTAAACCCACATGCCCCAGGGAAGTTTTCTTGCTTTCTAACAACACGAGCTCCATTGAAACTGAGAGAGATGTGTTCATATGTATAGCTACCCCTAGAAAATCGCTTAAAGGAAGAGAAGAGTTACTCTGCATAGAGGGGCTCTCCAGTAAAATGCACATAGCATTATTCTATTAATGCAGGTGGCACTTATTGTCTTTAAGATTGCCCATGGTATATTTAATGACATTGGGTGAATTCATTTTTGTACTGAGCATCTCACAAGCATGTATGTTCCCCAGCCTCCCACAATTTTCCTGTGAAATACAGAGTATTTCGTATCCTTAGTTTACAGACACTGGGGGAATAAGTAATCAGTTCAAGGTCATTCAAGAAGCTTGTGCTGAGCTCAGAAAGGAAGCCAAATTCTGTCAATTCCAAGTAAATGTATTAGTAGTTACACTATCCTTCCTCTCAGAGAGTGTCTCACTGGTCTCATTTGCCATATCGCCTTCTTCTTCATGCTTGGCACCATATGCTTCTCTTCAGGATCCAGGGCAGGGGTGGCAAATGATCTGGAGGCAGCTAAGCAAGCGATTTATGAGTGAAGAAGAAAGTCTCGGTGTGGCTCAGCAGAGCATGGTAGAGTTTGTTTGTTTATGTTTAACATATTAGAAGATATTGGCTCCAAATTGAGTAAATCCTTCTTAGTTCATGGATCGTTGACTGGGTAGATTGTAACAGCTCCTCTGGAGCCATTAAGGTTTGTTGTTTCAGTCCTGCTACTGAAAGTCTGTACTCAGCTTCTGTGCTCAAAAGAGCCACAAAATCTTTGTTGAAAACCTTTGCTACATGTGCTCAGCATATTGTTCTTAAATGTTAATCTAATGTGCTGTTTTTAACAAGAAATGCCAAAAGCAGTCAGACCAAATTGCTAATAAAGTCTTGAAAATGTTTGTTTAATAAAGCAAAACAAGCTGCATAAGATCAGAAAGTATAGTATAAGATTCCAAAATTTCATTTTTTAATTAAGTTTTAATGAGGAGTGATTAGCTTGTTACTATCATAAAATCATAGAAAAGTACAGCTGGGAAGTTTTGCTATATATTTTCTTGGTCAGTGCAGTTTCCTGTGTATGACCACTCTGTCAAGTGTTGTTTGTGCTACTGCTGCTGCTTCAGGCAATGTGTGTTTCCTTGGAGATCTTGATGTTACACAAAGAATGACCACAAGCTCAGCTAGGTTTATTAACTACACAGTACCAACCCACTAACACACTTGTCCATGGGTTCACATGATGGTAGCCCTGGATGCTTGTGGTAAGATATGGGAGCAAGTCATGAGTCATGTCCCCTAGGTCTAAAGCAAAGTTCCCAAAGTTTCCAGCTGCTTCCATTCATACATCAAAGCAATTATGTAGTCTCATCTACTACCTCACTGTTCTAAACCTACTTTACTGCAATTTTATGCTATTGCTATGCATCCTGCCCTCTGCAGCTAAAGAGAAAAGTTGTTCTCCCTCTCTTTATAGCAACCTTTCAGATTTAGAAGACTGGTACTGTATCCACCCTTGATTGCTATTTCTGCAAGCTGAACATATTTAGTCTCTCTACATCTCTACCTACAGCTTGCCTTTGAACCCCTTTATCTTTTTTGTCATTTGCCTGTCAACTTTTAGATCCTTTCTAATTTTTCCACATCCTTTTAAAAATAGGATGCTTATCTTGCTGGGATCCTTTGACCCTAGCTGACTTCCTGCCTCTGGGGCAGGGGGCTGGACTTGATGATCTTCGAGGTCCCTTCGAGCCCTAACGTTTATGAAATATACGAAAATATGGAGCCCAGAACTACACATAAATCTCTAGATGAGGCCTAATCAACACTGAGTGGTAGTTTCACCTCCTGCATCTTCTATCTAACACTCCTGTTGATGCAGCCCAAATTTTTCATTTGCTTCTTTTTGTATTTTTATTTATTTATTTTGCAGCCACATCACATTTCTGATTCATATTGATCATGAGATCCCCAAAACTCCAGAATCCTTCTAAGCAGTACTGTACTAATCCAGTTATCTCCCATTCTGTATTTGTGTTTTTTTATTATTTTCCCTTATTTTGTTAAACCATAATAATTATCAGACTCTCCCACATCATGATTGGTTACTGTTAGGTCAGTTTAGATGGAGATTGAAACTGGGAGTGATATATTATGTACACCATAGCCTATGCTTCCTCACTAGGTCTTCAAGGAGTGTCATCATCATATGTAACAGGTGAGTGGGCAATAACTAAAACTACCTGAGAGAGCTGTCATGTAGACAAGCATTGTGGACTTCTAGGGCATGTACCAATGAGCTCTCACATGCAATTTGCAGTGCCTCAAAACAATTTGAAGTGCTGAAAACCACAAGCAGAGAACATGCAAGCATTTGCTGCACTGCTAATTAGAGATCCCAGTGTAAAAAAACCTGCCTCTAGAAAAAGCAGTGCGATGCAGATGGCAGTAGCATGCACCACCAGAAACTGGGGTCTGGCCACCCAGAGCCATGCTTTGGCTGCCAGCCAAGCTCCAAGCAGCCAGATCACTGTCACTGCTGCCCTAGGATGCCTCCAGGACCCTAGGTAAGGCTGATGGGGCTAGCACAGGTGCTGGCCCCTGCCTCCCCTACCCCACCTGGGACAATTTGCCCAGCACCAATCCCACATTTAGGGGCATGTGTAGTGGCAAAAAGCAGTGGCACAAATTTGTGCCACTGATATTTTTGCTACGTCAACGGCACATCCTTGCATGTGGCAATGCATCCCTAAAGTGGAATTGCGCCATATGCATGGAAGGACTGCAGCTGGATAGCTTCTGCCCCACTGGGGACAGGAGTCAGAAGCCAGAAACCAGTCCCCCTCCCTTCAAGGGCAGTTCGCATCTCACAGAGCCTCAATTTCTGGTTTGCCCTTGCTGTGGGTCTATAAATCTTCTTTTGTTGGCTATCCAGGAAACTAGTATCAAAAGGAAAAGTAGTGAGTGCTCTTGGCCCTGTCCCGCCCAGTGATGATGATTTGCTGGGAAGTGGAAAATGTACATCCAAACCCCTTGTGGATAAGCCAGGTCCAAGAACCCAGAAGAGAATGATCTAAAATCTGCATCTGCTCAAAAATGCCACATATATGGATAAATTTAGCCACAGAGGTGCTGCTCATTTAACTAAAGATGAAGTTGGATTGGGGCCTGACCATTTATACACATGGGACCATGTTCTTCCTTCTAAGGCAGATTTCTCAGTCTAGAGTTATATACCAATGCATACAACGTATGTTGCATTTAATAAACATTTCAGTTTTTAAAGGCAAGTTTCTCTTATCCAGCAATGGATATTTCAAGGCATTTTTCTGTAAAAAGCAAGCCTTATTGCAATGTATACCATGATATATTGTCAGTATGTTAAATGGCAAATGTTGTCAGACTCTAAGCAACCAGTTGTTCAAAAGAGCGCTAGTCTACTCTAATGCTCTCTCACACCACAGCCATGAAACAAAAGGCGAAAAAACTCCTATGATACAGCAGCAGTAAAAGGTAAAGAAAAGAGAGATAAGAACACTACTAATGACTTGTTATTATAACACAAAATATGATAGGTGAGCCAGTTCTCACTTAACATCACTTGGATGATTTTAATAATACTCTATGCTACACAGGAGGGTAAAAACAAACAAACAAACAGGATTATTGCTCGTCTTTCCTGGCAGAAAACAATCCTTTCTGACCCTACACAAGGCCATGAACTGGAACTGAGTGCAATGATCCAAGCACCTCAGAAATGTCTAGGAAAACAAGGTTCACAAGGTTCTGAGAAATTTCTAAGTACTAGTAAGACCACAGTCCCATGTCTAACTGTAGTCAATGTCCAGTTCTTCAGAAGAAAGTAAAAACAGCAACAACACCAAAAA
>NW_017729027.1:23564654-23579988 GCF_001723915.1 Gavialis gangeticus | reverse complement strand
AAAAAAAAAAAAAAAAAAAAGAACTTAAAACTAGTGGTGAAAAATATTTCTTCCTGGCTCCACCATGAGACCAGCAGAATACATGATGCATGGGATTACCAGACATTGCCTGTACAAACAAAGAATTTTCTTTTAACCTTATGGCAGCATCTACATTAGTAGTTACTGCACAGTCATTTAGGACTTACATACACAAGTATTAAATAACTGTTCAGTAACTGGTGTTACTGTGCAGTAGCATCCCACATGGCTTTGTGATGCTGAGTGTGCCATAGCTCATTAGTGCAGTAGCATCACATCACAGTTCATGCCCTGCAATGTTACTGTGTGGTAATTATGAGCTACTGCACAGTAAGCACCTCGTGTAGACATGGATCAGTAAAAGAATATTTGAATCTATGTCTACAATGCACAGATTGCTCCAAGAACACACTATGCTCATCCTATTATCTTTTCCATAAACAAAAGTATCATCTTGAAGCAATACAGGTTCCTTGCCCCCATTCCTTTGTTCAGAAGACAATACCTAAACTAAATTCCTCTAATCATTAGAAACCTTCTAATTCCCAGCCTAAATAAGAACATAAGAATGGAACAGGTTTCCTAGGCTGGCAATCTTTCAGCCAAGTAATTCCCAAAATCACTTCTTCATATGTTCCCTTCAGGGTCCTTTCAACTTTAGCATGATTTTTTTAGATGAAAAAAGCTACTATACACAAAAGGAGGAGCATTCTTTCCAGCAAATATGTGCTGCTGAGCATTGCATGTGTTTATTATTTTCTAGTATCTTACTGTTGGGCATTTTCCAGTAGCAAAATATGCCATGCAACAATATAAAGATGTCCTTACATGCTTTGACATTTTTACAGAAATGGATCCCTTCAACAAAGCTTTAAATAAATACCCTTATCCAAAGCCTGTGTCAATGGATGAAAATATCCCAGATGACTTCAATCAGTAGTCTCTAACATCTCTAACCAACCAGGATTCAAAGGCAGTCTTCCTTTCCTCCTCATTTTTTCACTCTGTGTATAACTATTTATATATGGTGTATTTAAAGTATTTATTTTAGAGAAGAGTCTTCTGATGAATTCATTGTGAGGTATGGAGATATTTGAAAAGTCACAAAGAGCAATAATTACATAAATTCTCTGACTCCTACCATTTTTCACAAGTTCTTTCATCTTGCTCCTAACTACCAGACAAACAACATCTCCTACAGCTGCATATTCAAAAGCAGTTAGGAATAAACTACATTGTCCCCTGGAATTTTTACTGACATGGAGTTTAGAACAGTGTTATAAACTCTGCTGCTTTTTATAGGCTTAAACAGATACAACCTCCAATACCCCTTAGGGATTACTGGTTTATTTCTGCTGCATCTTGGATCAGAAGCCCAGAATCATTCATCATCTCTCAAAGCAGCAATATGACATTTCTCTGACCAACAGTCACTTACACTGTCTTCTAGCTGGTTGGCACTATTATATGCAATAAGGCCAAAAGTGAATACCAGAGGGAAAACAGATTCCCTTGCTACCCCTCCCTTCTCTTGTTGAAGACACATAGCTTGCCTGAAAAAAACAGTTTTTAGGCATCTGCAATTGAATGTGAGATGAACTTCTACAAGCTTTAATGAGGAATAATATTACTGCCCATGCAGCAGATGTTAGTGTGTTGGACTGTCTATGCCCCAAATTATTTCATTAATATTAACCAAAGTTCCTATCTCTCCCCAGGCAAGAATGCTGTAGCAAGGAAGAAAAATGCAAATGTGAATTTTCACAATCTTCCAACTAATCATGTGGATGTACTGGAATAACAAGAATATGGAAGGCAGGTTTGTCAGCTGAGGGAAGTAGCTCTGTTCCACTGGGGAAGCATTGCTTGTCTTCAGAGGGAAATCTATTGTTATGTGCAAAATTCTTTTGTACAATGATGTACAACTTCCTTTACTTGGCTGTGGTGCTTTTTAAAAGAAAATATTCCAGAATAACATGGAAATATGAATATTACAAACTCCACAATAAAGACTAAAGATAATAAGAAATCAGTCAGGGTCTAGAAAAATTCCTTCTTAAATTGCTAAATTAGGATAACTTCAGAGTAAACAAAAAGGGCAGGTTCTGCTGTAATAATGGTCTTATAGTATCCTTAGAACCACTCAAAAACTATTTAACAGGGTTAAATGGAGGGATATGGGGAATCATGATAGGACCTTAATGTGACTTTTTCAATTATATATTTAAGTAACTTAACTTTTTACCTCTGTTAGATGTTCATAAAAAAATGTATTTAACTGACAATCACTTTTCAGTTAAAACAGAGGAGACCAAATTTTCAGAGCTGCAGGTTAGAACAACCATGACAGCTCATACCAGCCACCAGTTCTCCCCTCCCCAGCTGCACTGTAGATGCAGCTCCCAAGTTCCTAACTCTGGCACAGCTCCTTATTACCTTCAGTTGAACTCTGTTGTAAACCTAATCCATTTGGAAAGCATATACATTCTGCATAAAATCCTGCAGTCTTCACTGGAGAAAAACCATGGCAAGTGACTGAAATGAGGAAGAGAACCCCTCTTACAGACCCCACACTACCTTATAAGTCAATAGTTGGCTAGGGCATTTTTCCAGGAATTAAGGGACATAAATTAAAGTCCCCTTAAATCACAAAGGTGGTATAAACCGTAGTCTTTCATTTCTCAGCCAAATGCTTCAGCTGCCTGGCTATTGGTTCTGGGCTGTCTATACCTTTTATTCAATAGCTATTCAAACAAAATGCAATTCCCTGTAGATATTCCTATTCATTTTGGATCACCATTCTGAAATCCTCACAATAGAAGTAGGAAGTAGGGTTGTGTGAAACGGGCATGTTTCAATTCAGTTTTGGATTCAGCCATTTCAGAGGACAGTGATTTGTTTTGGTGTTTCAGATCACTGTCCTGTTTCCTTTCAGCTGAATCTGTTTCAAATGGGCTGCAAGGGAAGCTTCCCACAGACCTACCCAACCAGGCGGGGCTTGGGGCTGGGGGCTGCAGGGCCCCATCACGGAATAGGATGGGGCCATGGGTGGATCATCTGGGGGAGAGAGAGGGCCGCTGTCCTCCGTGCAGGTGAGAAGACCCACATGTGGATCTCTGATCCCTGTCATGCCAGGTCAGGGAAGCAGCGCAGAGTGGCAAGACAGCCTGCTGGTCCCTGCTGTGTGACTCGGCTTCACAGGGACCAGAGATTCACACCACTGTCTTCTCGCTGTTGCTGCCCACCCCATGCTGCCCTGGCGATGTGAGGCTGCACAGGGTGGGCAATGGCAGTGAAGAGACCCCCCAGCACGGATCTCTGCTCCCTACAGAGCCAAGTCACACAACAGGGATTGTCCAGCCCCTGGTTCAATTCCCTAGCTCCCTGTTCAATTCCCCATCCTAGGGTTCAATTTCCCATCTTTCTGATCATACCCCAGCTCTTCCCAGGGGGCACAGGCCCCCAGATTTGTATGCCTGGTTTCAGTAGGAGCTAGATGTCAACATCAGAGCAGTCCTTCTGCCCCTCTTTTCCCTCCCTCTTTTTAGTTTTTGTTTCCCTGCAAGCCCAGCTCTGAAAGTCCAAAATTCTCTGAAATCTCTCTGAAACATTTCCGAAATATTTTGAAGCATTCTGATTTGCTTTGGAGCTGTTTCAGAGCCTTCTGTTTCAATTTAGATTCAGTGTTTCAGGCCCATCCCTCCCCACACCTGCTGAATACTCGCCTGTTCACAGAGGAACAGCTGCAGCTAGAGCAGTGCTGGAGGGGCAGAAGTGTGGTCAGCATAGGGGGAAAGCAGCCCTCCCCCTCAGCACTGCCCAGTGCTTCTTGCATGTGGAGCTTGCAACGGGCTACCCTGTCACTGCCACCTCTGGGCTGCTCCACAGGGCAGCTGGGGCAGTGCAGAGCAGCCACAGGGCAGCCCAGCTGAGGCAGGAAGCACTGGGCAGCACTGAGGGGATAAGCCACTTTTCCCCCATGCCAAGTACACTTCTGCCCTGATGGCACTGCTCTTGCTGCAGGTGTTCAGTGTGATCAGGCAAGTCTTCAGCAGGTACAGGGTGGGACAGGGCTGAGCGTGGGTCCCCACTAGTAGCACAGACCTGGGGCCAGCAGCTTCTGCCCCCTGGGTTGCCTGGAAAGGCAGTCCAGTGCAGAGCTGCCCCAGCCCCATTGCATGCCCAGGGGTGGCAGGATGCACCACTGTGGGATGATGCCTGGGTGAGGCAGGACCGAGCGGCCTGCTGCAGGCCAGACAAAGTCACTTCATGGGCCCGATCAGGCCTGTGGGCCATATTTCACCCACCCCTGAATTAAATCCTTTACCCTGGCAATGTGAGACAGGTTTTATTAGCTTGAGGGGATTTGAAGACACGTTTTCAGTTTCGTTGGAAAGTGTCCTAACTATCACTATGGCCTAGGCAGGGCCGGTAATTCTACTGCTCCTGTTGTGGCATCCTCACTGGGCACCCAACAGGGCAAGATTAATGGAATGAGAAGCAAACAAGAGAGAACCTGATCCTGTAGCCCTATGAGAAATAAATCTAGAGTCCTTGCTCCTGGGGCTGCTCATGCATTTTGCATTAAATAATTATTGGAGAAAACACATAAATTGCTGTTTTCTTTCCAGAGTACTGCCCTCCTATCTGTGATATACAGTCAAGACTCTTTTTTTATTGGTTGTCTTTCTGGTTCCATGAATCTTGCACTCTGAGCTATGTAGCTGGCTATCTTCAAAAGGATTCTTGGAGAGTATTATTAGCCCTGCTCAGTCCAGCCAATAGCCTGATAATTAGAGCATTCTCCTTGGAACCAGAAAATGTGGGTTTAACCTCCCCCAGGCTGGATGATGCCCAGACCAGCTTGCTTTTCTTCTCCATGAGTTATTATACAGAGTACACTTAACAGATTAAGGACTTAGGAGCAAGGATATCTAATTTGTGAATCCTAAATGTCCTACTATTCACATCTCATTCAGAATGATGACTTTTGTAGGTATGCACAACAACTGTCCCTTTGTTAGCCTTAGTTAGTCTTGAGGAAAGCCTTTTACATCTTTTTCTCAGCAGAAACCTGAACCAACTAGGACTTCTGTACCTACAAGATTTTTTCCCCTAAATCAATTGGATTCAAGCATATAAATTCTGTCTAGACTACAATTTAGGAACCCATGTTTATTTTGAATTTGTCTCTTCTTCCTGAAGGAAGATTTTTCATTTTACAGAGCATAGACCAGTAACTATTTGTTTTCCTGACCTTCAGAGTGTTTAATGGAACTACGACCAAAACGCTGGCTTTGCGACCAAAATGCTGGCTTGCATCCATAGATGCTTCTCAAGCAAATCCCAGGATGTCATTCTCCCCTTGTACTCGGCCTTGGTGAGGCCGCAGCTGGAGTACTGCATCCAGTTTTGGGCTCCACAATTCAAAAAGGATGTGGAGAAGCCTGAGAGAGTCCAGAGGAGCCACGCACATGATCAGAGGTCAGGAAAACAGACCTTACAATGACAGGCTGAGAGCCATGGGGCTCTTTAGCCTGGAAAAGCACAGGCTCAGGGGTGATCTGATGGCCACCTATAAGTTTATCATGGTTGACCACCAGGATCTGGGGGAACGTTTGTTCACCAGAGCACCCCAAGGGATGACGAGGTTGAACAGTCATAAACTACTGCAAGACCGTTTCAGGCTGGACATAAGGAAGAATTTCTTTACTGTCCGAGCCCCCAAGGTCTGGAACAGCCTGCCATTGGAGGTGGTTCAAGCACCTACATTGAACACCTTCAAGATCAAATTGGATGCTTATCTTGCTGGGATCCTATGACCCCCGCTGCCTTCCTGCCCTTTGGGCGGGCGGCTGGACTAGATAATCTTCCGAGGTCCCTTCTAGCCCTAATGTCTATGAAATCTATGAAATCTACATATGTAAGGATTACTTTATTTTACCCAAATGCTTAATGCAGGTGAATTGAGGGACTGATATGGAATCCATTATCTCATCTCACACTGACTGGTATGAAAAGACAACAACCAGGATGTTTTCAAATGACAGATTAAACCTTTCTAGGATACAGGTGCTTCACTCTCAGCTGCAGGAAAGTACCTTTCTTTATTTAGGACTTAAGGTACAGAGCCCTCTTCTGAAAGTAGGTACCTATTCCTTTTCTTTGGAGGAAAAAAAAACAGGTACAGGGAGCACTGTTCTGTTTTAAAACACAACTGAAAGAGGTGCTGTTTTCTGATTTCCATGGTTCAGTACCTAGAACACTTACCCAGAATGTAAAAGATCCAAGTTTTGTTATTGAATTCTTTTCTGTAAAATGAAACATCTTTAAAAGAAATATATGCTTTCTCTTGTATTCTGTCTTGCGAGGTGGGCAACTTGGGTGTCCCATATCCTGGCATTTGGGGTTGGTGGGAGGGTGGGACTAGTAAGCTGGCTACCTACCACATTTTACAAGAATTTTGTATTGTACCCAATCCAATAAGCATGCAATACAATTTCAGAGCAAGCACACAAGATTGTACACCTCAGGGAGGAAAGGTGGAGGAATATATCATTCCTAAATCTCAGTTAGGCTTTCATGAAGAAGGTGACAAGTTGATCACCCTTATGAAGAATGAAGCACGTTTGTGTATGTGCAAAAGGAGAACTTCAAGGAAACTTTAATTTTCTTATGGATTTTGAGTACTTTTAGATTTAGGCAACATCTCAGCAGGGGTCTTCAGGATTACTGTTTAGCTTATCTCAGTGTGACCCTGTATTTGGCCCTTAACTCTTACTCCATTCCCTATTCTGTAGTTTTCTCTACATATGATTTTTTTTCCCAGTAATGCTGTTGCAGTAAGTGCTAAATAAAGCCCATAGCAGTCAGAGTAATAAGTCCAAGCACTACATCAGAACAACCCCTTCTAATGGAAGGCTCAGGGTAACTTATTTCTCATTGTTTTTTCACAAATTGCCACAGTTGTCTCCAGGTTTGGGATTTTTTAATTCTGCAGGATGTCCAGTAGACTGGCCTCAGCTAAAACTACATAGCAAGAAGAATCTTTATTTTGGTAAATGGGAGAATTTCCTCCAGGTTAAGATATTAAATTGTTGGTGTTGATTTGGCAATGTTGTTTTATGCATTACTGTGATTTTTGTGGAGATGCAAAATAAAAAAAAAAGACACATCTCACTATTCCTTTCATGTTTCCTCAGGATATAAATCCTACTAGAATTAATTTCTGTGCATTGTTTAAGTAAGTTAATGATGGGAGGAAGAGTTCCCTGCTGATAAAGCTTGTATTATTAAGTATACTATTGTCACTTTGTATGGAAAATATTTGAAATGTAAAACTCTGATAGAGCTGCTACATACAGAAGAATCTCAAGCTTAAAGAGTAACATTCAGATAAATGCCCCTTTTGTTATTGTAAGCTAACTGCCTTACCTGTGGGCTTCTCCAAGCAGATTTGTGCTCCCTGAGAAGCTCCTCCACCAGTCCACACCAATAAAGCTATCTTTAAATTAACAAAACAAACAAGCAAAACTTTGTTGGCCTGTACTAGACACTGGAAGCAATGTCCCCTGTGGCTCTGTCATTTGCATAGCTATCTGGCCTCTCCCTATAGCCAGTGGTTCAGCCCACCACCAACCTCAGGCTCACAAATGTTCCATCACAGTTTTCTCCCCATTGCTTTTCTCTTTGGTGTTTTTAAGTTCCCAGTGAGCCACTATTCACAACTGCCCTACCCAGCAGAGCAGGCTGTCCCCTCCTAAGGGGAAAACCTGCCCTGTTACAATTATCTTTTTAGGCTAACAATATTCAGACACTTTCAAACCACTGTAGCTGGACTGCTGTAATCACGGGCACTATATCAGACCCATGTCAAAGTGTAGTTTCATCCTAACAGGAGAACTGTATGGACTTTAATTATAGGTAAATTTATTTTTTATCTCTAAGGCTTCTTGCAGACATTAAAAAATGCACTTTACCAGAAGCAGCAGTGTGTTACTTCAGCCTGGCTCTCTACAGCATCTGTAATGATTGGGCACTTCAGTGACCCTTTTTGGCACTTTTAGCTAAAGCCAATTTAATCAGCTATTAGATAAAAGTGCGAAAAATCCCCACCAAAGCACCTGATCTTTACAAAGATTAGGCAAACCAAGTTGAAGTAACATGCTGCCTCTTCTGGGCATGTCTGAGGCTTGGTGCAGGAACACACCAAGTTTAATATATAAAGCACTGCATTTGGTTTGGTTTTTTTATGTCTACAAACATCCTAAGGCCTTATTGAAGCCTGCTAAATTCAATGGATTAATTCTCCTCTTTGTCCTTTCATTCAGTTTTTGGTTCACGATGTTTCCCTTTTACAGATGCAGTTACCTGATGTATCTTCTCTGTACCTCTTTGTCTTGTGAACTTTCCATCTCATTCTAACTCTGAGATGAAAACATCTGTTCCTCCCCACCCTGTTAACTGCTTTTAATCTATTATCTATTATTTAACCACATAATTATATTATTTATAACTTTTATGTAAAACATCTTGGAATGCAGCTTGTATAAAATGTGCTATTCAAAATAAAATTGTTTTTCACTAAAGAACTGCCTTCATTTTTTTTTAATAATCATTTGATCTAGCCGTGATTTACTGAGCCACTAAGGTATCTTATTCTTGGTGATTTAAGGGATGCTGTGAAGTTAAAACTCATATAAACTCAAATTCTCAGCTAGTGTAAGCAGCAAAGCTCCTATGATATCAGTGGAACTCTGCCAATTTACACTAGCTCTATAGTATTTTTTAATGTCTTCTTTTATGTGTTAAAAATAACACCTTGTGTTATTAAAACACAAAGGTATTTTAAAATCTAATTCACTTGTTACAATCCATGCTGTTTAGTTTTTGTGCTTTACTAAATTTAGACAGGGTAAATTTAGAAATCATTTCTAAAATATTTCATTTTCCAGTTTTTATGCCTTCAGTTATGCAATGCTGCAGTGATTCCAGTATAGATAATGAACAGGAATACAAGATACATTTCTAATATAATGTGATTCAGAGGTTTACAAAACTCTTAAGTCAAACTAGAATCAGTGAGGATTTCCTATATATGTAAAAATACTATAGTTATCACTCTCCAACTTCCCAATAAGAAATACCAAGTCAAACGTAGCTTTGATAGCTTAAATTTTCAAGTTACTAATAACTGTGGGTGGCTTACTTTTTGTTATTTAATTTGAAACTCCCTTAAAGAGACCTGATTTCCTGGGAACAGATACCCAGATATTCTGAAAATCAGGCCTTTTAAACACATCCTAAAACGGACATTCAAAACTCCAAAATCACCAAATCTAGGTTAGGACTGATTCTGACAGTATACACATTTAATTCCTGGTTGGCAAGTATGGAAAATCTACATGAGGAGACCAATATTTATTATTTGTGCTCAAGATATATACAAGATGCTCACTAGGCTACTGGTATAAATGCTTCATCTTCAATCTTACTAAGGGCCCTGCCAGTTGGGATACTTAGCCATATTTTAATACAATGCCATATTAAAAGTTAGAACATATTCTGAGAGGTCACACAGTAATGCTTACTACAATCTCAGCCTGCTCTGGAGAGGGCTGCAGCCAGCTGCTGCTGGTGGCCTTGAACGAGCTTCGGTGAATGTCAGGCCCAGCCTCCACAGTTTTGAACAGGCCCCACTCCCATGCCAGGGATAGAAGCAGCAATCAGCTGACTGTCAGTCCCAGCTCCAATACCACACCACAGTATTGAACTCATATTATCTCTATGGAGCAGTCTGATGACAGCTGAAACCTAGGGCTGTACAAAGCTTTGGTCACTGATTCGATTCGGCAAAGATTCGGCCTGATTCAAAGGCCGAATCTCCGAATCTGAATTAAATCAGGAGACCCTTTAATCTCCCCAAATCCAATTGGAACCTTCCAAATCAATTTGGAGAGATTCAATGATTTGGACATAGACACAGCTTTATATGTTTTTTTTTACATACCTCAAGGTACCAGGCAGCTCGTGAATGCTGAGGTGGTGGGGTGGATGGAGGGTCCCACAGGAGTGTGGGGGGGTCCCCATTATGCTTGGTGGTGGACCTGGAAGTGGACCAGAAGCTCAGAGACTGGTGCCTCCTGGGTCTGGGGGGGCACCCAGCATCCCCCTGCAGCCGAGCGCCAAGCCGGGAGGGGGTGCAGGGGGGGCTCCCACACGCATTCAGCAGCAGATCTGGAAGTGGACTGGAAGCACTTTCGCTCCTGTGGGATGCTCCATCTGCCCCACCATCTCACCATTCATGAACCACACCTGGTACCTCAAGGGATGTAGAAAAAACATTTAAAGCTGTGTCTATGGTTGAATCGCTAATTCTTGGAATCAGCACCGAATCATCAGATTTGGATTCAGCTTAATAGAATTGGGACAATGATCTGAATCAATTAATTGAATCACTGTCCACCAATTTGGTCTGAATCCGAATTGAATACAGCCCTCTCCGCACACCCTTACTGAACACATTACTTAATATGATATGCAGGCTCTCCTCCCATGAAAAGTCATAGCTTTGTTACAATATGTGCCAGTTAGCATATGTTTTACTGTTTGAATATTCAGAAGCTCACATTTTGAGTGTAGCTACACATCCTAAGTATAACATGTGACATGTCCCTATAGTTGCTTAAGGATATTGCTGGATCAGTCAGGGATAGGAGTTCTAGATGTGGTAAATCTGAAGCTATAAACTAAGCATCTACATGATCCAGCTATCTATAGTAGCAAACCTGGGTCAGAATGAGGCTAAGCTGAACTGTAGAAAAGATTTTCTTTGTATTTTGCCTTGACCTTAAGCATAATAGTGCAATAGGTATGATTAGTAATATATTTCTTAGTATTTTTACTAAATTAATTATTTTTATTTTTGTAAGGCTAACCTAAATCCTTGCTGCTACATGCAGATGACTGACTATGAATTAAAGTTACAGCAGGCAGCCATAAATTACTCACCAGAAGCATATTAACTTTTTATTTAATACATACCATGGCATATCATCTTCATGTTTGAAGTGGGTTTATATCTCATCAGCCAAGTCAAATATATTTTAGCTTCTCTGCCACTAGAGAGATAGTTAATTATAATTTCAAGAAGGAGACAATACTGAAGAATAAATGAAACCTTGCACTGATGGTATACAGATGGTATGCAGATTTTTATATGTGACGTTCAAAGTATATTTCTGTGAGGGCAGCTATTGAAATATTAAAGCACCACCTTTATGGCACTGAAAAGGAACTCAAGATATCTGAATTCTATTTCTATCTGTGCTACTGACCTGCTGTAAACTTGGTCAAGTTACATGGAGCTAGATCACAAAAATATTTAAGCATATTAGTGCTGCAGGGTCTAATTCCCAGGTGCCTTGCTTCAGAAACCCTTGTTCCTAGTATGTTTAAGTACATGGGATAACTTAGGAGTGTGATCCACAAAAGCCAGTGCATTAAAGTTCTTTATATTAAGTATATATTATATATAAGTATATATAGCATGGAGACTGAAATGTGTGCCTCTTCACACTCTGCTGAGGGCATAAATTATTTGCCTATGCCTTTCAGGTTAGACCCTGATTCAGGATGAACAGGGTAATACCTAACTTGTGAACCTTAATGGAATTAAAAGCATCAGTACTTCTGAGCATGCCCAAAAGCAGATATTTGGACTATATATAGATTTACCTTTTGAGGGGCCAAATCTCAGCTGGATATCTGAATGCTACTGTAGTATAAATAATAGCAATAAGGATCAAATTTGTCAGTGGTACAAATCCACCAAAGCCAGGAATTGGTCATAAAATGGCTTTAGTCCATGTCATCTGGAATCCTAAAGTAATGTGTTATCATAAAACTTAGACTGTAATAACTGGGCACATCTACACATGCTATTAATTGGAAGTAGGCTTACTGTGCAGTAAAAATACTCTTGGAAATAGATTGCTTCCAGTAGGAGCATCCCAGTACATAGCTGCTTGCACCCTGCTCTGCCCCACTGCAGCCGCCAGGGTGATCTCCAGCCTCCCTCCCAGCCCAGGGGCTGGCAAGGGTCATAGGGTGGTCCCAGTGGACACGGGGCCAAGAAAGCTCAGCAGGCAGAACTCTCCTGCCCTGTTTGCATCCAAACACACAGCTGCCAGCAAGCCCCCTGCCAGGCAGAGGGTTTGGTGGGAGTTGTCCAGGGTGTGGGGTGGCTGCCAGCGAGTGTCCTGCTGGGGAGGGGGGCACAGGGCTCACTGGCAGCTGCCCTGCTTGGCACAGAGCCAGCTGCTCCAGGGAGAAGAGAGAGGCTGGGAATCCAGGCCTACCTGTCACCCAAAGCAGCCAGCTCTGCATCATATGCAGCTAGCTGCTCTGGGGAGTAAGAGGGGGCTGGGAGTCCAGCCCTTGCTTGTCCTCTTGAGCAGCCAGATCTATGTAGGGAGCAGGGAAATGGGGCAGAGAGGTTCCCAGTCCTGGCACTGATTGACTCCTAGCTCCTGGGAAGAGCCAGGGAGCTGAGCAGCACAAGGAGCCATAGCCAGAGAGTTCCCTGTCCCCTGTGACCCCTTGCTGGCTAGGCTGACTGGGAGCAAATTTGCTCCCAGCCAGTCTCTACATGTTTTACTGGGATCATCTATATGAGACACTACATTGCCGAGTCCTAACCATGACACCAGCACTACTGTGCAGTAGCAACGACCTGTGCACCATGAGGACTGGACAGTACTGGCAGGTACTACGCAGTCATCTAGTACTTGCTTTAGCATTTGCTTTAGCACTCACTTTAGGAAGTACTAAATGATTGCACAGTACTAACTGCACATTGGGGTACACATGTAGATGTACCCACTGTGCAGTATCTATGGTGCAGTAAGGCTGTGGGAAATTTTGATGGGTTTTTCATTTCAAAGCTGTTTCAACATGTTTTGAGCTTGAAACAGTGAAATTGAAATGAAACAAGGACAATCAAAAAATTTCAGAAGTTTTGAGGCAGGGCTTGCTGGGGAAGTGATCAGACAGCTGGAGAACTGAACAAGGAACTGGGGGAAAGTTCAGATCCCTGAACAATTCCCCAGGTCCCAGTTGGATTCCCCAACTCCCTGACCTTTCCCCCAGCTCACTGATTGCTTCCCCCAGATCTTTCCAGTGGGGCATCAGTGCCAACTGCAATGGGAAGACTGTGGGTTGAGGGGCTGTGCCAGGGTCTTCCCTACAGAGCTCAGCCTGGTGGTGAGACAGCCAGTGGTGGAGCTACTTGGAGCACAGCCCTGGCTCTGAGCACAGCCCTGGCTAGTAGCTTTCCCCTACCTCCTGCCCCTCCTGCCACCAGGCTTAGCTCTGTGGGGCTGGCAGAGCTGCAAAGAGTGCAGCCCAGTAGCAGGACACAGGGGCGGTCCAAGGCTGCACTCCAAGTAGCTTCACCAGCCCCATGGAGCTCAGCCCAGCAGTGGGAGGTGGCGGGAGAGCCAGTGGCAAAGCCACTCCAAGCACAGCCCTGACTCCAAGCACAACCCTGGCAAGCACAGCCCACTGGTGAGAGGCTCCACAGCCCCAAAGACCTGAGCCTGGTGTGGGAGGCAGTGAAGATCCAGTGGCAGAGCTGCTCTGAGCACAGTCCAGGCTCCAAGTGCAGCCCTGGAGAGCACAGCCCAGTGACTGGAGGCTCTGCAGCCCCTCAGAGCTTAGTCTGGTGTCAGGAGGCTACGGGAGGCAGCAGAGAGCCAGTGGCAGAGTCACTCAGAGAGGAGCTGTGGCTCTGAGCACAGCGCTGGTCAGTGGCTCTCCCCCACCTCCTGCCACCAGACTCAGCTCTGTGGGGCTGGTGGAGCCACTTGGAGTGCAGCCCAACAGCAGAAAGCAGGGAGATCCAGGGCTGTGCTCTGAGTAGCTCTGCCAGCCCCACAGAGCTCAACCTGCCCTCCCAGTGCTGCCACCAAGTTCTGGGAAGAGCCCAGTCCTGTCCCTGCTGCAGCCCCAGGAGCAGTGGACACTGACTGCCTGCAACCACTGAGCTGCATCCTGCTCTGAACCCCCTGCAGTGCAGCCCATCGGTTGGAGGCAGGCAGTATCCACTGCTCCCAGAGCTGCAGCAGAGGCAGCACCAGGCTCTCCCTGATACTTGGGCCAGGCCATCCCAAATGGAAGGGGGGCCAATGGAAGGGGGACTGCTGCCACCCCAAAATTCACTGTGACCTCCCCCCACCCTCCTAGCACTGCCACAGAGCATGGGCCTCCCAGGGGGTGTGGGCCCCCAGATCTGCATGCGGGATGACAGGAGTTTGCTACTGCTATCTAGGACCAGTAGCAGTCTTCCCAGTGCTGGGTACAGGCTGTGCCCAGTGCTGGTCTCAGGCAGCAGTGGCAGCCTCCTGTTATCCCATGCACAGATCCATGGGCCCACACCCCCAGGAGAAGTCCAGCACAGCCCCACAGTCCTTCTGGGGGTGTGGGCTGCCAGATCTGTGCATAGGATGACAGCAGGATGCCACTGCCAGCAAGTGATTGGAGTTTTGCTTTAAAATGTTTGAAGTGCAATTTCACAAAAATCCTTGCATCTACCTTTTTGAAGCGTGGCAGTCATCGTACCCTTAAAAGTGGGCATCCCTGAAATCTTCATCTGAATCAGGCAAGAAATGACAAAGTTACAGGCATTGTCATGATTCCTCAATATAGCCTAAGGGTAAAACGTCAAAACACATAGAAACAACGAAACAGTTTCAACAAAACAAAATGGAACAGTGCTCCAAAAAGAAATGAAATGATGAAACAAAACACTGTCCCTTCAAATGGTGAAATGGAAGTCAAAATGAAATGCTGCTGCTTTGCACAGCTCTACTGCACAGTTAGTTTGCTATCTGTATTTATAGGTAGTAGCTAACTGCACAGTAGGCCTGTGCAAAGCAGCTAGTATATGCTTTGGATTCAGATTCATCCAATTCAGGGGACAGTGATTCAATCTGGTGATTCAAATGACTGTCCTGAATTGATTCAAATCAGCCAAATCTCCAAATCACACAGGTCCCAGCCCCCGCCCACTCTCCCAGCCCCGCCAACCCCAGCTCCTGGCTCCTTGAAAAAAAATAAAGCTCCCACTCACCAGCTGCTGCCCGGGAGAGGGTGATCCCTGCTGCCCCCCGCTGCCTCCCACTGCATGGGGAGCTCTGCCAAACCCCCACAACTCTCCCCCTGCACTGTCCCAGCCCCCCCCTCCCCATGGCTGCCTCACCCACAGTCCATACCAATCTGACCGTGGCATAAAATCCTTTCCTGACCCAAAATA
>NW_017729027.1:23528629-23559654 GCF_001723915.1 Gavialis gangeticus | reverse complement strand
CACCCCAGCTCCCAATCCTTTAAGAAAAAAAAAACAAAAGAAGCCCTGACTCACCTGTTCCTGCCAGGCATGGAGATGATCCCCACTGCCACCCACTGCCCCGTACTATGTGGAGGGCTCTACATGAGCCCCCCAAAGCCCTGAGGCTGCTGTAGCAGCCAGTGAGGTCAGGGGGGGCGTTTTTTTTATTTCTTAAGGGGCCAGGAGCTGTGGCAGGCAGGGCAGCCATGGGAGGCTGAGAGAGCAGGGGAGGGTTGGGGGGCTTATGGCAGAGCACCCCACGTGGCATGGGGCAGTGGGGGGGGCAGCAGGGATTGCCCCCTGGACCAGGCAGCACCTGAGTGGGAGCTGTTTTTTTAAAGGGCCAAGAGCTGGGGCGGGCAAGGCAGCCATGGAGGTCTGCGGGAGTGGGGGGGAGGCTCTCAGAGGTGCTGGGGAAGCAGACAGAGAATGGGGCCTTCACTCCTCTGCCCCCCCCCCTCTGCCCCCTTACTTACCAGCTCAGAGTCAGGTCTAGCTCCCTGCTGCAGTGGGTGGGCACTGCCTGAATTGCTGAAGCTCTCCAAATCTTTTCCAAATTGATTCAGAGAGCTTTGAATCAATTCAAACCTTTTAATTAGTCTCCTGATTTGATTTGGATTTGGAGATTTGGCCACCGAATCAGGCTGAATCTCCTCTGAATCCAAACAGCACCCGAAGCTTCTCACAGCCCTACTGCACAGTAGACTGATTTTCTGTTTAATAAATATGAGCATGTGTAGACAGCGACACTTTACTATGCAGTAGACTAACCTACTGTGCAGTAAAACATCTCATGTAGGCACTCTCACTAAGTCTTAATTAATGCCACCTTAAAATATAACATCTAAAGTGATATATGTGGGAGCACCATGACTACAAAATTAATTTAGTTAGATCAGTGCTTTTGCAATGAATATAAAATGAATCCATCATGACAGGACACTTAAAGTAAATTGTTGCCAAATATTTCAGAACCTGACTAAATGCAGTGAGTAAACTATTTAGTTTTTTAGGACTCAGATATCCAGCATAACTATTCCTCCAAATCCATACACCATAATTATTTGTTCTTATTATGGTATTTAATTATTTATTATGGTTAGAGATTTCTCAGCTAAAACAAGGGTGCCATTCTATATTCTGTATGAATACACCTAGCAAGAGTGATTCCCTGACCAGCTTCTAATGTATATTAAAGATGGAGGGCTTAGGCAGAACAAGTTAAGTAATTTTTCAGAGGTCACTCAGCATACCTGTGGAGGTGCCAAGGAATGAACCTTATTCTCCTTAATCCCAGTACAGTTCCTTAGCCACAAAATTGTAATACAATGTGAACTCAAATGATAATTTCCCCTATTATTTTTTCACATTGTAGTGCTTTGCAAAGTAATGCAAAAGGAAGAAAACCATCTCTTTCTTTCAGAGTGGCACATTTAAAAGACTAAATGGATGTTGCTTTTGTTTGTTTCCTAGTCACAAAATTGCTCATGAATTGATTAGAATCTTTTACAGACAAGTCTCAATTTTGACTGAAGAATTATAAAACTCTGATAACAGGGATTGGCATAGCAAACTTTGACACAAGCTTAATTTCACTGGCACTGAAAGAAGCATAGCCTTCACTAATGGTTGTCAACTGAAACTAGATTTACTTTGCTCTCATTGTAATTGTATCTTAAAGCCCAAGCACAACTATCATTAGGTCTGTGAAAATGAGTTTTAATACAAAGAGAACACAATGTCAAAAAGGCATCACAACATTTAATTTTGAATGGACAATCTGTGTTCAAACAGCAGCCCTGGACTGGAATTAACACGGGTGCTCTAAATCAGAATTAAAAAAACATTAAAAGAGGTGTCTGAGAAAGTTTTCACAGTATTTACCTGTGCTATATCTAATTCCACAACAGCACTTTTTAGGGAGAGTTTGCAAAAGCACCTCTATATCACCTCAGACCATACCCCCTGCAATACTACAAGTTCATATTTTTTTTGCAGAACTTGAGGAATATGAAGTCACAGATTTCTGCATGCCAGAAGAATTAACATTACTCATGTGTAAAAAGAATGCTGTTGCAAATGTGAAATCTAAGTGCTTTTGTCTGAGTGTGTATATAAAATTATACAAATAGAACAGTCAGGCAAATCTAAACATTAGGGCTGTGGGAAGCATCAGTCCCTGATTCAATTCAGCGGAGATTTCAGCCCAATTCAGTGACCAAATCTTTGAATTGAATCAGAGGACTCTTTAATCTCTCTGAACTGAATCGAACCCTAAGAAACAATTCAGAGAGATTTGGAAAGAGTAGGAGATTCAAATGTAGATGCAGCTTTAAATGTTTTTTCTACATACCTGTAAATAGCAAGGGCTCATGATCACTGAAATGCTGGGGTGAATCGAGTGTCCCACAGGAGCATGGGGGGCTCCCAGGTGTGTGCTTAGCAGCAGACCTGGAAGTGGACCAGAAGCAGTTCTGGTCCACTTCTGGGTCTGATGGGGAGTGCACAGACCCCCCCCCCTGCACCAACCTCCATCTCAGTGACTGGTGCCTCCTGGGTCTAGGGAGCAAGGTTCCTCTGCAGCTGATTGTCGAGTCTGGGAGGCATGGGGTGGGGGGCATGGGGAGGCCCCGTGCACACACCCTGGTGGACCCAGACGCAGACTGGAAGTACTTCTGGTCCACTTCTGGGTTCACCACTGAGCATGTGGATCCCCCCCACCACTCCTATGGGATACTCCATGTGCCCCAGCATCACAGTAATCATAAGACACACCTGCTACCTCAAGGTATGCAGAAATTTTTTTTAAAGCTGAGTCTATGTCCGAATCACTGACTCGCCAAATCAGCATCGAATCTTCAGATTTGGATTTGGCCAAATTGAATCAGGGACAGTGATCCAAATCAAGTAATCAAATCATTGTCACTGATGCAGGCTGAATCCAAATCCAAATCAAATAGGGCCCGCTTTGCACACCCCAACTAAACATCTTACTTAGAAGCCAGCTTGAATAAATTGGATTTATGTACAATACAAAATTTAAAATATATTGTTATTTTTACTTATTTTTTCTGATTTGTCAACTTTTCTATTGCTTAACATGGGTAGTGGTCTATATGCATAAGAGCCACTTACATTTTATCTCTATTCCTGACTCTTGCTAGTTTGGTTACTCTTTCTGTTCTACATCTAAATCCCAAACTCTAACTGGTAACTGAATTAATAACTACTAAATAAGGCAACATCTTCTTAGTGTGTAACTTGCCAAAAAGTCAATGTGCTCATATTTTACATTATCATATTAAAAATGAGCTTTTAAAAACTACAGCATCTGATTTAAAAGTGGTAGCTCCAAAACACTGACTAGTGATTACTAACATGAATAATTTTCATTGGAAAGCCAATTTTTAGGACCTTAAAATCTTGATCACTACAGAAATAAGAACTTAGTCCTGCTATCATTTGAAACCAATATCAACTTTCTTTGACATTAATGGGAGTAGGATCAGGGCCTAAATCTCCCACTTAAGAGATTAGCTGGGTTTCAGGAGCTCCTTTGTGGGATAGATAATAAAGCTGAAGTGATTCTAAAAGACTGCAGGGAGCTGAATTCTGAATCACTGACTTAGAAAATATTGCCTTTGGGCATGGCACACTTTGTGCTAGTTTGGTTAAGGAGAATAAATCTTTGGTAAATAAAATGGATATGTTTGAAAATTGAGCAAGAGGAACAAATTTACTCATAACTAGATTCTCAGAAGAAACTAAAAAGGGAAAACTGGTGATCTCCTTTGCTCAATGGCTTAGTGAGTCATTGGCTCCACAAATTTCTCCTGAATCCCTTTCTTATTCTTGCTGGAATATTAACTCTTGGAAAAAGTTCCTTATTGTTAAAACTACTCAGATACTTATTGTAATTAATTTAGGCATTCTGTTATAGGCATTATGTATGTACACATATGGAGACAAATCTAGAGGGGATTCAGTGGCATAGACCCCCACCTTTTGGACATTGGGAACTTTTTGGGGGTTTGTGGAAGGGGGCCACATGCCCGCTCCCCCACCCCCTGCAGTGCATGGCTCCTGTTCAAAGGCATGCACTAGCTGGGAGGGGCAGGCTGGGCTGGGTCACATTGGGCCCATTCTCCATGGCCCGCTTGTAGGCACAGCCCTGCAGCCATGCATCACCACCTGACCATCATGGAAAACAGATCTGGCCTGATGAGACTCGGCCTGGCCCGGCCAATTCAGCTGTCACATGCCTTTGGACAGTGCTGTGCATCCCAGTCTTGTCCAAAGGCACGCTAGCAGGCCATGCTGGGCTGGGTCGGGTTGGGTCAGGCAAGGACCATTCTCCCTGCACAGACTGTGGGTCAGGCAGTGCTGCAGAGGGCACAGCCCAGCTGGCTGCTGCTGCCAGTGCTAGGGGTGTGCACTGCAGGGGGTGGGGGAAGGCAGGTGTGCAGTGCCCTCCCTCAAACACCCTCACAAACCCCCCATCCCGCACACATCCCACACCACCCCTCACCCCTGACAAGCCCCACACAACCCAAATCCCCCTACAGCCCCTGCCACTCCCCACATCCTCCCCACACCCCACCCCAGAAACCACTGAGCCCTAGCCCCTGCTTACCTGGGACAGCACCCGGGGCAAGGTCACACCACAGTTTTGCCCCACTTCTGTTTTCCCTGCACACAAAGGGAGCCTGCTAGGGCAGCAGAAACACCATAGAGATGCTCTGGCCAGATGACAGAGCATCTCTGGAAGTTCCATCCCTGTCTTGCCTAAGGTCATGCTGCAGAACCATGCCCTGTGCCACTTTTTTTTCCAAGTGTTGGATTTTTTTTTAATACCGGGAAATTCAGGTATCAAATTTAGAGCTGGCCCTGCAAATATGCAGCATGAGGAACATTTTTTTCATTCTCAGCATCTTAAACTGGCTTGAGATACCACAAGAGGCATAGGCACACTCATCTGGATGTGCCCACTATGTCTCTCACAGGGTTAATTGCTTTGCTGATCCCTTTTCAGCTGCCTTTACTTCTGAGCAATGTCCTCTCCTTTTTTCCCCCTTTCCCTATGAGTTGTATTTAAATTACTTTATGCTTATTGCAAGTCTTTTCATCATTTCTGATGAAATAGGTTGTATGCTACAACAGCTCATGCCTCTCTGAATGAATTAGTCTCTAAGGTGCCACCCTACCCTGCTTCTGCCTATATTCCATAGTCCATGTACTCCAGCATTTTTTACAATAAAAGCTCTACTATATGTAAAGGAGCTGTCAAATGATTGATTTTGACAGCTATTTTGACTTTAGTATTAGGGCTGTGTGAAACTTCAGTTGCTGATTCAATTTGGTGGACATTCAGCCCGATTCAAAGGCTGACTCTCCAAATTGAATCAGGAAACCCTTTCATCTCTCTGAATTGAATTGGAACCCTCTAAATCGATTCGGACAGATTCGGAGAGATTCAATTATTTGGACACAGATACAGCTTTTAATGTTTTTTCTACATACCTCGAGGTACCAGGTGGCTCATGAATGCTGAGATGGTGGGGCAGATGGAGCATCCCATGGGAGCATGGGGGGTCCCCAGTGTGCTTGGTGGCAAGACCTGGAAGTGGACTGGAAGTACTTCCAGTCGACTTCTGTGTCTGCCATTGAACATGCAGGGGCCCCCGCACTCCTACGGCATGTTCCATCTGTCCCACCATCTCAGAGTTCAGGAGCCATGCCTGGTACCTTGAGGCAAGTAAAAGAAACATTTAAAGCTGTGTCTGTGGCCAAATTGCTGATTCTCTGAATCAGCATCAAATCTTCAGTTTCAGATTCAGTTGAATCTAATCAGAACAGTAAGCTGAATCAACAAATCAAATCACTGTCCCCCAATTCAGGCTGAACTCAAATCTGAATTGAATACAGTCAATTTCACACAACCCTATTTAGCATGAATATTCTTGAAAGTTAGTGCTTTTTAGTAAAGCTCCAGCTTCTGAAATCATATGTACTTACTTTTCTCTCTCTCCTCTTTTTAAAGCAAGTTTGAAAGCCTAATTCTTATGGAGAAAAGCTTTACAGTGGACACTCTAAAGAGTCTCAAAAAGAAAAAAACCTCAAATATTCCTTCTATTTAAACTTTCAAGATTTTGCAGCTTCTAATTCCTGATTTTTTGTGTTTGGGATTGAAGTACTAGTGGCAGGGGGTTCTCCCCCTTACAAATTTATAAGAGGGAATGAAAGGATACTTAAGTTTAAATTCATAAATGGTTTTTAATTTTATTATGTGGAAAATTAATCAGAAGAAATGCTTACCCTGATTTATTATCAAAAAGATTTGATAATTTAGCAAGATTCTACGGTGCATTAGAATTCTTTTATAACTGGTCACTAGCAGAGTTTTTCCTTTTAACTCAAGTTTAAATATTTGGATTTGTATATGAATAGGCATGAGATGGTTTGCCTACATAAAATTCATTGGCAGTTCTCGTACCTTAAAAATGATCAACTTCCACATTAGGATACATGGCATCTCTTTAGATACTGGAAGGGGAAAGAGGTCAGTATCTTTACAGCTAGGGACAGACATGCAAAAAGACTGAGCCTGAATTGATTCAATCTTTGCAGATTAGTCTAATCTGCCTAGGCTGAATCAGTTTGTAACTGCCGACATCCCCTCCAGACTGAATAAATACAGGCACATGCCTGCAGTGACTTAGGCTAAAAGCCAGGGGGTGCTACAGCAGTTCTCCTCCCCTTCCAAGAGCTGACCTGAGGAGGGGTGTGGCCAGGCCCTGGCAGGATGCTCTGATTAGGGAGGGGTCACCTTGTCAGCAAGGGAGCCAGCAGCGATTTACACAACATTTAGCTCCACAACAGGAAGCATTTTATCAGCCCATCAACAAAACAGAAGGATCTCTCATTAGTTCAAGCTCTTCTTAAACAACTTGTTCCAAAGAAGGAACAGAGGGATATTACCAGCTTTCTGTTGAATAGCTCCAAAAAAACCCCTAAGTGGCACTGTACTGTCTGCCTTTGTCCTGTCTGCCACAACACTGACTGTAGCCATCATGTGGTATGCTAGCTAATGCTGAGAGGTGTCTATGTAAGGCAGAGGGGAGGGTGGAATCCATGCTTGAGCAGGGAGTTGGATGGGGGAGGGCAGGAGGAATTCAGACAGCTGCCCTGTACCTGAAGTCTCTGTCAGAGCTGCAGCCAAGGAGCAGAGGGGAGGGGCCATCCCAGCTCTCTGGAGTACAGAACCCAGCCCAGCCCAGAGAGCATGCCAGGATGTTGAGGGACTCTGATTTAACTTAAACCAGGAAGGAGTCTGAGACAGACATTGTGTAAACCAGTTTGACCCAAATCAATTAAGTCAGATACTACATTCAACCTGGTTTATCTCAAACCAGTTTCAGGCATTTTCAAACCAGTTTATATGCACTGAACATCCTTTCTGTTACTGGTTTAAACTGGTATCTGATAACTTAAACTGGTTTATGTGTAATGTCTGTCCCTAGCCAAGAGGAAGTCACCACAGTGCACCTTGGGGGGATATAGTTCAGGTGCTGCATGCAGCAGTTTACTGTTGAACTAACTTAAAACTGACTTTTTAATTTGACAAACCAAAATGATTTATTTCTATTGAGGAAAATCAAAACAATTTGTTTTTATTAAATAAAGAAAATGTTAAATTACATATGCAAAATGACAAAACACCTGTATTGTAATGTGAATGCAATATGTACAACAGCAGGTGGAACAAAGGGGCAGTCTGCAGAGCTGTGATAGCTGTTACTTTGGACTGCAACTCCCAGAAACCCCAAGGAGCTGGGGAGCAAGGGGAAAAGGTAGAGGAAGCTTGAGACTGCAGTAAGGGGAAGAGAAAGTGGCATGCACATGGAATCTGGTCAGCCCTACACTGAGGAGTGCACAGTGGAGCTGGAGATTTCACTCACTGTGTCAGCCACACCTGCAGACTGAAGGAACTGGAGTCAGACTTGGGGGAAGCTGCAGGCATTTAAGGCTGTGTGTAGAGAAAACAAGGGGTTTGTGTGCATGACACTTTAAAGTGGGCTAAATGCTTTTGCACCTCTTTGATAGTGTCAGTGTTTGCACGCGTTGGCAGGGTATTGCACATTAATTCCAGCGTTTGTAGGAATTCAGCAGTGTAATGCACCTTAAATGACTTGGGGCACAACAAACTAAAACTCCTCCTCTGAGTTTTAATTTGCTGCCCCTACAGCCACGCAGTGAAGCACCAGGCTCCATGCAGCTCTTCGCCTCTGCAGGAAGCCCTGCAGGCAGCCTGACAGCAGCCCAGGATAGCAGTCTTCACCCAACAAAAGCGGGAAGCCTGATCTTTTTTTTTTCCCCCGGAGCCTGCCTGAGCTGCATGGGAGCCTGGTGCTTCCCTCTGTGGCTGCAGTGCCTCCTGGGAACACCCAAGCCAGGTTCCTGTGGGCAGGTGCCACCTTGGGGGGGTGGGGTTGCCACTGCTGCAGAGGGAAGCACCAGGTCCCCCACCTGCAGCCCAGGGACCACTCAGCCTCCCAGCAGCTCACCCTCCTCTCCCTGCCACCGGAGAGTCTGGTAAGTCAGGTGTGTGCATGACACAGAGGTTAATCGGCCCTAAATTGAAGCAGTGTTTTTAAAAACCCAGTGCTTCAATTTAGGTTCTCCATTTTGTCTACACATGCCTTAAGGGACTAAAAGCTTGTTTAGGGACACCTCCAGAGGTGTGTGGGGAGGAAGTTAAGGTGCAGAGTATACGTTACCAGTCCAGTGCTGATGTTTCTTTATCTTGTATTTGTTCCCTTCCTTTAGCCCATTCTTTTGTGACCCTAACCCCTATGATTTTTTGTATAAAATTGGGAACTCCCCCTTCCTTTTTGTGCCAGTTTCTGAGGATGCAGATAATTCCTTCCAGAAATTCTCACTTTCACTCAGTGCTTAGACCTCTTCCCAAGAGAGCAAAAGTAACTTAAACAATTCCTAGCATAAGCAATTTTCAGACTTGCCTCTGCTAGGGATTTCTATCTTACAACTGCTCTATCCTAGACCTTAGGTCTCTCTGTTGAAAACATCTGCTATTGCCTTTTTATTGGTGGTATTTAATGATACACATGTGCCTCATTAAGACAGCAGAAATGAAATCTAGTAGGGTTTCTGTACAGGAAAAACAGGAGAATCCTTCCAGTCTGTTAAAATGTTCCTATGGTCAAGAGTGTAAAAAATGCAGTTCTTGTACTTTACCATATCTTTTCAAAAGAAACACTCTCTTAACAGCATTGGTGAGAATCTTTCAGGAAAAAGTCAATTCTAAATGAGAAACAGATGTGATTAAAATGCCTGCTTCCAAATATGATGAATTAGAAGAGAGGGAAATATGGAGTGAAATAATACATTCAGAATTGCCCACATCATAACACACAGAATTCATGAATTTGCTGGTTAGCTAAATGCACTCCTATTAAAGTACACATTCATTCTTTTATAATATGTTAATTACAAATTCCTTGTGGGTAATGATAAGTACAAATTATAAAGGTTGGATTTACAATTTAAGAAAATAAAAAACCCAAGACCAGAGTTTGTCTTGTTATTTAGCAGTTAATTTTTGACATTTTTCTCATTTACCAATAATGAAAAAGAAACACCTGTACGCCCTAATTAGAATTAAAGAATTTCTCTTTCCTTTTCTTTCCATATTTTCTTATATTTGCTTCACAACAATGACAAAAATCGCATATTAATATGTTCACTCTCTTACAAATCTAGGAACCTTGTACACAGTCTGAGCTTTCCATAGTGACTTGATGCAGACTTGTTACTTGCTGTTGCCTCAAAAATGCCTAGGCTGCAAGAGGAAGCAAAGGCCACTCTCCCTTGTTCTATACCCTTTCACATGGCCTTACAGGGGATCCATACCCCTTCACTCTCCAGCATACAAAACACCTTCATGCAGAACCTCAAATGTAGTCCTTCTACACACAAAGATAATAGAACTGCACCACTTGCCAACAGATACAGAGGTGAAGACTCTTGTGCTTAAATGCTGGACATTGTATTGTGGCTTTTAAATCACAACCTTGAGTGTGTTTGGAAAGAGGGAAAGACTTAAAGAATTAGGGGCAAAAAATGATTTGAAGATTGCTTCAGGCTAAGCAACAGTTTTTCCTACCCAAGTGCAGGGGAGGTTAGACCCGATGATCTGTAAGGTCTCTTCCAGCCCCAAACAGCTATTAATTCAGTATACATCCTTCGTGTTCTGGCCCAGTAGAGCGGGGATCACAGGCAAAAATATCCATTCTTGTGCCAGGGAACCCCAACCGCATTAACTGAGGGAGAGTACACTTTTGCAGCCACAGGTGCAGACTGCTACAACAGCCAACCCTGAAAAAAAGTCCAGCCTTGCGGCCTGCTAAGACCCTTGGGAAGGCTGAAGGGCAAGAACAGTCCAACAATTTGTTAGGTTGAGTAGGAAATGGTGGGCACATCTCCAAGGGCAGTGGTCAGCTGACAAGAAGTGCCAGGGCGTGGCCATATATAAGCCCACTATCCATGCTGGGTCAGGCCATCCAGACCTGCAGGCTTCAGGAGAAGGAATGAGGAGGCACAGCAGGCTGCCAGGGGAAAGGTGCTGGGGGAATTGAGGCCACTCCTGTAAGCTAACAATGCTTATAGCCCTGAGAGTGCTGAGCTTGAGTTAGAACCAGATGGTGAACCTTTTGGGTTCTGGTTTTCTTTTCTTTATTTAAATTTGTGACATGAGGACCAGATTATGGATGCAGGAGAGATTTGGAGGCCATGGAGCAGGGTGCCAGGAGTACTCTTTGCTTGTGAGACTAGCTTTGGTCAGAGACATGTGGAGCTGGGTCCTAGGAGCCCAGAGTCTGAGGCAGTGGACCAGAGCTGAGGGGGGCTTAGCCATATAAAAAAGATAGACACCAAGAAGGCTGAAGCCCAGACAAAGGTTTGGGGCCTGAGGGGCCCAGTGTCTATTTGGGACTGAGAGATCCCCTACAATGGGGTAAATAAGTCACCTGTGAGGTCTGGACATGATTATGAGGACAGCTGGAGGTCACAATTCTAGCCCCTAAGGCAACTAAAATCTGCTTAAAGAGGGAGTACACTCCTGGGGTAAGGCACCAAGGAATTGGCTACCCCAGCCCCTACAAGCAACCTCCCCCTCATATATGCAACACCAAGTAATATCATGTGAGAGACTGGAGGTGAAGGAGGCCTAGGAATGTGGGCAGGATAGTCTGGCTGCTAGGAATGCCAGACTCTGGGGAGGGAGTCAGAATATGTGAGCCTGTCCCTGCACATTTTCTTTGTTGGGGCTGAACAGCAACTGAGTAGGTTCTGAGTTAACTCTAGCAGATGGACTGTTACAAAGATGTCCCATGTATCCATATGAAAAATATTTCTTCTTTCCCCTTTTTCCCTGCACCATCAAGCAAAGGTATTTCACATTCAAGCTTTGAGGATGTTTGAATTCAACTAGGCTCAGTTTTTCTTCAAAGAGTTGTTCAAGTCCCAGGTCTACTACATCTGGTTTTACCCTTTCTTGGTTATCTTACATTAATGCTGCTAGAGTGGTTGGTTGTTGAAAGGTGAGGGGGGAAAAATCATATTTTCTCACATATAGCACAGTCCAGAATATAATATACACCCTGTGTCTTAAAAACAGAATGAAGAAATAAAGATCCTACTTTGTTGTACAGGTGATTAACTGAGTTGCTGAAGCTAGGAATGAAGCCTGCTCCTGGGCCTGCTGTCAGCCCTGCATGCTGGATGGGGCCCATGGACTGTCCCCTGTACACTAGGTTTGTGGCTGCATGCTGGATCCCACCACATGCACCACATTTGGTCTCAGACTGATGCTGTGAGATGGCCCTAGCCAGTATACTAGATATGGGGCCAGGTGCCAGGTCTGAGGCCATGTCCTGGGTCCAACCAAACACAAGGAGTATGGGGCCAGGCACTGGGTCCAACCCAACATACCATGAGCTCCCACAAACTAACCCCATGCACTGGCCTGATCCAGTATACAGGGTCTGGCACTACATGCTGGATCTCAGGCCTCATGTTGAGTCTGATCCCATGTCAGGTCTGGGGCCACGCACTGGGTCCAACCCTGCACACAGTGTGTGGAGCTGTCTGCTAGGTCTGAGGTCATACATTGCCTGGGCTGTGATCTGGCATGTAAGGACATGTCTTCTGGCCACAGGGTTCCCCAGAAATTTGTTAGTGAGGTAACAGTGGATCCCAAAGCCACCACAATTAATGTTGCCTCCATTCTACCACCGCCAAATTTCTAGATGTGTGTGAATCCATATTTCTCACTTATATACACATGCCAAATGTACTCCAGCTGGTTTTGGGTGAAAAGGTGTGTTTTATGTGAAAAAAATATGGTATTACATTATTTTTATAAACTCTTTTTTCATAGTCTATATTCTGATTAAAAAGCTGTATATTCAGCACAATGCAATCAGAAAGTCACATATCTCATTTGAGCCACATTTCACTGCAGAAGTCCTTCAGAGGTTAGTAGTTCATCTCTTCATTTTCTTTAGTGACAGTTATTTCCCTGACTAATATCACTTGTCTCCAATCGGCCATCAGTATCATCCACATTTCATCATTTCTCCCACAATGTGACCTCCCTATTGCCACGTACGGTTTTTCCAGTCTAAGGATGTTAGTCACCTTGGTTTTTTCTTATGCCAATTTATTTGTTTCTTGTCTCTGTCTCTTCAACTGATACCAAGTACGTAACTGTTCCTGTTTAATTTTCTTTCTTTAAATTCAGTTCAGTCTTCTTGGAGAATTATGCTGGGTTTTTTTACTATGTGTATCAATGACTAGGGCCAGACAGACAGGCAGCAGTGTCATGGGTAATACATTTTGAGAGGCCCCAAAATTATGTCTAACTCAGTTTATCAAAACTGATTGTTCATGTATGCCATCACTCAGGTTCTGGTCCTCCCAGTCCACTCCACTTTTTGTCTGGTAGTCAGAAATCAGCTTTATCATATTAATCTACTTTTATCTCCCACATTTCCTTCTGATATTATCTGTAATGTTTCCATTGTTAACATAATCCCTGTATTACAGTGAAAATACACAGTTCTCTTGAGGGATCTTCTAAAATATTGACGTGTTGCCTAGCTAAAATTTTGAAAATATTGATTAATCTCTGAAGTACAATACTGGTATCAGGCATCACAATGCTAAATCAACCTACATCTAAATACATGGATGTTTATTTTTGCCCTTTAGTAAATTATCCCCATATAGGAAACTTCATAAATGTTCTAAAAACATTTAGTTGATCAACTGAAGTGAAACTTCTTTTGGGAGGCAGACTTTACATGGATTTTAGTTCTCATGCTAAAATAGTTGCATATTGAGGACTTATCCAAGGCACCTTTACAAAGGAAAAAAAGTTAATAAAGCTCCTGCTACAGGAAATTAAAACTTTCTATATAAATGGAAAATACATACATAGAGGTCTAGTTCCAATAAGACTTAGGAATCTATAGATAGGCATTGCTTCGGTAAAATATTTGATTCTTAGCCCCAGAGTGGAATAAGGTTCCATATATATTGCTTAGAGAGAAGTATGAACCTCAGAAGCATAATCTAAACTTTGCACAAGATTCGGCGGGAACTTCCTAATTGGTAATGCTAAGCATAGGTTAGTGTTTGATATCCCAGCCCTTGAAGAAATTAGGCAGCTGAGTCAAGACTGGAATAGAGAAGTCCTAGTCATACAGGGCTTTGTCTATACTGCTTCAATGATGCATTCTATGACTGGGAAGCCTGAGCACAGCCTACCTATCTGCAGGCACATCCCAAATCTGCATCTTTATTTTCTAGAAGATTACCCCACTGATTATCAAAGGGAAACCTGACTCTGTGATCTAATTGATAAAGTAGTTGTGCAGGGGAGAAGGGTGTCTTCATCACCAGCTCCAACTTCTTGCATTCCTAGTCCATTTTACATTAACAGCCATTGGATTTTTTTTTTTTTTTTTGGATGGGGGAGAGGCAGAGCAGAAAGAAAGAAACCTGGGAGCAATGTGATGAGAGCACAAGACTCACCTCTCCCAGATTAGCTCTCTAGCAACTAAGCTACACAGTTACTTTTGCTCTGCTTCTTCTCTTACAAATCCTGCCTTCCTGCTGCACAGAGGTGAATATTCAGTAGGAGGGATAGATTCTCACCAGCCTGAATGCAGTATAGTCTGGGTTAGAGTATTTTGTGGAAGGTGGAAGGTGGTGGTTTGAATCAGCTAAGGCTAAAGTGAGAAATTGAACCAAGGTCTCCGATTTCTGAGGCAAGGGCTGTAACCACTGTCATCTCTGCTAACAGCTGTGTTTTACAGAAGCACCTTAAACTGTACAATCCAGATATGCCGCTTAGATCAGACCCTTCTGAGGATAAAGGCACTGTGTCAGTGTGGCAACAGCTGATCCCAAGGGACTCAGTGGCCAGGTGCCTTCCTGGATCAGGCTGTGGGTAACACTTTTACTTGCCTTCAACTCACTGTGGAATTACCTGACTCTCATCTTACACGTCTTCATGTTTTATGATGTTTCAGATCAGGAGGTGTCTGACTTCTGCCACAGACCAAGGGAATGTCCAGATAAGGACTTCTTCTGGGGCTCCAACCTCCCCTACACCCCTTCCTAGCACCATCCTGATGTTATGCCACTGATTGCACCCTTAGATCTTAACAGGAGTCTTGTCTTTGTTCTTTCTTTATCTTTTTATAGGCTCATGAACATCTCAATGAAACAAATCAACAAAAATGAACTAAAAAATTCCAGAACTTTCCTTCAGCCCAGGTATGTCTCACTGTTTCAGGCCAAAAGAGGTGAGACACCACACCCTTTTTCAATGAGGCCCACCTTCTCAGAATTAACACAAAAATAAGAACCCCATCTAGGTTTTCGTTGCCTCAAGACTGACATCTGTCAGTTCTTGAATAGATGTGCTCCAGTCCGTGCAGCAGACTTTACTTAGGTCCTTTCCTGGACACCGCACATGCATTACCTGTCTGGCCCTTGTCTCTATATTTTTTCTGAACCTTGGCTGACTGTACTTTTCCTTTTCTTTTTGTTTTTTTCAGTCCCAGAGTCATGCCCAGCCTGCTTGCCTGTCTCTTAGGCTGATCCCTCCAGTCTCCCATGGAGAACACAGTAAGTGAACAAGAACAAAAATGAAAAAAGTAAACAAACTTGGTTTGGAGCATGGCTACTTCCCCTGTGGTTGGCTTATCATTTGGTAGGGTGTTTCCACTGCTTGCACTGCTCTTTTTCTCACAGTGCTGCTGGCATCTCCCAGCTCACCAGAGCTTTCCTGAGCTCTCTTACCAGGCTGCATGTGGCTCTCTGGGACTTGGAGCCTCCCACCCCAAATCCTGGGTTTTGGGGTTCAGCCCTCCCCTTCTGGACTCGGTGACTCTTTCTTTCAGACCCTCTGGCCCCCACAATGAGCCACCACCACTGCTCTAAATCTGCTCTAGCCATGTGGAGTAGCTACTCTGGTAGCACAGCTCTCTTGGCATCCTTTGCTCCCTTAGTGCAGCAGTTTCCTTTTCAGCTGGCTCATTTCCCCCTGAGGTAAGTTCAATGTGTTTTTTCTTGTCTTCTTCACTCCCTGCTGCACCTGTTTTTTTGCATCACAGTGGTTGCATTTACATGAGACACTAACTGTGCAGTAGCCTAATACTACTAGACAGTAGAGCATCACAACACAAACAGTGCTGATTATGCTACTGTTCAGTATTATTAGGATACTGAGCAGTAGTGTCACTAAAAGGTGTGTGCCAGCACTACTGCACATTAATGCTAATTATTGCATATTAATTTAGTACTTGATTATGCAATGGTATCTATGATGCATTAATGAACATGATGATATGCCCAATAGGACTTAGCTGGTTTGTAGTCACCTTGTTTTTTTGGCCAGAGCAGAACTGCAAGCACCTAAATCACTTCCAGTTAAAAAGGGAGGTTCCAAATGAATGTAGTAGGTACTTCTTGCATTATTTATGCAATAATACTCCAAATACTCTGGCAAAATATCCTTCAAGAGATGCTAAGCACTTGGGTTATCAAAGGGAGATGCTTAGAAACTGTCAGATAGAGCCACAATTGTACCACTCACTCTTGATCCCTCATGCAGTATTAGACAGGAGGCTATAGAGGATGTCTGGAGTTGAACATAAGTGGCCGATAACAAACATCAGAGTTTTTGCATTTTCAGTTCAAAATGTTTGTCGCAAGTGTTTTCCATTCCCACTCACCTGCAACAAATAACTGACTCTTTCCCCTCTGAAATTACATGAAACAATACCAAATTATAGGAAGAACATCAACAACTGTGCTTTTAATCTTGTAGCACGTGTTTCTGAGTCATTTTCAGAGTTGAAGATGCTGCTATAAACACATTGTAAACTGGAGATTTAGGTTAGTAACATTTGTTAATTAAGCAGCCACCTGGTTATATTGATCAGCTAAAGCCAAATGGCTGCTAAACTTAACGCTTACCCAGATCAAGAGAAGGAAGCAGCATTTTGTGAGTTTACATGCAGCAAGCCACTGCTGAAGTGACTGCCTTGGCCATGGTTGACATACATACATGTTCCTAGCCACATATCTGGCTCTACCCTCTGCATACATGGGCATGCAAGAGGGAAGAGGGAACACACGGAAAGCATGTTATAGGCATGGGTGGAATGCAGCCATTATGATGTCCATTAGGGCCATTACAAATTCCTGTAAACACACAGACTGTTCTTGGGCTTTTTGTAGCTTCCCTGGTCAGCTGTGCCCAGTGCTTACATAGCACACATGTTGCAGACCAGAGGTATCAATGTATAGCCTATGGGTCAGATCTAGTCTGCAGAGCTATGTTGTTTGGTGCACAGGGTTTGTTGAACAGCCAGGGATTTAGGGGCAGGGTAAATGGAGGCAAGACAAACCAAGGAAATCTGGCACACGAAGCCCTATAAAGGGGATAGGGGACAAATACCCTAAAGCTGCTGCTGTCACTTGCACCACTTCTTGCCCCACTACCCCATCCAGATCTATCCCACAAGGAGCCCTGTGATTAGGGGGGTAAGGGATGCATTTGACACCTCCATTATAGACTAAGCTATAAAAATACAGGAGAGTCTTGCTAGGACATGGATGAGTCAGAAGGTGTACTTGCTTCACTCCTTTCCAACCACCACACTTTGAATGAGAATGAAGCATTTATCTGTCAAAACAATTTAGAAAAAAGGAAAGTTTTTGTTCTTTACTACAGTTTACCATAGAGACTTGTTTGTTTAACCTATTAAGTCACTCTCTGCAGCAGAGAATTGAACTCTTCACCCTTAGCCCTCTGCAGTGTAATAGTGGGGAAGAATTAGTAGGTGGTTGCTATGATCCCAAGTGAAACCTTTTGTCTATTGTATCAATAAAGAGAAAGCAGCTAGTGAGGTCTAAAATAGCTGAAGCTCCAATTCACAAAGTCCCTATACAAAAGAAATCTTTCAAGCACTCTTACCATTGAAAATGTAAAGGATACTCAACTTCTATTTGAAAAAATATCACATGCAAAAAAGAGCAAAATGTACAGGAAAACAAGACAAAAGGAAATCTTAGGTCTTCCTCAATTGATTCTTATCATCAGCAATTTTTCTTTAAAAAGCCTTCTTTTATCAAGAGTAAAACTCAACCAAGAGGAAAAGTGCTTTTTAAGAACCAAATATTCTTCTTAGAAAACATGTAGAGAAAGCTATAAAGAAGCTAGATTTTAAGTGAAGACATTTAAAAGTCATGTCATTGCCTAAAATATACAGGTACGATAAAATATGGTTTTCTAGCCACGTAAATAGTACTTTTATTTCTCAGACACTTCTGGCTGCAGTTCTATTGCCCCAGCAGCACAGACACATATGCATACACATGTATGTGCAGAAAGCCATTCACTGGCTACATACACATGCTCATTCTGGTTGCATAGTCAAAAAAACAGGTTGTAGCTGCTAAAGAAGGAAGACCTCTCATGTTTGAGTTCCAACAGCTGAGTATTTACAAAACTTGCCCGTGCTCTAGGCACCCCTCACACAGAAGGGACCTAAACCTTACTGCTTTGACTTTCCACTTAACCACCACACCACAGGTGAAGCACTATCCAAACCATCTCAGTTTAAAGTCATAGCAAAAACCAATATAACAACTGGAATGTGCACTACTAATCTGCTAGATTATATATAGTGTGTTTTTTTTAAAAAAAAAAATACCAAACTAAGGGAAAAAATGGTCAAAACAGTTAAAAGATATTGAATCAATAGTCCTGTAGTCTTTATAGTTAAATATATAACTCTTGTTCAGATTCATGAAACAAAATCTAGCCTTCTTAAGCATCTTGACAGCAGGGGTGGATCTACAAGTGCATGCAGTGTTACAGCTGTTCCTGCCTTTGATTTCTGTTCTGTCCAAAGTTTAAAACCCAGTGCCTGGCAGTGGAAGCAGCACTTCTATTCAGGCAACAGTGAGGGACTCAATTGACTTCAGGACTCATTAGAATCTATTTGATTCCTTGTAAAATTTTAATTTCATAATGTTGTTAATGACCCTTTCTATATTAACAGTCTTTCACGGTTCCATTACACAAGCTATCTTTACTTCTGCAATTCTGCTTTTTGTTAGCTGCTCATAATAGTGTAGCTTCTGTTTCACAGTCTTGCAGACTGTTGTTTAACTTTAGCTAGAAACATTAACTCAGGTGTGGAAATCTTAACTCACGTGAACATTAGCTCAAGCGTGGAAGCACTGGCTGCAGTGTCAAGATTTGGTTACATTTTGTTTTATGATCTGGAAAAGAGATATACATTTAACTATGATAACTACAGGGCCAATGCAACAACATATTTTGATTATTTTGCCAAGTTGTTGAGTTTCTATATACAATATATGATATAGAAAATTGATATTTACTATAATAAAGCTTTTTATTTTTGCTTCAATATTAAATTGAATACTATAGCTCTAGGCTGCAACCTTAGTCATGAGGAGAAAAAGTGTGTTTTGTGTTACAGGCAGTCCTCGACTTACAGCGATCCACACTTGCAGCACTCTGCCATTTACATCTATGTTATTACTTACGGCACTGGATCCTTGCACTTACAGCATGCTGTAAGTGAGAGGATCCAGTGCCATATATCATCCAGTCAGTCTGCTTCCTTATGTGTTCTGGCGTGCTCCTGCTTCCTGACGTGGTCTGGTGTGTAAGTTTCTTGTATTCTAGTATTCTTTGGATTCTTTGGATGCTTAGTGCTTAGTGTTAAGCTTTTTTATATACATTTTTTTATATACAGTACTGTATTCAGTCTGCTGCCTGGTGTGCTCCAGTGTTATACAGTATACAGTATTCAGTCTGCTTCCTGATGTTTCTTAGTGCATGTTATATATTCAGTCCTTAAAAATGGCTGATAAAAGGAAAAGGAAAGTAAGATCAAAAAATTCAGTGCAAATAAGACCAAGTGGATGACGTCACTGCTGATATTGTGAAGATGGCTGGCCAGCTACAGCTAGAAGCTGAAACAGAAGATGTTGAGGAGCTGCTGGCCTCTCATTCCCAGGAACTGACCAATGAAGAGCTTGTCCATCTTGAGGAGCAAAGGAAGGCAGAAAATCAGGCCCAGATTCAAGAGAGTCCTGCTCAAGGTACCATGACAACAAAACAGATGGCTGGGGCCTTCAAGCATTTGGAAGCTGCAATGACAATTTTTTGAAAAAATGAATCCCAACCTCAAACACAGCTCAAAGACCAACAATTTGATCTCTAATGCCTATGTGTGCTACAGGGAAATTTACAATGAGAAAAAGAAGGCAGCAAAACAAACATTCCTAGATCAGTTTCTCTAAAAGCCATCAACTGGTCCCCAAAAACTTCTCCAAAGAAGTCCATTCCATGACCCTGGTGAAGGTGTTCCTTCACTTTCTGATTAAATGAAATTAAATAGTTGATTTAAATATGGTATTTATGGTCATTTCTATAAAAAGCTGGGCATCAGGCCCTTGGTCAGGAATGTAACCCCCTATTATGACATTGTTTCTATGGGAAAATCAGATTCGACTTACATTGTTTCAACTTACAGTGCCTTTTCCAGGAATGTAACCTGCTCTTAGTGTGAGGACTGCATGTATATGAGTCATTATTGCCTGAATAGAAATGTCTTTGCCCCCCCCACCCCCACAGTTGGTCTTAAAGTTTGTGTGGAGCAGGAATCAAAGGAATGAAAGTGGGGAAGGAGTCCAACTGCACCATTGCAAACCCCTGAATCTACCCGTCTATATCTAAAATCATGAAATAGGTCAGTTGGTCCAATACAACATTTTAAAGGATATTTTCTTTAAAATTGCTAAATCATGTCTTAATGTGTAATTAAAAAAACCCAACATTTTTGTTTTTATGGAAATGTATCCACCTTTTGTAACATACTTAAATACATTTCACAAAGTACGTTCAAACTAGTCTATATAGAAATTTTAAAAATGCAGGGTGGGGGGTTAAGACAACTGAGGCATCTTTTTTCCTCTCCACACTTCTGTTCAACCAAAAACAACTTTTGACTTGCTTTGCTTAAGAATATCTAAAAATAGATTCATAATGTATGTTAAAAGTTTATCTGATGTCTAAAGTTTCTGATCTTATCTGACTGAGATTGGCTTGTCTGATCCAGGGCATTTGTAGAACATTCCCAGAGACATCGATAAATGTCCAATGGAAATAAACATTGCTATACATTTTTACTTTAAGAAAAGTATAGGATTTACAGGTGTTCATTAACCTTTTATATCCACAACAGTCAATTTACTCAGATATATATTTTTAATTGCAATTTGCAGACAAACTTAAAATCAGCCATATGTTGATCTACAAAGGAAATGACTATGTAGTGCCATAGGCCACTGCCAGACATGGGGGAAAAAATGCAACAATTTACCAGAAGAGGCATCACATCAGTTTGACCCAGCTCGTCCAACACCTGTATAGATTGTGCACTTCAGCGAGGCTTTCTGGTGATTTTATTTAATAGCTGATTTAATACCTTAATTTAAACGTAATAACTGGAAGATGATATACGTTGAGGATGCCTCTGGCAATATGGTTGTTAAAATGCTAACTCAGTCTCAGGTAGGGCTGGAAATGGTTACAATCAAAGACTGTCTTATCTAACAATAGCCAACAAAACCTGTAAACAAATTCAAACATACTTTTACTAAGTTAAGAAATAGTTGTGGAAATCACTAGAAAGGTCTAGGAATTCAGGATACTGTGTGAGGAAAATAAAAATCATATAACATAACTTGTCACCAAAAGCTTCATGTTCCACTTGCATCAGCCTGAGAAAATTAGGTGGAATAAAATAGTATTAAGAAGGTAATATGATCCTCCAAATGTAACCATGCTACTAAATGATAGAATATAGTAATCATCAGCCTATGCTTTTTAAATTCCTAATCATCTTTTCTTTTAATCTATTGTCATAACTCATAAATTCCTCCATCTTTTCTATCCTCCTACTGTCATTTAACTGATAGCAAACCCAGCCATGAGTGGATTCATCACTGTAAAAGTAATACGAGCAGTGTGGTATGCTGAAAACATTGAAGGAAACTCTGTTTCTGATGTAAAAGATGCTGTCAATAAAGGGATCCAAGCACACCAAAGTCTAAATTATTTCCTAATGTGGAATTAAGCTGCTCATTATTCCTTTCCTGTCATCTTCAAGTGTAAGTAATTAAGTCTAATTACAGACTAAGTTTCTGGCCACACGTTAAAGGAAAAAGGTTTGTAAGGCCATTTTTTCTATTCTTTCTCTTGTAGGAAGAAGGGACCAAACCAGTTTGTGGATGTTACAAAAGCCAAAGGTAGGTCTGGATGGAAAGATTGGCATGTGGTTTATTCACAAAAAATGTACAGAGAATTGGAGAAAAAACATTTAAAAATGACAATCAATTTCAGTGAATCAAAAAATCAAACATTTTTAGATTGGAAAAATTAAAAATAATAAAAGGAAAACATCCAATTTTGATATTTTCCAAATTAAATATTTTCAGTTTAATTAAAAATGATGTATTCATTTTCTAAATTGCCAAATTCTAATTTTAAAAGGGTTTTAAAGGTTTAGGTTTAAAAGTGAAAAAAAAAAAAAGAAACCAAATGTTTCATGTTGGTTGAATGAACAGGGTTTTTTCTTATATTTTTCATTTGCTGAAAATATTTTCATTATGGGCCAATTGGAAATGAACTGTTCTCACCACTTCAGTTTGGTCAGTAAACTGATAAATCCATTATTCCAAAGGGTTATTCTCCCTTATCCCTTCTGGAATGCTATCAAAGAAAATTTTCAGTTGATCCAGAATCCACACCATTCATATCTGGTAAACCCTCACCCTCCTACAATAATTGAGAGAATGGATAGTGTAAACATGCATTCTGGAAATCTTCAGATTCCTAATTTCGGCAGTTTTAAGATCTCATTTTTTGCTACTGGAGTGGCAAAGACCAAGAATTTAGCTATTTGTTCCCACCATTCTTTTCCTTTTTTTCTTCATTAGTAGATCCATTCCAACTGACTTAAAGAGAGGATTAGTTTTAACTGAATGAATTCTTAAAACAAACAGTATACTTAATTTGAGTTGAAGAAAAATGCCAGTTCAGAAATGTTGCTTTGGCTTCCACTTATGTATCTTTATGTAGTTAAGACTCTAAAATGAAATTTTGTTACTGGAAAACTAAGGTGACTGGCATTTATATAACCCCCAGGAGATTACATCTGCCCCATAAGTAGGGCCCTCACCATTATAAAGACCATCCCTCATTTTTCCAGCCAGTGGTAACGGTGCCTCATTTCCAAGTCATTATCTTCTTCCTCTTCATTATTATTCCAAGTCTTGATCAACCACATCATGACACTGAGCCAATGAAATGGAGTTAACTACCTGGCATCGCTGCCAAAGGAAATGAGCTAGGGATATTGTTCCTGCCCAGACTTCAGTACAAACTCTTCCTGAGACATGCTCCTGTTTTGCTGAAGCAGGGCAGAGAGGGAGGGGAACCAGTACTGCAATTTTCAAGGTACTATACTTAAAAGCTCAGTTTGGGAATCTATGCTGTAATATAGTGCTGATCAAGCTTTCTAGTGCATGGGCCAGATGAAGGATGCAGCAAGTCTGTGGGATGGATCCAGTCCACAGGCCAGATCTAATACACAGGCCAACCCCACGCACTGTATCTTACTAGAACTGAGTCCCAGAGCTGTGACAAATAAACCTGGCAACAAATTTCCAGATCTGTGGGGAGCCCTACCTGGATATGGCCTGCAGCCTGTATTTTGAGCACCACTGCTTTATTGCATTATGATAACCTATTGCAGAGTTTCCTGTGGTTCAGTGGTAGAATCATTGTTTGCCACACAGGAGACTTGGGTTTAATTCCCAGATACTTATACAACTACAGCCATGGCAGCCCCAGATGTCTGAACTTCATCTAGCCTTTGGATTCTGCTTCAATGGCCTAAATTGAAGACCACAGTGCAAGGTCTAGGCAGCCTCCATTCCTCCATACTCCTGCCTAAGCATATGCATTGAATGTCTGAATGACCTCTCACCATGTTCTGGAAGGAACATCAAACCATCAGATGCCTTACTGGAGGATTGTTAGTAAGCTGTAGTTAGAGTACATAGAACTAAAATAAAGTCTAATACACTTTTCAATTTACTATGCACTAGTTCTCAGCTGGGCATATATAAAAGATTAATTAGTCTCCTTTTCCCTCCATTTACTTCCACTTATTTCCAAAGAAGGGAACTTGACAATATCCCAAAGTAGCCTAGGGGATGATGAACTATCACTATAGATAGAGAGTTCTTAATATTTAACATAAACTTTTTTTTCCTCTGCAAATTAAGCTGATACCATCATAGACTCCACTCAGTGGGCACAGACTTAAAAATAAAAACCTTCTTTTTGTAACAACCTACTACAGGGTTTGTTCCCCCCTTATTTAAGGTATCTATTATGTTTGCTCTCCTCTGGAATCTCACTCAACCTTCCCCAGTTATCAAAGGTAATAGTTCAAAGATTGCTTTGGCTAGTTCTTGCAGTACTCTAGGCAGAATTGAATCATACTCTGCCAACTTTAATATACATAAGTTACCTGAATATTATTTAACCCATTCCTCCCCTATATGACCTGTGCTGCTATCCCACCATTAAAGTTAATTGTTTTAAATAGCTGGTGACACTTAACTTTTTTTGTAAAGACTGATATGCAAGGGAAATGATTCATTCAGCCTTCTCTGTGTCAACCATTATTTACCCTCTTTCCCCATTAACTAATGCACCTAAAGTTTCTTTTGCCACCTTTGTGCTTTTAATCTATTTAATGCAATCTTTCTTGTTGCCTTTTCTTGTCCCTTTCTCTTTGCATTTTGCACTTTAGCCCTTCTAATTTTAGCTCTACCTTCTTATGTTATTCCTTTTTATTCACCTTTAGTCACGTATCATTGTTTCCACATTTTGTACATTTCGGTTTTTTTGATCTTCAAATCAATAAAGATCTCTAGAAACGTGGACACAGTGCAGAGAAGTTAAAACGTCTTGATATTAGTCTTGATGCATAAGTTTGCACCGCTATCTTGACTCTTGCCAAAGGTTTCCCGCAGTAGATTCAGATGTAAATGAGGACTTGGTCATTCAGACTAGGAAGTCTAAATCAGATGGACACACCTTTGTTTGACAATCACTATAGAAACTTGCTTTCCTCACCTGTGGTAGCCTAATAGGCCATTAAGTTCATTGACTTTGAAAAGGGCTTTTAAGGAAACCAAATCAGTCTCAGTCATGTTTCATAGTTTCATAGTTTCTAGGGTCGGAAGGGACCTGAGCAGATCATCTAGTCCGACCCCCTGCCATGGCAGGAAGAGCACTGGGGTCAAATGTTGTCTGTCTCTCTTCCATATCAAGATAGAATAGCAGGGTTAGAAGAGTTTTTCGGAAGTCATCTAGTTCACCTCCCTGCCAAAAACAGGATCTTCCCTGACTAAACCAGCCCAGTCCAATATCTGTCTAAATTCCTCTTAGAAGCTTCCAAGGATAAAGAACCCACAATGTCTTGGGGTAACCTGTTGGCATAATCAGTTCCAATGCTTAACCATCCACCTAGTGAAAACTTAATCTTAATATCTGACCTAAATTTCCCTTTCTGCAATTTAAGTCTGTTGGTGCTTGTCCTATCCCTTATAGTCTATCAACATCTTCTATTTTATACCATTTGGGTATTTAAAGACTTATCAAATCCTGCCTCAGTCACCTCTTCCCCATATTAAATACTCCTAGTTCTTTCACCCTTTCCTAATTTCCCAGGCCTCTGATAATTTTTGTGACTTTCCAATGGACTCTTTCCAGTTTATCCATACCTTTCTCAAATTGAGGGGTCCAAAACAAGACAAAATATTCCATGTGATGCCTCATCACTGTCATTTAGAGCAGAAGAATTACTCCCCTGGATTTGCAAGTGATACTCCTATTAATGCAGTCCAATTGACATTTTTTTTGCCATTGACCTTTTTTTTGTAACAAGAATAAGTTGTTGGTTCATATAGTAACTTGTGGTCCACTATAGCCTCTTAATCCTTTTCTGCAGTACTTCAGCATAGTCAATCATTCACTGGTTTGTATTTGTGTATGCACTTGTTCCATCCCAAGTGTAGGACTTTGAACTTGCTGTTATTGAATTTTGTTCAAAAATTGAATATTTGCAGTTTGATAGTTTTCAGTTGTGACTTTTTTATTCATTGCCACCTCTCCTGAATTTTCTTTTCTATTAGAAATTCTTCCCAAGATATCTTACCTCCAAGTTCTGTGAGCTTGCCCAACTTCAGGATTCGGCGCTCACTCTCTCCTTAAAATCATGAACTCTTCCACACTCTCAAACAATTCCTCCCTATTTGTGAGAATCAAATCTAAAATAACCACCCATTTCATAACTTTAGGGGAAGAAAAGTGTCCCCATATATTCCAAGAACATTTTTGCACTGGGTGTATCTATACCATATTCCTGAAACTCTGAAGGGCATTGCCAAGAAGTTTACTAACTCCTGCTCCACACTTGCCAAACACAGAAATAAGGTAACAGAAAAGATGACTTCAGAGTATGCCCCACTGCTGTCCTCCTGCACAAGTGCCACAATTCTAAGTACCTCCCTAGAGTGGCCTCTGTGCCTCATTGACTTGTTTGGAACAGGAGTGAGCATGTGGGATAATGCTTCTCACCACTGTTATCAAAAAGTGTCACAGAAGCAGTATAAACAACCCCCCTGTGTCATAAAATATTGCTTTTCCAACAGAAATCAAGCTCTCCCATTATATTAGGTCCTTTCCTTTGGATACTTCAAAAGAAAATGCATCTCCTTCCTTCTTTTCATTATGTGTGCTCTTGTAGACCTGTACCATATCATATTTTATAATATTCCATTGATCGGCCACTGGGTCCCATTATATTTCTCATATTACAGCTTCTGTATCTTATAGCATTTTAAATATTTGGGACACCCTAGGTAAGTCTGTCTCTTCAAGTTTTTATACTTTTCTTCCAGAAGTATTATACCATCTTGTATCCAAGTCTGGGCTCTATTACAAAAGTGCTATTAAAAAAAAAGTCTTCAAATCCATCTTCAAATCCAAAATCATCCACTTTCTCTTAGGTGACTCATATGTTCTTCTTTTAGGTGATTCATCCTTCTGACAAAAAAGCTTAATTTTAACTTTTGAGTTATCTCATTATTTTTATATTTTTTCCATTTTTATTTTTTTCTGCCATTAAGGTTATTATTTTGGATTATTTTTTATATATTATAATTGTAAATCCATCGTGGATTATTTCCAGGTTTAGCAACTGTTTGTTCTAGTTACAGCTTCTGTTACAGCTTTTCTATTTAAAACAAACACTTTATTTTTAAAAAATCCTTTTCATAATTGTATTCATATTATGATCCTCCTTGGATAGTCACTTTATTATTGTCTTCCCAGTATTAAATCACATTTCTTTAAATAATACAGTTATTGTCATAAAAGGTGAGTTAGTCTTCCAGTTTGTTAGCCTTGGAGCTTCTTCTTAATTATGATTCATAATAATAACTGTCCAAGTGATAAAATACCTTTTCTTTATGAGTTTTCTTTATGAAGTCATTAGGGAAGAAAAGCATGTCTATTTGGGGACATAAATACTACAGTGTGAAAAAAGTGAAGTTTATTTTATTTATAAGAATTCAGTTCTTTTCACTACCTTTTGATTTAAATAACAGAGGAAACAGTTACTTGTTTATAAGACCCTTATCTAACTTTAATTTACTTTTCAAGCAATATAGCATTACAGTTAAGTTCCCTTGTTATGAAGATCTTCCTTTCTTGGAGTGAAAAAAATAATATGGAAAATGTAAATCATTCTATAAAGTTTGATTGGGAAATTCATTACCATTTGCAATCTAGTTCCTGAACTGTGCACCATACAGATCACAATGAAGGAAGGATCTTGACATAAATCCCCTTTCAGGTGGAAATAGCTGTTGATTTTATTTTTAATTGGAACATGTAACTGACACCTTTTTTTAATTGGAAATAAAGCCGTTCTTTTCTTTCTGATACCTAGAGAAATTTGCTTAGGCATGTGACATTAAGTTATTCTTTATGAAATCCTAAGAAGTTAATTTCTTGGATAACTTTTGTTATAAAATGATTTTCAGCTACACACTTTCTTATACATTTTAGGCTTTTGTTAACATTTCAAGAGTGAGTAAAATCTACCATATTTACTTGAATATAAAATTATATTTTTTCCCTCTGTCAGCAAGAGGGAAAAGCTCCTCATCTTACACTCTCTTATAAGAAAACCTCATTAAATACATTGTATATCATTAAACTGCTGCCAAAAACAACATATGCTCAGTAGTGGAAACTAGCTATGAAACTGAGTAAATGCAGGCAGTATTGAGCATGGTTGTAAAACACATGACCCATACTGGGCAAACATACTGATGGGAACCTTTTTTACTAGTAGTAGTATGAAAGTAACAAAAATTTAAAAAACTGTTTCCATCAGCTTACACTGTGTTACAAAAAAACTATATCAATTACAGGCCCACAAATCAATAAAGAATTGAAACTTAAAACACACTTCCATCAGCTTCCAAAACTTTAATAAGTTGGCCAACAACAAAATTCATAGAACATTTATACATTATCCAATGATTTCCTCCTCCTCAAATTCTCATTAATGGGGCATCCAGGACTTGCCAAACTGTGTATGCGGTGAGGTGCAGTCAATAAGCCACATTGAAAACTCCTGCCCTGAACTTGCACATCACAGAGAGATTGAAGCAATTCACTTAGCCAGCTTAGATGTCATCAACTGGCTACCAAACCTCAAGATGAAACTTTAATTAACCTGCGCCTTTTCTGCTGTTGCTTGCCCCAGCCATAAGAAAGAAGAAGCAGATTAATCCAGGGGCCTGGAGCCTTTCATTTCTTATTACTATATTATTCCTTGTCCCCTTCTAAGATTATCTATTAATGGTTATCTTCCTTTATCCCATATATGTCTTGTCTTAGCCTCTATCATGCCTTTCCCCAGTCAGACTCTGGCCTGCTGCACCACTTCTCAGGCGTCATCATCTTTTCATCCTCCTAAATCTACTAGATATCTCCATTATTCTCTTTTCTGTAAATCCATCACCTGCTCCTTACCTAGTTCTCTTGTATCCTGCCAGCAATACCATTCCAGTTCACTCAAAAGCAATGTATCTTCTACTGAGAGTTTCAGTTGTTCCAAGACTAGCAAGTTTCTTGCCTTCCACAATGCCACATGAAACCTCACTACAGCTTTCCATACTCTTCCATTGTCCTTCCTCTCGGACCCAGCCCACAATCCATACAGAAGCAGTTTTAACATGAGTTGGCTTTTAGCATCCAGCCACTGTAGGAGTTTCTTTAATTTCCCCCAGACCATTCTGGCAAACTCTCACTCCCACATCACATGCCATATGCTTTCTTCCCTGTGACATGTTTCTCTGGAGCATTCAGCTGCTCTACACAGTCCCAGCTGTAATGAAGCACCCATACTGGTACAATCTCATGGGTAAGCAGCCAACCGAAGTTCCAGCTGCTTTTGTAAGCTGTTTTCAAACATCCCCTTCAAAATTAACCGTGTTTCTTTCCCTATGAACCTCCCCGCTGGGACTACAGTCTCCCTTTCCTTGATACAGGCTTTGACTTTTTATGATCCACCAGCTCTGTTGTGGCTATTTTATGCATCCCACACTGATTCACACATTTTACAATCTTTTAGTACATTAGTGGCATTATCCAGGCCCAGGGACATCAGAATGACTTTTTGCATGCATTATATTTATATAATAATGTCCCCACATCATACCAGACAAACTCAGATGATTTGATGCCCCCTTTTATCCTTTTTGTGCAGCACAGACTAACATACATCGCATAATAAAACAAAAACACATCTGAAAAGCCCCATCCTAAAGTAGAGTAGGTAAGGTAACCAGTAGGGTGGAAGTGCTAGACTTCAGGAAGGCTGACTTCAGCGAACTCAGGTGCTTAGTCAATGACACACTGCAGAATAAGAGATTTGGCAAGATGGGAGCCCAGGAAGGGTGGCTGTGCCTTAAGGAAACGATCCTTCGGGCACAGAGGGAGACAATCCCGATGCGGAGGAAGAGGGGGAAAGGGGCCAAGAGGCTTCCTTGGCTGACCAGAGAAATCCAGAGCAGCCTAAAGGCAAAAAGGGGGGCATATGGAAACAGGGAGAGATTACTAAAGAGGAGTATGTCTCCACAGCTCGCAGTTGTAGGGAGGCAATTAGAAAGGCCAAAGCTACCATGGAGCTGAGGATGGCATCACAAGTTAAGGATAACAAAAAATTGTTTTTCAGCTATATAGGGAATAAAAGGAAGGCCCAGGGTGGAATAGGACCACTACTGAATGGGCAAAAGCAATTGGAGACAGACAGGGAGAACAAGGCTGAACTCCTCAGTGAGTTCTTTGCCTTAGTCTTCCTAAACGAGAGGAAAGACAAGTCTCACAATGGGATTGTAGAGAGACAACAGCTGGGCCCCAAACTACCAAGCATTGACCCTGAGATGTTACAGAGTCATTTGGAAGGACTGGATGTCTTTAAGTCGGCAGGCCCGGATGAGGTCCATCTGAGGGTACTGAAGGCACTGGCTGATATAATTGCACAGCCACTGGCAAGAATATTTGAGCACTCATGGCACATGGAAAAGGTCCTGGAAGACTGGAAAAGGGTCAACATGGTCCCTATTTTCAAGAAGGGGAGGAAGGAGGATCCTTGGCAACGTCTTTGAAAAGATTATTAAGGCTCATATATGTGAGAGCCCAGCAGGAAAAATTATGCTGAGGGGAAACCAGCATGGGTTCATAGCAGGGAGATCATGCCTGACTAATCTACTCTTTTTTTATGACCAGGTTACAAAACACCTGGACGCAGGAGTAGAGGTTGATATTGTTTATTTAGACTTCAGGAAGGCCTTTGATACGGTATCCCATCCCATACTGGTGAACAAGTTAAGAGGCTGTGACTTGAATGATTACACAGTCCGGTGGGTGGCAAATTGGCTAGAAGGTCATACCCAGAGAGTGGTAGTGAATGAGTCGTTATTGACCTGAAAGAGAGTGGATAGTGGGGTCCCACAGGGCTTGGTCCTTGGACCGATACTCTTCAATGACTTCATCAGTAACTTGGACGAGGGAGTGAAGTGTACTCTGTTTGCGGATGATACAAAACTGTGAGGAGAAGTGGACACACCATAGGGCAGGGCGCAACTACAGGCAGACCTGGACTGGTTGGACAAATGGGCAGAAAACAATAGAATGCGATTTAACAAGG
>NW_017729027.1:23511428-23528322 GCF_001723915.1 Gavialis gangeticus | reverse complement strand
GCAGATGCATGACAAACAGAACCAAGGAGGTGATACTTCCCCTCTATCGGGCACTGTCAGGCCACAGTTGGAATACTGCATGCAGTTTTGGGTGCCACGCTTCAAGAGGGATGTGGATAACCTGGAGAGGGTCCAGAGAAGGGCCACTCATATGGTTAAGGGCTTGCAGGCCAAGCCCTACAAGGAGAGATGAAGGCACCTGGACCTCTTCAGCCTCCGCAAGAGAAGGTTGAGAGGTGACCTTGTGGCTGCCTATAAATTCATCATGGGAGCACAGAAGGGAATTGGTGAGGCTCTGCTCACCAAAGCGCTCCTGGGCCTCACAAGAAATAATGGCTATAAGCTAGCAGAGAGCAGATTTAGACTGGACATTAGGAGGAGCTTCTTCACAGTTAGAGTGGCCAAAATCTGGAATGGATTCCCAAGGGAGGTGGTGCTTTCCCCTACCCTGGGGGTCTTCAAAAGGAGGTTGCATGAGCACCTGGCTGGGGTCATTTGAACCCAGCACTCTTTACGGTCTATGCAGGGGGTCAGATTCGATGATCTATGAGGGTCCCTTCCAACCCTAACAATTATGAATCTATGAATCCTCCCTTAAATTTTACCATGTTCTCCTAAGCCTTTGTGTTTTGGCTTTTCTAAAGAATACCATCAATTCCTATTGAATCTTGCAGTGGTCCACAACTGAGGAAACACCACACCTACATACTGTATGATTGGGAGTACCACCACCTTAATTACATTTATCTGTCCTGCCATCAGCAGCTCATAGTCATACTAGCTCCCCAGTCTTGTTTCACCTTCCCTTTCAACTTCTCCCAGGCTGCTGTACCTATCAGTCACACATACACCCCCACTCCTAATATCTTGGTTTGGTTCATAGTGACCTGTAACTCCAGTTTTCCTGTTCCTTCCATCTTCCCCAGCACTAGGTACTTGCTTTTTTCTACATTTATTTTTGCCCCCAACACCTTTTTATATTAATTTGTATGTCTTATTTCCTGTTCCAGGGACATGCTATCTTTTGCTAATTTATTAACATTGCCTATGTATAATATGCATTTTGCTAGTGTGCCCTTTCCTCGTGGAACACCCTTGATCTCACAATATGTCCTGATCCTGCATACCAGGGGTTTTCAACCTTTTTTAATAAGTATACCCCCTGGTATACTTGGGCTGGACATGGATGGCATACAGGAGGAGGGGAGGTGGTGCGCAGCTGGACGTGGAGCAGCGGCAGCACAGGGTGGTGGGTAGCAGTGGCCACCAGCGTGTATAACCTCCCCACATATGTCTGACCATGTGGGCAGCACTTTTACAGACCACAGAGGGACACTGCTGCCATGCCCACCCCCACCCCCCACCCCGGCCCTGCTGCTGGGAAGCAGCAGCACTGGGTGGTGGGTGGTGGTGCTCCATCCCTTCCCACCCATGTGTATCCCCTAGGGCCTTCCCAAGTACCCCTGGGGGTATGTGTACCCCTGGTTGACATCACCTGCCCTGTACTAATGACTTTATGGTGTAGATGAATAGAAGAGATGACAGGGGGCATTCCTGCTTCATGCCTGGTCTAACTTTGACCTTGTCCATTAGATCATCACCACTAACAGGTCCAGATTTAACATGTCCCAAAAGATCTTGTAAAATTCTGCTGGGGGCCTGTCATTCCCTGGGTTTTTTCTATCTTGGAGGCCTGGGTTCCCCCTCATAGTTCTTTCAGTGTCCACTCCTTCTCCAGCTAATGCCTCTCACTTTCCTTCAAGCTCACTTCTAATCCCACCAAAAAGGAGTCAAGGGCTCCCTGATGCAACACTCGGCTGAAGTATAAATTTTTCTAAAAACTCTTTCACAATCCTCAGGATCTCTTCTGTCTTTGTTAGTTACATTATCCTTTCATCCTGCACTGTTGTAATATTTTCTTTTTCCTCTTCTTCAGACAAAGAGGGCTGTTCTTCTCCTTCCTCCACCTATGTGGCCTTTACAAGGATGTTTCTGTCCTTTCTCTCTAAACCACTCCTTCAATAGGTTCTTTGTGTCTCTAATTTCTTCTGTTATTGGGAATCCCTTCTCTGCCAGTCATAGGAGATACTGAGGTCTCCATTGCAATCTCATAACCCTCCTCCACTTTTCCCAGGCCCTTCTTTTCCCCACATTCTGAAAAAAGGCTTGTGGTATTTCTATAACATCTTTCCACCATCTCATTCTGCCTTTATACGTTCCTTTCATTGCTCCCCATTCTTTATAGTAACTTCCATAACATCTGCACACTTATTCATCTTCCCACAGTCTTGTATTTAAATTCCACTGCCCTGTATTGGTGCTCCTTGTTTTCCCACTTCCAACAGCATCATCAGTAGCAGGTGGTCCAAAAAGAAGGTTGATATTCTCTCTGCCACTTGAACTTTCCAATCTATGGACCCAAAACCAAAGTCTGTGCAGGACCATGAGCAGCCCACTGAATCCCATCTAGTAAACCTACTCTCAACTCCAGGCACTGCCTTTTGGGTGTCCCATAGTTATGCTCTGCTACCACTCTTACTAGTATCTGTGAGGACCTATCTAATCCTGAGACATCACTCCTCATGCAGAACTGCTTTTTTCTCCAAGTTCTTATCCACTGTCCTTCAACAGAAGCATTCATATAAAATTAGGGTTGGAAGGGACCCCAGGAGGTCAGCAAACACTGTGCCAACAGACTACTTCCAAATGGCCTCAGTAGTCTGTATGGTTGTGACTGCTTATAAACATCAGAACTTCCAGTGCTTAGTAGGCTACTCAGTTGGATAGATGATTTTGTCTAGAGGAGCCCTCTGACACCTTGTTCTTGATTAATGTCTGTTCCAAGTTTCCTGTTCCTTGGATCCTTATTGTTAGCTTCCTGGCTTCATCTTTGTTCCTAGTTCCTGCCTGCTTACTCCTTGTTCCACACGTGCCATATCCTGACCCCCATTTGCTCTCTACTTAAGGTTAAGGTAATCAAGGTAAACAGTCCACTTTTACAGAAAATGAAGGTATACCCTGGCCTAATGCATTCAATAGAAATATAGCTATTAGCTCTAGTGAGAGTAGGATTTTTCTTAATATCATCAACCAAAAGGGATACAACCAAGAAAAAATACTTATTTAGGAAGTTAAGGTAATATGGAATGCAATTCTTAAATACAAATAAAATATTCTATAATACCAGAGTTCTAACTCAGTAGTTTTGTTCTTAATATCTTTAAAGATTAAGAAAGAAGTACAATATTACAATTAAGTTGAACAAACCTACAATTAGGTCTAAAATAAAGAAACATCCCTTCTAATTTAGTACATTTAAAAGATATGACTTATCAGAAAGGTTGCTATTTCATCTTGTGATGAATACAGAGATGCTCCCTAGTTTAGAAGACTCGGAAAGTGGGAGACAGCCTATCAGTTAGAGAGTAACTAGTTAGCTAAAGAGAGACAAAGTGGCTGCAGCAGTTTGCCCAGTGTTCTGTAATTTAAGTTAGTTATTTAATTATTCTCATTCATGTATGGCCATGTCTGTTGAACCTGATGATCACTATATAGCTTTAAAAGTAATGAATGAACAAGAACCTGAAACAATTTGAGATTGAAATGGCAAAAGAAGTTGAGAATTCAGAGCAAGTGGAGCAATGCAGGTGTTACCAGATTTGCCCATCACTTTGGGGTGTGCTCATTTATTAGGGGTAGGCTTCTAGGGGTCTCTATAATTCTGCCAACGTGCTGCTTGTGTTATTTGTGTTTCTATACAGAGCTATATCTATCCCTTCTGCAAGTCCTCACCCCCAATGGAGCTATCTTGCAGGACTCAGTTTCGATGGGGCGGGGTTCCTCCAGCCACTGAATCAATCAAACACACACACAGATTAATGTGACACACCTGACCTAGCTGGGTTGATCAGCATGGACAGGCTGATACTCTCATATGTCAGGAATCAGTTCATTAAGGTAACAACAAAATGCAGTCAGACACAAGCACACGGGTAAACAGAATACCTCTGAATCCAGATGACATTCTTATGGGCCAGCATTCAGTTCATTAAGGCACGTCTGAGCCAAACTGGGTCAATCAGCCTCTACAAGCTGATGTGTCTCAAACCCAGCACATCCCAATCTTTGGCCCCAACTGTCCTAATAGTAACCCCCTTGATGAGCAGACCCCACTGTGGTTTTGGGCATTACAGGGATCTTTGTCTTAGGTAAAAGAAGCATTGCTGCAGATCAAATGGGGAGGTTGAGGGAAAGAAAGAGTAGGTAAAGTTCATAGAAAAAGTATAGCAACCAGCTTGACCATAAAAGTTATTTATTGCCAGGTATATGAACGTATGATAATACCAGTAATCATAGCCATACAAGAGAGAGACAACTAAATAGTTACAATATTACATAGGTTCAATTAGGGTTTTGAGGAAGTCTAGCTTGAGTTTGATTAACAAAAGTCAGGTTTAGAAAGCTGTGCCTGGAGTAAGAGAATAAAAGTCAGGTTCCTGGAGTCAGACAGAACTAGAGCGATAGCTGGGATCTCACCACTCAGCGAAGCTTGAACCAGTCGAGGTTCCCAGGTGTTGTTGGAACCAGCAGACAGGCAGAGTCCTCAGCACTATCAGTGGAGAGATTCCAGGCAGAAAAAGAATAGAACTGGTGTAGCTTTTGAACCAAGCACCAGGACAGAAACTTGAGCTTGGGTAGGGATTTTTGTAGAGAACTAACAATGGCTGAAGGGAGAACACTAGGTTTGTTTACGGGTAAACAATGATTCATATGCTGGATAATAGGAACTGATCACTGCTGGCTATAGGAGGCATTACTCTAAGGGAGCTCACAATCCAGACAGGAAGATCCAGTGTCTTGGATACCAATAGAGGAGTCATTATTAGAACTGGTCTGATAAATGCTGAGCTGGGTATGTGTAGATGTTGGTTGATTAGCATTTGGAGCAAGGATTCCCCATCATGCAGTGCTCCCCTGCCTTTCTGATCCCAGAATTCCGTGCATTCCTTGCTTGGAATCTCTGTTCTCCACTCTGAATGCTAATGGAGGTGCATTCCTGTCCCATCTCCTATTTAAGTGAACTGTCATCTGGTTTCATCTCAGCTGCAAATGAGACCAGGTAAGTTGCTTCACTCTTGTCACCCTTGTCTGGAGGGCTTCAGGAGTGTCTCCCACTGCATCTTCTTTGTCTTCTGTAAGTCCTTCCTCTAATCAGTTCTTGTTCAGGCAGAGGTGGGGAGGGGGAGAGTTCTTTGTGAGTCAGACAGGCTGTGTCCTGTGCCAGGGTTCCCCAAGAGCACGGAGCTGAGAGGTAACACAGGCATGGGGAAGGGAAGAGCCTTCTATAAGCAATCTTCCTTCACAGGAATAGTCTGAGTAAAAGAAGAGTTAATCATGGAAGTGTTACAACTTCCACCTGCCCTTTTTTAGCTATAGAACAGAACATCAGAGGGCGTTTAGACTATGCTTTGAGTGGCACTTAACCATAGGGGCAGAAAATAAACACAAACAACATCAAAGCCCCAATCTCCTTGCATAATCTGGGGAAGGAGCACTGCATGACAAAAAAGAATGAGACTCTTGAAAAAGCCAGATTTATCATGTGCAAACAAGTAGTAGGAGAAACTATAGATCAATATGTTACTGAACAAAAGAGATAGTATAAGAACTGTGCTTTTGGGAACTTGACAGGATCTCTGATTAGAGAAAGGATTATTTGTATCATTGCAGACACTGCATTGCAAGAAAGGTATTGCATGAGGGAGACATGCCACTAGAAAAAAATCTATCCAGTTTTACAGGGCACAAGAAACTGTCAAGGCCCAGACTGCAGAGCTGTATGTACCCAAAGGGCTTGTCCATGGACTAGTAATTAAAGAATGTTGCCAGAAGCCACTTCACAGGGTAGAATTTTCCACTGTCAAGAAATCTCCTTATAGGCTGGAATTTTCCATTGTTAAGGAGACCTCTAAGGAAGAAAAAAATTAATGGAAAAACCTGCAGCAAGTGTGAAAGGCAACATGGCCTCAAACGTTGTGCTGAATTTGGAAATTTCTGTTACAACTGTGGGAAGAGGATCCTTTTGCCAAGTGCTGCAGGTCCCAAACATAAAAACCTCAGACTTATATAGCTGAGAATGTCCTGGAAAATGAGTTTCTGTTGATATGGTAAAACTGAACAAAACTAATAAGAAAGGTTGGATGTTGCCAGTGGAAGTGCAAGAAACAATGCTTTTACTTAAATAAGACACTGGAACTCACAGTAGTATTTTACCAGAGCATGAATATAGAAAACTAAAATTGTGAGCAAAAATGAGTCCAACACCATCATAATGGCTGGCTCTTCGGGAACAAATGTACCAGTGAAACTAACATTCTTTCTGGTACCTAGGGAGGTGACACCAACTTTGAGAATGGCAGTTTGTGAGGAACTGAATCTAGTTAAGTTTGTGCTTACAACACAAGAAAACACAGGTTTACTGCCTCCTGATATTCATTTTATCTATCACACTCCAATTCTGGATAGCTTGCTTAGGAAGAAACCCATTGTTTCAAGACACAAGAATCAACTATGTTCATGTGGGAAGAAATGTACCTACAGACACAAATGTAAATGCTACTACATAGAAAGAAAAATCAGTCGCAGCACTCTCTAGCTGATGAACTTTGTGCCACGTTAAGAAGCACAGCTGTTCAAATTGCAAGCGAAGGGGAATTGTTAAAATGTGTACCACTTAGCAGTAAGAACAATGACATTTTTAAATCTCATAATACTGCTCCAAAGAGAAAATTTAATCCCTATATAAAGACTCAAGTCATCAAGACTTAGAGGAAAAAGCTGCTGACCAAAAGTAAATTGGAAACCAAGTCTTCATTGGTCCAGGAGTAAAGTGAAGCCTTCTGAAAAACTAATAGAGAGTTTCTAAAGGATCTCCAGAAAAGAGGAATGGGAAAATAAGTGGTAAAGACTCACTCCATGGTGATATGCTAGTAATCTCTCCTTTGTAGGTAGGTGCTAATGGATTTTTGTGTTAATTTGTGTAATTATTGTAAAAAGGGAAGACAAAGTGATAATAGTTATAATTTAAAGACACTCCCAAAATTAAAAGAGTTGGAAATTGGGAGATGGTCCCTTAGTTAGGGAGTAACTAGTTAGTTGGTTAAAGAGAAACAAAGGGTCTACAGAGGTTTGCACAGGTAACCCCCCACTTAATGCTGTTTCGCTTAGCGCTATTTCACTATAGCACTCATTTCACTTTGATACCTGGTTTCACTTAGTGCTCATGGGTTTCGCTATAACGCTCATGGGTATTGGACAGGGAGCGTTGGCAGCACACAGCCTCATCGCCATCTTGCCTCGTCAAAAAATTTCATGCACTGTGGTCTTTGGTGCTGTGTGCTCATTCATGCTTGTGCCACTGTCTTGCTTCATTTTTTGAGTTGCACAATGAGTCAGAAATGTTCAACTGACTCTGAGAGTGCAAGTGCTGAGAAAAAACAGCAAAAAAACGTAATGCTGGAGCTTATATTGGATGTCCTGAAGCAAACTGAAGCAGGGGAATGCCAGAATGAGGTCTGTAGAGCATTGAATTTTGCTGGGTGGACTGTTTCATAGATTTCATAGACATTCAGGCTGGAAGGGACCTTGGAAGATCAAGTCCAGCCCCCTTTCCCAAGGGCAGGAAGTCAGTAGGGGTCATAGGATCCCAGCAAGATTAACATCCAAATTTCTCTTCAAGTCGTTCAAAGTAGGTGCTTGAACTACCTCCAGTAGCAGGGTATTCCAGACCTTGGGGGCTCAGACAGTAAAGAAGTTCTTCCTTATGTCCAGTTTGAAATGGTCTTTGAAGAATTTATAACCACTCGACCTTGTCATCTCTTCGGGCACTCTGGTGAACAAACGTTCCCCCAGAACCTGGTGAGCATCCCTTATAGATTTATAGGCAGCCATCAGATTATGCCTGAGCCTGCGTTTTTTCAGGCTGAAGAGTCCCATAGCTCTCAGCCTGTCACAGGCCAGCTGGGCACTGTGAATATATCAATTTAGCCACTTGGCTGTTTGGTTTGGGGTCGAGGAGGCAGAGTTTGGAATAAAACAATGGCAAATTTATTATAGCTCGCACACACACAACAGCTAACAGAAAGATAAATGCAATAAGCAGATAATGCAGTATTAAAGAGCTAATAGTAAATAATAATAGATAATAACAGCGGATAAATAGATCAATCTGTCACAGGCCAGCTCAGCACTGCGAGCGTATCAGCCCCTGGGCTGTTTAAAACAACAAATAGACAGACATGGGTTGGCAACTTATCAATAGTCCCTCAATGCCAGGTGCGTGCCAGGTGATTCCAGTGAAGTCAGGTGTCCCCGATCCACGCTGTCCAAAGGATTACCGGGGAAGTTCCCTTGATCAGGATCCGATCCTCACTCACACCGGAGGTCCGGAGTCCAGGCTTAGAACAGCAAATTCTGTCCTGTTCCCTCCTTCCTATTGTTCACCAGATGCACGTGCTTTTTATACCTAGTCTTATGTGCTGGCCTTAGGGCCATTCACAATCTTATTTTATAGTTATTACTTTATGGGATTAAAAGGTGTTAAAATTATTTTAAAAGGTTACTACCCAAACTTGGGTTTATCCAATAAGCAAATTACGACACAGCATCTTCAGGTCTGAAATTAACATTACTCTGCCTAAATCCAACCCCTTTAGAACTCTCTGACTATGCTTCTTTGAGATGTACTTTCCTGAAATATGCTGGGTAAGCCAGGTGGTTGAATCCAGTTTTTATCATCATCAAGGCTAAATTCTGTGCAAGAAAAGACCGTCAGGTCAGCCAATTTTACAGCTATAGCTTTGTTTTTGGGGCCTAGTCAGTTCCACAAACAGTTACAAGTTACATTTGTGAGTTACAAAAATATAAGCTTTATATTAGACAAAAGTTCCAAATGCTTCTAAGAAGCACATATTTATTGCTTATTAATTTCTTTGGTTCTGGCCATCACAAACCACCCCTTGCTTCTTTGGAACATTTGGTAAGGCCTACAAATAAGATTTCTGCCAGGTGGCGTATGCATGGTTGGCAGAAACAACAACATTTATTTTAGCACAGGTATGAGACTTAATTTTATAACAACAACATTTAAAGATTATATTGAACAATATTAATCCCATAACCAAACTTATCACTGCTACAAACCAAGGAAAAGGAGCATTTTTAGTAGCGGTATACATTTGCACAGATTACTTCATACCACTTACACAGTGGGGGAACATTAGTAGCACATTTAATAATTCGTCTTCCCCCTTGAGCTATGACAGCAAGTTGTTTTCCCTTTCGGGCATCTTCGAACAAACCTTTAATGTGGGCTGCCACTTCTCCCCATCCTTTAGGAAGACTTAGGTTAAGGGTGATGCTTTGTAATTGGGTTTTTGGCCACATTAAAATAGCTTTCTGGCCTTGGACATTTAAAATAGCTGATGCTCCTTGAAAATCTTGGGCTTCTGCACAGCAGTTGTTGCAGGAAGTCCAAAATATACTGTTGGAATAGTACAAGCAGCCATAACTTTCCGAACAAACCCGCTGAGGTAGGGTAACATAGGGAGTTGCTGGTAGGGGTGTTGCACAAATCATATTGGGGGGACTATTAGGCCACTCCCTCCATAAAGTTCCCAAGACTATTAAAATGTTATTTACAGGGTAAACCAGAGATTGAACTAAATACTTGGGGCCTTCTGGGGTTATAATTTCCCAAACAGGATAATGTAAGTCCCAGTCCCACATGCATCCTCCCCCCAGTCCTGATTTTAAGAGATGGGCAGTGGACCGTGTGTTGTTTCCTACCCCACGTACGACAAAAAAGCATTTTGTTTTGCTACACCCTTCTCATCCTGTGCTCCACATGTCTCAGTAAACTAACTGTTGGGTTAAAATTGGGGGTAGTCCATGGCATTCTAAGCCAGCAGGCCATTCTTTGTGTCTGAGATCTCTTATCACCTGAGAGAAGTGAAAGTTAAGTGGAAGCTGCACTTGGGCACATGCAGTGCTCCAAGTTTGACTAGCATCAGCTTGAAAGGGTGCATGCATCAAAAGGTAACTTATTTATGCTCCTTCTCAGCCAATTGTTGCTACCCATTCATCAGTGTATTCTAGGGCCATGCTATTAATCATACCGCCTTTAGTGAGAAAACCTATGGCTTGTTGAATATCCATGATTCCTTGGGTGTTTTTCTGAGATTTATCTATGTTCCAAACTCCCATGGCTGAATTAAGCCCGTTCCACACATGGTCTAAGGTATCCCTCTTTTTCCGGGCGATTGGAGCCTAAGCTACGGGTTGGAAAACAGTTGGCCAGGCCCAGCACAGCATATTTTCTTCTAACTTAGTGCCAGCAGAGCAGTTAGGAAATGCTGTTCTGACAAACCATTGCTTGGGGTTAAATGTGATATGGGTACTGAACAAGGAGTCATTAAGGAGAACTGGAGCTCTGGTCTGGGACCTCCACCATGGGATGACATTAGATAAGCGAGGTAGCGAATAAACTTGTGGTGGCTCTTTTTGAATTAGCAGCGTGCATCCCTGCTTAATGCAAAAAATGGACAGGGGTTCTCCCATTTGGGTGCTTAACCATTTCCCTTCTTGTTTTTGGGATTGGTAAAATTCCCAGTGGAGTTGGTTTATTCGCTGGAGTGAATTTCCATCTGTGTACTTGAATGCACACTGTCCACTATGGTACGACTATGGCGTGGGTATCTTGCAAAAATGAATCTAGCACAGTGCCCCCCATGGGTTCAGCCAGTTCTTCTGGGTCAACCAGGGCTGTGCCCTGCAGACTCTCCCAGACTGTTGGGTGATATGTGGCTATGGTGTATTCAATTCCATGAGCATGCCCCCCTTCATCCATATGGCAGAACCACAAAATACCCGGAATATGGCCCATTCCATGGACCACCACTGGACAGCATAAGATCTGTGTTTAAACCACCATAGTACCTTGCTGTACCCGGAGGACCGGTGTAATTGGGGAACTGTACAGCATTGTGCCAAAGTATCATTGGGCAGGGGAACCGCTGGAGCGATTGTTTCCCATGGAGGTGGTATTGGAGAGTTTGGTTGCCTCTTTGGGCTCTGGGTGGTTGTAGAATCTTGAGCTGCAGATGGGTTTGCATCAGTGGTCACATTGGGACCTGGGGTGGGCAGCGTACCTTCAGGCAGAATATAACAGCACCGGGGCCACTGGAAGAAACCACAACAATCTTCCCCTGTTCTACACTTGTTTTTCCAGATTCTGGCATATGAGAGGAAACCGAGTAACCACCTTGTCCCTCAGTAACATTAACAGACTCCCCCTTGCCAGTCAACAATCCATTGCCAATGACTCAGAGGACAGTTTCACACTTCTTCAATTGCAGCTGGGTGCTCCCAGTATCCCAGTGTGTCTGAGGCCTTGGCAGTGGGTGCGATCTGGGGTGCAGGAGCATGGGAATGCCCCACGTTAGTCAAACAACAGCAAATGACTAGCAGTCCCGTCATGATGGCATTCCACCCCTTCATTGCTGGATGAGGGTGGCAGTGTTGCTCTGGAGCAGGATGATGACTCCAGAGCAGCCCAAGGCTGCTACAGCTGTGCCCGCGGATGGACCCAGTCTGCAGGAACAAGGAAAAATGGAGTCTGGCTCCCATTAGATGCATCTGACCTTGACACCCACCATGAATTATGTATGTCCCATGCCATTATCACCCTTTCCCATTTGTCCCACTGCAGATGCCTAACTATGTACCTGGTCTTCCACCTGGAGTTTCTCCCAACCACCTCTTAGCCATTCCACTGCCAGCTCCTGAGGCCCGCTTTGACCAAAGGTTTGCTGCATGGGGCTTCCTCCGGTGTGGGGCTGATTGTTGGCCCTGTTGACTGAGTGATCCAGGTGCAGGTCCCAGTCCTTGAGGGCCAAACCAGCAGCCATTCACAGGTTGCACTTTAAGATACCGTTGGCTTATTCTACCAGTCCATTAGATTGTGGATGATAGGGAATGTGATAGGTCCACAGCACGTGATTTTTTGCAGGCCACTCATAGACAAGATGGTTGCAAAAATATGAGTCACTGTCACTTTGCAGCTCTACAGGAGGCGGGTAGATGGCTAACAAGTTTTCTAGTTCTTGGCGGAGGCCTGGGCAAACATCATTCCGGTGACTGCTTCCACTGCTACAAACGCATACTGTCGCTTTCTGGGGGTGCAGAGAAGTGGGCCTATAAAGTTGCATTGCCCAATTTGCCATATTACCTTCCCATTGTGTAATGACAAAGAGGTAGTTGAGGTGGAGGTTAGTCGGGCATTGACTTCCTGGAAGGTGATGCAGGAGTTGACTAATTCCTGGGCTTCTCTTTTAGTGAGGTGAATGCCCCAGGTGGCTGCTAGGCAAGCAGTGCCATCACAGCCAGGGTGCCCATGCTGCCGATGCAGCCATTCTGTGGCTAGCACTCCAGGGGTCTCCTGGAGGGAGGGGATGGGCACCTTCTCTGAGGGTGGCTGAGCCTCTGCTTCAGCAACAAGGGCTTCTATGCTGTCTTTGGCTAGTTTATCTACTTGCCTGTTCCACTTTACTTCAGGCCCTTCAGCTTTTTTGCTCCCATGTGCTGCACTAATATATCATATATGTAGGGGAAGGCCTCCCTGTGCCATTGCCCACAAAGCCTCCCACTCATCACAGCTCCAAATGTCTCTGCCTCATCTTTTGAAGTTTTACTTTTTCCACAGGGGTAGCCACTTGGTGCACCCCTTCACTACCATCCATGAATCACAGTAGATGTAACTGGGTTTCATATAGCCTGACCCTAGTAACAGTTCATAATTGGCCATGTTGACTACAGCAGCCAGTTCAGCATACTGCACACTTTGACTGTTTCCCCTTATCGTAAGCTGCTTACTATCTCGAACCCATGTGGCAGCACTGCTCCAGGTACGACCTTTGGCTGAGCCATTAGTAAAACGTACCTCTATGTCTTTTGATGTTTCCATATTGGGCAAGAAGGGAGGTGCTTCCTTGATGGGGGATGGCTCATCAGAGCTGGCTGCATCTGGGTATATGTTAACCGTGCTTTCTGTAATTTTTTCCCACTAGTGCTGGATGCCCCTTTGGGGTTACCTGTCAGGTCTGACTTAAGATATAATAGATCCACTTCTGTATTGTTGTTTCTTGGGCCCTCCCTCCAGGTGGGAGGTGTCAGTCAGACAATGCCATTCCCAGGATAGGTACCGGGGTGGTTATGACAGCGGGTAACTCCCTTCTCAGGGCCTCTGTGGCTTCTAAAACTGTGGCTGCTGCACACAGCATTTGTTTTAACAGAGTGTATTGGGTTTCAGCTCCCTTCCAGCCTCAGCTCCAAAACCCAAGGGGCTTTCCCTCTGCTTTAGATGTATCCCTCTGCCATAAGCTCCAAAGGGGCCCCCTGTTGGACATGTTTACTTGGAGCCAGAGCTCCCCTTCTGGGTGTCATGCTGCTAGGGAGGCATGGGTGCTTACTGCCTCCTTGAGGGCCCGCATGGCATGGTGGTGCTCAGGGCCCCATTCCCACTGTGTTTTTTTTTCTTGCATAAATTATACAGAGCCCGGGCCAACACGCTAAACTTGGGGACATGCAGGAGCCAGAAATTAAGTGCTCCCAGCTGGACTTGCAATTCTTTTACATTGTTGGGGGCAGGGGTATCTACCAGGCTTTGCAACTCTTTAGCTGGTATGGTGGGTCCACCTTGCTGCCATTGGATTCCCAGGAATTTATACTGGGGTCTGACTTCTTGGATATTTTTGCTGAACAGTGTGAACCCAAATGTTTGCACCTTCTTCTTTAGGGACTCAAAAGCACAAATGGTTAACTCCTGGTCCTGGCCCCCCACCATGACATTGTTGACATATTGCCAGACATGCACCTTTGGGTGGCTTACTTGGAATTCATGGACCACTGCAGCTAGCACTCCATGGGCCAAGGTGGGGCTGTGCACCCAACCCTAGAGTAGGACTGTGTAGGTGTACTGTTGTCCCAAACATGTGAAGGCAAACAAAGGCCAGTGATTTTCATGGAAAGGGATAGCAAAGAACATGTTCTTAATGTCTATGGATCCCATCCACTGAGGGCTCTATTACTTAATGCTTTCCATCAGTGCAGGCATGGATGGGACCGCGGCCATCAGCTGATCGGTGTTGGCATTCAAAGCGCTAAAATCAACGGTCAATCGCCAATCCCCATTTGGTTTACATACTGGCCACACTGGGTTGTTGTACTGGGAATGAGTTCGAATGATGTTTCCATCCTCCAGCTGCTGATTGATGATAACCTGAATGGGTTGTGTTGCCTCAGGGGGTGTGCAGTATTGAGGGCAGTGTACCCACTTCATGGCTAGCAGGGTGACTAGGGTCATAGAACATCGGGCTACTGCAATCATCACATCTTCCTGCTCACTTTCCAGTGCCATGGTGCAGCCAAACTGCCAGGTTTCCTGCTTAAGGATAAATTGCTGCCTCTGCAACATGTTCAGATCCAGTAAATTTGGCCCTCTCTGGAGCATTACAGTGGCTGCTGTTACTATGGAGCCATTAGGCAAGGTGAAAGTGGGTCGGACTAAATGTCCTGGTCATCTGGCACCTCCAACTAGTACTAGCTGGTAGGAGGTTCCCCATTTCCCCTCTCCATCTCCATTCTGCACAGTCTAAAACACATAGCTGGGCACCAGCATCCAGTAACATATTAATTGACTTTTTCCTCCCATTTAAACAAAGCTTTATAGGTACTTGGATTAAGGGGCCAATATTATTCTGCATTACTGATCCCCGATCCTCTACTGCCCCCACAATGACCCCTTGCTTGGGGGGCTGGGTCAGCCAGGACTCCTACTTTGGGGGGCTGGGAGGTGCCGTGGGTTCTGTTATCTTCCCCTTCCCACCCCCACAGTGTTTGACCCATAGCTCTTGCAGGACCGTGTTAAGCAGTCTGTCAATTTGTTCTTTACTAAACCTTGCCACCAGTAACTCTTTCCACATTTGCACCTGCAGGGTTTTAGATCTTTCATTTCCCACTTTCCTGGACTTGGGGGGCCCTACTGGGTCATCTTTCTTGGGAGGCCACTGCCATGGCCTTGGCAGTTTGTATTGGTTTGGGAAGCCCTGGCTTCTGCAAAATGGCCAGAAGTTGTAACAATTGTCAGATTGCATTTCTTACCGGGTGAGTTACTAACTCTTGTTGTAAAGCCAGCAGGCCTGAAGTGCATTCCATCAGTACTTGCCGGCAGAACTTCCTCCACATAGCTTCTGTACATGTGACACTGCTAGAATCCTTTTCTTCTCTTAATTCCCTCTCAATCTGGGTTACTCAGTCTTTTAGGGACTGGTTCTCTTGATGGAGCTGAGTGGCTTCCTCTGCTCCCAGTCTTAGGCAGGTTGCCAGCAGCCAAGACAGGCATCCCTTCTTAGGTCTGCTCCCCTGTACGGCAGTGAACACAGCCCACTGACAGGGTACTGTGGTGGGATCACTCCAGGTGGGTCTCAACCTCTCTTTAACCCACCCCTGATTCTTAATACCTATAACCTCTTTTAACAAAACAATCAGCAGAGTCCACCCCTCTGCCCCCTCTGCACCATTCTTTCCCTCCGAACTCACCATCCTCGATCCTGCTTGTGACTCCAATTTTGTCACAAGCCAGCTGGGCACTGTGAGTATATCAATTTAGCCACTTGGCTGTTTGGTTTGGGATCAAGGAGGCAGAGTTGGGAGTAAAACAATGGCAAATTTATTATAGCTCACACACACACAACAGCTAACAGAAAGATAAATGCAATAAGCAGATAATGCAGTATTAAAGAGCTAATAGTAAATAATAACAGATAATAACAACAGATAAATAGATCAATCTGTCGCAGGCCAGCTAGGCACTGTGAGCGTATCAGCCCCTGGGCTGTTTAAAACAACAGATAGACAGACATGGGTTGGCAACTTATCAATAGTCCCTCAATGTCAGGTTCACTCCAGGTGATTCCAGTGAAGTCAGGTGTCCCCGATCCACGCTGTCCAAAGGATTACTGGGGAAGGTCCCTTGATCAGAATCCGATCCTCACTCACACTAGGTCCCTTCCGACCCTTAATCTATGAATCTATGAATCACACCAGAGGTCCGGAGTCCAGGCTTAGAACAGCAAATTCTGTCCTGTTCCCTCCTTCCTATTGTTCACTAGATGCAAGCACTTTTTATACTTAGTTTTATGCTAATGTGCTGGCCTTAGGGCCATTCCCAATCTTGTTTTATTGCTATTACCCTATGGGATTAAAAGGTGTTAAAATTATTATAAAAAGTTACTACACAAACTCAGGTTTATTCAATAAGTAAATTACACCACAGCATCTTCAGGTTTGAAATTAACGTTACTCTGCCTAAATCCAACCCCTTTAGCACTCTCTGACTATGCTTCTTTGAGATGTACTTTCCTGGAATATACTGGGTAAGCCAGGCAGTTGAATCCAGTTTTTATCATCATCAAGGCTAAATTCTGAGCAAGAAAAGACTGTCAGGTCAGCTAATTTTACAGCTATAGCTTTGTCTTTGAGGCCTAGTCAGTTCCACAAACACTTACAAGGTACATTTGCAGGTTACAAAAATACAAGGTTTATATTAATCAAAAGTTCCAAATGCCTCTAAGAAGCACATATTTATTGCTTATTAATTTCTTTGGTTCTGGCCATCACATCAGCCTCTTGTCATAAGGCCTGTTTTCCTGACCTCTGATCATGCGTGTGACTCTTCTCTGGGCTCTCTCAAGCTTCTCCACATCCTTTTTGAATTGTGGAGCCCAAAACTGGATACAGTACTCCAGCTGCGGCCTCACCAAGGCCAAATACAAGGGGA
>NW_017729027.1:23478729-23506428 GCF_001723915.1 Gavialis gangeticus | reverse complement strand
TGGGATTTGCTTGAGAAGCATCTGTGGATGCAAGCCAGAGTTTTGCTTGGACCATGTTGAAGAATAAAGACAAAATAAAATAATTTGGTAGAATTGTAACTTGTTTAAATGCTTTGAAACTCAGTTGGAGTAGGGCTCCAATCATGTTAGAAATGGAGAGGCTGTTAAGTGTGTGGATTGAGGATACAACTCAACATGGTATGCCCTTGAACACGGTTTTTATTCAGAAGAAGGCTAAGAGCCTGAATGATGATTTACAGAAAAATTTGCTGGAAGGATCTGCTTCTGAGCCTTTTTATGCAAATAAGGGGTGGTTCAAAAGATTTAAGAGATGCAGCAACTTGCATAATATTTCTATTCAGGGGGAGGCTGCTAGTGCTGACACCCAAGCTATAAAAATAAGCTATATTAGCTATAAAAATAAACTTGTGGAAATTATTGAGGAGGGGGTTTATACACCTCAACAAGTCTTCAATGCAGATAAGACAGATCTCTTCTGGAAGAGGATGCCTTCTAGGACCTACATTTCCAGGAAAGAGAAGTCAATGCCAGGTTTCAAGGTGTCCAAGGATCGACTTACTTTATTGCTTGGTGGAAATGCTGCAAGGGATTTTAAATTGAAACCAATGCTTGTATATGACTCAGAAAACCCCAGGGCTCTCAAGTGGTATCTTAAAAGCAGTCTGCCTGTCATTTGGAAGTCTAACAAGAAGGCCTGGGTGACAATGAAAATCTTTCAGAGTTGGTTCAGGGATTATTTATGTCCTGAAGTTGAGAGAGACTGCACTGAGAACAATCTGTCCCACAAGACACTTCTCATTTTAGACAATGCAACAGGGCATCCTACCACACTTGATGACCTCAGTGATAATGTAAAAGTTGTTTTCCTGCCCCCAAATACCACTTCTATTATACAGCTGATTGGCCAGGGTGTCATTGCTACCTTTAAGGCTTAATACATAAGGAAAACATTCACCCAGACAGTCAGAGCTACAGAAGAAGAGGGTTCTCCAACTCTAAAATAATTTTGGAAGGACTGTAATATCCGCAAGGCCATAAATAACATTTCAAGTGCCTGGGATGAAGTTGCCTCCAAAACAATGAATGGTGTCTGGCGAAAGCTTTGGGCAGACTGTGTCCCGGATTCCCATGAGGTTGAGGAACCAGTGGCGACAATTTAGGACAATATTGTTGAGCTTGGAAGGAAAATTGGATTTGATGAACTTGAACCTGAGGACATTCAGGAGTTGATCAATTCCAACAGGGAGGAATTGAGAAATGAGGACCTCATTCAAACAGAGCAGCAGAGAAGCCATGAAGAGGAGGAAGATGTTCAACCAGCAAGGGCTTTAACTAGCAAAGGCATGGCTGAAGCTTTCAAACATCTTGAAGTTTTTCTTTCCTACTTTGATGAGAATGACCCTGACATGCAGCACAGATCTGCAGTTGCAAGAGGAGTTAACAATGAAATCAATTGTTACAGGTTGCTTTATGATGAAAAGAATAAACCCAAAGTTCAGCTATCAATGGATTCTTTCTTCAAGAAGTGCACAACTCTGGCTTCAACCCCTGCAGCCAGCCCCCCACAAAAATCCTCAGCCAAGCACTTCAAATTCCCCTGAAACTGACACTAACCCTGACAGCTCTGATTCAGAGTACTGAAAGAAGCCAAAAGAGCAAAGTGAAACTGAAAGTGCATCTCTGCATACTTTATTACTTTATCTACTACAGTGGACAGCCATGATATAGCTTGCAATCAATTCTGAGTTACCTGACTAAAGTGTAGGAAAGATGCTGGGCATTTATACACATGCTCTGAGAGTAGGGTGGGGGATGGTGCTTTAATTATAGCAGCTCTGAGAACTGCCCTAATTTAAGAGCTTGGAGGGTCATCTGCATCAATTCCCCACACTGAAAAAATGGGTATCGCACTCAATTACAGTGCATTAGAGCAGCCTCACTGCACATGTATAGGCACTTTCTGTTACCCCTGTTGAGATGCAAGTGCCCCATTATGGGATTAGGGAGACATCTCTAGAGGGCAATGTTATTCTTACAATGGGAGCATTTACACATACGCAGAGGGTAATAGAATCCCTCCTACACTTTAGTTAGATAACTCAGAGTTGTTCATAAACTGTAATATAGTCATCCATGAGATGAAGACTTTGCATACCTGGAAAACAAGCTCCACGCTACAGAACTGCCTCAACCTGGAGATCCATTCCATCAACCTCTCTCCTGTGAAACAGAAAACAGCTTACCAAGAAAGAAGAAAAACTTCAGCACCCAGCTTGCCATCAGACAACTTGGAGGTAAACAGACTGCTTGAACTTGTGCAATATGAAGTTTCATTTCCACCTGGAAAAAATGTTACAATGGGTGCATTCTTCTTTGCCTGAGGAAGGGTCAGTGAGCCTGAAAACTTGCAAGTAAAGATTTTTTTTTCTGCAACTATTTAGTTGGTCTAATAAAAGATACCACTTCTGCCAAGACTTCTGTATATTCTGTCCATGACATTATCTCAAAGAGCAGGACTTAAACATTCAGATCTGATTTTAGTTTGATTAAATATAATTATTGCTGAATCTAAAGAAAAAAATAAACATTTCTGCAACTAGCCAATCCAAAACTGACCATATCCATTGTAGTTAAACAGTTAAAGAAGTTTAATTTGAATAGTATGACTAGTTTGTTAAACAGAAAAAAAATAGATGTTTGTATCTTATCAAGGTCAATAAGTAAAAGAAAATAGAAAATAACATATTGACATAGTCAAGCAAAATGTTCTTGTGACTATTTTATTTCTTCCTGTATCTGTCACCATAGTAACAAACTTCTTCACAGGTAACTGACATATGCATGAGTTCATTACTAACATACTTCACTGAGATTCTGCTCTTCTCATTTTTGTGGTTACGATAACCCACCCTTCACTCAATAAAACTCTACTCCCCCTACCCAAAACTACACTCCTACTATCCAAAGGCCTAACTTCCATCAAAGCTAAGAACTCAAGGAAATAACCTCAGTTCCAGACCCCTTCAGCTAAAGGTAGATTGAACTCATGTATGAAAATGACAAAAAAACACATTTTAACTACCTGAATAAGGGCAAGATAAGGTTAAGGACATGGTCTGTTCTTTTTTTTGTTTAAGCTGGACTACTGGGTAGACATGAATGCAATATTCACACAGGCAGAAGGTGGGAAAGCAAAAGGAAACATGACTTTTTAGCACAATGATGTGGGCATTCATGTGGTAGGGAGAGAAACTTGGGTTCTGGCTACTGAAAAGGCATAGTCTGTATCAAATAGTTAGCGAATAAAATGCATTTGGCATATCTACATTCCCAGAGAGACTCATGCTGAGTCTCACCAACAAAGCGCACACCAAGGGGACCTTGAAATGTTGTTGTTGGATACTGATTTGTTTAACAACAAAACTGAAGAAGGAAAGAGGGGACCTTTCTTAAATATAATAACTAGGGGTACATGGGTAGAGATTTTGGAGGCCAGTACTGATAGTCAATTTTTAAAAAAGCATATTGGCTAATACCAATCCAATTTCCAATACAGCTGAGTGTAAGTCTGTAGGGTAAGTCTGTTGTGGTGGAAGGGGAGAGGGGAGAGAAGGTGCACGTGGGGGGAAGATCAACGCTCCTGTGGCAAGAAAGGAGTGGGGCTGAGGCAGGGGCAGGGCAAGGCAGGGCACTGGATGAAGCCGCAGCTCTTCCGGGGGATGCAGGGTGGGGGGTGGCTCCTGTTGCTCTGTGCACCCCAGGAGGACATGGGGGGGGGGGGTTGGGTGCTCCTAGATCTGTGCAGGGTATGGGCAGTTTGCAGTTTTCCCCAGGGGATACAGAAGAGAATTGGGGCAGAATACTACTTCCTTTTTAGATGTGCAAATGACATTTTTATTATTTTAGGTATCTAAATCACTCAACACTCTACTTCACTATGTGGATCAAAATACTGAATTTTGCATAAACACCCGAATTCCATAGGTATTGACATTTTCACTCCAATTGATAATGTTTGTCCCTACCGCACATGCTCAGAAACAAGTCAGTACTGCCCTGGAAGTGTCTAGCTACATCTATATCTGTTACAATTTGACTTCACCATGGAAACACAAAAAGATTGTAAGCCCTTAAAACTAGCCAACCAAAAGAAAATGTTTGATACCAAAATAAAAGCAGTGATAGCACTTACCTTTTTTCTCAAGGGTCTTCTAGTTCAGGGGTTTTCCCAGGATCTGGGAGACCATCTCTCCGAGAAGATTTGAACTTTAACATCCCACACCAGACAGCAGTAGCCAAATCATTAGGCTACAGAACTGAGAACACCTTGCTGCTAAAGCTAGGAAGTAGGCAGCCAACAGCAAACAGTCTCATGGGAAGGAGAAGTAGCAAGATGGAGTCACTCCAACTCATAAGAATGTACGTTCATAAGAAATGCCATTTACTTTGTCAGACCACGGGGAATACTTAGCCTACTATCTGGTCTCATGCAGTGACAGAGAGTTGATGCTGAATGGGGGTGTTGAACAGAGCATGTCTCAAATTTTCCATTCTCTGCTCCTCTGCCACTGCAGCTTCCAGCAGGGAAGTAACTACTGCTCTAGGGGGAGAAAAATGATCCCTTGATTTTAATGGTCGGGGTTTTTTGAAGAGGGCGGGAGGGTTAATGGTTCTGAAAAATGAAAAAATACCCCCCATAAGTAGCATTAGGAGCAAAGAGTAGGCTTCTTCACATGTTCTGCCTACTTGAAACTCCCTGTCAGTCAAGATAGAATAGGTGCCAATACAGAATAGTTTGCTGGTCCTCATTACCGTACCTCTTCAAGAAGGAAAGACCTTTAGAAAGGTATTACCAAGCATTTTGAACAGGCCCAGGTATGTGCCTGTCTTCAGAGAGAGGAGAAAAAAGCCTGATGAATTGGTAATAATAAATTAAATTTTATGACTCCTTTTGGGAATAAAAAAGTCTGCATGGGTACAATGCTCAATATTCTCTAGCCATCTGTCATTAGCCCACACTGCCTTATGGGACTCTCTCCAGTGTGAAATCTCTCCTGAAATCACACTTCTCTTGGGACACCTCTCTCCACACATCCAGTTCACACAAAAAAGGTAGAGTGGGCATACTAACAATTTGTGATCCATTAGTTTTGAGATCACCCTGTGTACTGCAAGCCAGAATCCCCTCACTCCCGTACTGATACAACTCCATTGGACCAGATCTTGCTCCTGTCAGTAAAACAGAATCCAAAATTTTGCCCTGAGTTACAATGGCATCACATCAGATACATTTTAGTGTATTTGGTATTAAATACCACCGGGAAAAATGCATAGCAGCCTTGGGTAGAAGAAATCTAGTTATGTAACATGTAATGATAAGTTAGAGCCATGAAGCATGTGATTTGATTACATGTATTATGTCAAGCAACCACTACACCATTACTAGTTTCTATGCTGATGGCCACTATCGAAAAACAAGAACTACTACTAATTATTTTTTTGCTTCAGTTTTGGTGACCAAGTTGAAATTGTGTAAGAGGCCTAGGGCTAAATCTTATTCTACTTACAGGTGCTTAAGCAGTATGTTGTATCTACATAACTGCCTTTTTTGGCACTTACACTTCGGATTCTATGCTGCTACACTAGCCTTGCACTTCCCTTCTAGACTTCCTCAGGAAGCTGCTGCTAGTTACGCAGGTTCCCAGAAAGAATATAATCACCCATCATGCATGTAACTACCAGGTATTCAACAACTGAGGATAAGGGAAGCCCTCCAGCTGTAGCCCAGTGCTGCAGTGGATAAAGCACTTTACTACAGAGTGGGAGACCTAGGTTCTCAACTTGCTCTTACCCCAGAGAAAGTTTAAACCATCATGTCTTATTATCTAGGAAAGCAGTCAAATCAGCCATGGCCATACTAGGCATTACCCCAAACATTCTTCAGTCTTTGTCTTAAAGCTTGCCTACAGATCAAATAGGAGGGGAAGATGTACAGAAGCTGTGTCTACATGAGATGCTGACTGCACAGTTGCTACTGCAGTCATTTAGTACGTGCATATGCAAAAGTTACTGTACAGTAGCATTGCCAAACAGCCTTTATTCTATGACACTGACTGCCCAATAGCTCATGCCATGCAACATTACTGCACACTAGTAATGAGCTATTATGCAGTCAGTATCTTGTGTGGGCTTGGCCAGGGAGAAGCAAAACAAAATAGAGAAAGGGTGCTTAGTAAGATGGCTGTTCCCATAGAAGAAGGGGGGCCCTATGTTTATGTTTTGACCTTTTCCTCAGGGTTTTCCTCACTTTTACTTCTAGGATGTATATGTACATCAGAGCAATATTATTTCCAAAGAAGGTGGGAATACAATCCACACAACTGAGTGCCAGAATTGCAGGTAGGCAGCCATGTAAGCTACTTTGTGTATAAAGATAAAATAGGATTTAGCCCTTCATTTTATATGGATTCTCATCATTGTATGAAAACTAGGCCAATTTTATGATGTCTTCAGTTAGGCAATGTCACTAATTAGACATTTTGTAGTGTCTCCATTTTGTCCGGATGGTTGGGGCAAAGTGGTTTTGTAAATCTTGGCTAATAGCAACAACAACATGGTGGCATTTTCCAAGTACTTAGGAAGGTGTGGATCTTTCATTCCTGCCCCCAGAAGCTAATTTATCTGGGACTAAGTTTAAAGAAAGCTGAGTGGTAGGGTAGCTTACATTTGAGAGAGTCAATAATTTTCACTGAGTTTGATTGACTGTTTGTTTATTTTTATGCTAGTTCAGTTGTTTAGCTGGGTTATTTATTACTTTCTTGTTTGTTATTTTGCCTTTTTTGTAGGAATTGTTATAATTTAAGTTTTGTGAAAGTGCCTTAAGGCTCAGGATAGGTGTTCTTCTATAATTCAAAATAAATAAATAGTACAGGCAGGCCATGAGAAATTTCCACTTTCAGGTGAGCACAGTGAGTTCAGAACTTTAAAAAAATTACCAAATACTAGCAATGTTTGAACTTTGCTGAAGTTTTGTTCCATCAAGTTTATAGTGATGAATACTGGGCAAAGGTATTTGGTTGATAGACAACGAATGAAGTGTCACTAACTCTGACTGACATAGCTGGAAAACAGTGGCAAAGTTGCCTTATAATTTGGAAACAGAGGATGTTTTCATAAAGAGACTACAAAAAAACATTTTCCTCTCTCATCCCTCTCTAGTTCATTGTATAGCCCTCATCAAGAAAATATTGCCACTATGAATAAATGAATCTGTAAGCCTTACATTGAAGACCCATTGTAGACTATACCACTGAATTTAAATTCTTCCCTAACTCACAAGTTATTAGCTAAGTCTGATTGGTGGGCTCATTTAGTGCATATACCCAAATCTTGTACAATCTGGTTGTCCTCTTGAGTGATGCTTACTCCCACTGACGTCTGCTGTGATAAGACAGAATGACTCACTCTAGGTGGTTGTAAAGGTTAACAAGCAATGCATTCAGAACTGTAGTTATATCACGATGTCTTCTATGTGGCAGATGCTACAGTTTTGATTGCCATGAAGTACTTAGAAATAAATAGATAAATAGGTGAAATCAACACAGCCAAAATAACTTCAAAACCACATTTTTTACTGTATATGTTCAGCATTAGCACTAAAAAATGATTCTGTCATTATGAATGGCCATCAAATGACTATTTGTTATTAAGAAAACTGATACATCACTTAACAACATTCTCAAAATAGCTTCTCAATGCATGCTGTATTGTTAAAACACATTGGCTTTTAAAGTGAAGCAAATTAGATTTAGATTGGATATCTGGAAAACTATCCTTACTTTTAGAACAGTAAGGCACTAACAAACTGCTTGGGGATGTTGTAGAGACTGTGTACAGACATTCATATCAACCAGGACAACTCTCCCAGGTTTGTTTCTCTTACATGGAATGACCTGTACAAAAATTCAAATAGATAAGCAAAGCACCTGCAGTGCAGATGCTGGGCAGTCAGGGGACTTCAGAGCACACAGGTATAGCCATGTCAGGGGGTTGGAGGCCTGGCAGGGTCAGTGAATGTGGGGAGTGATCAGCAAGATCAGGAAAGGTGGAGGTGAGTTCTCCAGCCCTCCTATCCCCCCTGCTGTATTCTGCTGCCCAGCAGGGAGTATGCTTCCGGCACCCAAGTGCTGCAGTGTGATTCAGGCAGGAACAAGCCAGGAGCCAGTGCTTCAGCCCTGGGCTTTTCCAATCTGAAGCACTCAAGGAACTCTACTCCCTACTTGGCTAGAACTGACACAAGCTCTCCCTATCCCTGTGGGAGGGGAAGCAATGAAAAGCAAAGGTCACTGGGATTATAGAGAATGGCTCTGCATCTTCTGCCTGTACAGACATTCTGTCTCCTGAAAAATATTCTTCAGGGAGCCACTTCACTTGGCTTGTTCCCAGTTATTTTCCTCCTGAAGTAGCCCCTTATACTCTGGTAGAAAAATTTTGAATATCTGTACACTGGTGGTTTCTCCAGTGAAAGCAAGGACTCTCCCCATAGAAACTGAACATCTGTCCAAGCCAGGAATCTTCTTGTTTGCTGGTTGTCAAGTGGAGGCAGGATAAGTTTTTGTCAGGGGGGTTTTAAAAGGAGCATTTCTGAGTTCATTTAGGGGTTTGGGGCAGATTACCCCAAAGATTTTTTCCAAAGCTGAGATGATATTCATGATTCCATGATTGTCTAAGAATCTGCCTTGCTTTGTAGCTTTATAGGTTTTGTAATTTTACAGCTTTTCTATAATCCTATTTTGAATGGATTCTTCCTGTCATTGGAGGAGTTGCCAACCAATGAAAAGCCAGTGTGATGACTTAATTTTTCTCACCTTCCATTTATCTTGATAGAAACCATTTTATTCCAGGACAAAAATCTTTCAGATATTCATGTCCATTAACCTGGGAAATCCTATACAAACAGCTTCTAGGAGATGCGCTCAAGAATTTTGGCTGTGTTTCTGTGACAGCATCTAACAGGTAGGTGGCACAGGAGACAGTGGATGGCATGACACGACATGCTACATCACCGTAGTGATGAGCTATAGCAACATAGTGTCAGCTGACACTAACAGTGTCACTGCCACTACTGTGCAGTAGCAATGAGCTGCTGGGCAGTAGTTCGTTCGTATTGCATAGTAGGGTCAAAAACAAAAGCATGCTCTGCTGGCTCTGTGCAGTACTGGCAAGTACTGCACAGTCATTTATGTTCAATCATAAATGACTGAGTACCAACTACACAGTCAGGGGCACATGTAGACATGCAAAGTAGATGGTTGTATGAGGGCTTTTGTAATGGCTGCTGGGCCAACATTGTACAAGACAGCTCTGTTGAAAGACCTGCATGGTTATATCATAACTGATAAGGGGAAACAACTGGAGAGATGGATTGACCACTATGGAACTTAGAGTTTAGGTTAGCTATTAGGGGGAATTTTCTCATTAGAAGGGCAGTAAAATACTGGAACAGGTTACCCAGAGAGTTTGCAGAATCTCCATCTATGGAGGTTTTTGAGACCTGGCTAGACAAAGTTTTGGCTGGGATGATCTAGTTGGAGATGGCCTCTTACAAGCATAATTTTCAATGATTCTATGAATGACACACTGAAGAGAGTCTGTAGCAGACCAGCATGTGCCAGACAAATTGCCTGGATTTGAAGTTATGACTTTGTTGGATGCCAAACCTACACTAAAGGAACTTGAACAATGCATCAAAAAATTCCCAATAACAAAGATTCGGGGCCTGTTTACCTGCTGAACTTTACAAATGTTCAGACTTGCTGCGAACATTGTACAAGGTATGGCTACTCTGTTGGAAGAAAGAAACTGTTCTGAAAGATTTCATCCAAATCTATTAAAACAAAGGACTATAATAATCACAGAGGTATATCTCTTCTCAACATCATAGGAAAAATCTTAAGCCATATTCTTTTACCTAGATTTCAACATTAGCTGAGAGAATTTACCCTGAGAGCCAGCGTGGCTTCCACTTGGAAAGATCCACCATAGACATGGTCTTCCCTGTAAGACAACTGCAGGAAAAGTGCAGAGAGAAGTGTATTGCACTGTACATTGCTGTTATAGATTTAAACAAAATCCTCTGACATGGTTAGTCAAAATAGCTTTACATAGTTCTGAAGAAGCTTGATTGTCCACCTGTATTGCTAAACCTTGTGAAATCTTTACACAATGTCATGAAGGCAACTGTAGTATGAAAACCAAGAGTCTGACTCTTTCAACATCAACAGAGTGAAGCAGGGCTGCATATTGGCTCCCAAAATCTATATTTATATTTCTATATTTATGGATGTATTTTATACATTCTTCTGTATGGCTCAGAAACATGGATGACATACACCAAACATATCAAAAGAATAAACAGCTTTCATATCAGATGGCTGCATAAAAATATTTGAATGAGATGGCAACACAGAGTGACTACAGCCTGACTTGGAAATGTTAAGTTGCGCTGGCATGTCGTGCATGGGAACGTTCATTAGTAAGAAAAGACTCGGGTGGCTTGGTCATGTCAAAAGAATGGCAGATCACAGGATCCTGAAGAATGTGCTATCTGAAGCTCACAAAGGGTGTAGGAAGAGAGGAAGGCTGCTGAACAGATTCTGGGATTCTTGCAAATATGACTTAGAATCCTCTAGAATCTCTGTGGATGATACGAATAGGAGTACAGAATGCTGCTCTGGTTGGTTGAATCAACTTGCAGATGGAGCAAGGCACTGCAAGGTGGACTCGATCAAGTTTTGTGATGATTGGCATCAGAGAAGGAAAGGATCTTATGCTCAGATTCAGAGCCTTGCTAGTGCATGGGTGTGCCCTATCTTTGAGCGGGACTGTCACTCATGCATCAGACTCAGCAGCCATCAAAGAACTAATTGGTGCATACCCCATGCTCTGTAAAGAATGATGGTGCCAATTGATATCCAGGGACAAACCCTAAAAAGTTTCAGACTATACAAGATTTGGCTAATAGTGTGTCCTGGGACATCATAAAGTACATCTGAACAGTTGTCCTGGGAATGCATCTGTAACCCTGAGTGCGACGCTACCTGCGCCCTCACCTGAATAGTAGGATGCTGGGGTACCCGGTAGCCAGTGGCCCTGCCCAGCTCCCTGGGTAGCTGCTGCAGGGTCCCCAAGCATAGAGCCTCCCCTTACAACTGAAAAACCTTGCAGACCATTATAAAACCATTTACAGGATTTCATTATTTACAAGGTAACTTATAACCAATGCAATAAAACAAATGTGACACCTGTAACATTTTATCTACATCTGCAGATTATGGCTCTGCATCAGCTTCAGTCATATGTATCTTCGTCTTTCCAACTCCTCTCTCATGTCCCTCTCCACTGTATCTCTCCATCTTATCTTCAGTCTTCCTCTTCCCTTCTCCCTGGTAGTGTACTTCTGGTAATTTCTTTGCCTGCATATTCTTCCAGACTTCTTTGAACATGCCCATAACATGCCAGTCTTCTCTCCTGTACTTTCTTAGATTCCTCCACTACCTTCACTGATCCTCTGATGTAAGTATTCATCATTTTATCTATCTTTGTCACTCCACACATCCACTGAAGCAGTCTCATCTTTGTGGCATTTAATCTCTTTTCTTGAGTTTCTTCAGGGGCCATGTCTCTTCTCTGTACAATAGCACTGGGTGTACACCTCACCATGGATGAGCAATTCTACCCATCCAATGTCAGTCCCAAGCCTAAAAGAGCATGATTAGCATCAGGAGGGGCATCCAGCTGTTTAAACCTCTGCCAAATCATCATGATGCAGTTCCAAGGAACAAACCTGCGTATCTTAGGCTTCCAAAACAGTTGCTTGGTTTTTTTGTTTGTTTTCTGTTTTGCAAAGCACAGAAATGGAGGAAGAAAGACTCTTGGCCATGTTTTACTATCATATTTTTATCAAGCAGTTAGTACAAAATTTCATTCAACTAAAAATTATTATGCTGTACTTGACATACTTTTCAAATAAACCCACTTAGTGTATTCAAGTCAATAGCCTTTACATTTTTAATTGCAACCATTGTAATATTTCCAGAGATTTAACCAGGCTGGATCATGGGGTCTTGAGCTATGTGCTACAGATACCATAGCTAGCATATTAGGTACACAACTGAACATCCCTGCTTATGCTCCACAGCACCATGTTCAGGTTCTCCAGACATGATAAGTGATAGATATGAGCTTAGGGCCACATACAGACAAGCCAAATCCATCTACTTTTCCTAATTTGCTAGTTTGGGTGCATATGAAGTGGGGTTTGAATGACCCGGGCTTTCAGCAGCACCCCAGGGCTTTCTTCAGAGATTGTATAGCTTTGGTTGCCACTTTGAAAAAAGAAGCGGGTCCCAATCTTGATATTTTGTAATTAAGTTTCTGACCTCCATGGATGAAAAGAAAATCTTCAAAACATGAACCAAGTGTAATCAAAGCAGTAGTACATATTTGAATCTGGAGACAGCCTCATACATTAAATCTGACAAAAGGAGGAATTGCTGCCATTCCTCTCAATGAAGTATTAACTCCAAAACCTAATGACAATCATTTCAAGCTGACATTTTATCCACATCTACATTATTTTAATATTTATCAAAATACAAAAAAGAAGATGGGCAGTTGTAATATTACATAATGTACTCAACATGGAATCTCATTTTTGATGTCTTGAACAGAGGAAAAAACCTGGGGAAATATATATTTTTTTTTCCTTTTGAATCCAGTCCTTTCTTTTTCTAATGTACTTAAAATTCTAGAGCAGTTTCTAGTGTATTGAAATAGAAAGCTATGATCTATTACCATGGCACCTCAGGCTGTTATCTTGTTATATCAAATAAACAAAGCAAGTTCGTGCCTGATTATTATATGCATGATGTTGGTGATTCAGTATGTGGTACAGTTCCCTCTGAGTCAGTAATGAAGAAAAATTTCAGCATGCTTATAAGGGGTTCTCTGATGTTTGGGGTGTTTGGTAGTACCAATTTTCAGATAACACTAAAAATGGTGTCTTTTTATGGTTGCTAAAGGTTGTGCATTATATTTTTTTCAGGAGTATTATTATAGTGCAGAACCTAGCCAAATACCATCTTTTATAATTTCATTCTTCTTACCAAAATACTTTCCTCAGATTTCAGCTGAATTCATTAGCCACTTTTCTTTCTACAAATTCTAACGTGATACCAACTAATGAAAAAATGGTTGCATTCTTCTCCTGAGCTGACACCCATTCATGAATGAAGTGATCCCTCTATCTATTCTAATTCTACCCTAATGTAGGGAATAAAAAGATTCAGTCAAAGACCATGGGGATCTGGCTATTTTATACTGGTGTAGTGGCCTATAAAAGGCAATCACAAACTGGCATACAGCTGAAGAGTTTTGAGATTGTTCTCTAAAAAGGTAGGTACAAACATAACATTCACAAAATTAGAAAATTACATCTGCCAGTGTTATTGTAGTTCCACCAGTAGAAACCCTAAGTGTACAAGCATTCACAGTTTCTACTGGACCATAGATGGTAGAAAATCTACCACCTCCAACAAGGTAGAAGTAGCCTCCTGTAGAACTTCTACCAGAAGAACAAATGTTTATAGATTTACTTTGCTAATAGAAGCCTTTGTGCTCCCCAATATGTGTACATTGCTCTGTCTCTCTTCCTCCCTGCCTTGTCCTCTGATGATATGGTCTGTGATTTTGGCTGCACTCTACTGTTAAAGCCCAACACAGGAAATCACTCCCCAGCTAGGGGCCTGGAAAGCTCAGTCCCTCTCCACAATCCTGGGGCTGTGCAGCCCTTAACTGATGCGGAGTAGGCAGGGGAAAGCAACCTGACAGCAACCTCCTGGACTCAGACCCTGCATCAGTCCCTGATCTCTGATTCACCTGTACCAGAGACATGGACATAGTAGACCTCACCCCCACTGTTCCCCCAGTCTACTGCCCGCTGCCCCTAAAAACCCCATGGTGGTCCCCTGAAGATTCATTCCCCCGAATCACCCCTGCTATGGACATAGACCCTGAAAATGCCTCCCTGTTTCTTCCACAGCCTTCTTATTCCACCCCAACCCCCTGCAGACCCTGGGCTCTGCTCTGGTCCCTGACTCACCCCCACAAGTGAAGATATTGTAGCAGTCAAGCCAGCAGCATCTGGCCCCAACCCAGCAGCAACCAAGTCCGAGCTACCAACTCTGAGCTACTAGCATCCAATCCCAAGCAGACTCACCTGAACTACACTGGAACTGGGTCCTCATCTGGTGTAAGATGTAGGCATTCTTTATGGGGCACTAGAGGAGAAACAGATAAGCTAAAAAAACAGCAGACACTCTCTGGGTCTGCTGTCTGACAGCCTGATGGCTGGGAGGCAGAGATGTTCTGGGTTGCAGGGGCGGGGTTGGGGGTCTTACTGGTAGGGTTTCCATCTGTTTAAACTAAACTGCTAAATTTCTATTGGTTCATTTGAATGTTTGCACTGACCTTAAAAGGAAAAGGAATAGGGTTGGATTGCATTATGTGTCTATGAGAGTGCTAATGACTTGGAACAGCGGTAATCAAGCTTTTGACCCTGATAAGTTCTGCCCATGGACCAGATCACACTCCATGCTCCAAGATCAAGCCAGACACCTGGCACTGCCCCTTCCCTGCCTTATATACCAGGATCAGGCCCAGGGGACCAGCACCGCCACACCCTCCCATCCCCATACTTTGGAGTTGGGCCCCAGGGGCACTTTTACACATGCTCCAATATGTTCTGATTAGAATATGTCAGAGCAGACTTGATTAATTAAATCTGCAGGAGCATTCTAATCTAGCATGGTTCAGTGTCTCTATATTTCCAAATTTCCTGAGAGCCACTCTAATTAATCCCCCCTCTCTCCCACTACCAGCACCACCACAGAGCACATGTATAGGTGTCCCAGGAACCTGGCACCAGCATCTCCCACCCCCCAGGCACCAGGATTGGGCCCCAAGAGCCTGGCACAACCCCATACTGTGCCCCCCATACCAGGATTCAGCCCTGGGGCCCCCCATACCAGGATTCAGCCCTGCCCCTGCCTGGCCATGCATGCTGTGTGCCTAATCCAGGATGCAGGGCCCAAGGTTCTCCACAGGCCTGGAAATTTGGCATAGGGGAGTGCTGCTACCACCCCTGTTGCCAAATTTCAGGATCCACAGGGAGCTCATGGGTCAAATTACACACACTATAAGCCAGATCTCACTGAGGAATGGGGGTTGAGCACCCCTGACTTAGGATGTTTGTTCTGTCCTCTGATTTTCTAGTCCTAATTATATTCTCTCTGTCCCTTTTACCATTGTTATAAAAAATCTGCAGCACTTCATATTTTACACCTTAAAACCAATAATCTTCTTTCTTCTTTGCTTAGTACTAAAGTTGTCCTTCACAGCATAATTAACGAACCACAGTTTTCTCCCAGAATACATAGCTCCACTTTCTGTTTATCCCAATTCACTGTAGTAGCCAAGTTCCTTGTAATTCTACTAATTTTAAATGGATATAAGCAACAACCTTGTACAGATAGATAAAGGCCTGACCCTGCATGAAAACCATTTTAAGTTTAGAGATGCATAGATTCTTATGTTCTTAGACTAGTGTATAAAAGTATACACTAATCTAGGGGTTCCCAATATTTTTATGCCATGGCCTGGCAAACTGTGGCCTGGTAGTGGTTGCGGCCCAGCAAACTGCAGCCCAGCAGTCACAGCCGACTCCAGACAGAATTTCCGTTTGGCAGACAGGTAAGGATACCCCCGCCCCCTGGGTGGGGGTGGGGGCCAAATCCTGTGCTGCTGTGAGCCTTGCAGAAGGAGCCATGACTTCTCCACCTGGCTCTGGGGGGGCCACAGTTTGCTAGTCTGTGGCCACTTCCAGTCCAGTAGTGATCAGGCTGTAGACCAACAGCCGACCTGCTGTGGCCTAGCACTGGGCCTCAGTCCAGGGGTTGAGAACCCCTCCACTAGTATATTCATGCCCTTTCACAGAATCTGATGAAGTGAGCTCCGGCTTATAAAAGCTGGTACTATATGTATAGCTCTCTAATTCGGTCTAATCTGCCTTCTGTTTGACTTCAAACTAAACACAACTATGTCTCCTTGTCCCTCTACATGATCGTTTGTGTCTGTCACAGAAAACATCACATATTCAGTCAAAAGATTCTAGATAATACAAAACTAGATGATATTGTAACATTGCTACCATTCAAAGTGGTATTTGAATGGTAGCAACTATATCATGTTTACCCCAAACATAGGGAGATGTTTTTTGGATGGGGGGTGGGTTTAACCTATAAAGTCAAAACCATTTACTCTGGCAAAATTTAGAACTTATACATGCCTGTAGATGTGCAGGGAGCCTTCTCCAATGCACTGTAATTATAGCAGATCAGAGTTTCCTGGACTCTGCTAATTAGCACACCTCCAGCAGCCTCCACATCCCATGCATCAGCATTCCTGCAAGTCGAAGTGGTGGTGGGGGCATTTAATTAAAGCTCATTCAAGGAGCTTTAGTTAAACTGCCACCACCACCATTTTGAAGCCTGGGGACACTGACACATGAGAGGCAGATGCTTTAACTAAAGCGGCTCTTGGAGCAGCTCTAATTAAAGTGCCCCACCCCCATCTACCCCTCAGATCACATGTAAAAATGTCTTATGATTTCCCACACTTCCGATCTCTCCAAACATGTATTTACAGAATACTGAAACCATTATGAATAATCATCAGATACATAAACCTTCTGTAGATAAAATCTGATTCGTAATAATATACATTTAATCCACCATTCGTTTTTATATGTAAATTTAAGATAGTTTTCTGTTTAGGCACTTGAGTGGAACTCAAGAGATGTGTTCAACTTGCAGTGCTTCCTTTTTAAAATTTGGACAAAGCCACATTGATCTCTCAGTTGTTCCCCATCAGTAGCAGAAAATAATTCATCCCTACCTCACAAGAGTGACATTTCCTAATGAGTATGATATGCTTTAATAATATATTGATAGATCCATATAAATAGACACATTTGCAACTAAACTCAGCTATTTTCTCTTGAAAAGCTGAAAAAGCTGTGCACTTCTAAATGGTTTATAACTCTAACAAAAATCTTAACATTTAATTGAGCTGAAATTGTAATAATACAATTTAATGTGCCCTTTTTTTTATAGACCTAAATCTTATTGTGCACATTTCAGAAATGGATCCTTGTTTTCTCTTGCTAATACTCATAATGATTATTGAAGAAATTCCAACCTCCAGATGCAGCTTAGTCAAGTATGGCAAATATAAATTAAATAACTCTAATTGTTTGATCACGCTTAAGACATCAAATATAAGAGGGTTAATGCACCATTGCAAGATGACAGAAGTGATAAAACATTTATAAACTCTTATAAATCACTGACACAGCCTCTTCCCTTCATTTGGAACTGTTGAATCTCACATTTTTCATGCACTTTCTTCACATTAAGTGCCATCTTGTGCGGCTCTCAGAAAGTTCAAAATTTAAGATGATGAGCTCTGCTGAACTAGAAGCAAAAATAAATGAAGGAAAAGATCATCATTAAGATAGAGAAGGTGTATAGGGAGGACATGTTTCATTCTTATGTTTAGGAGAGTTGAAGTAAAGTCTAAAAAGTAAAGAGTCATTATCTATTAGTGCAGAGGCAGGCTAAGTCCAACCCACAGGCCACATCAGGCCTGTGGCAGACTCCATTCCCCAGAAGCCCTTGCCCATGACGCTGTGGCTGATTTCCATGGAGACCCCAGCAGCGGCAGAGCCATGACAGCACCAGGCCAGGTTTTCCATGGAGACCAGCCCCAAGAGTGCTGGCGGGGTGTGTGGGTGGGCAGGGAGCTGCTCTGGGGCCGGGATCTTGCAGAGAGCACAGCATGGTCCAGAGCTGGGCCAGAACTGTGATCCACTGCCTGCATACCCTGGGCAGTGATGTGCAGGCAGTAGATTGTGACTCTGCCCTGGCTCTAGACCATGCTGTCACCACCATAAGATCCCAGCCCTGACCAACCCCGAGTTCTCTATGGAAACTGGCTGCAGTGACATGGGCAGGGGCTGCTGGGAAATGGAGCCCAGCTGAATCTACCATTTTTCGCACCCCTGTATTTGTGCATGAGATAAAAGCATACATTATCACATAAGGATATTGCCTCCTCTCCTGTGAAAGAGCAAGGTGTAGGAACAATACATTTCAGAAGACAAGTGTTTGGAAGAAAGGTAAAATTGTTACTTCCCTCATTACAACAGCCTTCTGCTGTGTAGAGCTCCTAAATAATTATTAGAAATGTAACAAGAATAAACCAATCACCGATTCCTTGCTTTAAAAAGGCTTGTTTTTGCAATCTTTGAGTCAGATTTTTGAAAGTGCCATAATTCCTTCAAGAAATAAAACAAAAAACCAAAAAAAGCTACTTGGGTTCAATCATAATTAATCTCCAAGGTCTCTAAACAAAGCTTAGGTGCAACTTGGCTCCAAAGTCCAAGCAATCCAAATAGACATTATTCAATAGCTACAGTACTGTTTACGTTCATTTGAAACCTTCATTTCAACCTGGAGAAAGATTTAGAATTGAGTCATTCAACATGCTCAGAAGTGTCCCAGACCAGTTACTGAAGCTTCTACTCCCAAATAAGACCTATTGCAATCAAAATTGGTGCTTGGAGCCACCAAAACTCACCTACGTCCCAGACCCCTTAAATGAGATCAGAGCATATTTACGAACTGTTTCATGCTAAGATATAACTCAGTATAGGATTCATCTACACAAGACATTTTACTGCGCAGTACAGCCAATTACTGTGCAGTAAGCTTCTGCATCTACAAGTGCAGACCCTTACTGTATAGTAATTGTTTAACTGTCTTTAATCATGATTAAATTTGCTCCCTGCAAATGCAAGTAGCACATTTTCTCAAGATTACATATGCGCTACTACACAGTAAGTAGACACCTGACCAGGAACAAATGTGTTCCTGGTCAGCCAGGCAGCAAGGGCCAGGAGATTGCTCCCTGCCCCTAGAAGCTGCCTTCTCCTGGGGTGGGCTGTGCCACCGGAGCCTGGATAGGGACAATGTCTCCCCACCCCAGCAGCAGGGAGCTCCCAACCTCCAGCCCCTGCTCCAGAATCATGGCGCCTGAGGTTGGAGATCCATCCTTATCTCCCAGCAGCAGCTCCATGGTCATGGGCCCAGCGGTGGAAGATCCTTGTCTCCCAATGCCAGCTCTGCAGTCATGGGGCCAGCACTGGGAGATTTTTATCTGCAATATAAGGATCTCCCAGCCCAGGCCCCGCCACAGACTGCAGACTGGGGGCTGGGAGCTCCCTGCTGCCAGGACAGGGGACATTGGTCCCTGCCCCCAGGAGCTGTCTGCTGCAGGGGTGGGCTCCACCCCTGGAGTCTGGACGTCCCAGCCCCCACCAAGAGACAGGTGTCTCCTAGCCTCAGGGCTAGCAACCAGGCCCCTGGCTGCTGTAGGCCTGCAGGGAGTGGATCTGTCTGCTGCTAGGAGAAGCAAATCTATAGACATGTGCCCAGGACAGTTTACTCTTGAGTAGTTTACTCAGGAGTAAACTGTTCCCAGATTATTTGCTCATGTAGACACTCCCATAGGTCGTATCCAGATGAGCATGTGGTGGTATGTGGTGGTATATGGTGCTGCAGACACATCTGTGGTGACACACACCACACATTCAACTGTTCTTCACACTGCAAGGGAGCAGCATGTTTGGGGGTTTTTTTTGACCCTTGGATATCCAGAGGTAAAAAAAATAAATCCACACAAAAACCAAAAGTGAAGTGGCACAAGCAGGGGCAGCATGCACCACCCAAAACTGAAGCCTGCAGGATTGCTGCTGCTGCAACCTCAGAATGCCCCGCAGGATCCCAATAAGGCTGCTGGGGCCAGCCCAGTGCTGGCCGCAGTCTCCCCTACCCCACCTGGGGTAACTCACCATGTGCCAGAGGCACGTGGCACAAGCATTTCCCAGGGGCAACTAGCAGTGCCACAAGGTATGCAGCTGCTTCTTGTCCCCGGGGAACCAAACATCCATGCTCATGTGGATGTGGCCAGAAAGTACAAAAGAAAGACCTGAGCTCTATCCCACTCACTTGGGGAAATTCAAAACCACAACTCACACTCTTCAGGAGCATGCCCAAACCAATAGGCTGGAGGCTATACAGAGTGCCATTCCCACAATTCCTTTTCCTGGAGCTGACTCACTGGAGATCCAACAGTACAAGACAGGGACAGTAGAAGTGCAAGCGAGAGAATGACTCTGTAGATTAGTGATTATACCGACTCCTAAAAAAGTGAAGTCCTGGGTTTCAGTCTATTCTCCCAAAATTGTCGGGTGGGTGGGAGGGTGTTGTTAGTTTCATTTTGTTAAATCAATGCTGCCAGAACAGTAACAGTTCTGGAAGCAAGGTTGTCAACTCCTAGGGCCACAGAATCATACACCTTGTCTGCTGATCTGTTTGTGTTTTTCATATTAGACAATCACATTTGTTAAAAAATAGAAATAAACCTGGCAGCAAGTGCCCGAATCCAAAACTCCTCCTTGCCAGAGTTGAATTATAACCATTAGACTACAGTCATACTCTTTCTTACTACCTTTCTTTCTAGACCTGTGGATCTCATACTCTTGGTAACCCTGTGAGTAAACTTAAGCAGGTGTGGGGGATGCTTTCCTAGCCTGCAAGCAGATTGTTAGGGCTCTTTTTTTGCTTAGATTCATTTGGCACCTCCATTTCAGCCTGGAAAAGCATCTAAGGTTGTCTTACTCAACATGCATATAAGAGACCCAGATAAGAAGTGGAAGATGTGGATTTGAATTCCCTCAGAGTCAAAAAAGGGCCTAATAACTTAGGTTTCCCATTTTCTGGGCAAGGGTTCCTATCACAAAGCAATTAGGCAAAACAACCTCATCTACACGAGACACTGACTGTGCAGTAGCTCGTTAATACTGTGCAGTTGCATCACATAATGTATTATGCCATATGACACTACTGTGGAGTAGCAATCACCTACTGCATGGTCAGCATCACCAAAAAGCCATTCAGTATGCTATTCTGCAGTAACTCCAGTTACTGCGAAGTCATTTAGTACTTACGTCTGCAAGTACTAAATGACTGTGCAATAACAACTATGCAGTCAGTGTCTCATGTAGACACGTACAGTAACTCTTCATTATTGTTTTTAGTTTCTTTTTCTTTTCACAATGAACTGCTGAAACTCAGCTAAATTAGGTAACTGATAAAATATAGGAAAGCGAGAATTTAAATACCGGGTCTAGTATTGTTTTCTAGACCAAGGTTTCTGACTACTCATGTGTTACATCTACCACTGCCTAATATATGTCAGAAGTCCTATGTTAACTAGTCAACTCATTCCCTGTTGATAGCTTTGCAGTTGACACCCAGCATTATGTTTCATTTCCAGCAGGTGCTGCCACACAGGAGTCACAGAGTCTACAGTAGATGAGCACCCGAATGAAAAACAACAGGATGAAGCTCCGCCAAGAAGGACAGATGTGGAGAAGGTAACTATTCACAGAGCTGCCAAAATCTTGAGTCTACCCTCCATGGAAAATAAAACTGCTTTTCTCCTGCACCACAACTGCTACAACTTCTACTCACTTATCAGAATAATCCAAAATCTCATACTACTAAAACTGTCCTTGGTACTTCAGAACCAGATACTAGTAGGTGGTTTTCTTCAACATTCAGCTAATAAGAATGCTGCATATTCTTTTCATACTTTAGTTTAACAGATAATGATGCATGCATTGTCACCTCAGACTGGACTACTGGTCTTGCCATTATCTTCTTTCACAGCCAGCCAGAAACTCAAGCTTTTCCAGGACTCAGATGAGGGAAAGCCAAAGCATGGAACTTTTCACTTTTCAGTGGCTCTTCATTGCATGTCCTGATCAATCCCAGGTTCTCATATACAGGCCCTTCATGGGTTGGACAATCTTATAGTTTCATAGTTTCTAGGGTCAGAAGGGACCTGAGTAGATCATCTAGTCCGACCCCATGCCATGGCAGGAAAGAGTACTGGGGTCAAACAACCCCAGCAAGGTGTTCATCTAGCCTCCTCTTAAAGACCCCCAGGGTAGGAGCCAGCACCACTTCTCTTGGAAGTTGGTTCCAGATCCTAGCCGCCCTGACCGTGAAGTAGCACCTCCTGATACCTAGCCTAAATCTACCCTCTGCCAGCTTGTGACTGTTATTCCTAGTCACTCCTGGCAGTGCTCGGGGTAGCAGGGACTTCCCCAGTGCCTGCTGGTCCCCGTGACTAGTTTGTAACACATCACAAAGACCATCTCTCCACCTATAAACCTGCAAGACCAGTGCATACCCAAAGTATGATTATCAAAATCTGATGGCAAGGTGTGATATAGCAAATTGTCACAGAGAAAAAGGCAGACAAATGAACAACTTAGGCTCTTACAAAAGCTGGCTTCTAGGTATAATAGGCCAAAATCAATAATACAGATAATTCACTAAATTAAAAATGTAACTGACTGTAAACCCAAACTGAAGTTAATAATACAATCCCCAATCAAGAATTGGGGCCCCATTATGTTAGATGTTATAATAACTTGCATCAGCCATTACCCAATTCATTTCTAAACCCAGAACTACAAAAAAGAATAGCAGGTAGAAAAGAGAGATATAGGAAATTCAGGTAACAGCAAAGTTAGAAATGTTTCTGTGGTCTAATCCACCAAGTCATCTTATAGTTTCGGATAGCTTGGTATAGCTTGCAGATGACACCAAGCTGTGGGGAGTAGTAGATACACTGGAGAGTAGAACTAAGATTCAGAGAAACCTCAACAAGTTGGAAGATTGGATGAAGAGAAATCTCATAAGGAAAAGTGTGAAGTCCTGGACTTAAGACCGAACAATCCCATGCATCGGTACAGACTGGGAACCAACTGGACCTGGGGTTTACAGTGGATGAGAAGCCGAATATGAACCAATAGTGTGCTCCTGTTGCTTAGGTGGCTCAGCATATTGGGCTACATTAGAAGCATTGCCAGTACATCGAGGGAAGTGACTATTTCCTTCTACTGAGCATCGATGAGGCCACATCTGGAGTACTGTGTCCAATTTTGGGTCCCCTAATACAGGAAGGATGTAGACAATTTGGAGAGAGTCCAGCAAATGCTAACAAAAATGGTTAGGAGGCTGTGGAAAATGAGTTATAAGGGGATTTGGCTTATTTAGTCTGCAGAAGAGAAGACAGAGGGGATTTAGTAGCAGCCTTCAACTACCTAAAGTAGAGTTCCAAAAAGGATTGAGCTGGACTGTTCTCAGTGGTGGCAGATGACAGAACAAGGAGCAATGGTCTCAAGTTGCAGCAAGGGAAGTCTAGGTGAGATATGAGCAAAAAATTTCTTACTAGGAAGGTAGTAAAGCACTGAAACAGGTTACCCCAAAAAGACTGTGGAATATCCATCATTAGAGGTTTTTAAGACCCAGCTAGACAAAGCCTTGGCTCTGGTGATTCAGATGGAGATGATCCTGCTTTGAACATGGGATTGGACTAGATGACCTCTGAGATCCCTTCCAACCCTAATTTTTTATCAGTCTCTGATCCTGTGAATTCCTGAGGCCACAGGTAGGTTATTCAAACACAGACAAAATAATTTCACAGTGCAGGCTTCAGTGACTTTCAGAAGAACTTCTGCCTTTGACAGTCCTGCCAGTATTCTTGCTTCCAATGTTTCCTCATCTAGGCACAGTCCCTAGATGCACTGTGGGGGAGCATTTCCTTAAAGGCCTTTGATTCTGAACATGATGCCCCTTCCTTAGTAGGATAGATCCTGCATTGACACTCAGAGCATCATTCAGAGCCCATTTCCTAGGGTTTTAAGAAGCAGTGGTTTGTAAAGAATGCTTGTTGATTTATTTTGTTATTACATTGAGCCAAATTTATATTGACATCATATTAACTAGAAAGCTCAAAATGTACATGTGCCTATTGCTTTTTTGTAATTATAAAGGTGTTTTTTTTATTATAAACTTAAACATAACAGTTTCTAGGCACCTATAATAGAGTAGAAGTTATTTCCCACAAAAAGCATGGTCCTTTTTCAGTTTGTGCCTTATGAAAGGGAAAAAAAAAACAGATTACCCTGAGTTTTATGAATAGTTATAAACAAGGTACAGTAACTTTTGAAAACTGTCACCAAGCGTGGGACTTCTTTTTATATAAAGCAGCAATTATACTTTTATAACATCTGACTATTTTTCATTTAAGAGCCTTTCTGAAATGTATATTCTGTTCTTTGAATAACAGTGTACAAAAGCAATTCACTTCAGCAGTTTAACATTTTAAGTGAAACAATCAATTTGAATGACAACCTGTTATTCACCCATGAAATGTATTAACTAATGAAAAATAGACATTTCTCTACAATATTACTATCACATTTCAGTGAAAGGTTTAAAACAACTGGGACCTCACAACCTTTAGATACAATTTAATTCATGCATGGATAAATCAGCACTAAGTGAAGTGCTTGAAATCTATCAATGTTCAATGAAAAAAAAACCTATGTTACTAGTTGCTAGGAGTAAAATGAAGAGAAACAAAACATCCCAAAATGAATTAGCAAACTATTTAATTGGTAGGAAAAACATGGTCCAGGTAGATACCTAATTGTTTTATGTATTCATAATCCAGATGAATGTATAAATGGTGTATTTACTTAAAGTATGATTTATATTAATCAAAGGAATCACACATATGTATTCATATTGACTGGATCCATGCCAAAGAGCAGTATTCATAAAAGGCAGTGTAGGTTGGTGACAGCTGGAAGTGGGTAAGCAGATCTATTATGTAAGGTACATTCAGAGTCAATTTATAGCTTTAGGAAAAGACTGTACTGTATTTGACTCAAAACAGGATAGACAATATCTACCCTAATTATAATAGGGAGGTTCTCCTGCTAAATTGCAAGTAACAAAATCCTTATACTAAAACTTTAAGAAGCTTGTAGTATAAGAAATATCTAGATACTATTTATATAATAAAATGCTTTCACCCTTCAGGGTATTCTAAAACTACTATCACAACAGGCTTTATTTTGAAACTTCATTGGTAGTTTCATCAAAATCAAAGACTAAGGAAGCACAGAAATAACATTACTCTTTCAGGCTCAAAGGTAAGTAAAGGTATGTTGATAAGGAGACAGAAACATAGATCCATGCTGTATCTCTTGTGGATGGACAGCAAATATTTTTTGTCTTTGAGGGATCTCCATAATATGCTCATTCTTGTATGCCTAATCCAGTTCTCACTGAAATCAAATGAGATGAAATACAACCCCCTTCTCTGTAATTTAACTAATAATTTCCTATATTCCACATCAGATTCTTTCCTTGAATTCAAATGAATTAAAACCACTATCTTTCACTTGATTAGTAAAAAACAGTCATTTTGTCTAATAAAGATATCTGGTTAGGTCAGCCTGTGGTCTACCTGTGGTCAAATCATGATGTCTTTTATCCCATTTTCAGTTTATTTCCATGTCTTTAATTATTCTTTCCTTCAAAATTTGTTGGTATTTCTTCATATTATTGAGATTGGACTAATGGGCCTGTAGTTGTGTGCATCCCACTTTTTGCCCTTTTGCTATTCTCCATTCATACCATACCTCTCAAAAATAGAGTATGGCATGAACTGCACCCATAAGGCACATCCAGACATACATGGACATTTGGCTCCCTGAGGAAAATTAACAGCAGTGCACCTTGCACCACTGCTACTTGTCCCTGGGGAACTAAGTTTTCCTGAGTACGGTAGGAGAAGGTGGGGCCAGTACTGGACTGGCCCCAGCAGCCTTACATGGGGTCTTGAGGGCCTCCCAGGGCTGCATCTGCAGCGACTGTGCCATGTGGAGCCTAGCCAACAGCCCCAGAATGGCTCCGGGTGGCCCAGTTCACTTTTCAGCAGCATGTGCTGGTCAAGGGTGCATGGCACCAGTTTTTTTTTCCCCTCATTATTGTTTTTTTGACCCCTGGATATCCAGGGGTCAAAAAGCCATTGAAAAATAACCCAGTACAGTGCACGCTTGGGCAGCAGGCCCTTGCAGCATAGAGAACACTACATGAGCATGCTCATCTGGATGCTCCCATAGGGCATGTCCACACTTGCAAGGACTTGGCTTGCAGCAGCTCAAATAGAAGCAGTGCAAATATGAGCCAGGGCTTTTTGCCTCAGTGCACATGCCCCAACATGCACTTTGGTGTGGGGCAAATTTTGCGACTTGGGGCAAAATAACTCTGCCTAGCTCCTCTTGGATCTGCAGCCACGGGGAGCTAGAACCCGAGGCAAGCACCTGTACTGTCCCCTGCAATATAAAAAGCTGACCTATCAAGTAGCTCAGGGATATTCGCTTTCAGGAGCTTCCTGGACACCCCCCATCTTTTTGCTTTTGGTTACCCCGTCCATGGCCCCACCAAGTCCCGGGACCTCCTGGTCAACCTTCTCCTGGCCCTGGCCAAATGGGCCCTGTACTTGACTAGGAAGGAGGCTCTAGCTGGGAAGGTGCCTGGAAACTGCAGGGCTGCTTTCCTCTCACTTGCACGTGCACATTTCTGGGTGGAGCACCAGTGGGTGGTCTCCACTGGCTCCTTGGATGCCTTTGAGGATCAGTGGGTTTGGCCTGGGGAGCTCTGTTTGGTGTCTCCCTCAGATGCACTTAATTTCAAGTTTTGACCCTTTGACCCATATGACACTCCTATCCTGTTTTTTTCCCCATTAGTTGCCCCAAGTATTTTGTTGTAACATGCACCCATTAGCCCCCATACAATAGGGGCTACTCATTAGCTGGGTGGGCCTTAGGGCCCATGCTATTATGAATGTTACAAATAGACAGGAGCTTTGGGGGCCCAGTGAATTGGTACCTGGGCCCCAGAATTGGGGCACTACCTCTTGTGCCAACTGGACTGCTGAAGCAGCCCTGAGAGTTCCCTGAACCCTTTACGAACTGCAGCAGTCTGGCAGTGGGGATGCTGCTTGGCTGTGACCTGTTGTGCACCTGCCAGACCTGGATAGGGACTGAACAGCCAGTAGAGACATCTTCCCCTCTCAGCCAGATGCCAGTGAGCTCTGGCTGCAAAGTTGGCCTTTGTGAGGCAGTACTGCCATGTGTACCCCCTGCCCGACCATATGGGCAGCTATTCCCTGGAAGATGTTCCAGGTGTGGTGGCCTGCTTTGAATTGTCAAAGCATGTCCTCCTGGCCCCAATTGGCCAGGAGGTCAGGCACCACCAGGTCCCAGCTCTGAACAGGCTCTTCTGCCTGGATCCTGCCACTTGCCTCCTTAGCAGGAATTCTGGTGTTCCCTATTTGAAAGCTGAAAAATCCCTGATAAAAAAATCCCAAAGTCACTCTGTAAAATACTCCAAAATCCATGTGCCTTCACAATTAAAACAAAAGACCACTATATATAGAGTGAGAAAGTGAGAGACAGAGAGACAGCAATCAGTTGGGCAATGTTTTATTGATATATCTACAGTGTTAAGGCAATTTGGAATCCTACCAGTGTCTCTATCATCATAATAAAGTGAATTCTGAATACCT
>NW_017729027.1:23473482-23473729 GCF_001723915.1 Gavialis gangeticus | reverse complement strand
GCAATTTGGAATCCTACCAGTGTCTCTATCATCATAATAAAGTGAATTCTGAATACCTATATACTTTGCTGCCCCCCCACAGGGGCTACAGCCCTCCCAACAAGGGTTACAGCCCCCCACCAACAGGGGCCAAATGGCACCTGCAGGGGTTAACACCCCCTTCTGCAGGGCCCACATGTCCCAACCCCACTTGCTCCCCCAGCCCCACAGATTGCTGCCCCACCTGGCCCCATTCCCCACCAGCTCC
>NW_017729027.1:23467405-23473009 GCF_001723915.1 Gavialis gangeticus | reverse complement strand
ATTGGGGGTTGGGGGGCAGGCAGGGGGGGCAGTGATCCAGGGAGCTGGGAGATCAGGCAGGGCTGGCAAGAGTCCCTCATGGTCCCCTGCCTCCTCCTTCAGTCTCCCCCCACCCCCTACTTACTGGCACTGGAGCCCAGGTGCATCTCCCTGCAGCTTTCATGCTGCCTGCCAGCATACTTCAGCACCAGGGTGAGGGCCACCCATAGAGATGCTCTGGCTGCTACCAGAGGGTCTCTATGGAGGGCCCAGCTTCCAGTTGCCCAGCCTCCTGCCCCACCTTTTTCTGCTGCAGATTTGTTTTAGTCTAATTTTGCACCCCTGCACTGCAAATTTATTGTTCCTGCATGTGCCCCCTGCAGCATCATAAAGGGCTTTGAGATGCTGCAAGACACATGTGCATGCTCATCTGGACATGCCCATAGTGCCTATTTTCTTATTAATTAGTATTTTATGACATGAACCTCTGCATAATATAACTTGTCCATGAAAAGCTTCTCATACATACAGTTCCTTGAAGGTATCACTAGAAGAAAAGAAATTATTTAGGATCTGTTCCAAAGTTCATGGAGAACAGTGGCAGTCAATCCCTTGTTTGAGTTTATTGGGTTTTAAATTGCAGTCTTACCAATGGTGTTTAATTTAACCATAATGTACATGCATTTTTTTCTTATAGAGAGCCTTTTTTAAACCATTGCATCCTTTTCCTTGACATTTAGAAAATGACACTCAATCTATTCGCAAGACTGCTATTCATAGTTTTCAAGGTGCATAGAAACACCACATCTACAATTTTCCAACCCCATTCTCAAGGATGTTCCAGTCATTTCTACATTGAAAAATATCCTTTAAAATAATTACAAATTTCAGTTTCTCCTTTAATTCATGTTCATGGGATGAAATCAATGCAATGCTCTGGAAAGCTATACACTGTAAAGTGAACCAAAGCAAGTTTAACAAAGCACAGTTTTCCCACTAGAATCAGAAATATGCCACGGATGGGTAATTAGTGCTTTCTACCTGTTTCTCAACTATCTGAACTACTGCTGTGTAATTTGAAGCAGTTTAATTAGCATCATGTGTTAAAACTTTGTTAATGGCATTTCCTTATTGAATCTCAGAAAAAATAGATGCTCTCTCTATGTTTAGATTGCAGAGCTGGTTTTAGAAGCAAGCAGCACATGTAACAACGTGGGGTTACAGCTGGAGGCACAAGTTTTACTTTAGCAAATAAAAATGGCAAGTCATAGATTTGCACAGGTTTGTAAAAATATTGTACAAAAAAATTAAAATGTCAATGATTAAACTGGGATCCTGGCAACAGGTATGCATGAGGGCCAGGTACAAACATTGCACTTTTTTGGCTTAGGTGTATCATAAACTGGCTTATACCCTTAACAGAACTGATGTTTGGGGCCTATAGACTGCTTTAAAAAGGAGGATCCTGGTCTGAGATAAGACCTGGATCCATGTAGTATCAGACTTACTTAAACTAGGTTAGACCAATGAATCAAATGTCAGTACCAGGCCCACTCGCATGTCAAAGTAGATCCCCATCTGCTAGCCTCCCAGGGGTCCAACTAACTCCCTCTTGCAGGGAGCGCAACTCAGCTGCTCTGGCAAAGCACCTATCCAGCCTCACCCCAAAGCTCTCAGCTGTCAGCCAGGCAGGACAGAGGTGGTGGAAGGAGCAGGACTCCCAAGCTCCTGAAGGGAGGCAGTGCCAGCAACACACCCCACATTCCCAGCCTGGGTCAGTGGGGAACAGTGTGTCCCACCCCTGTCCTGGTTCTTTCTGAGCCCTGGGACCATGCACTGGAGTGGCTCCAGGAAGGGCTCAGAGGATTCCACTCTCCCAGCCAATGGCAAGTTCCCAACTAAATCCACTTCCCTTGTAGCTGAGAGCTCCATTCCTGGGGGGGCAGCCATGCCTTTACAGCTGCATGGGGAAGCAGATTCAGCACCTCCAAGCCCTTCCTGCAGTTGTTCCAGTACACAGTCCTGGGGCTTATGTGAGACTGGGACACAGGAGAACACTGTGTCATCGCCTAGAACAGCTCTGGGAAAGGCTCGTAGGATTTCTTCCCTTCCTCACCCCACCCCCACCTGGCCGCAAGATAGTACCAAATCCTGGCTGAAGTCCTGCTCCCCCCCGACCTCTGTCCTGCCTGAGGTGGACCCCCATTCCCCCACCACAGACAAAGCCCAGGAACTCCCATGCTTCCAGGAGCACAGATGGGGGGTGGGGTGCAAGAATGCCTCCCTTGACTAGTTTCCTGTAGCCGACACCTGCCTGACAGCTGGCAGGGCAGTACAGGGAGGCATGTGCCTGCCAGCCAGCCAGAGTCAGAGATGGCACAGCCATTCAGCTGCACTCCGCTCCCCTCAGGGATTTCTGGCACAATGGGAAGTATGTGGGAGTGCCCCTGCCTCCCCTACCAAAGGGCGAACATGAGTTCTGTTCACCCTGGATCCAATCCACACACTTTAGAGAAATTTGCATAGATTGGATCAATTCCATCTCAGGCTTTTTGAATGTCTCTACTTAGCCTAAGGGCTTTTTTTATATGACTTGCACCTTTAACCCAGTTTTGGGACAACAGAATTTTTCCCAGTATTCCCTGGTATATGGGAGATAACACTGTTGCTATATTCAAGTGTGTAATGCAATGCACCTCGCATTCCCAGTTAGCTATTCTGCCTATAGCTTACAGTACTTCCTCTTCCTCATCTTCCATGCAGGGAGTGTTGTACACCAGACAACAGAGCAAAAGAAACAGTCATTGCACTGCAGAGATTATACAGCTTGCAACTGCAAACTCTCCCTGCCTCCACCTCCCATTTTTTATGGAAAAGTGGTCAGAAAGAGGGTTCTGTAATCCCTTCTTACAGAACAGCTAGGAGCAATGACTATAGGGAAAATCCTGTAGTAATAAATCACCTAATCCTTCCCAGAACAAGTTTGCTCCATGCAGTATATGCACCAGTTCTTGGTTTGGCCTAACCTTAAAGGAGAAACATTGTATGGAATATTTGAATAAATCCAATAAAAAAATGTCAGCTTTATTTGGATAGTCTTTAAAGGAGCATGTCCTGACTTTTAGTATACTATTTTAAAAAGTTGGGGGTGAAGGAGTAGTTTGGCTCTACTGTTGATATTCAAATGGAAAACTAATTAATTACATTGCAGAACAGGAAAACAGACTGTACAAAATGCTGTCAATGGTACAAATGGAAAAATAAAGAGAAAAAGATTAAAAGACTTACGTTAGATCTACTAATGCAAGGGATTGTCTGTAACTGTGAATACTATCTAGTCCCTATTACAATCAATTAGTCTTTTCATTGAGTTCACTGGAAATTGGATTGGACCTTAACATAGGTATAAAATTTCCAGCTTTTCAGTGGATCATGTAGTCCTGTAAGGAGTTAAATGACACAAAAAATTATTTTAGAGGGTGATGTAATTCATAATCTGATATAACAAATCCCTACAGAATTTCACGTGATACAATGTAGGTACTTAGATGATTGTAGCATATATTTTGAACATTGAATATTCATTTCTCTATTGTCATTCAGGTATTATATAATAGCTTAGTTGCTGACAGAAACAGAAAGGTGTTTGGGGAATAATAAAAGAATGGTAAATGAATTTACTGTTATTAGCAATATGATTTGTGTTTCTAATGCTGACAGCACTAAATAATGTGAGTGAAAGTGCTGCGACTGTGACTGCTTACACAACTGCTTTCAAGGTTTCTGAAGCAGACCTTGCTTTTCATTACAAATACTAATTACCAATGGACAATGAAGGCATTGTTTGAATCTAGGTTGAGACTATGTATGATATAATTTGGAATCTGAGTTTGATGCCAAATTAGGACCAGGGCTGAAATTTGGAGTTAGGTTTCAGAAGCATGAAAGTTATTTGAGCTTCTTTTTCAGTTATTTTGAACCCAAATAGCATAAAATCATTATATCAGTTGCTCTGGTAGTTTACAATTAGTTCGAAAAATGAATCTCATAAGATTAGCAAGACAGCAAGAGATGTTGGCCCAGACATTTTGCAGAAAAAAATCTAATCTAAATACTCATTTGCCTAAATTCCCTTCATCCTACATAATTCCTACCAACGTAGATCTTGGTATACTGAATCAGATTCTGTTTGTTTTTTCCACTTGTTAATGTTCTATAAACTGGATGGATCCATGCCAGTTCATATATTTAAGTAAAAGGCTTAGTAATATTAAACTGTATGAGTTCCATTTGAATGCACAGGTCAAGAAAGCAGAACAGAAGTTGAGGAGGTCAGACCATTAGTTTTCACCTGCATAGGAAAGCTATTGCATGAGATGCTGTATTCAGCTCAGACAACAGCACTAGTGGTCTAAGGGGCAGAAAAGAACAATCAATGTCAGGTGAAGGAAAATAGGTCAAATGCATTAAACAAGCTACCAGCCACTTCCTGAATTTCCTGTTATCTACCGAGCTGGAGAGCAGCGAGTATAAAAACAATTTCCCAGCTGGTGGGAGAGCAGCACCCCCTCAAGTGTGGTGTCTATTAGGCCTACGCCTGTGTACTGTTATAATAGGTACAATGTACTCATTTGACCTACCCCTGGGTACAATGGAGTGTAACTACAAGTAATGAAGTAAAATTAGGAAAAAGAAAATTTAGGATGAATATCATTAAAAACTGCTTGAGACTAAAATCAATTAGAAGGTGGAATAGTTTTTCCAAGAAACGTTTTAGAAACCTCAACTTTTGGGATACATTAAATAATACTTGGCAAATTTTCTAGGGGAAAAAATTCATAAGGCACTGAAAGGGTCTGGAGTAGATGTCCTTAAAAGTCTTTCTATTTCTAACCTTTATGATTTACATGATTTTGAAATTAAAAAATCTAAGGCTATGTAACATTAACATTAATCATCCTTTAGAGATTAAAAAGATGTATACTAAAAAGTACTGCAACTAACTTCAGGTATTTTTTAATGTTTCCAAACAAGCTACATCATATTAACACATCTTTATATAATTTAATTACTAAGAGGAAATTTGCATTGCTATATTCTGAACTACATTGAAAAAGATCAATGCCTGAAAATAATGAAGTATATTGAGAAATGCTGACTGAAGGAAAAGAAATAAAAATAGTAAGAAAAGAGCATGTCATGTGGTTTGCAGTAAATTTTCTGTCTCAGAGTTGGTGTGTTTACCTTGCTAATTTGCTGTGAATTCTACCTTGAAACACACTGAAGAAAAGACTGGAAAAGCTTCAGATACATGGTAAGTGTATCAGTGGAAACTCTACCATCAACCAATTATATACAAGATATTATAGTAATTTACTAGCATCAATAATAGCAAACATATATAAACACGGACAGAAAATTATATAAATTAAGACATAAAACCAAACTAATCACATTGTGAGTGTGACAGGCCCAGGCCCCAGAGGCAGCTGTGATGCTCCCTACTGGTCAAGCAGCTCCTGCCTAGGCCTGCCTCTGAGCTACCCTCCCTTTGCTTTCACCTGCCACACTTTGGTATTCTTAATGGATTTGGAAAGTGAGGTTGCCTGAGGGCCTTAGAGTGAG
>NW_017729027.1:23453171-23462405 GCF_001723915.1 Gavialis gangeticus | reverse complement strand
AGGCAGCTGTGATGCTCCCTACTGGTCAAGCAGCTCCTGCCTAGGCCTGCCTCTGAGCTACCCTCCCTTTGCTTTCACCTGCCACACTTTGGTATTCTTAATGGATTTGGAAAGTGAGGTTGCCTGAGGGCCTTAGAGTGAGCTTTGGCCTGTCTTCTGGCTAGGGGATCCATCTTAGGTTCCACTGATCCTAATCTATCCTTATGCTCCTGGCCCCCCAGAACACTAAATGTCTTATGGGAAATGCACAGTCTCTGACTTCCCCTACAACCATACCCATGCATTATAGGTGTTACCACTCATTCATTAGGGGGGACTCAGCCCCTAATCTCTGCTCCAGTCCATTAAGGCCACCTTGCCTTTTCTTAGTCTCTGACCGTCCTGGGGCTTAGGCTATTATCCCTTTGTTTACTTCTGCCCTTCCTGTAATACGGGCCCTTGGGCCTAGTTCTCACTGCTTGGAATAGAAATCCCATGGCCTTGTTTATTTTTGCCCCACTCAGGCTGCAAGCTCCTGGTGCCATTTCTCACCTCTCTCTGGCTGTGGTTCTGCCCCTCTGAGTGATGGTCACCTGGTCCTGGTCCTCACCCCACTCAGGCTAAGACTTTACCCCTTGAAGCACTGTGCTCCAGCCTCTCTCTCTCTCCCTTAGGGTTACTTCCTCTGGCAGGAATTTATTCCATTCCTTGGGCCCCAATCTTTGGTGTGGCTCCCCAAGATTGTTGTGTGCCACTCTGGGAACTCCACCTACCCTTACTAGTAGGGAGGGTGGCACACTCCATGCCACTGGGAACTCCACCTACCCTTACTAGTGCCAGATCTGGTCCACTAGTTATAACTATAACCAAAACATCAGCAGACTAGCTACCACTCAATCTGTAAGCCTACTGAGTACATAAGAAAACTACCCTGTAAACTTTCAATCCCCTTTTTGTGGTCTTCATGGCACATGGCTTCCAGTAAGTCTCTCAGCTATGGTTCCTTTAAGTTCAGAGATCCTTCTCTAGGTAGATTGCAATCATCAGAGCAAGCAGCCCCAGCCAGTCACTCCTGTAGAGCCCTTTCAGGACACAGCTCCTTTCCTAGACACCTTCAGGGCCAGACTGACCCCTAGCTTAAGCCCTAAGTTTTTATACTCCCTAAACCCTGCCCCTGCATGTCAGGTGACCCTTCCCCACCAGCTGCAGAGATTGCTCACCAGGATCTGCTCTCTAGTTTCCAAGGGAGCCTACAACTACTGCTACAGATGCTTCCTAGTTGTCTAGCTAATCTCTGCCCTATTATCTAAAGAGAGTGAACCAGGAAAGCCAAGGCTGCAACTGAACACTAACTAGCTACAAGTATCAAAGACAATAAAAAACCCTTTTTTAGATATGTGGGGAGTCAGAGGAAAAGCAAGGGCAACATTGGATCCCTGTTAAACCAGATGGGAAAACTGACGCGCAGGAAAAAGCCAACTTGCTAAATGGGTACTTTTCATCAGTTTTTCACTGGTCCCAAGGATGAGAAGGCCCGGGTGAGGGAGATTCCTTACCCTCCATCAACACTGACCTTGAGAGGCTGGATACCTTGAAGTCAGCTGGTCCTGGCAGTTTATACCCCAGAGTACTCAACAAGCTGGCAAGCATTATAGCTCAGCCCTTGGAATGGATCTTTGAGAACTCCTGGTGCTCTGGTGAAGTGCCCAAAGATTGGAAGAATGTCAATGTGGTGCCTATCTTCAAGAAAGTGAGGAAAGTGGATCTGGCAAACTACAGGCCCATCAGCCAGACATCTATCCTGGGGAAGGTCTTAGAAAAGATTATCAAATAGACCATTCTTAACAGACTGGTTGATGGCAACATCCTGAGGGATAGCTAGCATGGGTTTGTTGTGGGTATGTCTTGCTTGACAAATCTTATTTCATTTTATGACCAGGCAACCTATCACCTGGACAAGGGAAAAGAGATTGATGTCATATATCTTGACTTTAAAAAAGCCTTCAATCTGGTATCCCATGATCACCTCTTAGCAAAACTGGCCAACTGTGGCCTCGGCTTCACCACAATCCGCTGGCTGCGGAATTGGTTCTGTGGTTGGACCCAGAGGGTGGTGGTTGATGGAAGTCAATTGTTGTGGTGCACTGTGACCAGTGGGATCGCTCAAGGCTCTGTCCTTGGGCCTATATTATTCAACATCTTCTTTAATGATGTGGACATTGGTATCAGAAGCGTACTGGCCAAGTTTGTCGATGATACCAAACTTTGGGGTAAAGTATCCACACCTGAGGACAGGAGGGCAATCCAGGATGATCTTGACAGGCTCAGGAGATGGGTGGATGAGAACCTGATGGTGTTTAACACCAAAAAATGCAAGGTTCTCCACCTTGGGAAGAAAAACCTGCTATAGGCTCAGCAGCGCTACGCTGGCTAGCACTATGGACGAAAGGGACTTGGGGGTCATGATTGACCACAAGATGAACATGAGCCATCAATGTCATGCTGCAGCTAGTAAAGCGAGCAAAATTCTGGCTTTCATCCATAGATGCTTCTCAAGCAAATCCCAGAACAACATTCTCCCATTGTACTTGGCCTTGGTGAGGCCACAGCTGGAGTACTGCATCCAGTTTTGGGCTCCACAATTCAAAAAGGATGTGGAGAAGCTTGAGAGAGTCCAAAGGAGAGCCATGAGCATGATCAGAGGTCAGAAAAACAGACCTTATGATGAGAGGCTGAGAGCTATGGGACTCTTCAGCCTGGAAAAGCTCAGGCTCAGGGTGACCTGGTAGCTGCCTATTCACAAAAGTTTCCAACCTCCTTACAGGACCTTCACCTATCACAGGAGGTACATGTTCCCACTAAGGGAAATGTCTTACTAGACTTGGTACTGGCCACAGGGGAAAACTTGGTGGAGGAGCTGCAGGTGCAAGGTAACCTATTGATATGGTTCAGTATCTGGGGAAAGGTGGGGAAGATAACTAGGAGGGCGGAAGTGCTAGACTTCAGGAAGGCCAATTTGAACTAGCTCAGGAGATTAGTTAGGGAGGGACTGAACTGGTAAAAGCCTTGGAGAGATGGGAGTCCAGGAAGGGTGGGAGTTTCTTAAGGGACTAATCCTGCAGGCACAGAAAAGGGTCATCCCAGTACACATAAAAGGGGTAAAAAAAATCAAAGAAACCCTCTTGGTTGAGCAGCAAAATCCAGGAGAGCCTGGAGGGGGAAAAAGAGGCCTACAGGCTGTGGAAGCATGGGGCTGCCACCAAGGAGGAGTGTACCTGCTTGGCTCGAGCTTGCAGGGAAACAGTGAGGAAAGCCAAAGCAGAAATGGAGCCTAGACTGGCAGCAAAAGTTAAGGATAACAAAAAGTCATTCTTTAAGAACATGGGAAGCAAAAAGAAGGTGCAGGGTAACTTAGGGCCCCTTCAGTATGAACTAGGGCAACTAGTAACAGATAGGATGGCCAATGCAGAGCTTCTAAATGATGTCTTTGCATCCCTGTTCCTGGACATGAATACAAATACGCATCCCATTTGGACTTTAGGTAAGCCCAGTATAGATACCAACCCACCAACAGTTCATGCTGACATAGTAAAGGTGAACCTAGAGGGATTGAATGTATTTAAGTTAACAGGCCCTGATGATCTTCATCCTAGGGTATTTAGGGAATTAGCTGGAGTCATAGCAGAACTGCTGGCACAACTGTTTGAGCACTCATGGCAATCAGGACAGGTCCCGGAGGATTGGAAAAGGGCCAATATGGTCCCTATTTTCAAGAAGGGGAGGAAGGAGGAACCGGGTAACTATAGGCTGGTTAGTCTCACCTCTTTCCTTGGCAAGACCTTTGAGAAAATTGGTAAGGATCACATCTGTGGGGGACCCGTGGGTAAAATAATGCTATGGGGCAATCAGTATGGGTTCATAGCAGGCAGATCCTGCCTGACTAACCTGGTTTCATTTTATGACCAGGTCACAAAATACTTGGATGAAGGAATAGAGGTAGATGTTATTTACTTAGATTTTAAAAAGGCCTTTGGCACAGAGTCACACCTAATTCTTATAAATAAACTAAGCAGTTGCAATGTAGATTATTACACAGTGGGTAAAAAATTGGCTTATGGGATGCACCCAAAGAGTGGTGGTGAATGGGTTGGTTTCTATCTGGAGAAATGTAGGCAGCAGAGTTCCCCAAGGCTCTGTCCTGGGACCAGTACTATGCAATATCTTTATTAGTGACTTGGACAAGAGAGTAGAAAGCACCCTGTCCAAGTTTGCTGATGACACCAAACTATGGGGGGGAGGTACACAAGCTAGATGGCAGGGAGCAAATCCAGGCTGATTTGGACATGCTGGGGAAATGGGCTGAACAGAATAGGATGCAGTTTAACAAGGATAAGTGTCACGTGTTGCACCTGGGGAGGAAGACTCATCAACACTCCTATAGCCTGGGAGGTACCATTCTAAGTAGCACAACTGTGGAAAGGGATCTCAGAGTAGTAGTCAACTCCAAAATGAATACAAGTCACCGGTGTGATGAGGTAATAAGTCAAGCTAACTGCACCCTTTCTTGTATAAGTAGGTGAGGTGCATCACAAACAGGTCTAGGTAGGTGATACTTCCCCCTGTACAACATTGGTAAGGCTGCAGCTGGAGTACTATGTCCAGTTTTGGGCACTGCACTTCTGGAGGCATGTGGATGGCCTGGAGAGGAAGGCCACTTGTCTGGTTAAAGGCCTACAGAAAAAAACCCTATGTGGACCAATTGGGAGACCTGAACCAGGTGATCTTGTGGCCACCTACAAACTCATTGGTGTGGGGGGGCAGCAAGAAATAGGGGATACAATGTTTACCAGGGCACCCATCAGGGTAACTAGAAATTCAGATTGAACATCAGAAAACATTTCTTTACAGTGAGGGATGCCAAAATATGGAATATGCTTCCAAGGGAGGTGGTGCTGTCCCCTTCCTTGGAGGTATTTAAGAGGAGATTGGATAGACACTTGGCTGGGGTCATCTGTCTCCGCACTCATTCCATCCCAGGGCAGGGGGTCAGACTTGATGATCTAATAGGTCCTTTTCAATCCTAACATCTATGAAACTGTGAAACTATGATCTTGGCATTGGGTCCTAGTAGTTCTGTGAATATTCCATGAAAAATGATGTGCAGCAGGCAGCACAGAGCCACAAGTGGCAGAAGGCTGGGGCTAATGAGGCGTAGCCCCTTCAAACATGGGCCAGCACAGATGGCCTCAGGGCAGCCCAGGCACAGGCTCCAGATGGCTACAGTGGGGGACAGGGGAAGCAGGAAGCACAAACAGACATGGAGCCTGTAAGTGGCCAGGATTGCAGCCAGGTGATGTGTGGAACACTGCCCACCACAGTAGGTAAGTTAGGGAAGGGGCATGGGGGAGCAGATTGAGGCCCCCCCAGTGAGGGAGGGAGTGGGGCAGAGGCAAAGGCAGGGGCTGGGGTGAGTGGGGCCCCTGGGTGTGTGGTGAGATGCTTGGAGTCCGGGCAGCTCATCCAGGGGTGCAGGGGGTCTACAGCCACTGCATGCACCTCAGGAGAGACCTAGGAAACACATGTCCCCTGGATTTGTATGCAGGGTAGAGGCAGGATTCCCACTACACACTGGACTCTGCACCCCACTGCCCTGGAAGCTGGCTGCTGTGTGCGATGCCATGTGCCTGCCACCACCAGCTCCCAGGGCAGCAGCAGCATCAGGCCACAGAGCCCCGCACACAGTGGGCAGTCTGCCTCTGCCCTGTGCACAAATCTGGGGGGGGACATGCCCCCCTGGGCCTCTCCCAAGGTATAAGCAGCTGTGGGTGATCCCCCCACCCCACGCCCCTGGATGAGCCACTTGGGTTCCAAGCATCCCACAGGGCCCCACTCACCTTAGCCCTTGCCTCAGTCTGCCCCCACCACACCCCTTCTCCTTCCCCTTCCTGTTCCCCAACTTACCTGCTGTGATGGGCACTGCTTTGGATGCCATCTGGCTGCAATCCCAGCTGCCTGCTGCAGGCTCCATGTCTGTCTTTGTGTGCCCCTCCCCTCTGCTGCAGCTGCCCAGAGCCCACACCCAAGCTGCCCTGTGGTTCTCTGCACTGCCCTGTGTTAGAGGGGGCTAAAACCCCATTAGCCCTGGCCTTTTGCCACCAATGCTTGTGACCCTTAAAAATCATGGTGTGGGGTGAATTTCCATGCAGTCTGCAAAATCGAGATTTTCTCAGTGCCCTAGTCATGAAGAACACAATACAAACAGCCCCAACAAAGGAAACAGCTTTTGGTTAAGTTTTTCACCTACTGTATACATAATTATATAGATTATTCTCTAAATTCCAGCTTAACTTGCACTGAGAACCACTCTGCAAAATGTTAATACATATATTAACCCAACTAACAACCTAAGAGTGATCCAGAGGCAGCAAAGGGAGCATCAGCAAATACTCTGGAGTGCTGCCCAAGCACAACATACAGTCCAACTACAGCTGGCGTTGGGACCTAGAGCTACGCCAGTGCAATGGAATGCTACCAAATGGCAAGAACAGTGTAGTTCATGAACAGATTCAAAAACTCACCACCAGCATTTCCCACCACCACCACACTTGAAAGTCCAATACTGCACTTTAGTCTTATGTCTGTTAACCTTCAATCACATTCAGGATTACCTGGCTAGCTACCTGGTCTGTCCCTATAAAATTCCTCCTGACAAATCTTGCTCTTGCTCCCACCCTACCACCAGTCCCTATTGCTAACCTGCATGCCCTAAATCCATCTCTGATTGCTTCCTCTAGGGTCCTTTCAGTTGCCTCTCTCAAGCTTCCCTGTTCAACTATGCCTCCCTGCTCCCTTCCCTCTACATCTGGTCATCACCCCAGAGGCGCCTTCTATGATCTGTAGGTATTATTAGTCTGCAAAGCAAGTACAGCAGCCATACTTGGAGTGAGCAGCAAAGTCCTTTTACGCATGCTTTAAGCACAACTACATTTTCTATCCTACCCAGGGCCTGCACAGCTTGCAGACAGCTAAGAGCATATAATAGAATTGTTCCAGAATACGGGCAGATGCTATGTGACTGTAGAGACATCACATAGCTCCACTGAACATGCTCATTGTCTGTGTAGACAGTTTATATAGCTACAGTGTAGCCACATAGCTCATATACACATATAACTGTGATTCAGTTCTGGGAAAAATGGCAAATAAAATTAGTCAAATGAGTAAATGTTTATGCGGCACTTAAGCATCATGCATTCATCTTCTTCAGGTAACAGGATTTTGCCTTAGCTCTCTGTTAACTTATTTCACATTTACATTTTCTGCATCAGTTCCCAGAACAGTCTTATACATGTTTGTACATATTTTCAAAAGGAACTACAAGAAAAACATTGGAAGGATGATAAAGCTAAGACTATATACCTCTCTTGGTTGCTATAGGTACTGGAAGTTACTCACATTTTATGGAAAGGTCTATACCAATACAATCCTTTGAGAAAAATTCCTATTGTCTCTTCCAGAAGATTCACAATACCTTCATTGGTTAATTAAGTCCTAGAATCTATGAGCCAATGGGCTCTAATACAGGCACTTGGATACCACATCAGTGAAAGCCATAACATCTAAATGATTCAGATCATTGCTTATGATCTGGAGTGATCTGGAGTAGTCCCACTGAAATCACTTGATTTTCACTGCTAAAATACTCATATGACTTTAGGACCAGATCTAAGATACTCCAAAGTTGCAGCTTAACCAGACATCAAGTTGTAATTGCACATCTTTTCTTGCATATTAATAGCCAACGCATACATAAAGGTCTATTGCTGGCCATTTTTCTTGACTTTCCATCACTATCTAGAAGCAAATGTTGGTATACCCATGTAACAGAACTAATTGAGGTAGTCAGGGTACTTGGCATCCTAAAACCGTGTCTATTGGTTCCAAAAATGAACTTCTGATTTCATTAGTTTTAGAATTAGCACTCATGTTTTACTTTAAATAGACTACAAGCTTTGTACCTTGCATACAAATGTTCGGTCTGTCTGTTTAATCATTCAGTTACAGTATTTTGCATGATGCCATATGTTCCTGTGACTAAATGATCTGCATTTGCCATTCAAATATCTTTAATATTTGAGGCCTTTGAGATTTAAGAGTTCTCTATTAAAAACACCATTCCTTGTGTACCTTGATGTGACTCTTAGCTCTTTATCAACCACTAGTTCTAATATCCCCTGGATGAGAATGTGCATGATTTTTTTTTCATATAATCATGATAATTACTGCTACCTTGTGTGTAAAAACAGAACTTGTGGGGATACATCTGATTTATTTCTTCCTTTTCTAGATAACTGTTCACAAGCCAACCAGCTTTACTTCTTAATGATCTTACTTTGGAATAAATACATTTTCATCATTTCACTTCATAAAACATATTTTTACCTGGCTTCCTGTTCTTATGTAAGTCAGAGTTATGTGATCTTAGTAAGTCGCTATGGAATTACTCCAGATTAGGCAAACATTATGTGAATGTAAATGGAATATTAAAATATCACAAAGACAATGGTCATCAATGAGAAGGTCAAACCCTATCAGCAGTATCTGAAATATTAAGGAGTAAAATCTTTTTTTGCCTAGTTGATGATTGAAGTGCCTGTTACCAGATTATAGTGCAGGAAATTCTTATCCCTTCTGCATGTGTAAGTGCCCCTTCATAAACATACACATGAAGCTGTATATGTGTCTCCAGAAGGCAATCCTCTTTGTATAATGGAAGTACTTGTGTGCCCAAAGAGGCAAGACAATCTCGTGTACATGTTGGTTGGATAACATAGAGTTAGTCACAAGACACACTTTAGCTATCTGCTAGGTGAAATAGAATTCTCCCCAGGGTGTTCCTAGACTCCATATTTTATGGATGGTTACTGCAGTATCTCAGATAATGTAGTCATCACTACAATGAAGATAGCTAACGTGGTCCCCATCTTCAAAAAAGGGAAGAGAGAGGACCTGGGAAACTATAGGCCTGTCAGTCTTACCTCAATCCTAGGGAAGCTCTTTGAGAAGATCATCAAGGAGCACATTTGTGATGGGCCGGCTTCAGGGATGATGCTCAAGGGCAACCAGCATGGTTTCATTAGGGGCAGGTCATGTCAGACCAACCTGATTGCCTTTTATGATCAGGTCACAAAGGCAATGGATGCAGGTGTCGCCGTGGACGTAGTCTTTCTAGACTTCAGCAAGGCCTTTGACACC
>NW_017729027.1:23448868-23453031 GCF_001723915.1 Gavialis gangeticus | reverse complement strand
AGGGACAACAGGGCAGACCCTACAATGAAAGACTGCAGGACCTAAACCTGTTCAGCCTTCACAAGAGAAGGCTGAGGGGGGACCTGGTGACTGTCTATAAACTCACTGGGGAGACCAGAAAGGTTTGGGGGAGACACTGTTTCCCCTAGTGCCCCCTGGCATGACGAGGAATAATGGCCACAAATTATTGGAGAGTAGGTTTAGATTAGACATCCGCAAGAACTACTTCCAAGTTAGGGTGGCTAGGAGCTGGAACAAACTTCCAAGGGAAGTGGTGCTGGCTCCTACCCTGGGGATCTTTAAGAAGAGGCTTGATGCCTACCTTTCTCCCGCCCAGAAGCGGAGTCGGACTTGAAGATCTACAAGGTCCCTTCCGACCTACTTCTATGATTCTATGATTCTATGAATGAGTTACTACAAACTCAGAGTATGACATAGGTGGGCAAAGGTCTTCTAACTCATGTGGGGACTTTTCCTTACCCTGAGTTAACTAGGATAAGAAAATGATCACCCACATAGTAGAAGTCTATTCACAGAGAAGAAGCAAGCATCAGACCATTTTTCCAGGCACCCATGGAACTTAAATTACCTCAGCCAGGCCAGTGATCTGTCCTGTAGCTTTTTAATTAAAGCCACTGTAATCAATAGTAGCAAAGTTAAAAATTTGTCCCATACTTCTCTTTGCAAATAAAGCACATTTAGACTTAGGTGAGGGAGCCCATTTTCATTTGTTTGTTTGTTTTGCCTGTAATTCTATGTAGGTACAAGCAAAAGCTAGTTTCTGAGTATTAAAGGAAGGAAAGAGCTACCTTATGATCACAGAGAGTTTGCTGGCTAAGGTGAACATTTACACACTCTTTTTCATAATGACATTCAAACATATATTAGGCTGATCATTTTTGAGGCTCATTAGACCAAATAATATGTTGTTTGCCTAATTTGAGCTACTGCTAATTAATTATTAATATAATATAATATAATATAATATAATATAATATAATATAATATAATATAATATAATATAAATGTCAAGTAATGTAATGTCCAGGACAGGCCAAGGTCCCTGCACAGCCAACCTCTACTGCTGGGGCCTCAGTGCTAACTCATTGTGCTTTTGTGAAGAGACACAAACAATGTTGCACATTATTGAGGAGTCTTCTCTCTGCAAACTAAGAGGCAGATTAATAACATTGAATTCAGGTAACAAGGAAGCTGTTGCTTGGCTATTTGGATTTATATTTGCAAAATATGAACATATATGTTAATAAAATGTGTGCGTGCATATTTGGCATTTTTTGGCTTTCATTGTTCTCAGAAATAAACTCATGCTTTTGAAATAGTAGGGCCCCTGGCACAGCTTTATGAGCACTTGTGGGAAACTGGCCAGGTACCAGAGGATTGGAAAAGGGCTGCCGTGGTCCCCATTTACAATATGGGGAGAAAAGAGGACCCTGGCAATTATAGGCCAGTCAGTCTTACCTTGGTCCTTGGGAAGACCTTTGAGAAAATTCTCAAGGAGCACATCTCCAAGGACCCAGCAGGAGAGATAATGCTCAGGGGCAACCAACATGGGTTCATTGAGGGCAGGTCCTGTCTGACTAACCTGGTTTCTTTTTATGATCAGGTCACAAAGTCCCTGGATGAGGGTGTCAGGGTGGATGTCATCTTCCTGGATTTTAAGAAGGCCTTTGACACACTTTCCCACGACATTCTCTTAAAAAAAACTTGGTGACTGTGGCATTGATGCCTACACAGTCAGATGGGTAGCAAATTGGCTAGACGGTTACATGCAGAGAGTGGTGGTGGATGAGTCGTTTTCAGCCTGGAGGGATGTGGAAAGTGGAGTCCCCCAGGGCTTGGTCCTGCGGCCTGTACTGTTCAACATATTTATCAGTGATCTGGATGTGGGCATGGAATGCACACTGTCCAAATTTGCTGATGACAACAATTTGTGGGGTGAGGTGGGCACGGTCGAGGGGAGGCACAGAATCCCAGCTAGATATAGAAAGGTTACAAAGGTGGGCAGATGAGAATAGGATGGAGTTCAATGCAGACAAGTGCAGGGTGCTGCATCTAGGGAGAAGGAACCAGCAACACACCCATAGGCTGGGGAACAACCTTCTTGTCAACACAGTGGCAGAAAGAGATCTTGGAGTTCTTGTTGACTCCAGGATGAACATAAGCTGGCAATGTGAGGAAGCGGTCAGTAAGGCTAACCCCACCTTGTCAGGCATCTACAGATGCATCACAAGCAGGTCCAGGGAGGTGATCCTTCCCCTCTATGAGGCATTGGTCAGGCCACAATTGGAGTACTGCATCCAGTTCTGGGTACTGCACTTCAAGAGGGATGTGGCTAGCATTGAGAGGGTCCAGAGGAGGACCGCTTGCATGGTCAAGGGGCAGCAAGGCAGGCCCTATGAGGAGAGGCTAAAGGGCCTGAACCTATTCAGCCTCCACAAGAGAAGGCTGAGAGGGGATCTGATGGCCATTTACAAATTGACCTGGGGGGACCAGCAGGAATGGGAGGAAGCTCTGTTCCCCCAGGCACCACTCGGGGTTACTAGGAATAGCAGCCACAAATTGTTAGAGAGAAGGTTCAGGCTGGACATCAGGAGACATTCCTTTACAGTTAGGGCTACCAGGCTCTGGAATTAGGCTCCCAAGTGAGGTGGTACTCTCTCCTACCTTGGGGATCTTCAACAGGAGGCTGGACAGATATTTGGCTGGGGTGATATGATCTCAGCACCAGTTCCTGCCTGGGGCAGGGGGTCAGACCTGATGATCTGTTTGGTCCCTTCCCACCCTAAGTACTATGATACTATGAAATAACTTAGTTCACTAACAATGTCTTTAAAGTGCATATTTAGTTCATATTTAGTTCTGTATTCAATTTAACAGCTGCATTTAGTGTTTTAGTTAAGTTGCATCACTTAACTGCGTTGGTGTTTATACATTCATCTGCCTCCATCTTCTCCAATAAAATCTCAGTAAATGTTTCCCTTTAGCTTTTTCATTAAGTTCTGAATAGAAGGGTATCTCAGTGAGTATGAGCCTCAGACCTCAGAGATGTTAATTTAACTATATTCTCTCCCACAGACTTGTATAATGTTAAGGGAGACCACAGTGAATTGATGATTATGGCTAATAGGGTTCAAGCAAGAACCCACACCAGGTAGATTCTCAGTTTTTTCAGGGGAACTGTTCACAATTCTAGTTGACATGAGTAGGAGCAATGGACATTCAGCATTGCTTGCAGTCAGATTCTACACTACTCAAAATGCATATATACAAGAATTTACCACCCCATAACTGGAAGTCACCTTTGAAAACAAGTACATTGTTTTTTACTCAAGTTTAAGGATATGAAATGAAGGCTAACTTAACTCCTGGTTCCTTTTAGAGTTTCTTAATCCACACATTAGAAGCGTTGGCCTGGCGAGATGAGTAGAGTGTATTATTTGTTGTTTATTGTGAATATTCAGGGGATCAGGTCCATTTACTTGAAATTGTCCCAGTAAGTCAAGTTGAGTCCATGTTTTTATTAAAACAACAATTAATTTCCCCCAAATGTGATTAAGCAGTTATCATTTTCTAAAGAAACGAAAAAGGAAATAGTTTCTGATTCAAAGAATGTAAGATGTTTAAAAATGTTAGATGAAAATACTCACACACAACACCACGTCAAACAACCAATTTTAGAAAGCCATGAGGTAGAATTCTATTTCTATTTCTAGCTGACCAAATGCACCTTGCAACCATAACTGAGTCGATCAACTAAAGTGTAAGAGCAAATCTATTATTCTTATTTGGTGTATTAGTAAGTATTCCCATAATAGGAATAAGATTGACCTCCAGAGACACAGAGCTATCTCCCTATTTCTATAGGGGGCACACACATGCTCAAAGGGGCAAATACAATAATTGTCAATAATATAGTAATTGGCATTCTAATAGCTGTGGCTGAGGAAGATGCTGGTTAAAATTCCATCCCTAGACAAAGGAACTTATCTCCAAAGTCAGAACCACAGAATCATAGAAAATTAGGGTTGGAAGAGACCTCAGGGGGTCATCTAGTTAGGGCGGCTAGGAGATGGAACCAACTTCCAAGGGAAGTGGTGCTGGCCCCTACCCTGGGGGTCTTTAAGAAGAGGCTGGATGCCTAC
>NW_017729027.1:23442867-23443868 GCF_001723915.1 Gavialis gangeticus | reverse complement strand
GCTAGGAGCTGGAACCAACTTCCAAGGGAAGTGGTGCTGGCCCCTACCCTGGGGGTCTTTAAGAAGAGGCTGGATGCCTACCTGGCTGGACTCATTTGAGTCCCGTTTCTCTTTTTGGGGTTTTTTGTTGTTCTCCCGCCCTGGCGGGGGGTCAGGCTAGAAGATCTGCTAGGTCCCTTCCGACCCTTAATCTATGAATCTATGAATCTATGAATCTAGTCCACTCCCTTGCTCAAAGCAGGAACATCTTCAACTAGATCATCCCATCAAAAGCTTTGTCTAGCCAGGTCTTAAAAACTTCCAAAGATGGAGATTCCACCACCTCTCTGGGTAAACTATTCCAGTTCTTTACTGCCCTCCCAGTAAGGGATTCACACCTCTGAGAAAACTTCCCTAACTACCAGGTGAGATGGCATCCTGGTATGGGCTCTCTAAGTCTTACCTATTGAAGGTGATACATCTTGTATAGAAGAAGGAAATATTTCTTGGGCCAGAATATGAGACTGGCTACACACAAGTTTGTGCATTTGTGTCACATGGGGAGGGAAAAAACACGGGGTCCAATTATTCCTCTAGTTAATTATTTTAATGAAAAGGTCCTCAACAGAAGAGATGGAGATAACCATACCAAAGAATGCCTGTTGGTCAGAATACTGGTGTATAAAATGAGATGTGGTCTAGGCCTCTTCAGACAAAGGGGAGGTTCAAAGCTGCATCCCCCACATCCCACACAGAGTGGCCTAACCCCTAAATTACTAAGCTAGAAGGGTAGAGGTCAATGCCATCTTGTCCAATAGTGTTTTATAAGAAAACACTGATGCAGGTCCCTACATGCAAGGCTGAGAATCCCTTAGAGTCCAAGATAATCCTTTCAGCTCAGTTAAAGGTCTAACTTCACAAAAGGATGGGATTTAAGTTACACTTATTTCATATTTCTGACTTGATGATTTCAGTAGTTTCCCATCTCAAGCAGGTCCAAGAAGGTGATCCTCCCCCTCTAT
>NW_017729027.1:23426762-23441184 GCF_001723915.1 Gavialis gangeticus | reverse complement strand
TTGAAGATGGGAACCACATTGGCCCTCTTCCAGTCCTCTGACACCACACCAGAGCACCACAAGTGCTCGTAAAGCCGTGCCAGGGGTCCTGCAATGACCTCAGCCAATTCCTTTAGTACTCTAGGGTGGAGATCGTCTGGACCGGCTGACTTGAATACATCCCCTCCAGGAGTTCCCTAACCAGTTCCTCACTAACCCTTGGCCTAGGTGTCCTTCCCCTGGGGCCTGAGGGAGATATTTAGACTAGATATGATTTAGGCACTACTTCATGGTCAGGGCAGTTAGGATCTGGAACTAACTTCCAAGAGAAGTGGTGCTGGCTCCTACCCTGGGGGTCTTTAAGAGGAGGCTAGATGAACATCAGTTGATCCCAATACTCTTCCGTGCCATGCCAGGGGGTCAGACTTGATGATCTACTCAGGTCCCTTCTGACCCTACAAACTATGAAACTATGAGTGTCTATATAGGCAATATCTCATCATTTGATGACCTCTTGACATGGGTAAAGAAGGTCCATTAGTATTAATATAATTATTTGCTGAGGAAGAAAGACTGGAGATTCATAAAAATAAATGTACAGATTAAGTTACATAATTCATAATAAAAATTATAGGAAATTTTCCTCCTTTAATTTGCAATGTGACTTAATGAAGAATCGGAGAAGAAAACATGTATTAGCAAACTAGATGAGTCATTAGAGTGATGACATTGAAGATTCAAGTAAACATGTGGGGTATTAGAAAAATATTAGAGATCCCCTACAGATAAGGCTAGTTAAAACCTAACAACCAAGATAATGAAAAATAAAGCAATTGCTTAGCAGAAGGGCTTTTATGAGGATTTGTGGGAGGGAACTAGCTATGAAGGCTCATCAGATTAGACATAGACAGGGAGTCATAAAATCTGGGTTCTCTTCACAGCTTTGACACTGATTTACTGTATAAACCGGAAAAGCCTCGTCATCTTTCTTCTCCTGTCTTCTTAACCTGTAAAATAGGAATAATTGCACTTAAAGTCCTTTGCAAAGCATTTTGACATCAATGAAAGGCACTATGTGAGTGCTAAGTATTGCTATTAATACACACACGATGTAGGAGAGAATGAAAAATGTATAAAGGCCTGAATAAGGGAGAGGTAAATGATCATGGGGAAATTAAGTTATATCAAAATGTGATTTATGGACTTTGATATATGAGAAAGTATGCTTAAAAACAGAGGGTTAGTAAATTGCCTATTCACAACATAAAAGAAGCTTTCAAAGAAAATAGGAGTTATAGTTATATGACTCTAAAAAGGAGCATATTAGAAAAATACCTGAAATCTGTTTGGAAAATGACAGGTAGTATAGAACAGGGCTGATAAATGTAGCAGAAAAAAGATATCTTTATTTATGAGGGTTCTGAGAGAGGAGATTTAGAAGACACTGCAATTTTAGAAGAAGAGAAGTTGCAATTAGGGAAATTTCAGAGAATTGTTCTGAGAAACAATAGTAAGAGGAACATGTCCATACCTAAAATAGAGAAAACTTACAGGGACTTTACTATGGCCAATGCAACAAGTGTGCTACTTACTGGTCAATTGCTAGATTCTGTTACCAGTTACGTGTTGTCTTTCACATTCCAGTCTGTTCTTCAGTCCCATGTTGTATCATCTTCACATTCCTAAGACTTCACCTCATTCACAGCACAAAGACTCACTTGAAAATGGTTGACACAGTTAAGATGGTTACTTAGCATAAGCATTCATAAGCAAAATCTGTTTTATCTTCTAATGGTAGTTGGTGGTTTGCATCCTGTTTCTTTTACATAATGAGCTATATATCTTACAACACTAGTATATTGTTAGGAAAATGCTTGCCTAAGCATCTTTGAATGTTACTTTTAACACACCATTCTGCCTTGTGGTTAGCAGATCTGCTAGGGCACAGGTTATAGCCTCTTTATTCAGCTGCAAATCCAATGCTCCCCAAGATCCAAATGCTGTCACCCTAACAGAGACATCATTAAATAAGCTGCTAAGCTCATAGATATACATTGGTACCATTCATCATTAGCTCTTAGCGACCTCTAAAATGTGAGGCAACCTTTTTTACACAGACAGAACCCAACCAACAGTAACTATTAGAAGGGTTAGTGCTGCTGTAGAAAATAGAAAAATTGCAGTGGCAGTGAGTGACAATGATGAATGATAGAATATGAGAGATGGAGCGTTTGACATTGTAAATATTAGTTTGCAATGACAATGACTGCCAGAAACACCCAGGCTAGTAAAGGATGAAAAAAACCCAATTTGCTTTTTGCAAAGGTTGCTACAAGCACATCCAGCATATTACTACTTGCTATTTGGGGGCTTAAAAATAGGTATTGACCTCTTCTAGATTTCTTAGTTGAAAATTTCTTGTTTCCTAGGTAAAGTGGCTTTAGTGTAATGTGATTTAATATTGTAAAGTAAAATAATTTTATTTTGGTGGACCTAGTAGTTGACACTGGTATAGCAGCTTCTAATTTCAGAGCATTTTTGAAAGACTTAACCCTAAGGCTAGGGACAGACATATAAACTGGTTTAAGTGATCAAAAATTGGTTAAAACCTGTAACAGAAAGATGTTTAGTGCACATAAACCAATTAAAAAATGGCTGAAACCAGTTTGAAGTAAACCTGGTTGAATGTAATGAAAGACTTAACTGATTTGCATGAAAACGGTCTGTGCAAAGTCTGTCTCAGACCCCTTGCTCGTTTAAGATAAACCAGACTGCCCCAGTACCCCAGCATGCTCTCTGAACTGGGCAGGTTTCTCTGCTGCACAACAGGGCTGGCCCCTCCGCTCTGCTCCCTGACTGAAGCTCTGGCACAGACTGCAGGCTGCTTCCCCCCTCCCCTTCATCACTTTCTGATAAGCAGGAATTCCCCCTCTCCTATGCCTTGATGCTGTCTGTGTATTAGCTAGAAGTCCACATGCTGGTTACAGTCCATGCTGAATCAACAGGCAGAATCAACAGGAAGCTGGTAATGTCTCTGTTGTTTTCTTAATGGGGTGATAAACACTGAGTTACGGTTCATAAACACTGTTATCAATTCCCTGCTTGGCTAATCAGGGTGTCCTGCCAGGGCCTGGCCATGCTTCCTCTCAGCTTAGTTCTATGGAAGGGAAGGGAGGGCTGCTCTAGCATCCCACAGCTTCCTGCCTGAGCCACTGCAGGCATGTGCTTGCATGCCTGGGATGTCTTTGCAGTTACAAACTGATTTACCCTAGCCAGGTTAGACTAACTTGCAAAGCTTGAATCAATTCAGGCTCAGGCTTTTTGAATGTCTATCCTTAACCTAAGGTGATTATTTTCTGTTAAAATTTGCTTCTAATTTTTAAAGCTTTTTTGGCCAGTGGTTATGTTTCTTTTCATATTCTGTGTTTAAAAGGTTCAGTGACTTTACAAGACAGATTAGAAACATTTTGCAGGATGGAAAATCATTTCCTACTAACTTTACATAGCATCACCTGGCATCCCTGCTAAATGAAATTTTGACTACATTTGCCTATCTCCTAAAAGAGTTAAGATTCATGGCCCAGCTTCTAAAGTAGGGAGATGTATGTGAGGAATGAGGGACACGAGCATGGCCTGGAGATGGGGAGTCAGAGGACTGGGGGTCAGGGCTGAGGGGCACCAGCAAGCAAACAGGGTTGTGGATCAGGAATGAAGAGAACTGGCAGGGCCAATGAGTTGTGGATAACAAGTGAGGGGCAATGGCAGGGTCAGGGAGCTGTGGGTCAAGAGTATGGGGCATCAGCAGGGTCTGGGGGCTTTGGCTTGGAAGTTAGGGACACTGGCAGGGCGAGGAGGCTATGGGTCAAGAATGAGGGGCACTGGGAGGGCCAGGGAACAGTGGGTCAGGAGTGAGGGGCACTGGCAGGTCAACAGGTCTGTGGCTTGAGGCCAAGAGGCCTGTGTCAGGGCACTGTTTGTGCCTACCACTTTAAGGGCCTGGAGCTGGCAGCCTCCAGGTGCCTGATGAGGGCAGCTATTTTGGGTCTGGGGCTGCCCATATAAACAGGGCAGCTCTGCTGTTGGAGGCCAAGCAACAACACTGCCAGGCTGGAGGGCTGCTGATATCATCCGGAGGTAAGGGAGGAGCTGTAGGGGATGGTAAGGAGGCTCCTGGTCCTAGGCATGACCTAAAACTACACCCTGCTGGGGGTGGATGGCCTGGTGAGGCTCCCAGTGGTGCAGGAGCCCCCAGGAAATCCCAGGCCAGTTACCACCCCAGTGAAAGGCGGGTCAGGGCACCTTAACCCCTAGCCCCCACAACTGGGTGGGTTACCCCTGATTAGAGGGTCTGGAGGGTGGACCCCTTGAGAGAGACCAAAGGGCCATAGACTCAGGGTCGAAGGACTGGGGGCCTACTGCGAGGAATGCCCAAGAGCTAAGGACCTGGGGTTCTGACTGGCCTGGAGGTGGGCCAGGGCTAGTGAGCTGAAGGTCCCAGTGGGGGGATCAGTCCCAAAGAGGAAGCAGTTCAGGGAGCTATGCTGCCTAGCACGAAGGTGGGTGAGACTGCCTGAGGGGAGGAATCCAGGTGGGGTTCAATAGTAGGATGCTGGGGCCCAGTGTGAGGGCCGGTGATGATGAGAACAATAGATGTCATCTGAGAAGCTTGGGCTGTAGTGTAGGGGAGGAATGGACCTGCAGATAGTGGCCCCTGGCATCAGGGCAGGAAATGAGCAGCCTCCCACTTATTAACATCTATTTAACTAATTAACAACAAGGTGTGGTGGGTGAGAAGGCAGGCAGTTAGCCCAGAAACAGGTGGGCGAGCCATGGTTAAATTGGCCCCGATAAGGCCCCCTGTTACCAGGCCCCAGCATGGCCTTGGGGGGCAGGGAACTGTGGGTCAGGAGTGAGGGGCACCAGCAAGGTTAGGGGGCTGTAGATTGAGAGTAAGGGGCACCAGCAGGGGCAAGGAGCTATGGCTAGGGAGTGAGGGGCACTAGTAGGACAATGGGGCTTCAAGTCAGGAATGAGGAGCCCTGGTAGGGCCAGGGGCCTGCGAGTCAAGAGTGAGGGGCACCACCAATTTTTATTGTGCAAATTGCACAATGATGAATGTCACTTTGGAGTAATGAAGGGCCACTTGTTGATATTGCTGATAATGATTTCCTGTTGATGTTGATTTCTGCCTTTAAAATTAAGACTGTTGAGCTACTTTAACTTGTAGTGTGAAATAAGTTATTTGGGGCCAAAGTACTTATGTGTTTTCTATTTACATTATTTACTGGGTGGGGACTAGCTATCAATGTTTACAAATAGGTCCTGGTACAAAAAATGTTGAGAACCACTGTGTTAATTGAGTTTCTAGACTTGAACAAGGTGGAATAGAATTTCCCGTAAGCATCTAAGTCCAAATTAGATGGCTGATAAGTAGAATAGAATTTGGCCATAGTAATCTAAAATGTAGAATAGATAATACACTGTATGGGAGACTAGGTTCAGAGCCATTGAGGTATGAAGAAGATTTTCTGATACCTTCCCTTTGTGGACTTGACAAGTGTTCATACACACTTGCATGCACATAACCATGCTTAAATGCTACAGTTCAGAGAATAAAAAGATTGAGACATGTACCAGCTAAGGAAAAAGAGAGAAGACAGGCAAAGTTATAATAAAATGCTTCTGCAATAAAGCCTACTTAGGACAATGGGGTTTGTAAATTCCTTATCTGCTAAGGTCTTCTGTAGTTTTTCTAAAGAGAAAAAAATGAAAAGTTTGATCCCAAATACTACAAAAATCCTAACAACAGCTACTTAACATACCTAACATTTATGTACACAGAAAATTTAAAAAATCTAAACATTGACCAGATGTCAATATTTTTTTTCTTACAGACAAGATAGTTTAGTAATTGCTACATTTGTAAACTGGGCCACAAGTCAAATATCTTCTCTTTCTTTGAAAGCCTTCAAAGGTAGTAATGTTGCTCTAATGTTTATTAATGTAGAACCCTGTGACAGGAAACTTAGTGTGCCTGTCACTTTAAGAGGAAAGGGTGAGGGAGAAGCAGCCTGCAGGTGGGAGGGGGGATGATTAGAAAGTCACCTGACCAGAAGAGGGCTGGGCTTGAGCAATATAAGCCCAGGCCCTGACCTGGTCATGCAATCTATCCTTCAGTGCTGCTGGGAGAAGAGCTCCTGGTAGCAGGGCTCCTGGGATAACATCTGAGCTGGAATAAGCAGCACTGAGTCCAGGGGCAAGCCAGGCCTTGGAATGGATAGGCCTGGGAACAGGAGTAGATGAGTGTGATAAAGGTAAAACCCCAGAGGGGAATTCATCTGGGACTGAAGCCCGGAGCTGGCATGAGACCTCACTGAGCTGAGAAAGCAGCAGACATGGAGCTGTGACAAGAGAAAGTGCCGCAGCAGAAGAAACTTCAAAGGAACAGCTGAGCTGGGAGGAGCCAGGATTGGGTCCTGCACCAATGTGGTCCCGCATTATGGCCACGTGCCAGCCTGTGGAACCAGAGATAAAAGCCCCAACAAGCAGGAAGCCCTGGGGACTGGAAGTGGGTTCCCCTGAGGGCACTCAGTGTCCCAGGGCAGGGCCATGCCATCCAGAGGCCAGACAGTGGCAACCCCTAAAGGGGAATGAGCAAGATATGGTGCCCTCCTGGGCTCACACTTACTTACCAGAAGCTAATCCATGGATTCCAGACATCTCCCAGGAAGACTGGGTTGTCCTGGAGCCTGTGGAGAGAAAAAGAGACAGCTGTCCATGCCACAATAATGACAAGCTAAAAGGATTGAGATCAACACTGGGAAACCAGGTAACCTGGATACAGTTAGAAGCTAAGTTGGTCCATCTGAGGCCCGTGCCAAGTAAGGTGGACTGATTCCCATACACAGCTTACCACCTCAGACAGTCAAGCTGTGTACCAAGACCATGACCCAAACCCAGAAGACCAGGAGATGACATCATTGGTTGGTGCTTGGTGGGGTATAGGGGAGGCAGAGCCCCAAAATGGGAAGATCAACAGAAGGATAAAATTAGGGGACCAGGTGGGCTGGAAAGTACATCTTCCTCCCTACTAAAAATATTTATTTCAGCAAAGTCATGGCAGGTGAGAACCACTGAGGACACTCTGGAACCTGTCTCAATTATTGAATATCCTTCCCACAGACAACGGCAACACACAATAGACCAGCACATACCAGGCACTCTGGTGAATGGCATGGTCGCTTACAATGAGTCCATAGCCTGGAGAAGGGTGGCAAAGAGTGGAGGGCCAGGGTGCCTGAAGCTCATTCCCCAAAAGGGGTGAGGTAGGCCTCGGAACAGATAGGCCTGAAGACAGAGGCAATGGCCCAAGAAGGCTGGTAATTAATACCTACTAGTGGTTGTGGAAGGGACTTAAGGGGAGGTATGGAGGTCTTAACTGGTCCAGCAAAATAGAGAGGAGCCAGAAGAATAGAGAAGCCAGAGTCCAGAGAGAGAGAGCCTGAACCCATTGAGGGGCAGACTGTGGGGCTGGAGCAAACCTTGGAAGAGATATGTCTGGGGCCCAGAGAGGGAGACAGCTTGAGCCCAGGAAAGACTAGGTACTTAGGAGAAGGTCTGGTGCCTGGGGAGGACCAGGAGGGTCCAGTGCCTAGGAAGGACTAGGATGCATTGAAGAAACCTAATTGATCTAGTTGGGTATGGTCCTGCTCTGAACATGGGGTTGGCCTAGATAACCTCCTGAGGTCCCTTTCAACCCTAATTTTCTATGATTCTAAGCTCCATTGCTTGAGGCCTGCCAGAGGGCAGAGAGTTTTGTTAACAGATCACCTGTGAAGCATGGAAGTGGGTAGTGAGGAGGATGGAGCCCACAAAACTAGCTCTTAAGAAAATGACCATGAGCACCTGTAGTCCTAAGAGTAAAACTAAGCTTGAGAAGCCCTGGAGCAGCCTCCCTTTCATCACAGATTAATAGCATCAGGGTGTGGCAGGTGAGTAAAGGGAAGAGGGCCCCAACAGGAGCCAACTTAGCAAGGGTTGAGCAGCCACAAGGGGCCACTGTCACCACCTCTGGGTTGAGCACTTGCTACAAACCCATTTAAAATAATAATTATCTCGGTATTCCCTTATGAGTTATTTCTCTTGTGCATTACCTTCCCCTTCCTGCTAGCTATCAATATTTAGGAAAAAAAGTCATGGTAGTCACACAACCTATTTACCACACATTTGTGGGATAAAATTAACTTCACTGCATAGTAAAAGTAGAGTAGATAAATATGAAACTCCACCCCATGGTAAACTTACCCTTAGAAAATCAGGAGAAAATGTTTACTCCTCCAAGATACACTAGTATCCTGACCCTGTGTCTGTTTTCCTACTCAGTTTCATACCAAGGTAGCCATTTTCTCAGGCAAGCGACTACCTGTGTTACCTTGTAGCTAGACACTATATTAGACACTATATTATAACCTAATATGGCTAACCAGTTTGCAAGACCTGCCATGTGTCTGTTCCTTACATCAGAGTAAATTTATTACAGAGTGAGCACATTTACACGAGACATTTACTGCACAGTAGACTAATTAGTGGTGCAGTAAATGTCATGTCTCTATACATGCACAGCTTTTAGGCTGGAGTAAATTAATTTACCAACTTACTTTGCACCAGGATAATACTTGTAAATACAAGTAAAAAACTCAGCAGCACACATGTAGATGCTGTCCCAGCTAGCTAAGGCATGAGGGTGCTTCAGTTCAGGGGCTGTCTGTGGTTAGTCCCACACTGAAGCACTGTTGTGCCCTAGCAAGCCCCTCTGTAGCACCTTGACCCAGGGGGGAGCAGCCCTGTGTTGGCAGACTGACCCCCCCACCAGATTCCCTGCCAGCCAGGGCTGCTCTGACCCAGATCAACATACTGTGATCCTAGGCATACATGTAAAGATGTTCCCAGAAGCAATACACTCTTGTGTGATAAGCACCAGAGTTTTTTTTGCAGGGGCATTAATATGCATGTTTAGACGTGTCCAGTAAAATCCAAGGCAAATTACTTCTTAGCAATTGTATCACATATCTGCACTCTAATAGTATCTCTAATCCTGTTAAACAGAGAACAAAGTGAATATTAGCCAGTACCAAGGTATTTTATTTATTTTATTGACATTGCACTCCTATTCAAAAGAGATTGTTCTAAGAAAGGTGACTTCTTTTTCCCTATTATTCAAATGTGCACAGTAGAGAATACATTATCACAAATCCATCCCTTTGCTTAACACAGATATACAATCAAATAAATTGTTCTGGAAACTAGAACTTAAAACTATTTTTAAAGAAAGGAATAAAAAATAAGTAAGTCTTCTTGAAATGAAGTATGAAAAGATTTAGCTATAAACATGATTGTACATGTATATATAAACAGGAGCTCTGGAATGCATTTTATCTTTGGAGGCAGAGGTAGTTCATTTTATGGTGGTTCCAGAACAGCTGCCTATGTAAGATTTCCTGGCAGTGTGAGGTATCCTGCCAGGGAAATAGAAATAAAGAGTAGGGCCCTAGCAGCTTGGTGCACACCACAAATTCACCAAATTGATAGCTTTGATCCTTAGATTTGGGAAGTTGGTCCCTGCTTTTTCCACATGCATCACATCCTGCATCTCCCCTGCAAACAGGAAAAAAGATGGATGAAACTTGTCTTAAGAAACATCAGAATCCCTCTCCCCTCCACCTGTACACACACACCTGCCACAAATTTTCTACAGAGTGGCTTTGCATAGCAGAAGAGTGCAACTAAGCCAAATACAATTCTGAAAATAAATAATCTGAAACCCAATGTTTCTTAACAATTCAGATAATTTAGAACTTGGCAAAAAATGCTAACATACAAGATAAACTTTAGGTCAAGAAAAAGTATTATATTATTCTTCAGAAACTTATCTTCAGATGCTTATAATTAAAATACCTTCTGAACCATAACTGTGCCATCCTGTTGCTAAAGTATACAGAAAGTGTAGGGCATAGCAATTGGAGTAGCCTCTTTATTCAGGAGAGTGTCCTGTGACAGGTCTCTGTTGTTCCATCCAAATTGTCACCTCTCTCCTCAAACAGTCACTGTTGCATAGTGACCACAGATTACTGTGTGGGTTTGCAGGCTAAAGTAGATAAAAGATAACCCTCAGATGCAAGTCCTCAGGTCATGTACCAACACTTACCTCCTGCTACAGTGAATGGAGTCCACCATGGCAGATTAGGCAAATATCCCATTATAGCAGAGGTCTATGGACAGTTTAGAGCAGCAGTGGCCAACCTATGGCACACGTGCCACAAGTAGCACAGACAGCCTCTGTGTACAGCACAGGAAGCACAGTGTCAGATAGGGCACAGCACAGAAAACAGCAGTAGGTTGTGCAGGGAGCACAGGGAAGGAAACAGAGCCAAGCAGCTGATAGGGCAGGAAAAGAGGATTGGTGTGGAACTTGAGGATGGTGTGGAGCTAATTTGTGGCGTATTTCCCAAAAATTTGGTGCCTCTTTGGTTTAGGGCACCAGTATAGGCAAATTAGATACTATAGGCCATCCACTACAGCCAAATCCATCTCTAATTGTATTGGTTCTTTTGCAACTTGGTCTTGATCAGCAACGCCAAAAGAGTGCATTGATCAGTACAACTCTTTCTCAGTATACTTCAATTTATATGAAGGTGCATTCCATCTCATCTTATCACATCAATAGTTTCTACAATACTGTGATGATAGGTAAGCAGCACATCAGCACACACAAATTACACTGGGAATAATAGTATTGTAAACCTATGCATAGGCAACTCAGGATATAATGTTGCTCTTTAGCATCAAGGCAGCAGTGGAGCTCAGCAGTCCCCTGCATGACTAAGCAGTCCTTATAAGGTTACCAATTTTGTCTGAGGAAAGTGCCTTAAGTATTGCCTGTTTCATGGTCACTCCTATCAGTCTCACATGAGAGAGATTCCATTATAATGGCCATTATAATATATAAGAAAACTAAATTTACCTCATTGAGCCTAGTGGCTTGCACCTTATCAACACCTATGGATTGACTAAGGAGAAAAAAAGAATCACAATAGTTGATCCATAAATGGCCAGAAATAGAATGCATACTGCAGTGCTAAATGAATCTCACCTTGCAAAGTAAACTCATCCTAAGGAACTTAGATTACCTACAGATTCTTCCTTCTAAAAATAATAGTTGAGACGCTAAAGTAGGTTTTGCTATTGGACCTATTATCAGTGTGATAAACCAGGTTGCCTGTGATGGCCAGAGCCAGAGTGATTAATAAGCAATAAATATGTGCTTCTTGGAGGCATTTGGAATTTTTGCCTAATATAAAGCTTGTAAGTTTGTAACCCACAAACATACCTTGTCTGTGATAAGTTTAACCAAAATGGTAAAGATAAGTGTTCGCAGAACTGACTGGGCCCCAAAAGCGAAGCTGTAGCTGCAAGATTAGCTGACCTAATGGTTTTTGCTCAGGGTTCAGCCTTGATGATAAAAACTGGATCCAACTGCCTGGCACACCCAACACATTCCAGGAAAGCATGTCTCAATAAAGCATATTCAGAAAAACCTAAAAGGGTTGCATTTAGTAATGTTAATTTCACACCTAAAAATGCTGCATTGTAATTTGCTTATTGGATAAACCCAAGTCTGGGTAGTAAACTTTTAGGATAATATTTAACATCTTTCTATCCCATAGGGTAACAGCTATAGGGCAAACTTGTTAGTGGCTCTAAAGCCAACAGATTAGCATAAGACTGGGTATAAAAAGCACGTGCATCAGGTGACCAGCAGGAAGGAGGGAACAGAACGGTCATTGCTGTTCCAAGCCCAGACTCCCACTGTGAGTGAGGATCGGATCCTGAACAAGGGACCTTCTCCGGTAATCCCCCTGACAGCATCAATCGGGGCCGCCTGACTTTGCTGGAATCACTTGGCATGCACCTGGCATTGAGGGACTATCGATAAGTTGCCAAACCATGTCTGTCTATTTGTTGTTTTGAACAGCCCAATGGCTGATACCCTCGCAGTGCCCAGTTGGCCTGCGACAGATTGATCCATCTACCTGTTATTATTTGTTGTCATTATTTACTATTAGCTCTGTCTCAGGATGCGAGGGACGCAAAGATACTCACCGGCGGCTCCAGAATCCACACGTGGAGAACGGGAGGCAAAATCCATGCAGCTCATCAGCCGCCTGTTTATACAACTGCAGCCAGCCGGTGACATCAGCGCAGAGTGCCGGCGGGCATGAATAAAAATGGCAGCGCACACTGCGGGGCCGGCAGAGAGGGAGAGGAGGCTGCACCCGGTGTCCCTGCAGCTAAGACAAGCAGGTGCATCAGGTCAGAAGGAGAGAAACACCTGGGGTGGGTGTGAGAAGGAAGAAGAAGGCAGCTCAGATGACGCTGCGGATGCGGCTGTGAAGAAATACCAGGATCGCCCCATAAGGACTGTGGAGGGAATTCCTTAAGAAATCAGTCCCAGGAGTGAGAGACTGCATGGGATCCCAGAGAGAGTTGCAGCCAAGGAAAACATCATTGCTGGACTGAGAGGTGCCTGGGAATAGGCAGGGACTGGGTGCCTGGGAATAGGCAGGGACTGGGTGCCTAGGCATAAGGCAGTCAGTTCTCCAGTAAGGTGCGGGGGGGGGGGCAGTTAAAGGGGCAGTACACCCAAGTTTTGCATTGGAGTTTTCTTTCTGTTTTCTTTTGGATTTGGCTTCTCCCTGAGCTCCAGGGGACACTTGAGAGCATTGGACCCACACTGTAAGCCTAGACCGTGTTAGGGAAGAACCCACATAGGACCTGGTCAAGAGTCCAGAGGACAGAACGATGAACAACTCGACACCACTGTACAGGAGGTGTGAGGCCGGGGTGTAGGGGTGGCGGAGCCCTGAGAGTGACCGCCAGGAGGAACCTCAGGGCCAACAAGCGTGCACGATGAACGACCACGGACACTGAAGTCATCAAGTCGTGGCGGGCAAGAATGGGGTCAGGGAGTCGGGTGGAAACCACTGGCTCAGGCAAAGGCGTGAACACAGGAGGGGTGTGACACCAATTCCCCGGGGAAGAGCGGCACAAGAACAACTAGCCGAGTCCCAGCGGCCACAAGCTCTTTAATACTGCATTATTTGCTTGTCACATTTATCTTTCTGTTAAATGTTGTGTGTGTAAGCTAAAATAAATTTGCCTTTGCTTCACTCCCAACTCTGCCTCCTCGATCCCGAACCAAACAGCTCAGTGGCTGATACAGTTGCATCACCCAGTCAGCCTGCAACTAAGTTGATACACTCACAGGGCCCAGCTGGGCTGTGGCAAAAATGATGTCATGAACAGGATCAAGGATGGAGAGATGGGCCGGGAGGAAGGGAATAGAGAGGTGGGCCCTGCTGATTGCTTTAATAGAAGAGGTTATAGGTATTAAGAATCCGGGGTGGGATAAAGAGTGGTTGAGACCCACCTGGAGCTTTCCCACCACAGTACCCTGTCAGTGGGCTGCATTCACTGCAGTGCAGAAGGGCAGACCTAAGAAAGGATACCTGTCCCAGCTGCTGGCAACCTGCTTATGACTGGAAGCAGAGGAAGCCACTCAGCTCCATACCTAAAGGCATAAATAATAATTTAATTAACATAGGATTTCACCTCTCTAATGAGCTCCATCATTAGTGTCTGCACACTGACTATGACAAGTTTAATAAAGATCTAAAAAATACCAACTCTCAGGTACAAAATAAGGATAAGGTCATTTTACCAACCATGTTTAGTCAAAACCATCAAATGTGACAGAGTGTTATTGCCAAATGTTGCACTCAAAAGTGCAGCATCAGTGGCCTATGAGTGCTAAGCACACCAAACTGAGTCTTGTCATAGAAAAAAAAAACACTTTTCAGGTCCCAGAAAAAGAATAAACTTCCTGGATGACACGCACAGTTCCAAATACTGTCATTTGATTGATAACACCATTGTCAGGCAAAAAGTTAATTATGTTAGATCATCAAGTTCCATGAGAGGAACTGAGTACTGGATAAACCAACATCTCATCTGCACATATTTCACCATTTTCAAACTACTCAGAAAAGGTCATGGCAAAAGATGATTGAAGAAGCTAAATATAAACAGATTGTAGTTGAAAAGCTCTGTAAAGCAGTAGAAAGGCAGTTAAATATCTCTGTTGCTGGTATGTATTGTAGGGCTTGAGTCCTCTCTTGATTGGTGCCCTACCCCCATGTGACACCCTAACCTCTGCATAGCATCATCTGAAGGTTCTCATCGCTGCTCCTCTTCTCCTGCCATGACTTGATGTTCCTCTTGGGGCACTGTTCCAGCAGGTAGCTTACGAGGTCCCACACCTTTGGTTTCTCCATGGGACTCCAGCCTCCCCTTTACTTCTCACTTACTACATCCAGTGCCAGAACGG
>NW_017729027.1:23410428-23421762 GCF_001723915.1 Gavialis gangeticus | reverse complement strand
ACTCAGAAAAGGTCATGGCAAAAGATGATTGAAGAAGCTAAATATAAACAGATTGTAGTTGAAAAGCTCTGTAAAGCAGTAGAAAGGCAGTTAAATATCTCTGTTGCTGGTATGTATTGTAGGGCTTGAGTCCTCTCTTGATTGGTGCCCTACCCCCATGTGACACCCTAACCTCTGCATAGCATCATCTGAAGGTTCTCATCGCTGCTCCTCTTCTCCTGCCATGACTTGATGTTCCTCTTGGGGCACTGTTCCAGCAGGTAGCTTACGAGGTCCCACACCTTTGGTTTCTCAATGGGACTCCAGCCTCCCCTTTACTTCTCACTTACTACATCCAGTGCCAGAACGGACATTATCATCTCAAGGCTCCCTTCCAGGTTATCACTTCTCACCTGAATGTCTTGCTGTTAAGGAGATAAGAAACCTCTTGGCTGGCAGCTCTTAGGTCATTTTTTGGTTATTGGCTGATGTGTCTGTAACTGGGCTCACCACGGCCTTGTGCTGATGAAGTCCTTGTAAAGAAAACTCAAAAAGAACCAATGAAAAACATCATCAGATTGGCTTCCACTAAGCTGCACTCATGTTGTATTCTAGGGGCTTGGCAGATTCCTGCTGTGCTCTCATAGCTTTATTAGGGGGCCTTTATTGGGTCTCCACCCTTTCAGCTGCCCCTCTAGGCCTCTGTGCTGCTGGTTGCACCACAGCTCAGAATGGCCCTAAACTTCCCCCCCCTCCACAGGGGCCTTTCTGCACTCTGGCTTTCTGGCTTCCCACAGCCCATCTCTGTCTCAGCCTGGGGACCATGTTGCTTCACCACCTCATATGGCAATCAATGCTCCATGGCTCCCTTCCCCACACTTCCCCATAGGGTACCTGTCTCGCCAGATACAGCCCACTCTGGCCGTGCTCTGTGTTCCTCCCCACTTCTCCTCCAGATTCAACAGCCTCTCTGGGACTCTCTCCCAGGGCTTTGCCTCAGCATGCCTCTCCCAGGGTGCACAGATATCCAGGCTCTCCCTCTGAGTACATGGCTTCCCGGCTCCCATCCACATCCACCTTCAGTGTCTCCCCAATGCCTGACGGTCTCACCTCTCTTCACCCTCCAGCTGCTGGCTTCTCTGCCTTTCTTCTTGCCCACTCCACTCCTAGGCCCTGCCCCTCTCTTCTCCCAATCTTCAGGCTCAGGCCGCTCCTGAACTGGTGGGCATGAGCCTGTTGTCCTAACATTTCCCTGCCTGTCTTAGAGGCTGGGGATAATAGGGAAAGCCCCCATCTACAGTCTGTTCCCCTCTCACAATCACCAGTATAATTTCTGAAAGCCTTGAAGAAACCAGAAAGTACTTAAAGGATTCTGTCTACTGGGCTACTTTAAACACTCTGGATTTAATAGTTCAGAAAGATTAAGACTTCTTTGATGAGCCTATTGATGAAATAAACAGATTATTTGATTAGGAACATAACCTATATTATGAGATTTAATTTGGATAACTAATAAAACATTGTCATTCAAGTAAACACATTTGTACAACATGCATAAGACTATTGATTCAGATTGAGACCTGAGTGTGAAAGCAAGTGGAACAAGAAAGCAAACAAGCTACAGATATACTGACCAAAATTATGCAAAGAAATTCTGTGAGGCACTTTAAATGGTATATAGATAATTATATGGGCCTTATCTAAGTTGTTCCTCCCCTGTTATGAGTTCAGATGGAAACAGCACTTCCAAATGAAAAGAACCAAATTCTGGAAAGCTGGGTTTCACACTTTAAAACCCTGTTCAGCATTAATGATCAATAACCTCAACATGACATATGTGAAATTCTTCCATTCTACAACTTGAAAAGCAAATACATTGCTCTCAAGTGGCAAAACACCTTGCTTCATCTGGCTGGTGTGGGTGATATGACAAAAAACTATTCCAAAAGAATATAAATATGCTTCTGTTGTCCAGGTGTATAAGGGCAATAGTAAGAGAGTCTCAGTTGTAGCTACTGAGATCCTTGCAGTAATCATACTCAGCCTCTTTTTTAGCCTTACAGCTAATGATATTTGTTGCATAGTAAATACAAAAGCAATATGTAGATAGAATATTAACCTATACTAAGTATTTGTTGATTTTACAAGGCATTTGACACGATCATATTCAAGGGAGCAGGGGGAGTTCCAGAAGTGAGGGGTGACCACTGAGAACAACCTCCCACATATTTTTAAAGTTAAACAATTGCATGACGGGATGATAGCAAAACTGTTGAAAGATACGGATATCTCCAAGCCATTTCCACTAGCAAATGATGTAAAATAAGGCTGTGTTTTCACACCCATATCTTGCTGTGACACTGCTAATTGCTTTCTGTGATCTTGACATTGGTATTCAGATTAAAATCAGGAGTGATGGAAAGCTGTTGTAATCCCCAAACTTATACAAAAATCCAAGGATGCTTGTGGAATTTGTTTGTGAATTTCTGATTTTTGATAAGTGTATGTGGTTGGTTATTCATCATGAATCACTTTGAAGCTATATGCTCACATTTTAGGCTGATTTAGCCTTAAAAGGATGTGTGCCAACTTGCTCTTTGTAAGCCTTGCATACTACCAGCTGTAACCACTGAAGGGCACATGCTTCAAGCTGTAAGCAGCTTGCAAGTAGTACTCTTTCACATAAAGGTTACATCAACAATGAAGTCTCTAATAGAAACTAGAATCAACTATAGCTGTATGTGCCAACAATTACAAAGACTGTATGTGCCAACAATTATAAAGACTAAGATGGTCTGGTCTAGATTTAGGATGTCCAATAATCAGCTCCCCAAGAAAATAATTTAGAAAGAGTTGTTTTCCAGATGATGGTTACGTTATAGAAATGGAAAAGGTAAGATGACTGTTTAAAAAAATCTCTGAATGAATACAAAATTGAATTTCAAAGTTGGGAACAAAAAGTTTATGAACACGAGACTTGGTAGAAATTGGGCCAACTGAAACAGATAGAAAAGTGACACCTACTGAATCACCACCACCACTTTCTATCATGCCAGGAAAGATATGTTTTTAGACAGTCTCCTGTATAAACATTAATACGGACCAAGCAAGAGGTTTTATGTTTGCAGGACCTAACAGACACAATGTAGGTATTAGTTTAATTAGGTTTGCCTGGGTTGATTGCTTGTAACTCATTTAAGATGCATCTTTTAGTTGTGTAACATTATTTACATAGAGTATTGTTAAAATTATCATATGAAGAACAGAATAGCAGATACGTTACTAATGATAGAAAGTTTCTGTCATCTTGTGCATCATAATTTCTGCAGTCAATAGGTATATCTGATGTGACTTTGTTTCTAGAAATATTTTATTCACAGATTGATAAATAAAAGCTTCAGGAAGAGAAAAAGGCACACATGACCACTTTCCTTTAGGCATGCTTTGAGGTGGAAGTAGTTTGCTACTTGGAAGAAAACAAGTTGACAAAATTTTACACATAAGTAACTGAAAATAGGCCTGTTGCATGTCATTGGGCTTTTTACAGATTCTTGGTACTGATATATGCTGACAGATTGATGAGATATAAATTAATGATAGACAAGCAAAGAAGTGATAAAATCAAGTTGACTAGATATTATTTACATTAAAGTTATTCTGATATCCTATTATTATGTATTGACGTTTCTATCATTAGTATGTCACTGTGAGCAGTCTTCTAACTGATTCTCCATGGAAAATGAATTTACATAATTGTTACATGTAAAGAGCTATTTTCAATCATTGCAAACACTTGTAGAATTCATAAGATATGCATCTGGCTTTATTAACTAATTAAGACATTTAGAGTGGAATTCTGTTACTCTGTGCACCTAAATGGCAGTTTTCCAGCCATGTAAATGGTATATTTTACACTAACAACAGTCATGATTCTACTACCCCTGCACTGCAGATATGTACATAAATGCATACAGACTGAGTACACACAGTAGGCTAAGCAAATATGTGGCTGTGTACATGTACATCTGAGTGTAAATTTTTTTTAAATGAGGAAAAGCCCCTTTGGTGTTTTAACTCCAATAGGTGAGATGTTAGGTACTTGTCTAGAAAGCAGGAGACCTGAATTTTAGTTGAACACCTTACATCCAAGTCATTACATAAAGAACAGTATAGTGGGGAAATTCTTACACCATTGTGATTAAGGATTGAGACTACAAACCAGGACTGGCTCTTTTTCAGAACACCAGCCCTCTTGTTGAGGCACACATGCTCTAGCTTGTCCTTTTTTTCTTGGTGCTACATATTTTCCTTGCATGGCTGCCTAGGTCAGCTTCAAGAAAAATGCTAGAGAACAGGCTGAGTAATGCCTGCATAGTGGTTAAAGTACAGTATTGGAAAGTCAAGGGATAAAGATTCCCTTCCTGCTTGAGATAAGGGGGCCTAAACTGTAAGTCTCCTACTTCCTAAACAAGTGCTTTGACCACACTGTCACTGAAACTAAAACATAAGAGGGTCCTCCTCCAGTACTGAGTATCCATAGCTTTTGCCACCTACATTTTCAAGACTTATACACCAGCAATGCTTTGCCCATGGATTGCTGTGTATGTATCCAGCTAATACATAGTCAACTGCACATGCTCAGTGTATGTATGCACACTTATGTGTCCATGGTGCAGGAGTAAAATAATCAAAGCCTGTTCATAACTGTCCTAAACACCATGTACAAGACAGGAAACCTATCACTTAGATGCACCAAGAGTAAAAGAATGCCATCCCACACATTTGCAATAATGGTCACTGTAATTTATACTGGGCAGGTGTAGATGAAACACTATGTTGCCATAGCAATGAACTACAGTGATGTAGCTCATTACTACAGAGATGTAGCATCATTGGGCATAAACTGACACTACTACAAAGTAGCAATGAACTACTGTGCAGTAGCTCATTGCTACATTGCAGTATGGTCAGAAACAACCCATGCACCACCAGGACTGCAGTAATGGCAGTTGCTGTGCAGTCATTTACTATTTTAGTCATTTAGTACTAAATAACTGTGCAGTAACAACTGTGTTGTCAGGAGCTTGTGTAGATGCACCCACCGTGTACATTTTTGCTCTATGATAGAAAGTTGTTTTTCTTTTAAGTTGTAATATTTGTTGCTCTATCCCTTTCTTGTACAAAGGGGTCACTGGTGGATTTCAGTCATCATTGCTGTCCTTTGCAGTTGAAGACTACAATTGTTCTGATGCCTGAAGTAGTCTGTGGTAAGTTTTCATATGGCTAAGAAGTCCCTTTTTCTTGCTTGGAATATACGGTTACAGACAGATAATAATGGATAATAATGGACAGATAATATGTGGACTGGAAAAGCTGGTCATGATGGTGAAACTGTTATGATTGCTTATAATCAGCCTCCTAACATCTGTTCTCAAAGTTGGTTATACCATAGGATCTATGAGGATGGAGGAGGTTCCTGGTCCTGGTTTTAGGTATGACCTAAAACTACACCATGCTGGGGAGGATGCTTGAAGCAGAGCAGTCCTCAGGAAATGCCACACCAGTGCCTCCCTAGTGAAAGGTGAGTGTGGATCACCAGAAATCCTCAGCCCCTGCTACCTTGTGGGTCCTTGTAAGGGGAAAGGCTAGGAGAGCACACCCTGACAGAAAGGCCCAGGGGTCCAGGTCCACTGAGTGGGGCCTGAGGTAGGGTCCAGGCCCATTGACTGGGGACTGAGACAGGGCTGAGGCCCACCTATGGGAACCAGAGGCCCATGGGGCATAAGGCCCAGAAGCCCCAGTGAGGGGGTGGAATAGTGGCCCCAATGAGAGGGCATAATGAGAGCTGATGGCCATGTAAAGTAGAGCCCTAGGGTACATGAAGGACTGTATATAGGCCAACCAGAGTAGCAGTAGCCAGCAGCCAGTGGTCATGTGCTGAAGGACTACATGTGGGCTGACCAGAGTAGCCAGAGTTGAGGCCCCAGTGAGGGAGCATGTAGCACAAGCATGTTTAAGGATGCCTGAGGCCAAAAATTTATGAAATGTAAGTTGGGTCAGGGGTGATTGTGACCCTGTTAAGGGACCAGGGGAGTAATAGTGGATAATAATTTGGACACAGTAAAGGGAAGGTCGGAGCCATGTATAATGCCCTAGGTATCAGGGCATTCAATGGGTAGCCTCCTGCATTTTTACATCCAGTTTTAATATATTAAAGCATGGCAGGCAACTTAGGGCAGATTGCCTTACACAGATGAGCAGGCCAATACTGTGACTGGCCCTAGGATGGCCCCCTGTCACACATTTACTGTTAAAAGGAAGTCAGTTTTCAAAAAATGTAAACTATTTGAAAATTATCAATCTTTAAACTACTTTGAAAATAGAATTGTTCAAAACATCACACATCTATAAATAAGGAGCTAATAACATACTACTTCACAAGTGAAAAATTGGTAACATTGTACATTTGAAAATTAAAACCTCTGTAATATTTTTTCTTGCATGCATATTGTATATCAAGGGGACTTAGAACCAGATAGAGAAGGAATTAACTTCCTAATGTATGACTGAGGTAGAATTTAGGCATCTAAATTCAAAATTGCCATCCTGAGAACCTCCACTCAGCTTATGCTTTATCAGGGAAGAACCTCAACTCCACTGGCACATCAATGTCTAAAATTAAAAGTTCAGCTCCTGAGCATGTAAAGAAGCATTTCACTCTTGACAAGGATGAACAGTTAGTATTTCTCTCATGCCTGAGTCTAGTCAGTGTTTTCTGCCTATTTCCTGAGGTTCACACTGCACTAGGTGCTCTCAAGCATGCTTAACAGATCAGGCTCTGCACAAAATGTACAGTGGTGGCCACCACTTTCTTTTAAAAGTGAGCCAAAGGACCTGAGCATGACCTTCCAACACTACCCTTGATATAAGGGGGTACTGGTTAGAACTCTTACTGTGTTCACTTCACTTCTCCTTTTCAAGGTGATTCAAACCCACACTTCCCACCTTCTAGCAGAGGATGCTAACAACAAGTTCTGAGTAGTTTGTGGGTATTTTGTATCCCTCCTGTAACAATTGTTGTCTTTACAGAATAGTATTCAAGATTCATTGGACCACAGACCGAGAGAGTGAATAAGCATGATTTTTTCTTGTCTAGTTTTTGGAGCATTCCCATAGAAGATGTTTTTAGACTCATCTCCCTTCAAATATTATCACATTACTTGGCCAGAAGTTTTTTACAGATCAGGCACAGTCAAAACAGCTGGCTCAGGAGACAGCACAGTAAGTTTACTGAAGTGCTAGTATAATGAAGGGAGATGTGTGATAGTGTACTGGGAGTAGGTAAGTCCAAGGAAGAGAAAGGGAAAGGACAGCTACCACTAAAAAAAATGCTATATGCTTCTTGCATAGACTCAACAAATTGTCAGACCTCATCCAGGAAACTTTCTAACTTAATTGTCCTGAAATCATATTTCAGGACACAAAGAAATGACCTGTATGTGATAGTGACTGGGGGCCCATGAATTCATCCCAACTATGAAAAGACACCATCTACTATCAATGGAGAAAAAACAGTCTTTGCCACTAGCTCTGAATGTAACCATCAAGCACCCAGTCCTCAAAGTATACAAACGTCTCAGCAGACCGTAGGAAAATAAATCAACAGTACTACATCTCTCATCAGAAATCTCCCCTTGACCAGATAAAACCATAGCACCCTCACCTGATCCACAGACATGAGGAGAGCCAAAGGCACTGTGCATCTTTACAGGGCACATGTGTAAAGGAAACATCTTACACCCTCCTTCAGAGATGGAGAATGCAATTCTAAGATGGTCACACAGGGCCCAATAAATGTGCCCAATCGCTGCTCTGACACATTCTAATTAGAAAGCGTTGAAGCAGACTAATCAATCTCATTAGAATGCTCCAGCTGTCTCAGTATCACATATATTCAGCATCCTCACATTTCATAATGGTGGCAGGGGCACTTTAACTAAAGGTCACTGAATGAACTTTAAAGCACCCCATGGCCATTTTGAAGCATGGAACACTGCATACATGAGACGCTGTGGGGGTTTTAATTACAGCAGCTCCCAAGAGCCGCTCTAACTAAAATGCTCCCCCACCAGCCCTCAGAGCACATGTAAAGACAACCACAGAGAATAGGATAAATGGCAACCCACAGCACACTATAGTGTTTCTTGCTAAATATTCCAGAGGCAGTCCAGTTTTCAGACCCAGACACCACAAGTCCACCTTAACTCATTTGTATCTAGGTTTCTGGCCAACTTATAATTGGTGGCAGCAGCAGTCACTTGGAATCAAGGATGAAGTCCATCAGGCTTGATGGGTCCTCAGGTGACTGAGGACCCCAATTCTGGATACACATATTCTTTGACAATGGGGACATGTTGTTGCATGGGGGAGTGGGATTCACAGCCCCAGGTTAGTCTCCTTTTCCTTCCTCCACCGCTGCCATTCTGTCTCAGTATTGAGTCATCGGGCATCAAAGTGGTGCACACTTTGGTGGACCAGGTGGCACCACATCGTATGGTCCGAAATTTGTTCTTCCCAGCCATTGGTTGCGGATGCCTCTGTGCTTGAGGGTGACCTTGAATGTGTCTTTGTACCATTTCCTTTGGCCTCCTTTTGAGCATTGGCCAACAGAGAGTTGGGAAAAGAGAATCTGGTGAGGGAGGCAGTTTTCAGACAGCCAGACTCAGTGGCCCATCCATCAGAGTTTATTTCTCGAGAGCAAGACTTCGATGCTGGTGGATGCGGCTTCATGGAGGACACTCGCACTGGTCTGGCAGTCCTCCCATTTGATCCCCAGGATTTGATGCAAGCACCACTGGCGAAAGCTCTTCAGGGTCTTAATGTTGCATCAGTAGATGGTCCAGGTTTCAATACAGTAGAGGAGGGTGGTCAGCATGACAGTCTTGTAAACCAGGACTGTCATCAACTTTTGAAGGTCTCTATTTTCAAAGATGTGGTCACAGTTGACCCAGTGCTGGACTTCATCGATGGCATCCCGTTGAGAGAGGTGGCTGCCGAGATACGGAAAGTGCTTCACGTACTGCAGAGCCTCTCCATCTACATAAATAGCATCTTATAGTATGTGAGTGCTGACACAGTTAACCAGGAAACTTACTGATAACCAACTTAGGCCTCTTCAGTGCTGAGGCAATCAACTTCAAGTAGAAGCCTCCCCAAGATCACACTCCATAGCTCCAATTGTGATATTGACCTCACATGCCTGATGAAAGAGCAGGTTATGGTAACTGATGGCAGAAAGTGCAGGGAGTCAAGAAGATAAATGGACATTTAGGTTCCCCAAATCCACAGGAGTGGCCCTTGTCACTCAACTTGCAGCCACCATGGTCATTGGTGGCAGCAGCAGTGGCAATCCCTCAATTTGTGGATGATCTGTACTATAGCTCATTGATGAGTATTGAGGTGACTTAAGAGTCCAATCCTTGAGCCACAGACCTGTCCACAGAAGTTGTATGTCTTTCTACAGGGGATAGTGAGTCTGGAATTCCTCTCCTTTTCCTTCTTCCATTCTTTCTTCTCTGCTTCACGGGTAAGATGGTTTACCTCAAAATGGGCTGCCACTTTTTTGAGGTTGCAGAGCCATTGGTATCATTTGGCAGCCAGCATCTCCTAGCACTTGATGTTGGCATCTTTTTGAGGTATGCCTTAACCTTCTTGTAGCGTTTCCTCTGACCACTGCATGATCTCAGACCATTACTACACTGGGAACAGAGCACTTGTTTTGGGAGTGGAAAGTCAGGCATCTGCACACAACATCCAGTCCAGTGAACGTCATGCGTGAGGATTACCAACTCAATGCTGGTATCACTTGTACCAAAACCCCCAGTTTTTCTTTTTTTTAAATTTATCTTAAAATGCATTCCCTCCCTTACCCCAACCATTTCTGACTTTTTCTCTCCCTCTCTATTCCCTATAGATAAGTATAAGTGAGCTCAGACTTAGGATAAGCTTTAAACATTTTTATTTTGGTAGCAAGTTTTTGGTTTTGATTATCCACTGTTTTATATTGTATTATTAGTAGGTTTGTATTGATCCTTACTGATGTATATTGTATTATTATCATTTTCCTATTGTTTTTTATTGTTTCATATGGATATTGTATGGTTTAGGCCTGTGTTTGTTAGTGAGCCAAAGTCAAGTCAAGTTTCCATTTTATATGACAAGCCTCCATTTTCTGTCCTCTGCCTGGGCATCCCATGTTGCAATGGTATGAGTCACGTACCCCTCCCATGTCAATTCGTTCCCCAATGAATGAGAATGATTGGGAATGACTGAAATACAATGGTAGCAGGCCTCTAATCAATGGCCTGTAATGACTGGGCCATCACCTCGCATTGATTCATCCAGGAACTACGGACTTCACCCAGGAACAGAAACAAGAACCAAGCATTTAAAAGACAAAAGACCCTGCAGTACCAGCAACTCTCACCATTACAGACATCTGAAACTGCATATCCCTGCATGGAGCACACATGCTCAGTACGCCAGGGGCTGACCCTTGCCTGGGCATGCCTCCTGTCACTAGGGTTACACAAGGTCTGCCCCTATAAAAAGGGACAGTGAAGACAGACCCAGTAGGACATCCTCTCCATCTGAACCAGCACCATGCCACACCACCTATTCACCCAGAGGCTGTGCCAGTGAGCCCCCCTCTGGACAACATCTACTGGACAAGGACCCCTTTCCAGCCTGGATAGGTAGATATTAACTGCACACCTCCTCCGACAATTTGGACTCTCTATCTCTCTGTGTCTCTCTCCTCCTGGAATTCAGTGCACTTCAGTCCCTGCACCAAGCTTCTCTAACTGCTGCTGCCATTGTGTGTGTGTGTTTGTGTGGGTGGGTGGGTGAGTTCAAGGGAACCAATTTGACATTGTGTCACTATCTCCCCTGTTCAATAAAACCACTGTCATTTGCAACCTCCAGTTGGGTCATGTTTTACTAAATCCCAGTCCCTTCCTTATCTTAAATTCCAGTCTCATTCTCTCTCTCTCTCTCTCTCTCAGCTCTAGCCCCCACCCCTCTCCACTAGTTTCCTGATCTCCTCTCAATTCCTACTGCCTTTTCCCTGTGACTTTCTCCTGCCTTTCTCTGCTTTCCCATTGCCCCTGTCATCTTTCAGTCTCTCCTGCTGCTTTTCCTGTGATTTTCTGCTGTCTGTCTCTCTGTTTTCAGGCTTCCCCTGCACCTTCTGTAGTGATCCCCCTCCCCCCCCACAACTTCCCAGCTCCTCGTGGCTGTCCTGCAGTTTTCTCCAGCAGCTGGAGCCTTTCTCCAGCTCCCAGCAACTACTGCCGC
>NW_017729027.1:23410034-23410373 GCF_001723915.1 Gavialis gangeticus | reverse complement strand
TGTGTGTATGTGTAGGTGGGTGGTATGTGTGTAAAATAGTGAATACATATACATATACATATATAGATATCATTGTGTGTGTGTGTGGGTGTGGTATATACATTAGTAATCCACATATCTGTATTGAATGTGCAGGTGTTGGTAACCAGTAACTGATTCTGTCTAAATTTGGTGTGTGTAACGTGTATGGGCTAAAACTGGCCATACATGTGCATGAACCTAGACTAGTTATTTTGAATGTGTGTGTATCTGAGTTGCTAATGTGAATGGTGTGTGTGTGTGTGTGTGTGTGTGTGTGTGCACATGTATATATATATACATATATATGGCATTGTGTGC
>NW_017729027.1:23403822-23409877 GCF_001723915.1 Gavialis gangeticus | reverse complement strand
GTGTGTGTGTGTATGAACCTAATTGATTTGTGTGTTTGTATATGTGCAATTGTGTCACACCCTCCTGTCTAACAGTGCAATATTGAGATCCTGAGAGTTGGCTTGACCCCACAGGCCTACACACTGACTTCAGCAAGGATGCAGGAATTTGCGTGGCAACTTTCCCATTTGATGTAGAGGGTTTTTCAGAAGCATGAGAAACATCTGGTTGCCTCTCCAAGCTCTTCAGATGATGATGACAGGTCACACATACTTCACATCCTTAGAAGAGGTGGGGATGATAACTGCATTGTAGACCTGGATCTTGGTGTCTTTCCAGAGATTGCAATGGATAACAATACACTAAATTTCCAAGCAATTTCCTAAAGGAGGCACTTGCATTCCAGATGCTTTGCTGGATCTCCACATCAATGCTCACTTTTTGAAAGAGGTGACTACGAAGGTTGGGAAAACTACCTTCAACTACCTTCACAGTCAACTACCTTCACAGTCTTTCCCTCAATGATAATTCATGGAGGAGAGTCACATTCATGGCCTGGGGTAGGCTGATAGAGCACTTTAGTCTTCTCAATGTTGAAAGAGAAGGCAAAAATTTAGTAGGCTTCTCCAAAAAAAATCCAGGATGGTTTGGAGGTTTTCTCCAGTGTGCACAAGGATGGCACAGTCATCAGTGTATTGAAGGTTGTGGCAGAGAGACACTGCCACCGACTCCCAAAGGGGAGAGGGGAAACCCCGTGGGCCCCAAACCCCAGGAACAGATCCCTTGCGGGTATAACTTACCCTCCGCTGGAGAGCCGTAGCAGAAATCAGGACCACAGCTGCGACCGCAGCCACATGAGCCAGCATTACACCAGCTGTTTAATCAGCTGTTTCCCACCCAGGGAACATCTGGGCCAATCGCAGCGGCTGTGCCAGCCGCCGCGGGAAAGTTGAAAAGCCCCGCCAGAACCAGAGCGGAGGCGGAGGCAGAGGCGGAGACGGAGACGGAGGGAGGAGATGCTGGTGTGCAGCTCGCCAGGGCTGCTGAGGCTCCAGCATGGGAGAGGCGCAGCACAGCTGATGTGGCTCCTGCCCCCCACATAGGGGGAATCTTTGAGCCCCCTGCGGAAGGTAGAATGGGGAAGGCATCCTGTCTCCCCATAGCAATTAAGTCAAGGGAAGCCCTTGAGCTCCCTAGAGGGAGCAGGACAGAGGAGACATTCAAGCCCCCTGGAGGAGGCTGGGGTCAAGAAGGCAGCCCCACAGCTTGCTCCTCCCCAGGGGAATATTTCTTTTGAAAAAAAAAAAGAGAAAAGGGGCAAGAGCACCAGAGAAGATGGCCCGTATGGAGTAGCCAGAGTGTGGAGAGCCATTGACAACCCCACCGACAGGGGACCCCCACCCAAGGTAATCTGTGGGACACCCCGTGGTGACTGGAATTCCTACTTGACGGACATCACATCCAGTTGGCAAGTGGACGGGGTGTAGGGAAGGCGGAGCCCCATGGAACATCACACTAAAAAAACCGTGAGTACTGCCCTTGTAAGAAGGCCCTCCCAGGAAGATCTATACTGAACCTCCTCTCTCTATTAATCTACATCAGAACTGTGGTAGGCAAGTTGAGGGGCAGGGCTACTCACCTGACAGGCCGTATGACACGTGAGGCCCCAAACCTCACACAGGTAAAGGAGGTTGTTTTGAATTCTTTGGTCTTTGAGTGAAAATGTCCCAAATTGAAGAGACCTCCATTCATTCAGTATTCAGTGTAAATTCTAGAAGGAAGGAAGTCCTTAATAAGAACCAGGGTGACTGTCAAAAACAGAGAACATAATTAGGTGATGGTGCATTTTTGCTTGACCCCAGTTTGGATAACAAATGGAACTGTCTTTGATCTGTTATATAGAATGGTTGCAGTCATCTGTTCATGGAGAACCTCATGACCTTTATGTCCTTTTCAGGATATCCAAATCTGGCCAGTTCTTTGAATAAGACTTCATGATTGATAAAATCAAAGATCTTACTGGGGTCAATGAAGGCCATAGTATGATACCTGGTGCCAGGTATAGCGTGCTGCTACAGCATAGTAGCTGCTAAAAGTAACCATGTGCCATGCATACAGCGCAGTATGGGGTGTTACACAGTAACAACATTGCCATAGTGACATGTGTAGATGCACCCTTAAAGCTCTTGGCCTAACTACTTTTAACATTTTCTCAAGGATTTATTTAAAAGAAATAGTAGCATTTCACTATTTCCTAAATTTAAAATTAGTACAGCAACTCTCCTCAACTTTTAAAAAATAATATCAGTATGGTCTGGGAACAAACATGGAAACTTCGAAGAAAAATTACATTTTCTAGGAAAATGATGGGTCACTAAATAAGATAAAGATGTTTGTACAGAGAGCTGTTGTGTTACATATGTGGGCTGATCATAGGGCTGAAAACCCAGAAAAATTGATTCTCTTGGTTGCTGTACCATTGTTTCATATTGGGACCTGGAATAAATAAGAGCCTCAATTACCCAACCAGAAGAATTGGATAATAATGCTTATTTGTCTTTATAAAGCACTTTGCAAACTTTAAATGAGAAAAGTATGTACATGCAAGAGATCCCACAACTGGTTTATGCGAGTGAATTCTAACAAAGCATATAAAGCCCTACTGTCCTAAAGAATTGGGGCTTATGACTGGTTTGCCAACACTGATTTTAAATTGTTCTGATTTATGCAAAATGTCCTTGCCTTGTTTTCTTGCATTGCTTTTGTCTATCCTCATTTTTGTTTTTTGTTTATAAAGCATCAATTATATTTCACAAAAGCCTTGGATGCAGGTGTCTCTGTGGATGTAGTCTTTCTGGACTTCAGCAAGGCCTTTGACACTGTCTCCCATCCCATCCTCATTAAAAAATTGGGTGACTGTGGCATTGATGCCTACACAGTTAGATGGATTGCAGATTGGCTGAAGGGTCGCACTCAGAGGGTGGTGGTGGATGGGTCATATTCGACCTGGGGAGAAGTGGGCAGCGGAGTCCCCCAGGGCTCAGTCCTTGGGTCCGCGCTGTTCAATCTTTTTATCAGCTATTTGGACGACGGGGTGAAAAGCACCCTGTTTAAATTTGCTGATGATACCAAAATTTGGGGTGAGGTGACCACGCTAGTAGGCAGGGGAAAACGGCAGCAGGACCTGGATAGGTTACAGGGGTGGGATAGCAAAAACAGGATGCACTTGATTACTGACAAGTCCAGGGTATTGCACTTGGGCAGTAGTAACCAGCAGCACACTTATAAGATGGGAAACTCCCTTCTTGAGAGCACAGAGGCAGAAAGGGATCTTGGAGTCATTATTGACTCCAAGATGAACATGGGCCAACAATGCGAGGTCACGGTTGGAAGGGCTAACCGCACCTTGTCATGCATCCACAGGTGCATCTCTAGCAGGGCCAAGGAGGTGATCCTCCCCCTCTATGCAACACTGGTCAGGCCACAGCTGGAGTACTGTGTCCAGTTCTGTGCGCCCCACTTCAGGCAGGATGTGGACAACATTGAGAGGGTCCAGAGGAGGGCCACCCGCATGATCCAGGGACAACAGGGCAGACCCGACAATGAGAGACTGCCGGGAGCTGAACCTGTTCAGCCTTAACAAGAGAAGGCTGAGGGGGGACTGGTGACAGTGTATACACTCACTAGGGGGGACCAGAAGGGTTTGGGAGAGACCTTGTTTCCCCTACCGCCCCCTGGCATAACAAGGAATAACAGCCATAAGTTGTTGGAGACTAGGTTTAGATTAGACATCTGTAAGAATTACTTCACAGTTAGGGCAGCTAGGATCTGGAACCAACTTCCAAGGGAAGTGGTGCTGGCTCCTATCCTGGGGATCTTTAAGAGGAGGTTTGATGCCTACCTAGCTGGGATCATTTGAGCCCAGTTTTTTCTCCTGCCCAGGCAGGGGGTCGGACTTGAAGATCTACAAGTTTCCTTCCAACCCTACTTCTATGATTCTATGATTTCAATATAGAAAGGGTTACAATTTATCCATCCTGCTATTATACAAATCTCCAAATGGCAGCAGTGGTAGTTCTAAGCATGCAATGAGGAAAATAAATTGCATAATATTGTTTCTAATTACTCCCACACTTCAGTCAGGCAACTTAGAGGTGGTTTAAAGCTACAGATGGGCTATCCACTATGTGAAGCAGAATTGTGCCCTTAGTGCTGGTATTATCTTTCCTGGGCATCTAAGTACCCATTCTTGGGAGTCTACAAGGCACTTTTGGCACTTACATGTACAAAGGGATCTTGTTCCTTGATTTATAGCCCTATGCCCATGCAACTACACATAGGCCCAGACTGACAGAAACAAAACAAGAGAGACCTCCCACTAGTAACTGAGTGGTTAAGGCACTCACCTGGGAATTTGGAAGTCATAGCCCCAAGGGGGCTTGAAGTAGTGTCGCTTTGACTTCCCCACATAGCACTGTGACCATCACACTACAGGTGAGGCAGTAACTAATGCTGTCTCTGATGTTCCTTTTGAAGCTGATAATGAGCAGCTATGAGAGGAAGGTTTACCGGAGACACGTGGAAACCAAAAGAAAAGAGTATGCCATAGACTACAAGGTTAGTTCAGTAAGGTTGCTGCAAACCTTGAAGGGATGAGGCTTTGGGTTCTAGCCTTACTCCTAGTGAGGCAGAAACTTCCCCCTGCACTGCTCTTCACCTTTTTTCCAAGACATAATATTAGTGGCTCAGTTTCAAAAGAAGAAAATGAAAACCTATGGTGGGGTGATTAAAATGTTGTTAGAAAGTGAAAGAGGTCCTGCTCCAAAACTTCTCTTGGCAGAGAACAAAATCGAGGACTTTCAGCTCCCCATGGGAGTGCCCTAGTTACTGAGGGCAGAAGAAAGCAGGTGCATCATTTTTGTTCCTGAGTCTAAATCTGGAAGTCATGAGTTCTAACATGCAAGTCAACTATGTGTCCACAGGAGGGGCACATAGGCGCATGAAAAAGCTATGAGTAAGGCTGTGTATGCTCAGTCAGTGTAACTGTTATGCATAAGGCTGTGCACCCATTAATAGAATATCCCTGAACACGTAAGTACTAAAAATGCTTTGCAGACATCCAAACTATAGCCACCAGGAAAGAACAGAATGTCACCCTTAGTTTCTGCTCAACAGCAAGTAACTTTTCTTGGGTCCCAAAAGTTCATGACATCATCTTTCCTTTCTGTATGGGTGTAGTTACACATTACCTTTCACACATGATAACTGCTCTTAAAATGACAGTGTCTGCACATTAAGGCAGGAAAAGAGCTAAGTACTCTCTCAGAGGTAATTCTTTTCAGGGAAGGATTAGCTTCAAATAGTGTTGAGTAACTCATTCTGAAGTAACTGCAGTCTGCTCCACCAGCTAATACCAGCAATTTGCAGTCTTCCAGTATGCAAGGAAGCACCACTTAATACTATCCTCCCAGACTCTTATGTTTTGGAATGATAGCTGGGAAAGCTGAGCAGCAGCAGGTGAGTGGGGAAGGAGATCAGGGGAAGGAAGCTGGGGAGGGGAGGGGAGGGGAGTTGCCAGGCAGCTACAGGGGGGATGGTGTATGAGTGGGCATCCACAGGGCCTGGCTGGATCCTGGTATATGGGGCAGCACATCTGCAGGAAGCCCAGACCTTGTTGCCATCACTGCTGTTCATGAGCCCTCCAGCAACAAGTCTGAGAAACACAGGTCAGACACACTATTAACCCTGAATGTGCGACTGCTGGGACAATGTTCTCATTTTCAAGCCACCTAACTTTGGAACGTCCTAATTGTAAAGTGTAATGACACCCTGACTTACTGAGAAAACCTGGAAAGAAGGTTTATCTGGAAATGAACTATAATGAGGTTTGTGCAATACTGTTTGTGTAGACACCTGTTCTTAAGATTATCTATTGTTTATTGGTTGCAGCAACTTAAAAGTTAATTAAACAGAAACTTTGGTTTTTTAGAAGACAGTTCATCACCAAGAAATGACAGACAAATGTGATTAAACAAAATAGATTCATAGATTCATAGATTAAGTGTCGGAAGGGAC
>NW_017729027.1:23401478-23403220 GCF_001723915.1 Gavialis gangeticus | reverse complement strand
CCTCCTGGAGCGGTCCGTCCCGGCTGACTGCTCCTCCCAGAAGATGAAATCCCACCGGCAGTTGGGGATGAAGTAATAATGGTCATTTTTGGAACTTTGAACAATTATTAGGCATTTTGATAATTGCTATATATATTACCTTGTGAGAAGTAGTACAATGGTGCACTTTACTGCATGTTAGACTAATCCAGTACAGTTAAGTGTAGCCATCTACACATGCACAGCACTTATTGTGCAGTAGATTAATGTAAAGCGCTGTTTGCTAGTACCAACAGATACAAGTACTAGCCAATGGCGCTTTACATTAATGCACCTGAACACAGATGTAGATGCTGACCTGGGAGCAATTTGCTCCCAGTCATCCAAGGCAGAAGGGGGTCACAACTGCTCTTCATCTTGGCCCCAATCTCTGGGGGATGGGGGAGAAGTTGTCCTTGGCTCTGAGGGCAGCTCTGAGTTATACAGAGCTTAGAGCCAGGGAGGCAGGGTAGGGCAGAGACAGCCCAGTGTCCCAGGCTGCTGGCGTGGAGCCATAGCCCCTGCTCCATGCCTCTGGGTGGGGCTTGCCCTCATACTGTCTTGGATGCCTTGGCACATCACAGCAGGGGAAAGGACTGTTGGGGGGAGTGGGTTGCAGGCAGCCAGTGCAAAGGGAGAGTGAAATTTACCTGGCTTTCCTTACTTGATCTCTGGGAGCCAGCCAGCTGCAGCTACCAGGAGGCTGCCCTGTGACTATACCCAGCCATTTCTTCTTGTTCTGTGTTCCTGGAGGGTGAGGAGTCTCTGCTGGGGGTGGTGCTTCTTCTACAGATGGAGGAAGATGTAGGGGATGTGGGGAAAGTAAGAGGATCCTGGGGGAGACACAGTTAATGAAAAGGATCATGGTTCCTGATACACTGGCATGGGGCATCCCCATGCAATAGAGTCTATTTTGAGGGAATGCATCCCATGCAATAGAGCCACCTGGGGGGTGCACAGGCTGAGGAAGAGGCACCATACTTTCTTCCACCTCAAGAGCAATCCTGACCCGTGTGCAGCACTGTGGCAGCTGGCACCTGTGGAGCACACAGGTCAGGGTACCTCTTGCTGTACGGGAAAGTGGGGTGCACTGCTCCAGCCTGCATCCTCCCATGCAGCTCCATTGAATAAGGTACAACCCCCACAAGGTGGCTCTATTGCATAGGGATGCATTGTTCACCCCAGCCTCTCCAGAGCCATGATTGCCTTCACTAGCAGTGCTTCCTCCAGGATCATCTTGCCTTTCCCACCCCCCTCCTCATCCAGCCACAGAACAAGTAGTGCCCCCTGTCAGGGATCCCTCACCCCCCAAGGCTGCAGACCAGGAGGAAACAGCTGACAGGGGTGGAGGTAATCCTCTGGCAGAAGCTGCTGCCCAGGTCCTGGGGATTGAGTAAGGAAAGCCAGGCAAACTTCACCCTCCCTTTGCACTGGCCACCTACACTCTACTCCCCCCACTAAAATATCCTTCCTCTGCTGCAATGCTCCAAGGCATCCAGGACAGTAGGGCCATGTCCACACATGCAAGCATGTGCGCTTGCAGCAGCTCAAATAGAAGCGGTGCAAATTTGAGATGGGGCTTTTTGACTCAGCACATGGGCTTGGACATGCACTTTGTTGTGGAACAAATTGTGCCACTTGGGGCAAAATTACCCTGCCTGGCTCCTCCAGGATCTGCAGACAGAGGGAGCTAGAGCCTGAAGCCAGCACCTGTGCTGTTCCAG
>NW_017729027.1:23394787-23396478 GCF_001723915.1 Gavialis gangeticus | reverse complement strand
TGCCACTTGGGGCAAAATTACCCTGCCTGGCTCCTCCAGGATCTGCAGACAGAGGGAGCTAGAGCCTGAAGCCAGCACCTGTGCTGTTCCAGCAGTACAAAAACCTGCCCTGGCCACCAGCTCAGGGTTACTTGACCTCAGGAGCTTCTAGAGCCCAGGCAACAGGTATCTGGGGGACACTAGCCCCTTGTGTCAGCTAGACTGCTGAGGCAGCATCCCAAATTCACTTTTTAAAATACTCCAAAAGCCACTTTCTTCCACAGTTAGAGCAAAAGAGAGAGAGAAAGGGGGATTGATCAGATAGGCAATGTTTTATTGTTATATTTACAATGTTAAAAAAATTTGTAAGCCTATCAGTGTCTCTAGCATCATAATAAAATAAATCCTAAATATCTATATGTTCTAATTTTTGCTTTGGTTTTCCTTATCACATGGTGGGTGTGTTATTGGGGGATGTGGGGTTTGCAGGAAGGGGTGGGAAGGGGGTGGGGGGATGTGGAGGGATGTGGGAGGTTGTGGGGGATGTGAGTCACTGTGTAGGCAGGTGTGGGAGGACTGTGAGTGTGGGGGCTGCTTAGGTGGGGTGGTTCCCCTGCATGCTGCATGCCCCCAGCAACTGGCAGGGCATGGCAGTGCTGATGGCTGTGGGAGCATGGTGACAGTGGTAAGCGGGGAGCTCCTTCAGATGCTGCCGGCACTGTCAGCAGTGGGGGGAGGGGTGCTGAGCAGCAAGGACCCACAGACACCACCGGCAGTGACAGTGGTGGCCAGCATCAATTACTGACTCCCTGCAGACACCACTGGTGGTGGGGGGTGGCAAGCAACCACTGCCTACAGGTGTCCAAGCTGCCTGTGGAGGGTTTGGGATTGAAAGTATGGTTGGGGTATTTATTGACTTAACAAAAACACAACTACACATAGTAACAAGACAAACAATGACAGACAAGAATAATTCATGTCAGCAACTTATCGGCAGTCTCCTCTGATGCCTGATGTATGACAAGTTTCTCTGTCCACAAACCCCAGCAAAGTCAAGGGTCCCCAATCAGCACTGTCTGAGAGGTACCAGGAAGGACCCTGGTTTTCAGTCCTTGGGCTCCTCAAGATCCATGGGCCTGCTGATCCAGGCCAACAGCTAATTAATCCTTTTCACAGAGCTGTATCTTCCTTCTAAATGATTTCCGCATATTTTAGCCAATTTATAGCTTCTGAACTGTACTGATAAGTTACAGCCACTTAGATTCTTTTTAATTCAACTGTCCTTAGACTGACCAATAGCAGTACAAGCCTTGCATTCCTTTTGATAAGATTAATTTTAACTATGCCACAGGGCCTTACTACTTAAAGGCTTTGCTAAATTTACTAGGTCTTACTTTATACACGGCCTTACTACATCTTAAACTTTAATTAGGCTCTTAGCAACAACATGTAGCTTAATATCTAAACAAATAACAGAGAAACACTTGGTCTAATCTTCATAGAGCCTTCAGCAAGCACCTTCATCACACAGACATAATTTTCAGCTGTCACAACAGGCACCACCGCTAGTGTTGGCAGCACCTTTTTTGAGTTGGTGTACCGCCACTATCAGGGACTGCATGTGCAACCCCTATGCATTGCCAATGGTCCCCTTCCCCCCACAGGGCAGAGCCCCCCGCCAGCACATGGATTACCCTGCCTGCAGGGTCCCA
>NW_017729027.1:23394456-23394741 GCF_001723915.1 Gavialis gangeticus | reverse complement strand
TCTTTGCATTCCCAATGGTCCCCTTCCCTCCACAGGGCAGAGCCCCCCGCCAGCACATGGATTACCCTGCCTGCAGGGTCCCAGGCCCCCCCCCCAGGGGCAACAGCTCCCCCCCAGCCCGCACTGGTCTCCAGCCTCCTGCTCATTCCCCTGCTGTTCTCCAGCCTCTGTTCAGCCCCAACAAGAGAACGCTGAGAGGGGATCTGGTGACCATCTACAAACTGGCCAACAGGGACCAACAGGCTTTGGGAGAGTCCCTGTTCCCCTGAGCACTACCAGGAGTAA
>NW_017729027.1:23392874-23394445 GCF_001723915.1 Gavialis gangeticus | reverse complement strand
CTTGTCTCCAGCCTTGGGAGGGAGCAGGAGGCTGAGACTTTCCCATAAGACATTCCCATGCTGTCTCCAGCCCTCTGCTTGTTCCCCTGCTTGTCTCCAGCCTCCTGAGGTCTCCCCCCACCCCACTCCTCCTGAGGTCCCCAATCCCCTGGTTACCTGGCAAAATCTGGGTCTGGGTCCCTGCAGCTTGCCTAGCATAGCCTGGGACCATACCCTGACCCAGTTTCCACCCCCCCCCAGGGTTTTTGTTTGACCCCTGGATATCCAGGGCTTTGATTTTCTCCCTGCGCTGCAAGTTCACAGTACGAGGAACATTTTTTCATTCTTGCACATGCCTCTTGCCCTGCCTCAAAGGGGTTTGAGATGAGGCAAGAGGCACGTGCGCAGTTGCCTGGATGTGCCCTAGGAGGGCAAGCCCCACAGAGGCATGAAGCAAAGGGCATGGTTCCCTTACACTAGCCCAGGACACTAGATTGTCACTGTCCTGCCTGTGCCACTCAGAGCTGCCTCTGCATCTGGGGACAGCTCTCCCCCCCACCCCTCCCAGAAATCAGGGATGACCCCTTGTGTCCCGTGCCAGCCCAGGGCTGCCCCCAGTAACCCATGCAAGCCCAGGGCTGGCACCAAAGGGAGCCTGGAGCTCCCAATAGTTGCTGCAGGAGGGCAGAGCAGGGCAGTAGCATTCCTGGAGAAATCTTAGAATCATAGAACTAGGGTCAGAAGGGACCTTGTAGATCTTCAAGTCTGACCCCCACCCTGGGCAGGAGAAAAACTGGGCTCAAATGACTCCAGCTAGGTAGGCATCAAGCCTTTTCTTAAAGACCCCCAGGGTAGGAGCCAGCACCACTTCCCTTGGAAGTTGGTTCCAGATCCTAGCTGTCCTAACTGTGAAATAGTTCTTATGGATATCTAATCTAAACCTACTCTCCAATGACTTATGGCTATTATTCCATGTAATGCCAGGGGGCGGTAGGGGAAACAAGGTCTCTCCCAAACCCTTCTGGTCTCCCCTAGTGAGTTTATACACTGTCACCAGTCCCCCCTCAGCCTTCTCTTGTGAAGGCTGAACAGGTTCAGGTCCTGCAGTCTGTCATTGTAAGGTCTGCCCTGTTGTCCCTGGATCATGCAGGTGGCCTTCCTCTGGACCCTTTCAATGTTATCCACATCCCTCCTGAAATGGGGCGCACAGAACTGGATACAGTACTCCAGCTGTGGCCTGACCAGTGTCGTGGGAAGGGGGAGGAACACCTCCTTGGCCCTACTTGAGATGCACCTGTGGATGCATGTCAAGGTCCAGTTAGCCCTGCTAACCGTGATCTGGCATTGTCGGCCATGTTCATCTTGGACTCAATAATGACTCCTACATCCCTTTCTGCCTCCGTGCTCTCAAGAAGGGAGTTTCCCATTCTATAAGTGTGCTGCTGGTTACTACTACCCAAGTGCAGCACCCTGCACTTGTCAGTATTGAAACGCATCCTGTTTTTGTTAGCCCACCCCTGTAATCTATCAAGGTCTTGCTGCAGTCTTTCCCTCCCTACTAGTGTGCTCACCTCACCCCAGATTTTGGTGTC
>NW_017729027.1:23392623-23392863 GCF_001723915.1 Gavialis gangeticus | reverse complement strand
ATCCCTCTCCCCACAGTCCCCTTGTATCTTGACCCAGAGCACTTCAACTTTCCCCTCCTCTGACCCCATTCTGCAGGCAGAGAATGTGTATTGCTTCTTGACATAAAGCGCCACACTCCCACCTTTCCTTCCTTCTCTACCCCTCCTGTAAAGCCTATCACCCCTAATGCTAACTGCCCTGCTGCTCATCATGCGAGTGCCCCTCCTCTGGACCCTCTCCATGCTGTCCTCATCCCTCTT
>NW_017729027.1:23385343-23387623 GCF_001723915.1 Gavialis gangeticus | reverse complement strand
TGGGATGAACCCCACCATGTTTCTGTAAGCCCTATTATGTCTGGGTCTGAACTGGCTATTCTGAGGGCGAGTTTCTCCTGTTTCTTCCTGATACTACGAACATTGGTATATAGGCATTTAAGGCATTGCCTAGCTGCGTGTGCCACCCCCCCGATTTGGGAAACTGTCTGGACCCCTGTTTCTTACCTGGGCACTCCTTGCATTTGTCACCTGTCTTGCTCTGGTGGTGTCTCCTCGTCTTCCTGCGGCTCCCTCCCCCAGCAAAGCTAGTTTAAAGCTCACTGTATGAGATCAGCCAACCTGGAAGAGAAGACACGCTTGCCTTTAGGAGAGAGGTGAAGCCCATCCCACCCCAGCAACTCCCCTGCCTGAAAACATGGGACTTATCTAGGAACCCAAGGCTCTCCTGGTGGCACCAACTGCAGCACCAACTGCGTAAGCAGTAATCTGCTGGAATAATCTGGAGTAGCATTCCTGGAGCAATCTGCACAGTTTAATATACCTGAATTTTCTGTGCCAAAAATTCAAGTGCATTAATTGTACATGTAGATTTGTCCTCCTAGTACTTAATTTGTTATTGATTATATGAATAACTTCCTATTAAGTAATCTGTCGCTATTTCAACCTAAAACTTTGTTATGTTTGTTTCAAATGAGGGTTAAAGCAATACACTAGCCCCAAGCTATTAAAGTACCATGTTGATTTGCTGCCCAAATGAAATAAATGTGACTATGACTGCCTTAAATCAGAACAGGTACTTAAACAATCCCCTTACTTAAAGTGGTTACTTAAAGCACTTGATAGCCTTGACTAATTTAGCCTTATCCCTTCACTGGTTAATATGATTCAGTTCATTTGGCTACATGCAATAAAGATCAGTTACAAGAAAGGTAAAGACTACCCTACAAACACGTATAGTATCATTGTTTTGAAAGCATGACGTAAAAATATTAGTATAACTTGATTGTTGTAACAAATTACTTAACTATAAAAGTCTTTTAAATTTTGTTGGAAAACTAGACATATTCTTTCCTCAAATGGTCACCAACAATATAGGTGCAACAATATAGGTAGTTTTTAAAATCACTTTAAGAGATTTAACCTCATGATTTTTATTGAGGTTAACTCTACAAGGCACATTTTGGATGTGGTAGTAGAAGGTTGAATGGACTAATAAGTATCATTCAACTAAATCCCTGTCCATGAATTTGAGAATGGATAAATTTTTATTGCTCTGTGTAGAGAATTAGTTAAGTAACTATTGTTGCTGCTAACAGAAATGTGGCAACTAAATCCCTGTTTAATGAGCTGAAAAGCAGTCTTACACTAGAAAAAAAAGCCAGTGTATTGGCACTGCTAATTACAAAGAGCTTGCTTCAAAAACTTCAACACAGGCTGAATAATAAGAAGGGGTATGTAACTCAAGGGGTTAATTCTACTGAAAATAGTTGCAACTGTTATTGAGCATTTATGGGCAAATGCTACAAGAATTTTAGCTTCTTTTAGTCCATGCTGGTTGGTTGATCTTCTGCAGGGGATTCTTCACATGAGTACAGAATGCCATGCATTTCACTATTTCATTTTCCACCAAGCATTGCTACTGAACCTCGTAGGCTTTGATATTCAACCTAAGACTACCTATGACCACTTGTTCTTTGCTTTTTTGGCAATGTGCTCACCAATGGGAAACATGTAAAATTGTTAAGAGCAATATACCAAAATGATAGCTTGAATCTAAAACCAGGAAAATCCCAGTTAATCATTTGGAAAACTTTTTGTATAAAGAAGTCAATTAGTAGAATAACTTTCCCAAGAGCTCATTGAATCACTAGCACTAGACTGTTTGATAACAGAAAAAAAGGTCTTTTTAGAGATTACTGCAAATGATAAAAGGTTATCATTAGCTTTATTTGTTTACTTTTCTTGTTTTTGCACTGATGACAGTTCTTTATTTTTGTTGTGTTTCTATTAATTAGATCATGCCATGATCTAGATGTACATCATTTATCTGCTCATTGGTCATGAGAAATGGAAGGGTTTTTTTTTCCTGTTATACACTGGTTTTGTTTAGATATATGAGAGCAACCCATCCCCATCAAACTAGATCAAAACTAAATCACCTCTAAGAACAAAATAACGTTTTAAAAAACAAAAGTAAATGTTTGCCCATGCCATCATTACACAGCTTTTGAAGCTGCCACTAAAAAATAAATCCCTCCACTTACTACCATTCCACGTGTGCCAAACCCAGAAGTAGAGTAGTAGTTGGGGGGGGGGGGG
>NW_017729027.1:23384565-23385269 GCF_001723915.1 Gavialis gangeticus | reverse complement strand
GGGGGGGGGGGAGGTTTGCAGCAGCAGCAACAGCAACAGCCATCAGAATGGCACAGGGCACAAGTGCACACACCAAAGGAAATTAACGTTACAGCTTCTGCTTGCCTAAAGCATAGGCTTATCAGTGTATATGTTTGTGACAAATTAATCTCTGCATTAAATTTTTGCTAGTTCTAATTATGTTATTGGCAGCAGGGTTCATATACTCAATTGCAATATTATATCAAAGAAGGAAATTGTGTTAATTTTAGTTGCACGTCTTCAGAGAAAGTATTAAACTAGAGAAGATTTTGTCTTAAAACATTGAATGGAGAGTGAGTGTTATATACTATAAGGGATAAAGAGAGGATCTGAACAGTAAAAAGAAATAAAATTCACAAGTGTGCTATGTGAACTCCTGCCCCTATTTAATGTTGAACAGTTAACAGTTTATTCATTTTCCTTAGTTCCTTGACCTGCAGGATATGCAAGTAAAGGCATTTGAGATCTCATGCATGATCCACAAAATCATGCTTCCTGCCACGCCATGCCTGTGTGGCAGAAAGCCACCTTGGTTTCTCCCCAAAAATCTCTGCCCTGTGACACTGTGATTTAAATCTCTGTGCTGTGACCATTCAATTAGGGTGGGCCCAGCACACAGGGGACCACACCCTCAGCCTGTCTCTTTAGGGAACTGGAGCTGGCTGCATTCCTGAGGGAGGGGG
>NW_017729027.1:23380065-23384293 GCF_001723915.1 Gavialis gangeticus | reverse complement strand
AATGCAGGAGCACCCCCTACTGGCCCGCCTCATGTGGTGGAAACAGCGGAGGGATACGAATACCCAGCTGTGTTCCTGAGGTGGGATCTCTGCACCCGCCACACCTGCATGACAGGAGGCGAGATTGTGGGTTTCAGCATCAAATCCCATCACACCTTATTGTTGGTGTAGGGGGAGCCCAGGATTGTAATCCCAAGCTCCCCCTCAATTGGAAAGTAGCAAGCTTTCTGTAGCTGAAAGTTGATTCAACTGACAGAGCTTCAAGCTGTGGCAGCCTACAGTTGATGGGGCTCCTAGTCTCAGGGACACACTCTGTGCTCCCTCAAATGGAAGCCTCACCATCTGATTCAGGCTTCCAGCCGCAGGAGCATATGGTCTGACCCCATGGCTGGGAGACCCATCAACTGATGGGGCTCCCAGTCATGGGGACACATCTGGCCACACATTCAATTCCAGCCCCCTGCCCAAGGGGCAGGAAATCAGCTAGGGTTAAAGGATCCCAGGAAGATAAACGTCCAAATGTTTCTTAAAAGTGTCCAGAGTAGATGCTTATACCACCTCTGGGGGGAGTTTGTTCCAGGGGGCTCAAACAGTAAAGAAGTTGGGCTCAAAGAGTAAAGAAGTTTTTCCTAATGTCCAGCCTAAAACCATCTTGAAGGGGTTTGTGACCATTGGACCTTGTCATCCCTTGGGGTGCTCTGGTGAATAGGCATTCCCCCAGATCCTGATGCACACCACTTTTTACTTATAGGCTGCCACCAAGTCACCCCTGAAGAATCCCATAGCTCGCAGCCTGTCTTCATGAGCCTGTTCTTTTGCCCTCTGATCATGCACGTGGCTCTCCTCTGGTGTCTTTCAAGCTTCTCCATGTCCTTCCTAAATTGTGGAGCCCAGAATTGGATGCAGTTCTCCAGCTGCAACCTCACCAAAGCTGAGTACAATGGAAGGATGACATCCTGGGTTTTGCTTGAAATGCATCAGTAGATGCAAGCTGGAGTTTTGTTCAGTTTTCCAGCTGTGGTATCGCATTGGTGGCTCATGTTTATCTTGTGGTCAATCATCATGGAGAGCCCTAGAAACAAGGGGTGCAGATAGAAGGGCACAGAGAGTCATAGTACCAGAGGGGCACAGATATAAGAGCACAGAGAGTTATAGCATCAGAGGGGTGCAGATATGAGGGTACAGAAAGTCCAGTGCCAGTAAGGCATACACACAAGGGCATAGAGCCCAGTGTCAAAGGGATGCAGAAGTGATGGAAAACAGTACCACCTACAAGGCTTGGGACAAAATAAGGAGATGATGGAGTTGTGTAAACCCTAGACATCATAGTATTAAATAGGCAGCCTATCACCTAGAAATAATTTATTCATTGCATCAAAAACATGACAGGCAAGATAGGTGGGTAGACTGCCCAGACAGGTGAAATGGCCATTGTGACTGTGGTAGGCCAGTAGGAGGTGCTCCTGCACTGAGCTATGCACCTCACTACACCTGACCACCTTCCAGGTTCCACGTGCCTCCCTGCGGGAAGATCCAGATTCCTGGTCATTATCACACAGGATCTTAGTCAGGTCTTCTCTCTTGCTCCTTTCTCACTGGAAGATCTCTCTTTCAGTTCAGCCACAGTCATCTGGTCATACTTGTCAGCTATCCTAGCTGTCTACACTGTCCAGCTGACCCAATGCCAAATTAGAGATTGTTTGCTCAAGGGTGTTCAGTGACTCTATTGCCTTCCCCAAATTATGCCTTCAAGAGAGCCTGTTGTTGGATTCCAGTTCTAGCACCATGTGTGGTGAGCCAATGGAGGTGCTCCTGCACTGAGCCACACACCTCACTGCGCCTGACCACCTTCCAGGTTCTGAGTGCCTCCCTGAGGGTGTCTCAGTCCAGCCAACCCCCTTCCTGGAGCAGACTAGCAAGCCTGGGGCTAACGCTGTCACCACTCATGAGTCTCAGTATGTTAATGGTTCTGTGCCTCATGAGGTACGCAGGCTTTATAGACCTAAAGGGTACTCAACCCACTGCAAGAACTGGGGTGGTCTCCTTAGTCAGAAGCACAAATAGTGGTCTCCCTTAGTCAGCCGGACCAAGGGGAGTCTAAGGCATAATCTAGACCCTTTCCCAATGAGTATCCCACACTACGTACAGAGGAGAACTTTATTGATTACAAGGAGTAGGTTTGGAATAGGGTACAGGGTACAGCAATATCAAAGAATTGCCCTTAGAGCAAAGAGTGGCATGGTAGCTTTTGATCATGCATTTGAATTACTGCAAGCTATATATCTAGTTAGATTTCAAGTAGATTACTCACAAATATCATCCAGAGACTAATAGAGCTTTCCTCTGAAGGCAGGCAGTTTGTAGTGTGTCTTCAAGAGAGAGAGATGCCCAGGTTCATCTGCTCTCAGGGTCCTCCTCATGGCTGCCGCCCCTCCTTGGCTTATATAGACCTTCTAACTTCATTTACATGATCCAATAAAGGCCAGCAGATTTTGGTTGCTAGCCAACCAATTTTAAATGCATCACCAGTTACTGGGCAGAGGGACAAGGGCATTCGCCTCCCCTCCCAGCCTGATACCTGGAGCTTCTTATGTCTGCAGGAGCAGGTTTTCTCCTCCATCAGGAAAGCATCCAGCTCAGGTTACACTCCAGGGTTACCTGAAGCAGATGGCGGTGGGGCTGCCTGGACATACTGAGATGGCATTCTGCCACTGTGATGACCAGCACTGAGAAACCCACCTGTTGCACAGAGGAATGTGTAAGAAGTTCATGACAGGAAAATATGAGACAATATTTGCCTCACAACGACCCCCCTTTATATGGTCTTCCTGATTGTTAGTTGGCATGGACCAATACAGCTGATGATACACTGATCTCCGGGGTCCCAGGGACCAAGCCAGGGCTCAAACTGGCCTTTACAGGTTCCTAGAGCCAGTCAGAATTCAGCTGATTGATTCCAGCTGGCCCCAGTGTGATTCCCCACCTATCAATGATCAGCTGATTGTCAGCAGGATTGAGCAACCCCAGTACAATCCCCATCCTATCAGCTGATTATCAACTAGCAGGGACACACCAGGGCCAGTTCAAGCCCTAGTGCAGTCCCAATACTGCCAACTATCAGCTGATCAGGTGGCATGGCAAGAGGCACTATTGTTGGGATTGGGGATCAGATCCCATTGCACCTTGAAAGGAATATATGTTAGCAGCGTAAGACTATGAGGCCTGGTCTTTGTAGATCTCATAGACATTAGGGCTGGAAGGGACTTCGGACGATCATCGAGTCCAGCCTCCTGCCCAAAGGGCAGGAAGTCAGGTGGGGTCATAGGATCCCAACAAGATAAGCATCCAATTTACTCTTGAAGGTTTTCAATATAGGTGCTTGAACCACCTCCGATGGCAGGCTATTCCAGACATTGGAGACTTGGACAGTAAAGCCTGAAATGGTCTTGCAGTAGTTTATAACCGTTCGACCTCATCATCCCTTGGGGCACTCTGGTGAACAAATGTTCCCACAGATACTGGTGATCACCCCTGATAAACTTATAGGTGGCCATCAGATCACCCCTGAGCCTGTGCTTTTCCAGGCTGAAGAGCCCCATGGCTCTCAGCTTCTCATCGTAAGGTCTGTTTTCCTGACCTCTGATCAAGTGCGTGGCTCTCCTTTGGACTCTCTCCAGCTTCTCCACATCCTTTTTGAATTGTGGAGCCAAAAACTGGACTCAGTACTCCAGCTGCAGCCTCACCGAGGCCGAGTACAAGGGGAGAATGATGTCCCGGGATTTGCTTGAGAAGCATCTATGGATGCAAGCCACTGTTTTGGTTGCTTTACTAGCCTCAACATCACATTGCAGGCTCGTGTTCATCTTGTGGTCAATGATGACCCCCAAGTCTCTTTCTTCCGTAGTGCTAGCCAGTGTAGCACTGCCAAGCCTATAAGGATGCTGCAGGTTTTTCCTCCCAAGGTGGAGAGCTTTGCATTTTTTGGTGTTAAACACCAACAGGTTCTCGTCCACCCATTTGTTGAGCTTATCCAGGTCATCCTGGATCACCTTCCTGTCTTCTGGTATGGATGCTTTGCCCCAAAGCTTGGTGTCATCGGCAAACTTGGCCAGTCCAATTCTGACTCCAATGTTCACATCATTAATAAAGATGTTGAATAATATGGGTCCAAGAACAGAGCCTTGGGGGACCCCACTGGTCACAGGGTACCATGATGATTGACTTCCAT
>NW_017729027.1:23376184-23380035 GCF_001723915.1 Gavialis gangeticus | reverse complement strand
ACCATGATGATTGACTTCCATCAATTACAACCCTCTGGGTCCAACCACAGAGCCAATTTCCCAGCCAGTGGATCGTGGTGGACCCAAGGCCACAATGGGCCAGTTTCGCCAAGAGGTGATCATGGGTGTACCAGGCAGGGGGAAATGTCCTAGGGTTGCCGTGCTCTCTGCTAGCCCCCCCTACCATGCCAAGTTTGCGTTAACGCACCCTCGTTCTCGCCCACCACATCTTGATATTATGAAAGTTAAAGGGAGGTTGCCTCTCATCCTCCTGGTCATGGTTCCTGCTACCCCAATCCTTGTTTATACAAAGGGGTTCCAAACACCACAACCTTATGGGCTATGCGTGGCTCCAGCCACCCCTCGCAGATGTATCAGATGTTGTTTGGTCTTTCTCACTCTCTGCGCCCTCTCTGGAGCTCAGGCTGTCCACAACACTTGTCTCTCAGCTGCGCCCCACAGGCACTCTGGCTTTCCCCAGCCTTGTCTCGCAATTGCGCCCCACAGGCACTATGGCTTCCGCAGCCTTGTCTCGGAATCAAACCCCACAGGCACTCTGGCTTTCCAGAGCCCCCTTTCTGGGGCTTCTCACTGCCCCCTCTCCAGGGCTTCTCTGGGGTCTCCACATGGCCATGGGTCCCCTATGAGTCCTCCTCCATCCCCTTATAGCCTCACCCAGTCCTCCGGTCGTAAACCTTCAACACAAATTCAAGCAACACAAATTCAAGCCCTTTGGCTATAACGTAAACCTAAGCCATCTTGCCATAATCATCTTCAAGTCTGTCACTGGGTTTCTCCATCTCTCACCCAAACAACTGCCTATACATTCTAGCCTCTTCCTTTTTCTCACTCCAGCAGAGTTCCTACCCCTATGGCTGGTGGCAGGCAAGTGCCTGCCTGGCTTCAGCCTGGGAGTTATATGGGAGTCAGGCCCTGCCCCTTCCAGTCAGCTGACTCCCACCGGTTACCCTGGCAACTCGCAGCTGGGGTCCTCACTCACTGCTCCACAAATAGCAGGCACCTCAGTGCCCTGCTACACACGTCCCCCCTTAAGATCCAGACTCACCGGACCAAGTCTTCATTCTCCTCTGCCACACGCATTTTCCTTCCTTCTTTCCGATCTTGGCTCTTGTTCTTCAACCATTTAGATACTCAATGGCAGAGGTTTTAAGGCACCTCCTACTCGCCTTTTACCCAAGGTGCACCGTGTGGGATTTATGGGAGCTGCCCTGCCACAGGCAGTCCCCCCACACTAGCTGACCTTGGTAAATCACGCCCTCCGTTGGTCAAGCTCTAGCCTACCTTCTGGGGTTCTCTCTCCCTCTCACCTCTGGCCCTTCTATGTTCCATCCCCATGCACCCTGGTCTCTTTCTTGGGGCAAATTTTGGGCTCTTTTGTCTCCTTATGACTTCCTGGAGGTCTTGAAGACTTCCCCAAATCTCCCACTGTCTCTCCAGCACTTTATGTGCATCTGCTCTCCTCCAGAACTCTACCTTCCTGTGTCCAGTAGATTCTCCTCCAGGTCCCTTATAGATCTTTACATAGGCTATCCATCCAACTCACTCTTCAATGAATTTTCTCGACATCCACCACTTAACTGGCTTAGGGATATTCCTTATGTAAATTTGCGGCCTCTTTTCAGGCTTCAGTCCCCCCTCTGGGTTTTGTTCCCTCCTCCTCATCTCTTGCCCTTTTACCTAATTTTCTTTCCTGGACTCCTTTTGCGGTGCCTATCTTTAATCCCTCTCACCCCAGGCCCCACACTGCCTGGGTACAATCCTGACATGTTAACCATGAGATCTCACTCCTTGGGGTCATCTGTTCACCCTTCTCTGTCGTCCCCACATCTACCCGATCCACTGTCCCCGGCTGCTCCTGAAGGAGTCCTGTAATTCTTCCCTTAGCCTGGGGTCTGAATAGTTCTTCCAGCTGGTTTCTTAGCCAGCTCAATTCCATCGCCTGGTGCTTCTGCCATTGGTCCCATCTTTGGTTCCAATACTCTAAGATGGCTGGCAGGGCCTGCTTTTGTAGGGTCACAGAATTCTGCCCTATGGATTTTTCCTCCAACTGTCCTGTTTCAGCCTCCTCCCCAGGATCCCCTGGGCCTTGGTCTCTGGGGAACTTCGGGGGCTTGACATGCTCTAGAGTTCTCAATCAGGCAATTTCTAACAGTGCCTCTGCCTCCTTCAAGGACCTCGTCAATATTTCCATCTGTTTACACTGTTCTTGATGTTCATACTTGGCAGCTCCCATGAGCTTTACTAATTGGGTTCCCAGAGCCTCCAACTTTTCCTGCATTATATCCAGGTATTTAAGATCTGAGGCTTCTACCCTGCTTCTATGAGGTTTGTTACACGTCCTTTGTCTAACCCCTCCCCCTCCCCCAGGTCTTGAATCTTCATAGCCATCTGGCTATTTGCTTCCTGTGACTTCTTTCTCTCAGTCTCCAGCCCCTGGATTTCTTGCTTCATCATTTGTACTTCTAGCTGTAACTACTCACTTTCTGCCCTTCTCCCCTCTTCCTTAGCTAGGCTATCTTCTGGGCAGGTTTTAAGGGATTGTACTTGTTGCACCAGCTGTTCTTTTTCTGTCTCCAACCATTGCGACTCATCATTATCTTTCTTTCTGGCTTTTAGATCTCCTTCCAGGGACAGCCTTTGTTTCTCCAACATTTCATAATCTGCCCTGAACTTTTTCATCTCTTCCACCTCCTGCAAAAGCACCTTGTCGGTCTCTGCTGCTTGTGCATAGCTCTCCCACAACTTGTCTCGCATTTCCTGTGCCAAGTCTTCTGCACGGATACTTCTCTGTTGCCAACTCTCTAACTCCTCCTGCAATGCCCTTATCCGATCCTCTTGACTATGGACTTACTTTTGGAGGATCCCTATCAGGCCTCTTGCTACCTCTAATTTTCATAAAGGCTCTTTATGTTCTTCTGTCTGTTTGGTACAGGCTTCCAAAGACCTTGTCCTTTCTGCTATCATTTCCTCCTGCAATTTTTAAATTTTTTCTTCCCTCTCCCATCTCCTCTGAGCTTCCTGGGAAATAAGCTGCTCGATTGCTTGAGTCTTCTCTGCCTCTGCCACCACTAGGGACCTGATTTCCTTCGATCCTGCCTCTTTCTTGCTGATTGTACTTATAGCTCTAATGCAGCAACCTTAATCTCCGCTCTCTCTTTCTGGGTTTTTGCTTAGTCCTGGCTCCCATTCCAACAAGGTCACCTTCTCCTTCATCTCGTCCATCCTCAGTTGCTAGGCAAAGCTTTCCTGTCCCTGGCCTCCCATATTCTCTATCTGAGACATAATTACCCTGCCTTTGTCTCTCTGGGTCGGGGCCTCAGTCTTACTCCCAAAGTTCCAGACAATGGGTATCCTCCCTTCAGCACCACCTAGTGAGCTATGGCCCCACTGCCTTCCTGCCAAACTGTCCGTTATTCTATTCTAGCCCCTGGGTTTGCTCTCGCTCCTGGTTCATGCACGGCCGAGTGTTTCCTGGCCAATGCACCAAATTATGTACCAGGTGGGGGAAATGTCCTAGGGTTGCCATGCTCTCCCCTGGTGCCCCCTACCATGCCAAGTTTGCATTAACATACCCTCATTCTCACCCACCACGTCTTGATCTTATGAAAGTTAAAGGAAGGTTGCCTCTCATCCTCCTGCTCATAGTTCCTGCTACCCCAACCCTTGTTTATACAACTGGGTTCCAAACACCCCAGCCTTATGGGCTATGCGTGGCTTCAACCAGCCCTGTACCATGCCCCAAGGCTCGCAGATGTACCAGACATTGTTTGGTCTATCTCACTCTCTGTACCCTCTCAAGCTTCTCCACATCCTTTTTGAATTGTGGAGCC
>NW_017729027.1:23351012-23371184 GCF_001723915.1 Gavialis gangeticus | reverse complement strand
TCTGGCTTCCACAGCCTTGTCTCAGAATCCTGCCCCACAGGCACTCTGGCTTTCCACAGCCCCCTTTCTGGGCCTTCTCGCTGCCTGCTCTCTGGGGCTTCTCATGGCCCCTCTCCAGGGCTTCTCTGGTATCTCCACATAGCCGTGGCTCCCCATGAGGCCTCCTCCATCCCCTTATAGCCTCACCCAGTCCTCTGATCATAAACTGTCAATGCAAATTCAAACCCTTTGGCTATAACGTAAACCTAAGCCATCTTGCCATAATCACCTTCAGGTCTGTCACTGGGTTTCTCCATCTCTCACCCAAACAACTGCCTATACATTCTAGCCTCTTCCTTTTTCTCACTCCAGCAGAGTTCCTACCCCTATGGCTGGTGGCAGGCAAGTGCCTGCCTGGCTTCAGCCTGGGAGTTATATGGGAGTCAGGCCCTGCCCCTTCCAGTCAGCTGACTCCCACCAGTTACCCTGGCAGCCCGCAGCTGGGCTCCTTACTCACTGCTCCACAAATAGCAGGCACCTCAGCGCCCTGCTACAGTGGGATACCAGATCAAAGGTTTTTTTGAAGTCAAGATATATGACATTAATCTCTTCTCCCTTGTCCAGGTGATATGTCACTTGGTCATAGAAGAAAATGAGATTGGTCAAGCAATACCTACCCGGAACAAACCCATGCTGGCTATCCCTTAGGATGTTGGCCTCCGCCAGTCCATTAAGGATGGCCTCTTTAATAAACTTTTCTAAGAGCTTCCCCAGGATAGAAGTCAGGCTGATGGGCCTATAGTTTGCCGGATCCACTTTCCTTCCTTTCTTGAAGATTGGCACCACACTGGCCTTCTTCCAGTCTTCAGGCACTACATCAGAGCACCTGGAGTTTTCAAAGATCTGTGCCAGAGGCTGGGTTATGATGCTCGTCAGCTCCTTGAGTACCCTGGGGTGTAGATTGTCAGGGCCAGCTGACTTGAAGGTATCCAGCCTCTCAAGGTGTTCCTTCATGAGGTCAGCATTGATGGAGGGCAGGGGATCTCCCTCACCCGGGCCTCCCTGTCTTTTGCATAAAAACAAAGAATAATAGTGGGTTTTTTTCAAATATTCCATTTTTTTCTGTTTAGGATAGGGATTCTCTCTTTCTGTAAAGGGATGTAAACTTCCATTTTATGTCTGAGCCCTCTACTTATCTGTGTATAAAACTTACGTTTGCAATCAGGTTACACATGGGTTTATTTTTCATTTAATTGGTTCACCCTACATCTTTATTAACATATTCTTTTCATGTTATAGCCTTAGTTCACCTTCCCTTTCTTTATTAACAAGAATATAGAAAATAGGATATGTTGTACTGGCTTAATACAAATTCCTTCAAAAGTTTAAACTAGGCTGTGTCTGTGGCATAGGTCTGCATAGATTTTGTTATGATACTTATATGTAAAGCCATAAGAGTACTTTTTCACTGAATGCACATATGTAGATGGTAAGTTTTTATTAATCTGTCCTTAATAATGGTTCTAGCTTATTTATCAAATGGAAGTGTACCCATTAGAGAGAATATGGCTTATAGCTTTTCAGTTCTTTTGACTGATTCAAATTCAGTAAGACAGGGGGATGGTCAGTCAGTTCAAGGGTGACAACAATACAGATCGAATATGAAAGTCTAAAAGTTTTGTTGTTCCCCATGGGGGGGTTGTCATTTTTCTAAAATTACATTCAAGTCACTTACTTTTTTCTTTTTTTTCTTCATTTTATGGCTCTTAAGATCCTACTTCTTCATAAAAGAACACACATCAATAGATAAATAGTTATTTTATTTGTCCATATATTCCATGGACAAATAAAATTGTATGAGGTCCTTGTTTTCTGACCTTCATAGTAATAAAGTCTTTCATAGCTGCTTCTTTCATTTTAATCATACTTCAGTGCTTACTCTGTTGATTTTCCAAAGGAGACACAATATGCAGGGATCAGCTTTTTATTAATTCTTTGCCATAGAAAATACTGTTACTGTTTAGAAGGGTTAGAAAATCCTAATGGGAAATCAGGAAAATACCCAGCTTTTCTCATGCTTTCTCAATGCATAGGATGATTTTGCAATAGAGAATACTACAACATCTAATCACAGGACAAAATATGTTAAGAGAATAAAAATATTAATTAAGGATTCAATACCAAGTCACTTCATGAGTTTGAGCAGGCAGTAAAGAAATACAAGACACCTTCATATATCTCTAATAGGCCAATCAACAACACAAATAGGCAGAGACTTTAACCACAAAGTGTAAATAGGCAAAGAGCAATCTGTGGCTCAACACAGCAGAGCTGGACAATTAGACCAGGAAGAGACTGCAGGAGAGATTACCTTCCTCAGAGGCAAGGAACAACCTCTCAGTCTTCTTTTGAGGCAGCAGAAACTACCCTTCAGTCAAGGCTTATAGCAAGGCCTCAAGTGATAAATAATCTGTTTTTTCCCCCCTCAGGACCCTGTCCTCATTCAGAACCCAATATGATTTATTTAGCAAACCATTTTAACAAGGCTAAATCCTATGAGACAGGACAAAAAAAAAACACATCAAAGTTTCTTAATTGAAATATTATGTCTGCATAAAATTAAGAATTGTTTCCCAAATAACGCTTTTTCAGCATTTCATGCAATGTATGGAAAGACTGGCTGTACAGTAAGCCTAGTATACAATGTAAATGCACATATGTAAGTATTCAGCTCTGTTGAAATAGCGACTAATTTCCATTTTTTTTTCATCCAGGCTTGTGTTACCTCTATTTTGCTGGTCATTGATTGATTGTTCATGTACTTATACAAAACAGTAACCTGAGTATTCTTTTTATCTCATTAATAAGAGAGGACACAAGTGGTAAAAATAAAGTTTTTATTACCAAATGAATAGCACAGCAGGGTACAATTTGATGAATAGAACATTTCATTTTACCACATGAGCCTTTCCTACTGCAGTCCGTGATCTCCTGAGTAATTTAATGAACTGTGATGGTAGAACTGATGCCAGTTTTGATACTCGACATTTTAATCAGCCAGCAAAATAAGTTATAACTGAACAACACTTGAATATCACTTGAATATGTAAAGAAATAGGTTACTAATGGCAATGATAGTGCCTCTGGTTAAATTAAAAAAAGGAATGACTATTACTATATCTATTAAACTAAATTAATGGGGAGAATTTGTGATATTTATTATTAATTTAACAGCTTTTTTTGCATTCTTTCACTGATGTAATCACTAGATCATAGGCAACTGATGTGCTGGTGATTCTGCTTCTTAAAACAATTAAGATTGGCTTCCTTCCCCATCTGTTTTATCCATCAATTTTCCGATTAAATGTACAGATAGTATACAATTTGGAAGAGGGACTGTCTTGCGTATATGTGTATATACGGTTAATCTTTTAGCAATGCCCCAATCCACATTTCTAGTAATCATCCCAAGAGAAAACTATCTCCAGAACATTTGAATAAGGGATGTTTTTATGGAAAAATATGTTTTCTCGTTGTGGTTTGGGTGTACACAAAGCCTTCTCTATAACACAACCTTAAAGTATCTCTTCATCAGAGATGCTGGTTTTCTCTGATTGAAAAAAAATCACCAATTTTTAATTAAAAAAAGTAACCCCAAATCCACACTTTTCCATGATTAAAATAAAATGCCACGTATCTATATCTATAGCTATAGCTATATCTATAGCTATATATATATTTATATCTATATCTATAGAGGTGTTTCACTTTAATCATGGAATAATGTGGATTTGGGGTTACTTTTTTTAAACCAAAAATTGGGATATTTTTAAACAAAGAAAACCAGGACCCCTGCCCTTCACCAAGTAGAAGATAGAGAGAGGGGAAAGCACATTTGTCCAAGGGACCCCAACAGCCCCAGCACCCAACTGGGGGTATCCCTGTGAAGGACCACTGGATTTCTTAATTGTACATGTGCATTAAAGGATGTATAACTCATGTACTACTGCAGTCCAGGGAGGTTCCATAGAATTATAAAATTGATTTTGTCCTCCACTATGAACCCATTCATTACATTTTACTTAACCAATAAAGAAGCCTAGTGTATGGAGCACGTGCCAGGGGACAGTCAGTATGATAGAGCCAGGTCAGGCTAAGCCTTATATCCAGTTTCTGCCCTTGGTGCTGTCTAGGTTTGGCCTCAGTTTCTGTCCTGAATCTTGCCTAGATTTCTCTCCAGTTCCCTGCCTGGTTCCTGTCAGGCTAGGCTCTTGTTCAAGTCTTGCCTCTCACCCAGACTCACTTTCAGGTTCCTGATTCTAGTTCAAATCCGTACATCCTGATCTTGACTTGTTCTTCAGACTTCAGTACTAGCTCAGGTGCCTGGTTTTCTATCCTATTCAAACCATTGTTTGAGACTGCCATGTTCTGGTCTCTAACATCTCCAGCCTGTTAAATTTGGCATGATAAATTGTTCTACTTTCTCCTTGTTTTAGAAAATAATCTTTAAATCTTTTGAGAAACTTGGTACCTGTTTTTCCAGAGGGGAACTGACATTTTCCAGTTTACAAAGCTGTTTTTTGCTTTATTTCTTACCCCTGAAAAAAAAGGGGAAAAAAATCTTCAAAATTAAATTCACTGAATTATAATAAATACAAACCCTATTTTGTAATGGAAAAATAATAAGTCTATATTTGTTAATTTAATTAACAAATCCTATAGCACTGGGGATCATGATATCCCTGATGAAAAGAGTGAATATTTTTCACTTGTTACTTCTGATATATATGCCAAATTCCCATACTAAAAAACTTGTAACAATCAAATATTTTAACTTATGATTACTGAGAATTACTCTAAATATTTATTTCTGATGAACTATGTACTTATTGTATTATGTATTTGTACAACTGTGTGGCACGTGCAATGAAGATTTATTGTTTATGTAGTGATATCACTTATCAAAAAAATATTCAATGTAGTAACTTAAGTGAGTCCCCTTTTTAGCTCACCTCAGAGAGCTATAAAAAATAACATATCGGAACCTGAACTTTTTATGTATTTCATAAAAGCCTTGTGGGTCCAATCTTGAAACCTTCTCTCATATAGCAGTCCCATTGTATCCATATCCTTCTTAATAATTCTAAATTGACTCAGCCATTGCCCCTTCCTATCCTGTCACTTGTCACTATATATTTAATGAAGGAACTGCTGGCCCAACACAATACATAAAGAAATGGAAGAACCTGATTGACTTCAGTGGGTGTTAGATCAGGTCCTGTGTTCAGGTGAGTCTATAGACATACAAGGGAGAAAAGGATAACAGTGCTTTAATTTTGTCTGTAAGTCAATTTTAAGAAATCTTCATACACAAAAGCTGAAATTAAAGCAACACTGGGTCTAAATAAGTGATTTTTCTCATGTTCTTTACTATTTACTAACCCGTAGCTTAGTAAAAGAAAAAAAGGTGTGTTTTAACTATTGAGCTGATCCACAGTTTGCAACATAATTCAATTTTTTTTTCAATGATTCATCTATAGACACTACTGAGCATGCAGGTTATTAAAGGGGTCCTAATGTTGAGACACATATATTGAAAAAAATAATTTAAAAATTAATTGTGATTCCTTCAAAACATAATAATGGTTAGGCCAGTCTTGTGCTGAGATCACTGCCTACCATAGTTTGACTCTATTTAAAACCAGAAAGTACCATTAGGTCATCTACTCACAGGCCTTAAATTCCACCCATTTATTTTTATATTATGCCCAATTACATGGCTTGACTAAAACATACCTTGAATTTATTCAAAACTCATCTTTCTGAAAGGCTTAAAGACATTAAGAGATAAGGAAGCCAACACTTCATCTTGTAGTTCCTCCTAGTGATTAGTCTAATTCATTATTTAAATTTATGCCTAATTTCTTCTCTGAATTTGTCTGAATTTCAGCTTTGAGCTTTTTAATCTGATTATCCTTTTCCTCGCATGGTTAAAGACCTCTTTTATGCTCATATCTTATTCTTGTGAAGGTACCTATCAATGTACTCCTCACTTTTTTTTTTTGATTAATTAAACATTGAGCTCTTTTAGTCTTTCACAGTGAGTCACTTTTTCTCTCTCTTAAATTATCTTTGTGGCTCGTCTGTGAGCTCTCCAGTTTTTCAACATCCTTCTTCAAATGCAGACACTGGAAACTAAATACTATTTTCCATTATGTGCCTAAATGTAATCATATATTTTTGGCAAGATCTTTTTCTCACAATAAAATATATTATATTTCTCTTATAGAATTCAGTCAATAAAACATTGAATATCAGCTTTTCCCATGACTTTCTATAGTTACCAAGGCCATCTACTTACCCTCTTTGAATATAGACACAATATGAGTACTCTCCAATATTTATTAAAATTAGCGAGCCAAGGTGTTCTCAGGCAATTATTTTTAAGAGTCCTAGATTCAAGTTATTTAGATCTATGCAAGTTATTTGAGTCTGATGATACTGAATATTGGTAACAGCTTTCTCAGTTACTAATAGGATGGAAAAAGCAATCAGGACTCATGGTAGAAGTGACATCTTTTATTAGACCAACTAGATTTTTGCAAAAAAAAATTCTTTAATTGAAAGCTTTCGGGCACAAACACCATGCTTTGGGCATAGGAGAAAAGACTGTAAAAGTTCTGGGTAGAAATAAAAGTTCATATTTCATAGGAGAGTTGAATGGATGGAAAACACTTTGTATCTTTGTTTCCATGTGCTCTTCCATCCATTATCTCTTTACATCCTGAGGCTGAAACCATCATTTGTTCAGTAGGTGTGTCTACACATACATTAGATCCAGAAGCAGTATAATCATAAGTAAACTTTTCATGAGTAAACACTCCTGGGCATGCATCCACACATGCAGGGAAGTAGGAGCAGACTTGCTGCCAATGGCAGCAAACTGCTCCTGCTTCTTGGGGCCCTACAGTGGGCCTCTGCCACCACCAAGAGGAGCTCTAGGCTCCCCATGAATGCTAGGACGGTGCCTGGCAGAGAGTAGCAGGTCAGGAGACAGCTGTCTTCTGGCCAAAGCTGGGACATTGCACCATGCCCCCTGGTGGGGCTGCCTGCTGCCAGGACAAGGAAAATGTCCACCTGCCCTGGCAGCAGGGAGCTCCTGGACCCAGCTCCCTGATCAGTGGCAGAGGACTTGGAAAGACCTACAGGGAAGGCTCAGATCCCAGCCCCCTGCTCCAATCTACCAGTGGAGCAGCTAGCAAACAGGGGGCTGAGACATACTCCACCCCTGCAGCACTTTCCAAACCCCGTGCTTCAATCACCCAATCAAGGCAGAGGACTTGGACTTGCCGCTGACCAGGACAGCTTCAAGCCCCTGCTCTGTGATTGTGGGGCAAAGGCTGGAGAGTCTGTTTCCCACTCATCTCTCCAGCCACTGAGTAGGGAACAGATTCCCCAGCCCCCACCAGCAGGGAGCCCCCAGTGCCGGCTCTGTGACCACAGAGCTGACACTGGAAGATAAGGATCTCCCAGCACTGGCCCTGCTGTTATGGAGCTGGTGCTGGCAGATAAGTATCTCCCAGCCCTCAGGTGCCCGATTGCAATCTCAGAGCGGGGGGCTTGGAGCTCCCTGCTGCTGGGGCAGGGGGCCATAGTCCCTGCCTATGCTCCTGTGATAGTGCCCACCCTGGAAGCAGGCAGTTTTTGTGGGCAGAGAGAAATCTTCTATCCTCTGATGGCTGGCTAACCAGGAGCACATTTGTTCCCTGTCAGGGGTCTACACAAGCACTTCTGCACAGTAACTAATTTCAAGTAAGTTTGTGACTTGCATTTGCAGGTAACAAATTTACTCATGATTAGCAAGGTTCACTATGCAGTAAGCATGTGCACGTGTAGACTCACATGCTTACTGCACAGTAAACTACACTACTGCATAGTAAAATGACTTGTGTAGATGCATCCAGTATTCTGTATGTGGTACAATGGGCTTATGTACACTACTTTACTATAAATAGTAATAAATTAAAAAATATTAAGGAAACTACATTCATTTTCAAAGATCCAGTTCTTGCAAGTTGAGTAATGACGACCTTCGTTACCCGACAAAGCCCCAGTGACTTCATTAGTGTTATAAGAAGGTCTATCCATGTATGGATCCAGTTTCAGGATGTGTCTCTTGAAATTGAATATCCTTATTTCATTTAAAAAACTCACATTTAAGGGAGAAAGCCACAGTCTGTAGAATGTATTACAAATTTCTCCAACTGAAATCTGTTCCTCTCCTGCATTAAAGAACATTCTCAAGCACTGTCTCTCTCAGAGACACCTATGAAATAAATATCTTTCAATATTACAGGTGCAGCATGCCCAGACACCACTGCTTAAAAAGCCAACACTAGACTTTACTTCTCAGCTGTCATTGCAAGGGATAGGAGGGATAGTGGACTATACATGAAAAGGCAGATAGGTTTATCTGAATCATAAATTACATCCCCCCATATGTTTGTATATAAAATTTGCAGATCAAAATGTATGTACCCATTATTTTGCTGCAGTGTTAAAATATTCTGTTAAGGAATGCATGTGATTTATTCTGTGAGAAAAGAATAAAAGACAGATCAACAGAACATATTGTTAAAGTCCTTGAAGATGCTTTGTCTGATATCATTTATAAGCTGTTTACTAAGATATTAAACCTTTTTATCTTGGGTGATTAAAGACAGCCAAATTAAGTTCTGGCACACAGACTTGTAGAAGAATTAGATAGCTTTGTTATTGTAATTAGGCCAGAAGAGTGCTTCTTGGTTTTTCAGAATAGCTAATTTAATACTAGATAGCAATTTACATTCAGGAATGTTTTCATAGTTTTATTTAAAGTGTTTTAAAAATAATATTTTATTATATATCTTAAAAATAGTGCTGCCTTGATTTATTATTAGTTAGGATATATAATAAATAGCATACTGTTTTTACTGGATTTATTTGTCAATGTCACCCTTTGATGATAAGAGAACACCAACTGTGCTTTAGGAATAAAATATTCACAAATAACTAGCACTAAGTTAGATTTTTCTAAGTATTTTGATTACAAAGCTGGCCAGACTTCCAAGGCAATCAGAATGTAAGAAGTCAGGGTAGATAAGCTAGTCACACACACATGCATGATTTAAATATGCATTATATCAGTCTTCTTGTACCTTGTGTTTTCTAGTGAAGTCAGTATTATACCCCAAATCTTATTACTTCAGAAATCCAGTTCTCACATTTAGGAAAAACAGATGCATTGCAAAAGACAAAACAATTGAATCTCTGAACATTCTTACTCTTCTGGTGACAGCTACACTTTTTTGGGAGGGACAGCAGGTGGAAGCAGGGAAGGAGGTGGTTAGAGTGTGTTACATTTCTCTTCTCAGAGAACAGGAAAAAGACTAACATAGTGCCCCTCTTTAAAAAAAGGTAAAAAGAAAGTGTAGAAGGACCATGCGCCAGAGGTGGCTGTGATGCTCCCTGATGGCAATGTGATTCCTGCCCTCACTCTGGCTCCTCAAGGTAATCTACCTTTCTTCACCTGCGACACCTTCATGGAAGTATACTGATGGTAAGGGAGGCTACACCAGGGACAGAGTAAACCCTGGTTCACTTTAGCCAGCTGTTACTTGTACCAAGTTGCCCTCAGTCTTGGTCTTCAGGCACTAAATTATGGCCCTTCAGTCCCCATGATAGCCTCATGGAACCAGTTGCCGTTTGGGCTATATTCATGGCCTCCATCCTCCTCTGCAGCTATACCCATGCTTTTTAGATGTTACTCAGTGGGCATGTCTACACACACATTTGATCTGAGACCAATTTACTTGCAAGTAAACTACTTGTGATTAAATGATCCCAGGCAGGCATCTAGAGAGCAGATTTGCCGTTCTTAGCACCAGACTTTCTGCAGCGCTGCAATGGGCCCATGCTACCACCAGAGGGGAGCTCCAGGCTCTGGTTGCAGCTGCCAGCAGCCCTTTTGAAAAGCCAGTCCTGTTGTAAGCTCCCTGGCCAGCCACTTCCCTGTCCAGGAACAGTGTACTCAGTGCAGTGGCAGCATGTAGTAGTCCTCTCCTCACCAACATTGCCTCCCCATGCTATAGCTGCACCAGGCCCTGCCCTCAGGCAGTGACAAACAGCACCCCTGGCTCCTGCTGGCCAGTGCCCTGGCTCCTGCTGGCCCACTGTGCCAACTGCCAGCTGGCCCATGGCCATCTGGCTCCTCCAGGCTCCCCTACATGCAGCAACCCCCTGCCTAGCTAGAGCGTACCATCCTAGGGCAACCACTGCCATGCACTTGCCACCTAGATTCCATCCAGCTGTCTGGACCTTGGTAGGAATGCCATTGACAGTTTCCTGGACACCACCGGCAGGGCCATCCTCACCTCCTGGGCCTCCAGCCCTGCTTCCCCTGGGCCCACCAGGCCAGCCAGGACATGCGGCTGCACATTGTCCAGCAGACCTGGGATGACAAGCTGTGGCTGGAGGCATTTTGGATGACCCAGACCACCTTCTGGGACCTTCTTAAGCAGCTCTGGCCACACCTGGAATGACAGGACACTGCCATGTGGTAAGCTATCCCTCCCTTCCCCCCACACAGCTGTTTGACCTTCACCCTGCTCAAGCTGGCCATGCCCACCAGACTGTGCTATGTGGGCCATCTTTTTGGAGTGGGCAATGCCACTGCCAGGGAGGCTATCATGGAGGTGCTCTCCAGAATGTGGTGGGGGGCACCATGCTCCATGTGCATGGTGCCCTAGAGGTGGTGGTAGGGGTTCCATGCCCTAGGCTTCCCCCAGTGCATCAGGGACCTAGATGGAACCTACATCCCCATCACCTGTCCACCCCATGGGGACTGGACCTACTACAAGCAGAGGGGCTTTCACTTTGTGCTGCTCCAGGCCACCGTGGACCACATGAGTGCCGGCTGGGCAGGCAGTGTCCACACCGCTTATGTGTTCTGTAACTCCACCCTGCCAGAGCTGATGGAGAGTGGCTGCTTCATGTGGATGGTGCCAGACCTGCAGCTGGGCACTGTAGTGGTCCTGCCCTTCCTCACTGGGGACCCCACAAACCCATGTCTTCCTTGGTTTATGCGATCCTACACCAGCCAGCTGGGCCCCTCCAGGCCTACTTTAACTGCTACCTGGGCTAGACCCTCACCGTGTGCCTTTGGCCACCTGAAGGGACACTGATACACTCTCACCACTCGCCTTGATTTTGCAGAGGACAACCTCCCTCAGGTCACTGTCACAGCCTGGGTACTGCATAACATCTGTGAGGCCCAGGGGAAGCTCTTTTGTGAGGCTTGGGTGGAGGAGGCATGGTGAGCAGAGGCCACCTAGAAGAGGGACTACCAGTTGTGGCAGGAGTGACAGTGCCCCCCCCCCAACCACCGAGGCCATGAGCAAGCCACACAGCCACCACCAGGGATCAGGGCACAGGGTGCAAGAGGCCCTAGCTGACCACCTCCTCCTGTACTCCATGGCTGAACCCACTCACCCACCCCATGCTCACTGCAGACACATCTCAGAAGAAAAACAGTTTTTATTCCCCTCACATCAAACAGACCCCTACCTCCCAGCTCCCTCAACCACCCACCCAACCCACAAACAATAAAACATCCTTTTCCCTGTGCAAACTATCTACAAAGTGCTTTGTATGCTGTCCCAGAGTGGGGGGCCATGGGGTGGGGGCACCTAGGAAGCAGAGCCGGGGGACAAGCAGCCAGAACCCCAGCCTCTGGCTGTTCCCCCATGGGTGTCAACCTCACTGCAAGCTGCTGTCCAGAGCCAGCCTGGTCAGGTGAAATCGCACAGGAGCATCATTGGCCAGTGGTCCTCTGGCATGGGAAGCTCTCTCTCTGGAATCTGGTGTCCAGGGCCAGCTGGGCTGGTGTGCAGTCCTGGCTCTGCTGCAGGCAGCTCCATCTCTGTACCTGTATGAAACCAGGGTGGGCAGAAGTCCTGAGCCCAGGTTGGGGGGCTGGATGGCACTGGACCTAGGGTGGGAGCCAGGCCAAGGGCTCCTGACTGCTGGAGGTGACTCAGGACCTCTCCCAAGTCCATGCAGGTGGGGCCTGCTGCTGGGCAGTGGATGGCTACCAGGGGGCAGGCAGTGATAGATTGGGAGCTGGGCAGTGGGTGCCAGGGCCAGGATGGTGTCCAGCACCCAGCAGTCACTGTCTGTGGCCTGCACTAACCAGACCAAGATCATGCTCTGCTCCTGTTGTGCCTCCAGCCACTTGTACTCCAGGGCCAGGAGCAGTGCCTGGAACTCCCAGTCTGCCTAGTTCTGTGCCTCCTCATGCATGACAACCTCCACCTGCCAGGTCCATGAGTTCTCCAGCTGTTTTTCTGACATTGACACCAGCTAGTCCAGGAGGAGGGTGCACTCCAAGAGGAGGGTGCAGTCCTCTGCCTCTGACAGAGCTGTAGGAGGTAGAAACCCTGAGCCCACAGCCCAGCTGCCAAGTGTGGCCTCTCCCCTCTGTGCAGATGTAGGACCTGCAGAGCCATAAGAAACAAGTTGTTTGTGAGTTTGCAATGTTTCTCAGATAAGATGCTCTGCACCAGAAGCCATGCACTGCCCAACCTCAGATCAGGAGTCGGGCATGCATGGGTGCCCAGGGACCATGGTAAGTTGGCCAGGCAGTTGCCAGCCAAGTCCCACATCCCCAATCCCTCCCCTGGGGCCAGCAGGCTGGTGGGCATGACCAGCCTGAGCAGGGTGAGTGTCAGCCAGGTGTCCATGGAGGATAGGTGACTGAATGGCAGTGTCCTGTCACTCCAGGTGTGGCCAGAGCTGGGTGCTGGCTACAGGTAGCCTTCCTCCCCCACCCAGTTCAGGCCAGGCTCCAGACCCTGATCCCCCTCCATTCTCCTCCTGCAAGCCAGCCACTTTCCTGTGCTGCTGCCAAGACAATGGAACCTGGGTTTGGGGGGGTGCAGGGCTCCAGAATGACTGGGATAAGGATCTGCCCATGCCCCACCCCCCGGGCCTCTCCCCCTCTACACTGGCACGGCTCTCTGAGCATGTCCCTACTGCACATGTCATGAGTGGTGTTTGAGGAGCTGTTTGCATGGACTGAGGTGCCTGATTCACTATGCCCCGCTGCTGCTGATAGCCATGGTACCCCACGTGCACCTGGCATGGAACCCTGAGCTTTAACAGCAAAGGGGGAAAGACCAGGCTACCCCATAACCTCTGCCACTGGTGGGAGGACTACCTGTGGCTGCACAACATGTCCCTGCCCCCCACTGCCAAGCAGGAGATCACTGCTGGCATTGACTCATTCCTCAGTGTGTGAAAGGCTCATGCCTGCATAGTTGTGGGGGCACAGGCTGCTCAATAAAGTTTTGCACTGTCTTCCACATCTCTTTGTGCTGGGGAGGGGAATCCAGGCCCAATGGAGTGCAGTAGGGCCAGGCAGAGAGGGATGGCAGGGGCAGGGGCAGGGGCAGAGGTAGGGGTAGGAGTGGGGACAGCCCTTCCCTCAATGTGGGGCTTACCACGTGGCTGGGGCTGGCATGACTCAACTTGGTCCTGGCTGGCGGCAACAGCATGCAGCTCTGGGTGGTGTCCTCCAATGGCAGAGTGCAGCATGCAGGCACCTGGACAGGGCCCTGCCTTGGGGAGGAGCCTGTTCTGCTGCCATCTGGTGGTGTCATGGTGAGCCATGCCTCATGGCTGGACCTTGGGCTACAGAGCTGGTGAGGCAGGTGCTGGCCTGGGCTCCACAAGCTGCTAGACACCTGATAGGTGATGTGTCACAGGGGGTGCCACACTGGGGCAGGGGTTCAGCCAACCTACCCATGCTGCTGTACACAGAGTACACCTGCAGCCTGGGTCCTGGGGGCATAAGGATCTCCATCAGTTGCTGCATAAAAAGTAGCCACAATCCAGTCTGCCAGTATCCATCTTAAACACAGCATAAACACAATTTAATTTTTTAACTAAAATTTTCCCCACTCTGATTCAATGCCCCCACAAAACATATATCCATTGGGGTCCTCTCATTCTGGCTCTCTTGGGTGTCTTGGTTGCCTGCCAGACTGCCTCCTGAAACCCTTCTCTCAGAAGCTTCTCTCCCTGTGGCATTCAGGGCCAGATTGGGCTTAGGCACTGGGCTTATGTGCCCCAAAACCCACCCCTTCCTGTCATATGGCTCCCTAGACACACACATGGGTTTCCACTTGGGTTTGATGTCCTGCTTGCCCTCCTTTGCTGTAGCAGCTAGCTAATCTCCCCTCTTAAAGTGACCTGTAAAAAAGTGCCCTTGGCCCCTGTTACAGAATGACCTAGGGTACTATAGACCAGTTAGCCTCACCAAGGAAGTTACTGGAGTATATTTTAAGGAAATCTACCAGCAAGTATCTGGAAAATGAAAGGAAGATCATGAGCAGCTAGCATAAATTTATTATCAACAAATTATGCCGAACAAACTTGATCACCTTCTTCAACAACGTAACTAGTTGGGTGAATAAAGGGAATGCTGTGGATATAGTGTATCTGGATTTTAACAAGGCTTTTGACAAGATCCCACATGACCATCTCATAAACAAATTGGAAAAAATTAGACTAGGCAAAGCTACAATATAGGTGGTTTGACAACTGGCTTCACAGCCACAAATAAAGGGTAGTTATAAATGGATCCATATCAGAATGGCAGTAGATTTCAGGTGGATTCCCACGGGGTTCTGTCCTGAGTCCCATGCTGTTCAACATGTTTATTAATGATTTGATTGCTGGAATAGAGACGCCACTGTTCTGCAGCGCCTGGTGTCACTTGGCATGCAGCCAGTCCTCATCTTCACATACAGCACCAGCACATGCCAGCCCTGCAACGGCCCACTGGCAGCAAGCGGTGGGGCATAGGTAGGGCTAAGCCCTTTCCTGCCTCCCCCAATAATATTTTCCCCCACTGCTTATGGACAGGAGTGCTTTAACTAAAATTCATCGAACAAGCTTTAGTTGAAGTGCCCCATCACTATTTTGAAGCATGGGATACTGAATACACAAGGTGCTGCGAGCACTTAATTAAAGTGCCTCCCCACCCCAAGAACACATGTAAAGACACCCATACTTCTCAATCATATAACTCTTCACTGATCTTCTGCAGATTTAATCATCTATATCATCTGACTGCATTAAACCATTTTGCTGTCATTAATATTTTGAAGTGAAAAATTCAAACTTTTCTTATTAGATTATGGGAATTCTTCAATACATCTGTAGTTCTGTTGTCCTCATCTCCCTCAGAAAGTACAGTACCATACATGATTTTCATATGTATGTGTGTTAAGACTGCCCTCAATTATGGTGATCTCTATCACTCAGCTCTTCATGTGACTGTCACAACATGTTGCTAGTTTCTATCCCTTTAGATACATACCTTGATGCTGTTTTAGGAAAGTTTATTGCTCAGGATCTCAGGTCTGTGTTATCGTTCTGTCTGATGAAGAACAAATTATGTAAATACCATCCTTGGTGACCATGCTTAAATCTTACAAGGGAGGATTTTGATGCTATGTATAGAATCACCCTATTAAAACCTTCACTGATCTTTTGCTGAGAAAATTTTCTTTCTGAATGGCCAGGCTAATTAAAATGTCAGATATGACCAACTCTCAGTATTACACAGTTGAGGATGCTACATTTGTTATTGAAACATAGGAGGAAGCAGAAGCAAAGAAACAAACATCTACACAGACCTGATTGAAGCCACTTTTAATGAAGGGAACTGTTATTTGTAGCCAACATAAAGTACTGGGAAATCAGTTTAATTTTATTGAAGGTTTACAAACACTTCACTGTAATGAAGCTATAATAGACTGTTAAAAGCATTATTCTGCATGGTAAAAGATCAAAATATAAATAAGATGCATGCTAATTTTGAAAAGGTTAATTGAGTGTGATTTCAAAGTATAAAAATAGATAATATAAAAATGTCTTTCTTCATCTATGTAAATTTCCTCTTTGGATAATTTTGGTGTGCATAATAATTGATGAATATTTTGTGTTATTACTGAAATCCAAAAAAGGAATTTGAGAGATAACTAAAGGTTTCAATAAAGCCATAGTATAAAGAACTGATTAAAGGAGCAAGGTGATTAACCTTGCTGAACTGATGGCCACTGTTTAAAAAATATTCTGTATAAATATAGTTAGAGTTCTTCTAATACACTAGTTCTCAACTTTTTTAGATTCGGAGCAAACCTCCATAACATTTCTGAATTTAGCTTAATCCCAGTTGAGAACAGAGGGCCATGGGACAGTTCCACCTGTTGGTGGCACAGCAACTTAGAGAACTTTGAGTTTCCTGTGTTTCTCCAGAAAACCATGCCCATGGTTGGTGGAAGGCCGGGGATAATGGGGCTTAGCCCCTCCCAAATGTGACTCCACTGTTCCAGCACCACCACCACACCTCACTGCTGCAGCACCCAGCTCCCCTGCTGCATGCTTCACCCCAACAGTCCAGCGGGAGAGAAGGGTGGGGGTCAGGTGGGAGCACCCTGCACTGCCTCCTGCACCTCACTCTGCATTGCCCCCCATTCCTCCAACTCCCCCCAAATAATATTTTCTCCTGTCACCTACCGCCATGCCACTGACAGTTGGAACTGTCCAATGCACCTCTCTTTCTAGCTTGAGTGTATAGCACCAGACCAGAAAGGGCTGCAGCAGGAGGCCACAGCAGCCTGGTGAGAATGCTCTTCTAATAGATTACATCTTGATAATTATTAAGCCACTGGCATGTATTTAGAATTTTAAAATGTACATCATTTTATATTTCTGAAATCCTAGGAAAAAAATTAATTAAAGCATCAATTTTTCTTATATTTCTCTTTGGACTTTAAAACCATGCTCTGATATAAGGTCTGAAATGATCATTACTGAAAAGCTAGGAAAAAAATGTCAATATGTAAAGCATGTAGATATATTGCCTATACTCCTTGTTACTGGAAACTAATGAAACCCCCCGCCTGTCAACTTCAAACAGCTTCCAGAGAGAATTCTTTTCTTCAGTGTAAGATGAATAGCTGTTAGAATACTAAAAGGTAATATCTAAGGCAAATATGTAGTTGTATATATTATTTATGAAATATTATAATATAGGGAATTTAGTTTGACATTTAGAACTATGTTAGTGCAGTGATGTTTGTAGAACACAGAAGGAAAGAAATCATACTTCTTATTTTTGTGGAAGAAAAAAGTTTAAACTACAAACATAATTTTAAAGAATTACCCTATGCAAACTGAAAATACACAAATATCAAATTTTTTCTGTGTGAGGGCAAACACCATACAAACCATGCGACTTGCATGAAAAAAAACATCATATAACATGCAGTTCACACTTTGCCTAAAATCAGTATTCATCAACACAGATTTTTCAGCATCTGGTAGATTAGGGCTGTCCAACTGGCAGCCCATAGACTAGATGCAGCCTATAAACCTGTATCATCTGGACCTCAGACCCCTGCACAAATGCCACTCCTCCCACAAATCCAGCTTCTGCTACTGGAGTCTCCAGGCTTCCCCTTCTTTCTTCAGCTTTCACTTTCTGACTCCACCCCTGAAGATGATGCAGGGACATGGGTGCTCATGAGAGACTGAGGAGCCCACACTGCCCACATGGTGGGGAAGTGGTCCCAGGAGACATACCTGGCATGCAACCCCCAGCTGCTCAGAAGTTGTACAGCCCTCTGATAGATTATTGAACTAAAACAGAAATATGCAGTCCAAAAGCATAGTCAAAATGGTGGCTAAAAACCATCTGACCAGTGAAACATGAAATAAAAAAATGCTCTGTATGAATGACAGCTCTTTCCAAACCATCAGGTGAAGTTCTCAGCCATGTTTGTACCAAGCATTCCTTGCTCTCATCCTTTTTCAAATGGTATTCATTTTTTCTTAAGATAATCTAAACCATTCTGTACATCAGTTGTATTAGAATCTATTTTCTCTTTCTTCTCATAACATAGACTTTTTATGTCATTATCTTCAGTCAAGGTTGCTGTCTCCCGGTTTGTCTTCTTTCTCACTCTGTGACTCCAAAAAGTACCTCTTTCCATAGTCTGATACCTACTTTTATCTTCTGTTCCATTTTCCTGAGCTTTCTTATTGTTATGTATCAAGGCTGAAGTTTGTGTATGTCACTGAATCACTGAAGTATAGAGTAATAGAAAATGAGGATTGAAAGGAACCTCAAGAGGTCCAATCTCCAACTCAAAGCAAGACCAGTCCCAACTATATCTTCCCACCCAAGGCTTTGTCTAGCCAGCTCTTAAAAACCTCCAAAAATAGAGCTTCCACAGCCTCTCTGTTCCAGTGCGTTACTACCCTCCTAGTGAGAAAGTTTTTTCCTAGTATCCCTTGGTGCAACTTGAGACCACTTGCTCCTTATTCTGTCATCTGTCACCACTGAGAAGTCAAAGCCTTTTTTTTTCCATAGCTATTTATCCCAATTTCTACATCATTTATTTACATGGGGCCAAATCCAAATTGGTCTGAAAGGCACCAACATTCCAAAGAGTGATCCCAAATAGTGTGTGGAAGGTGCCCAGGCCCTTAGGGCATGCCTAACTCAAAACAGGAACATTGTATGCAATATGTAGTGCAGCAGACTCTGGTCAATTTCATCCAAAACCACGATGTTGTGGTTTTCATAATAGCCTCGTGCTGGGCTGCCCAACGTCAGTGCATTTCTTGGGCTACACACTGTGCAGACCAAACTCTGCAGGAGTGGACCTGCTGGGATCTTACCACATGGACTGCCCAGGTTTCATGTGCCCTTCCCCCCTCACCCTGACCCTAGGCCCTGCTGCACCACCAGGAGTGATAGACATGTTAACTGCTCAAGGGCTGCCAGTTAGACAGACCTAGCTTAGTAATTAGAACATATGCCAGGAAGCTCAAGTGCTGGGATTAATATCTGGTGCATTTCTGAGGGCATTTAAACTCACATCTCAAATGAGAGGTTCAAACCACCAGGCTGTAGAACAGGCTGGAGTGAGGAGATACTTTTCATCCCTCCTGTTGAAGAAGCTAGGCCACTGTAGCAAAAAGGAATGTAGGAGTCTCAGGGCCTGGAGGAAAAAGCAGCAAATGGAGTCTTATTCTGTAGCCCAATGCAAAGTGCATTCCGGGTGAGGAAGGATTCATGGGTTCTTTTGCCTGCTGTCAGGTTTATTCCTAATTTGGAGGGGGAGGGGGGTTGTCTATTTCTTTGATTGGTTGATCAATAACCGTCTTATGTAATGTCTTGGGGTGGCACCAGCTTGCCATTCACTTCTTATCCTTCTGTAGAAAATTTAAGTGTAGCCTATTCTACCCCTTTCCAGAGCCTGCCCTAAGGGTGGGCAACATGGGCAACTGCCCAGGATGCTATGGTTAGATGGGTGTCACATGCCCACACATATGAGCAGCATACATTCACACTAATGCTCTTCCCTTGCCCTGAGCCACCTAGGCAGGGTGGCATCTTCTCCAGTCCACACACCTTGCTCCCATATAGCAATAGTGGTACTTGCCTACCCACCGGCCTGGTGCACCACGCTGCTATGCCTCTCTGCCAGACAGCCCCCTACACCCTCACCCACCTCCCTCTGCATGCAGCAGTGCTTCTGACTTGAAGGAGAGCACTGGGAGGGGCATCAGAGGGATGCCCAGGAACAGGGGGGAGCACCAAAATACAAGTTCACCCAGGGCACCATCTTCCCTAAGGGTGGCTCTGCCTCCTTCCTATCTTGTTCTTGCATACTGAAATATACAGGGAAAGCAATATTTGCAGAATCAATAGTGCCTACCTCATGTATCGTCAGAAGTATCTGTCACCTAGCAACTCTTCCACCTTCCATCATGAAATTAGCTTAGGCTATTTACAGTTACTGGAAATATAAATTATCCCAAGATTGTGCTGTTTAAGTGATTTTTCCCACCTGTCCAATCCAGTAAAAAGATAAGGCCTTCATCTACCACATGTAAAAGCTTTACTAACATAGCTAATTAGTCAACTTTCCCATCCCCCCTCATTCCAGATTCTAGTAAGATGACCAATATTCCAGACATAGTCTTTGGTATTGCAACTAGCATACTTATTAAACCATAGAGAAAACTGTCATAGGAGTAGAAATACAGGCAATTATGTCAAGTATTGATGAATTA
>NW_017729027.1:23338908-23346012 GCF_001723915.1 Gavialis gangeticus | reverse complement strand
CCTCATTCCAGATTCTAGTAAGATGACCAATATTCCAGACATAGTCTTTGGTATTGCAACTAGCATACTTATTAAACCATAGAGAAAACTGTCATAGGAGTAGAAATACAGGCAATTATGTCAAGTATTGATGAATTATTCTGTTAATGCTGTTTCCTCAAAAAAATGTGGCTTTTTTAAGGAAAGTACATCAATATTTTTAAATTAAAGAATCTGTTAGGTCACAAGTGTTTTATTTGAAAACAACATCCCGTGCAAACTCCAATTTATTTTCCAATTCAAAAAAAGAGAAAATCCTACAAGTCCCAAAATATGTATACAGGTAGCTTGGCTTTTTATTTTGTTTTTTTAAAGACAGATTTCTTAAAGTTATTAATCTTTTACCATATTTATTGCCATATCTCTCTCACATATTTTTTTTCTAAAAAATAGCTATTGGAAATTGGGATGCATTATTTAAGTGAGAAAATGCAGCCAGCAGTTAGAGGAGCCTCATGTGCTTGTTGTGTTACCCGCTGTTCAGAACATGAAGGGTTACTTGCCCTTCCACCTGCTTTTTCTTTACTAAAGAGTAACCCTCAAGCTACTGCCAGAACAAACACTACTGCTGCTGTAGAAGGTGGTATTGGTGGCACCCAGAAATAAGAAGTAATAGATCAGCCACAGGTTATTGCCTTCCCCCCACCCCCACTATAGCTGCTGTTTTTTTTTCACTATTGGTAACAAAATTGGCTACAATAAGGTTTCACAAGAGGGTGGCTGCTCCATTAGCCCTGTAAAGTTAATGTTATTTTCAAGGGGAAAAATGTTTTACTTCATTTTGCCTTCCAAAAATAAACTGAGTGTCTCAGAGGCATGTGGTATGCTGAGAAATATGGTAATATATATTGATTTTTAGGTAATAAACCATTTATAAATACATAAATCTTTGGCAATCCCTCACAGTCAAGGATCATTGTCTTCCATGATTGTCTTATCTGTGTGTCTAAAGATGGCTGATGAGGCCTATACTGCAGCTTGGACATGTGTTTCCTTGTGGAATGGGTTGCTCTGGATTCTTGAATATACTGAACAATAACATGCGGTTTCTGTCAGTCCTGCTTTTCCATCACCTGTTGTTCCTGGGAGATTTCAAAGTACTGAGATCCCTGCAGCAAAATCTCTTCATCCATCTGGTGTGGTCTTGGGCAATAGTTTCCTATGAGTTAACATCAATGTTGCATTTTTTAACCTGGTCTTGAGAATATCCCTGAGCTGCTTTCTCTGCCCTCCTCTTGAGCATATGGCTTGGCTGAGCTGGGAGAATTAAATATGCTTTGGGAGTGTGGAGTCAGACATCTAGATGACATTTCTATTTCTAACCCAATTAAGTTGATGCTTGATAACCTATGCCTCAATGCTCATGGTGTTTCCTTGCAGGAGGATGCTAATGTTGGTGCATCTCTCTTCCCACTGGATTTGGAGGATCTTCTGCAGGCAGCACTGATGAAACCTCCCCAACAATTTTAGACATCTCCTGTACCTTACCCATGTCTCTGCTCTGTACAGCAAGGAGGGGATCATGACTGCTTAATAAGCCACAAGTTTGGTTTTGGATCTGATGTTTTGATCTTTGAACACCAGTTTCTTCAGGTGCCCAAAGGCTGCATTTAAACATTTGAAGCAATGTTGGAGTTCCTCATTCATGTTAGCCTTCTGCAAGAGATGACTTCTGAGGTATGGGAAATGTTCTCCAGAGTCTCACCATGGATCTGGATTATTAGAGCTGTGGACTGTTTGTTAGCAGCTTGTTGGTGGAGGACCTTAGTCTTCTGAATATTAAGTGTTGGTCCCATTTGCTTATATGACTCTGTGAAGATGACAATTGCCTGAAGGTCTGCTTCTGAGTGAGCATACACTTCAGTATCATCAGCATACTGGATCTCAATGATTGAGGTCAGGATGGTCTTGATTTTGGCTCACAGTGAACTGAGGTTAAACAGCTTACCATCTATTTGGTAGTTTAGTTCCACTCTGGCTGGAAGTTGGTGGTCAGATGTAGCATCACAGAAAGGAATATTGAGAAGAGTGTTGAAGTGATGGCACAGCCCTGCTTAACTCCTTGTTTAATCTCCATGGGATCTGTGATAGACCCATTATAAGAACCACCACTCACCACTCATCATGGAGCAGACAGAGAAAGGTGACAAATTTTGATGGGCACCCATACTTAAGAAGGATCATCCCCAGTACTTCTAGGCTGACAGAGTGAAAAACTTTAATGAGGTCAAAGAAGGCCATGTAAAGAGTCTTATGTTGTTTCCAGAATTTCTCCTGCAGCTGGCGAGCTGTGAGATCATACCAGTTGTGCCTCTTGATGCCCTAAACCCACACTGAGATTCTTGAAGGAGCTCTTCAGCAAGTGTAAGAAGATGATTCAGGATGGTTCTCTCAATTATCTTTCCTGTGGTGGACAGCAAGGCGATCTGTTTGTCTGGTGGAACAGGGTGTTGGTGATGGTGAGTCCACGTTCTGTGCATTTGGTCAAGAGGAGGATGCCAATGGAGTTGACCTTTCCTGCTCCTTCCTTGCCAATGGTTCCATTCCCAAGGTTAGAGTCCTTTCTGACTCTGGCATTGAAATCACTGAGAAGAATAAGTCTGTCTCCCTCCAGAATGTCAGAAATGACTTGGTCAAGGTTGGTGTAGAACTCCTACTTGGTAACATTGGCAGCATTAAGAGTTGGGGCCTATGTGCTAATGACAATGGCATACTAGCTCCTCACCAGTTTAAGACAGAGAGTCAAGAGGCTGATAGGGAACTCATTTAGTTATTTTGAGTTTATTCTTAATGGCAAAGCCAACTCCAGGAAGTTAATGTTCTTTTTCTTGTGGTAAACAAGAATAGGTAACTTCCAGAAGAAGGTATAGCTGCCTTCATGGTCTTTGAGTTGCCCATCCCCTGTTTACTGGGTTTCACTCAGTGCAGATACATTGATGTTGTGCAGCCCGAGTTCTTGGGTCATAACTGCAGTGTAAGCAATTCACTATTAGGATAGTCTGTAAGAGTCCTGATTTTCCAGGTCCCGAAAATGATGGTGCGTCTTCACTGGTATTTTTGACCACAGTAAAAGTGATCCCGCTGTACACAGTTATCCAGTCAGGAAGAAATACAGAATACTGTATTAGACAGGCTATGTTTAGGGCACCTTTTCTAGCCCCATCCCTATTTTGGGTGAGCAGAGTGAATTCTGAAGAGGACTGCTCAGTCACTCTTACAGCTGCCAAAATGCATTCCTGTCTCATCCAAGTGTTAGACAACCTTCTTGTAACTGCCAGCTTCAAACCAGTTCATGACTAGTGGTGGTACTGGATTTAAGACCCAGGTACCTTGTTCTAGGGAGACCCAAACCCTCAGACCAACCACAGCTGCCTCATTCAATAATAGGCAAATTTTACTGATACACAGTTATAGAAGATAAGAATAATGAGGACAATTCTATATCTACCAGTCCTAGAACTTCACTCTGAGGTTCTCTCTTGAATGTCTGATGTCAGCAGCCTGGAAGTTAGAGGCTGAGGCCCATCCCCCACAGTGAGGTGGATGAGAAGGGTGGGTGGTATGCCCTCTGTCCATGATGGCCTCAGGTTCCCCTCTTGGGGACACTTTGCTACTCTGAAATCCCTCCTTTTGTATCCTTTTTCTCCTTCTGATGACTTTTTATCTTATGTATTGCTGATTTGTCTCTCTGTGGTCGTCATACTATCAATATATCCATGTTCTGTCCTGTCAGCATATCCTTTTGTTTCACAAAGTCATCACGTGCATACATCCTAATTTGATCTTTACCAATGTCCTCCAAATTGGGTCTGTTCACCCAAAACCGGAAATCTCAAGGGCTCTGCACCTGAGCATTGTAACTTGGTTCCACCTTATCTCATGTTATAGAACAGTGTGGTACATGTCTTTAATGTCCTAGTCTGTGTGTCTGCTTGCTGCTTGCCCATATCAGACACAGTGGGCCTTGAAGGAACTTTGTCACAGACAGGCTTTTTAGAAATCAGTTAACTCTTGCTGTTGCCCTAGACCATTATTCTAATGTATATCTACTTTACCTATAAGCCAATTCACAAAAGCAAACCTCTAAATACTATTTTCTAGCCATCAAGTGGGGGATACCAGACCTCACAATCCTGCTCCCATTAGCTAATCACCAAAGGGCTCACAATCCTGCTCCCATTAGCTGGTCACCAAAGGGCTTAAAGAATGTTCTGGAAAAGTTGTTTTCAGGGAAGATGCCTGAGCGTGACTTCTTTTATTGTGGAAAGGCTGCTGCACATCAGCTTCCACATGGCTCTTGATAAAATAGGACCTTGATCCAATGGCAAGGAGACCAATACAACTGGGGATCGTGTTCCACTGCAGCCTTTATTCACCTTTGCAGCTGTTGAGATTCTAATATCTTCTTCCACCTGCTCCACTACTGAGGACTTGTAGACCCATGGCTGGGAGCTGTTCGGGCTTATTATAATGGTGACCTGTACTTGCCATGTCACAGCAAAGGATGTGTGCGCTTTTCAGGAAGGATAGCATTGCCATCTGCTGTCTTCACAATATCCTGGTGGTGCTGCCTCTGCTTGGTCCATGACCATTTATTCATCAGTTACCCCTGTTTATTTCACAGCTAACCTTCCCTGAATGTCATTCCACTATCTGTCACCTGTGGATGCACTGTGTAGCAGTACCACTGTGCCCCATGAAGCAATACAGCTCTACCCTCAGATAAACTAATTAATATAAATAAATAAATAAGTTAAATAAAACTATCAATATTTTTTATGAGAAACATAATGACATTTTGTAGAGCCTTACAAATGAAAATTAAGTAGACAATTCTTCTAAACAACTTGAAAATATCTTCTGACTTACTTCCTTTTTTCTGCTATATACCCTTTTTAGGGCCCTGGCAGCCATTACAATTATGGTGTGATTAACTGATTGTTAACATCAGACCTGGGACAGTCCATGGTCCCAAATGGGGCACCACTTGTTTGTATCCCTGCCCTGCAGCATACATGCAAGTTGCAGGGCTGGGCGTTTAAAACTGCTGTGGTACAAGAATCCAACAGGATCTTCCTCACTGCAGCCTTTCCCTGCACCTTACATGTGGATCCCAGTTCAGCACCACAACTGGGATCTCCGGAATTCTATGCCCCATCCCAAACATTTTGTATCTTGCCATGTTTGTGTGGTATGGGAGGATGTGCAACGTTTGGGGTGGGACATTATTTTAAAATTTTCCAGGGAATTATTAGACATGCATGAAGAAAAGTAATATGTATACTTCAAGAAATGTTTATCTGCACTTCTGTTTATTAAATAGAAAAAATGTGTAAAGAATATGTTCCACAAAAATATGTATATGGCAGATGAAGAGAACCCTAGCTAAAACACATGCATGGTTTTTAATATGCAAACAATGTTTTATTGATTTGAAGGACAGAAACTTGCCAAAGATATACCATTATGAGGGCATTTGTATGCCACAGAAACCATATTACTTTCCACTTTGCCTTGTTCAGAAAAGTAGCCTTTCTATCATCATGTACTTTACCAGTGTGAACACTTGGTTATTATTTTTAAAGCATACATTTCCTCCTCTACACTGGAAACTTATGATCATTGTATTCCAGTTTTATCTTAGTGTAGCAGTTTTTAGTTCTACCAGTCATTCCTGATATTTAAGCCAACAGTTTTCAGGATCAACCATCATTCAGAACATTTTAGAAGGCAAAATCCAAATTTATTGGCATGCCTACATAGCCAGTGATACTCACACAGACTGATCCTTTCCCTCCCTGAGCTGAAGACTAGAAAAGATTGAACAAGATTTTCTGAGACTTCACATTTTCTACTTGTTAAGTACCCATAACACAAAATGACTGATTCACATCATGAGTGTCCAAGTTAACAACGTTCTATTCTCTACAGTATGCTACCACCAAGAATGGAACATCCAGGCCTCATCAGCTACAGTAAGAAGAGATTATCTGCACTGAAAAGAAACTAGATTATTGAATCCTATAACACAGGCAGAGAGGTGAGTAAATCATACCTAGAACATAGTGTATCTGAATTTGCTATTTTTAAAGCACACAGTAAATGGTTCAGTATTGTACAGTTTTTTATTTCTCATAACAACCTTTGGCATCCGAATATATTAAATGTGTATCTTTTTCATTTCTCATTAAAAATCGTATGCCTTTGCAGAGTATAAGTTTTACACAAATATGTGAATACTGAAATGTGCTATAGAAGTTTGTTTTTTCATTATATGTCATTTTCATTTACTTTCTCATATACTCTATTCCCACATGGCTGAAAGGCAGTAAATGGGAAGGTAACCATCTGCAAAACCAAAGATATTTTTAAGAAGAGAATATGCATTTAACTCCCTTCTTATTGATATTTTCACGCACATACAAAATAGTTTCTGCTTTGCTTATCTTAACCATAAAACAGAAGTACACATTTTACAGCTCTATAGTTATGTTAATTATTCTGTTTTCCATAGTACTTGCTTCTCTGGATTTTCGTCAAACACTCCCTACCACTCATGAGCTCAGAGCATTATTGTAATTTGTTATGTGCAAACTGTTTTTACCGTATAAACCATAGAAGTAAATATGGATCCTGCTCCGAAGAACTCTCAGTATTTGAACGCATTCTGCTTCCCTTTTAATTTAACAACAGGTGCACAGCTAAACAGCTTCTCTTGACTTACAAGACGTTGGAGTCCTTCATCATTGGAGTTTTCACTTGAACTCAAGAAGAGGAAACTTTTTTATATCTGACCTGAGAGGGTTCTCAATTCAGAGGAAAAATGGATCATTAAACTGGTATGTTTTCATAGATTTCACAGCTAGTTAGGGAAGGGTTGTTAGCTTTGTGACAAATAGCATGGTCATTCATGCTATTATTATCTGGAAGCCCCCCGGATCCTTCTTTGCTAAGCCGGTAGGGAGCCGCGCTCCCGAGCCGCACGAACAGAGCGCGCAAACAGGTGCGGTCTGTTAGAGCACACCGGCGTTTGCGCCGGCGTTCGCGCCAGAGGGTGAGCAGGAG
>NW_017729027.1:23332354-23338897 GCF_001723915.1 Gavialis gangeticus | reverse complement strand
CAGGTCCCTTCCAACCCTAGAAACTATGAAACTATGCAAGCAAGGGCTTAGGAATCCTGCAGCAAGAGGAAGCACATATGCTGGCTAATACATGTTTTTTGCTCTGGTATTGCCAACTAAAATAAGATATTACTAAGTAAATATTGGAGCATTCACAATAGGGCTTACTTGATTACTCTTGTTAAAATTGCCACCGACTAACATATGCTGTAATACCATGTTAGCTGGCTGAATATGGAGCTATGATACACAGGCCAGTGTGGTAGTCCAAGGACATCACTATTGTTGTCTTGAATCCCCTTGGAAGATACTGCTTTGCTTTGATTGCGAAGCTCCAGCATACATTATCCCATCCACAACACCCCAGAACATAAGAGGACATTTAATGGGGGGGAGACGTTGTGTGTATGCTTATATATGTGCATATAGATATATATACATTACCCATGTTAAAACACACCCAATCTGGCACAACATGCTAAATATTTTTAACAGACTGGCTAGGACTACACTTGTTTTAGAATTCACTGCAAACATTACTTGTTAATGAAAAGTTAATATTGTTCAATATTGCCTTGTGCCTTTCTAGAATGTGGAGAGTGCCTGAACTTAAACTTATGAAACAAAACAACCTCAGCACAGCCACCATGGAGTGTCTACAGACATGAGTGACCGATGTTTCCTGAATCTGTGAGGGCAGCCACAGAAGCTGCTGCTGAAGGCGGCCCTGTCAGGGAGGACACCAGCCCTACCAAGAGCATCAGTCTTGGCTATCAGGGGTGCACGTGCACCCCATACCAGTTGCCTATGTCTACAGCAGATATTTACTGTGGTGCTGCCTAATTAATGTGCAGTAAACATAGTGTCTACATGTATGTCCCTATTAAGCTGCAGTAAACTAATAAACTCTGCCACAGGTTAGTACTTGTAAATACAAGTACTATCCTATGGTGGAGTTATTTAGTGCTCAGCAGCACACATGTAGACACTAACAGGACTGGCTGGGGCATGAAGGAACTTCAGTGCAGGGGCTGCATGCTGGTTAGCCCCCTTGTGCCCCAGGCAGCCCCTTTGCAGCACACTGATCTAGGTAGAAGTAGTCCTGGACTGGCAGGCCAACCCCCAGGCCTTCTGTCAACCAGAGCTGCTTTGACCCAGCTCAGCACACTGCAGTTACAGATGCACATTTAAACACTGTGCCAGGGAGCAAAAAGACTCTGGCGCATTATGATCTTCATAGATTTCATAGATTAGGGCTGGGAGGGACCTCATGAGATCATTGGGGCCAGCCCCCTGCCCAAAGGGCAGGAAGTCAGCTGGAGTCAGATGACTCCAGCAAGATAATCATCCAAATGTTTCTCAAACTCGTCCGAAGTAAGTGCTTGCACCACTTCTGGGGGGGAGTCTATTGCAGGCTCTGGAGACTCAGAGAGTAAAGATGTTTTTCCTTATGTCCTGTCTAAAGTGGTCTTCCAGAAGTTTGTGACTGTTGGACCTTGACTTCCCTTGAGGTGCCCTGGTGAACAGACATTCTCCCAGATCCTGATGCACACCCCGGATATACTTATAGGCTGCCACCAAGTCCCCCCATGAGCCTACACGTTTCCAAGCTGAAGAGCCCTGTGCCTCTTAGCTTCTCCTTATATGCTTTATATTAAGAGCACATGTAGATGCACCCAGTGAGAAGTAGTGCCCAGCACAATTCCAAATGACCAGTTCTATTCATGCCAATTCATTATTGTGGTAAGCAGAACTATATCAATCCTTGATTTAGTCTCATCAGGCTCCCCAAACTTGTATCACCATCTCAGGAGGTTCATAGCTGAAGTTAAAAAAGCTCTCCAAACTGTTTTGCAGGAAGTCAGCTCAGATTATCACTTTGGCCTCTTTTGACCATAACATCTATGAATCTGTGAAAGAGATTCTTAATATTTCCCTAGCAGTGCTCCTCTTCATTCTCCCTGCATATCATCTATGTCTTAGGCAGGGTTATGATACTGTGATCTCCCTGTGGAACTCCACAGACTAACAATAAAAGAAGGTCAGAGTTAGAGAAAAATGTTAGAAACCTTATGAAAAGCATGAAAATGAGTTAACCACAGTAAAGTGTTTAATGCTTTCCCTAGAGTAGCCTTCATTTCTTTTTTCACTGTCCTTTACCTTGTTAAGAAAGGTATATTTCTGTGATCAGTCACAGAGAATCATAGGAGCATAATTGAAAAGGGGCCCTCTCTGCCCCTCTTCTCAACATAAATGTAGCAGCAAGTTTTTCTCAGCATTTATATCTGATGTCATCTCTAAAAAAAGTGATAACATACTTGAGAGATAAATGTAGCGATGTCTAACTGATATTGGCAGAATCAGCACATGAGAAGGAGCAATATGAAGCAAAACACAGATGATAAAGTGTTTCAAATTGCTCATTTGCAAAAGGGGTTCCAAAAAGTGAGATAATTCAATGAAAAATTGCCAAAAGATGTTATTATGGAACTATTGCTATCATCATCTTTGTATCAATCTATTTTTCATTAAACCATGAAAAAAAAATCAAGTAGTGTTCAAAGTTTACTTTCTGTTTTGATGTCTGCCAGTTTTGTGAGACTTTGAGAAGATAAAGATTACGATTCCTGTCAACCTGAAATCTAAGGGCATCTTTACAGGTGCTCCAGGATGGAAGAGTAGTGGGAGTATTGTAATTACCACCCTCCAGCAGACTCAATTAATGGAGTCTGCTCCCACACGCTGTAATTTCAGCACATCGGAATAGACATTCTGCACATCTACAGGCACCCTCAAATGCTAATATAAGGATACTATACTATAAAAGTGTAATGCAGATAATTTTGGTAGTGTGTTTCATTGACATCTCTTTTCAAATATAAACTATGTTATCCCTATTTTACAGAATTCACGTGGAAAGAAAAAAAGCAATGGCAGTGCAGATTTTAATATTAACATTGATATTGCTATTATTAACATCTCGCCGGAGTACCAAAATGGAATTTTTCAGCTTCCTGGGTACCTGTCTGAAAGGGTCTTGCCATTTTCACTTACTTTTTGTAGGTGACAATAAATGAACAGAAGCCTTTTTGCTACATTAACAGAAGTGAGCACCTTGACAGTCCTTTTCTCTGATTTCACCCAGAATATATCCAGTAAAGGACTTGGACACCAAGTCTGGCTTTGGGCTCCTTTCCTTTAGAATGTGACCACATAGTCTAAGGTTAGGTACCAACTCCCTTTACAGTGCATAAAAGGGTCAATTATTTCAGAAGGGGAATCCAAAAGGGCATGGAGCTATCCATTGGAAAACATTAAGTATGGTGCAGGGGAGGTCCTATCCCTCTTCAGAACTTTGGCAGCTTTACTTAGGGCTGCAAGGAGACTCCTTCATCCACTCAAGAGTTTAAAATCCTCACCTACTGGAAGGGGAAGACCAGGGAACCATCTACAAGTAGTCTTTGAAAGAATTGCTGAAGGCTGGCTTCTTTCTTTCAAAGAGCCAAGAGGTGTTAGAGTATGCCACCCAGTTTGACCCAAAGCTAGCCCACCTATCCCATGGGGTGAGGGAGAGGAAAATAGAAGCATGAGAAAAAAATGATCCTGGAATGTTGGGTTAGTTTGAGTTAATTTAAATCTGGAGGGGATCTGAGACAGAAATTCACTAAACTGATTTAATCTAAATCAGTTAAGTCTGAATCAGATATATCCATCCACGTTTATCTTAAATGGTTTTGGCCATTTTGAAAGCAGTTTATTTGCACAGAACTTCTGTTGTGTTACAGATTTGAACCAGTTTCTAATCACTTATACGGGTTTATGTGCAACTTCTGTCCATTACCATAAGGTTTAAAGGAACATTGAGGATCATCATCTAGTGCAACCCCATCTTGCTTGGTTTCTCTGTCTCCACAAATTTCATATTCTTTTCTGCAGCACATCATTGAACCTCTCCCCTCAATATAGAACCCAGGTCTCCCCTTACTGGATAAGTGTGCTAACTTCTAAAGTATTATACAAAAGGAAGGCAGCAATGCCATCACTGGAAGCTTTGTTTTTAAAAAGGAAGCAGCTACAGCTGCATTTTGTAAGGGGAGCCAGTTCCATCACTGTGTAAGTCCCTTCCTTAGACATTGCTCCACTTACCAGAGCTAAGTCCTTGCCTGCTGAGACTGGGATAATTCTGGGTGGGCATGTCTACCTGAGACACTTTACTGTGCATTAGACTAATCTAATGTGCAGTAAAGTGTCATTATCTACACATTCCCAGGACTTTCGGCACTATAAATTAAGCTAATGTGCTGTTTGCTAATACCAGGAAATACAGGTACTAGATTAACAGTGTATTAGCTACTGTGCAGTACACACATGTAGCTGCTGACTGGGAGCATTTTGTTCCCAGGCAGCCTAGGCAGCAGGGGGTGCACTGCTCCCTAGCTAAGCCCCAATGTGGGATAGGAGTTGTGCTAGCTGCAGGGGCAGCTGTATCCCTGCCATACAGGGATAGCAAACTGTGGCCAATACAGCTATCCTGGCAGCCAGGACTGCTGCATCCCAGCCAAATGAAGACTGGGTCAGGACCCAATCCCCGCTGAGCTGGAATGGCTCTCCTGGACAAAATTCAGGCTCATTAAATCACTTTGGGGTGCACATCTACACCTGGCCCCCTATCTGGAGCAAATTGCACCTAACAGGAGCAGCCAAGTCCACAGCTGATCCTTCCCTGATCTTCTTACCTGCAGCAGCCAAGGGGAGCTCCAGGCTCCTCTGGGTGTCAGCTCCGGGGCCGCCAGGGGACATGTCCCAAATCCCCACATGGCCAGGAGAGCTGTCCCTGCTAAGTGGGGATGCTGCTTGCCAGGCACTTGGGAATCAAGACCCTCCCAATACCTATGTGGCCGAGAGAGCCATTTCTGCTCAGTGGGGACACTGCCTTCCAGGCACATGGAGATAGAGATCCCCACATGGCTGGCAAGCAGTGTCCTCACTGAGCAGGGACAGCTCTCCTGGCCACATGGGGATTGGGACCAGCCCCCATGCCCCCTGCCAGCCCTGGGGCTGGCACCTGAAGGAGTCTGGAATACCCTTTGGCTGCTGCAGGAGGGAAGAGCAGGGCAGGAGCAATTTGCTCTCAAAGTGGGTGCAAGTGTAGATGTGCACCCCACCATGTTTTAATGAGTCTGAATTTTCTGTGAAGAAATTTCAGGAGCATTTATTGCACATGTAGACAGACCCAGTATCTGCTGAAACACAACTGCAAGTGATTCAAGTCAAACAAGGAAGTGTCTATTAAGTATATATTTCTTCAGTGTTAAGTGGTTTCTGAACCATTTTTTTTTTTGGAGATTGCAATTTTGAACTTAGATGCCTAACAACCACCAAAGTCCTGTTTCAGGTCTTCTTTATATCACTACATGAGTGAAGATGGGGCTGAGCATGACCCATCCATAGGCATGCTTCAAACTGAAATACACCAATATAAAGCTGTTGTGGGCTTGTCTTAACAGCTGCTCACTGGCTAGTTGGGGACGAAGGGCTCCAGGGTTGTGTAGAAGGACTAGACTAGAGATAAACCATTGATGTATTTCTGTTTGGAGTGTGTCAACAGACTTGTGTTTGCATGATGTGAGCTGACCATGAATGAGCCTTCTTGTACTTCCCTTCTGTCCTGAACATGTCACCAAAGTAATACAGACAAGGTCTGAGGTGCCTGAGTTGTTTTTTTTTTTACATCATCCCTGAACTTCTTGTCTCTTTATGATCTCATTTGTCTCTCTGGAAGGAAGGAAAAATGGAAAATAACTTCTTAGAGGCATCTGGGAAGTCCTTATTTTTATCTTGCCAATGGATGGGCATTTTTTCCAGCAAAAAAATGAATGATTTTGATAGAAATCTTTGATTGTCTGAAAATCATTTGCATATAAAATTCCTGACCATTTCTAACAGCTACCCTAAAAGGAACTCCCGGTGAATTAAAAAAAGAACTTTTACTTCTCTTTGTGATCTTATTTCTATAGAGATATACATGGTGATGGTTTTAAGGTAGGTCACATAGAATTTTAATTGTTACAGCACAATTACTAAAGAATGGATTGCTACAGTTGGGGCATTAAGGACTAAGGACACATTTCTCAGGAATGACAATTTACTGTAAAAGGGAACTGCTTTTAAGAAACTACTAGGGCTGTGCGAAACTTCAGTCAATTCGGTGGGTATGTGGCCTGATTCAGTGGCTGAATCTTTGAATCTGAATCAAATCAGAGGACCCTTTAACCTATCCAAATCGATTCGGAGCCCTCCAAATCAATTCAGAGAGATTCAGCAATTTGGACATAGATACAGCTTTAAATATTTTTTCTACATACCTCTAATTGCTGGGGGTTCATGATCACTGTGGTGCTGGGGTGGATGGAGTGTCCCACAGAAGCATGGGGGGTCCCCAGCATGGTTGGCAGTAGACATGGAAGTGGACCAAAAGCAGTTCTGGGTCCACCGGGGAGTGTGCTGGGGAGCCCCCCCAAACCTCCCTGGGTCAGTGACTGG
>NW_017729027.1:23321005-23327354 GCF_001723915.1 Gavialis gangeticus | reverse complement strand
CTAATTGCTGGGGGTTCATGATCACTGTGGTGCTGGGGTGGATGGAGTGTCCCACAGAAGCATGGGGGGTCCCCAGCATGGTTGGCAGTAGACATGGAAGTGGACCAAAAGCAGTTCTGGGTCCACCGGGGAGTGTGCTGGGGAGCCCCCCCAAACCTCCCTGGGTCAGTGACTGGTAACTACTGGGTTGGGGGTTGGGTCACCTGGGGTCCTCCTGCAGCTGATAGTCAAGGTGAAGGGGTGCAGGGAAGCCTTGCTGTGTGCTCCTTGGCAGACCTGGAAGTAGATCAGAAGTACTTCTGGTCCACTTCTGAGTTCGCTGCCGAGCATGCTGGAGAGCCCCCCACACTGCTGTGTAATGCTCCATCTGCCCCAGCATTGCAGCAATCACGAGCCACGCTGCTACCTAGAAGTATATAGAAAAAATTTTAAAGCTGTGCCTGTGCCCAAATCACTGAATCAGCATGGAATCATCAGATTCAGATTTGGCCAAATTGAACTGGGGACAGCGATATGAATCAATGGATCAAATCACTGTCCCCAATTCAGGCCAAATCTGAATTGAATAGGGCCTGTTTCACACACCCCTACAAACTACAGTCCCTAATATTATGATAATATAGTGGGTTTTTTTCACTAAACAAGGAATGTTGATTGATGAACATAGATTATGAACACATCTATCAAAGGTATCTAATAAATTAAATACTAAGTGAAACATTTAATTTAAGTGTTGAAAGACCAATATGAAGTTAAAAGTCTTCAAATTAAACCCCATCAAAGGCTGCTATAAAAAGGGAATGGACCACAAGTTTTGTGCCCTGCTTGAATGAAGTACACAGATACGCAGCTTATAAACAATTCCAGCACACAACTTAAGTAAGACTATAAAAAAGCAAACAAACAAAAAAAAACCCCACAAATGGTTGCTGCTACCAAGATTAAAGAAAGATCCAGCCATTTCACTTGTCAGGCACTGCAGTCGACTGAAACTGATGGAGAATGCAAGTGACCATTAGGAAAACCCCAAATAGTTTCAGAAGGTACAAAATGAAGCTCCTATTAATCTAAACTGCTTAAACAGTTTAAATACTTACAAAACTATGAGCTCGAAGTGGTATAGATGTTGCTGCAGCACCTCAGCTAAATCAAGTTGGGGATGAAATTATAGTTTGGCTGAATTCAACAGTACAGCTTCCATAACTTCAATGGGTTTGGAACTACATCTGGTAGTCCCGTGCCCATTTTTACAACAAAAAAATAGCAAGAACAGAACATTTTACACTTCAGTTTGCAAGCCAGCTACTGTAATATGACAGAAGAATGGAGCAAAGGTATTCTCTTCCAATTAAAATATGAACATTACCTTCTGATGATCCTCTTTGTGAGCTATAACAAACTATCTAATTAAATGTGAAATTTCTTGACATTTAAGCAGGTCATGTTTTTCCAATTGTCTGATCATTTTATTTCAGTTGTTTCTTCTGGGGATGTTTATTATACAAAACATGACTCATAACCAATGTACAGACTCTTGTCAAGTATAAGGGTGACTTACATAGGTTTTTCCTCTTCTCAGATGAAGGTGTTTTAAAAATTCAATAACCGTATTTAAAGATAGGCTTGGAGTTTTATTCTTACTAAGCCCCAAATCAGTTTTCTGTTTCCCATCTCATTATTCTAACAGTTATTTTCTGTAAAGTCAACCCGATCTTCATTTATTGTTACAAAAAAAATTGCAATATCTTGCTTTCAAGAAGGCAACAAGATATTCATATTTTGACTAAGTTTTATCTATATTCACCTCAAAAAGTGACTCAGAACAACCAATAGCAAGCAAATTAAAGTTGTAGTGTAGATTAAAATAAAGCTACATCTACAGGGACACAGTTTAAATGCTGACTCTGAAATTGTTATATGGTCCCCACTAACTGTAGCATTTGAATACAAGTCCAAGTTTTTACTCAATTATAACAATATGTTTAACTATGTTGAATGTTATCTTATGTGTGGTTGATCTTAGAATTTCTGTTCCACAATAAAGTCCAACTTTGTGAAATTTCCTATTGTTTTGAATTGGAATGAAAAACTGAAATTTCAAAATTGAGCAGAGAGGTAGTTAGCTATGTTAATCTAAAGTCAACCAGAAGACAGGGTAGATTTGTACCTTATACACCAACTTAATCAGAGATATAGAGCATAAGCTTTCGTGAGCCCAAGCTTACTTCATAAAATGAGAGTTTGGGCTCACAAAAGCTTATGCTATACATCTCTGATTAAGTTAGTCTATAAAGTATAAATCTTCCCTGACTTCATTTCAAAATCACCCATGAAAAAAAGATTTCCAAAAACTTTCTTTTGAAAACAGCAAAATGCAAATATTTTGAAGTATTCCATTCTGATAAGATCAAAGTATGTCATTGTTTTATTTTAGAAGTTCCTGCAGAAGATTAATTTTACCAAATTGACTATACTGTCATTTTTTCCATCCAGTTTAGTCTCCAAGGTGACTTCTAGTCTTAAAAAGCTGAAATTTAAGCCTGCAAGAATGGACTCTCTCATTCCTTGATAACTGGCCCAAAACAGTATGGCTTTGACCATCACCTGTATCACTGTGACTGCCCTGCTACATCACAAAACATCTGACTTCATCATTCATTTTCTAACAACATCTCTTTGGTGATGAACTCAAGTTTCAGAGTTTTCTTTTTCTCTGGAAATGTCTGAACAAGTAAAAATCAAGATTTTTATAAAAATAAGTAAATACATTACTTTAACATCACCAGTAGGACAGACAGAAATAGGCTGGACCTTCACCAAAGGGATTTGAACACATAAGGGAACTTGCACCACAGAAAATTACAGGTATATTGTATACCTACACATTACCATGTTGGAAAGCAATACAAGGAACTCCCTATTCATTTCCTAAAAACTTACATAGACAGGCCAGTTTCAATAAACAGCTCAAAACATCAGTTGCATCTTTTTAAGAAACTTCAAGAACTACTAAAAGTCAAATTTACTTACAGCACAGTTAAATGTCTTTTTACACATAAAGATTGGAACTTATTCAGGCTGGTGAAGAAGGTGGATCCAGTGAATTATTCTCCTTTTGACTTCATTCTCCTGCAAAAAAAAAAAATTACAAGGGCCAAGAGACACCTAATTCATGTTTTGAATTTTACTCCTGGGGGTGAACACCAAAGTTTGATGCAAGATAATACAAGATAACAAGTCTTATTTTAATGAGCTGAGTTGACTCTTGGAAACCATAATTTTCCATATGTATCAAAGTTCATCAGTTGACTAGCTGTAACCTATAATGAACTCTTCAAAACTGAAGTAACACTTTTGCTGCATGGTTAATTCTTGGTTAATTTAGAATGATGTTTCCTTTGAGCATTTTACATCTGATATATCTAGAAAGTGTCAAATGAGTAAAGGCACCCAGACTGTTCTCTTGCTGTTTTATCACTGTCAGCATGTATTTGTATTACAAGAGTGGATGCTTTTTTCTGCAAGCGTTCTGAAATACAGTAAGTCCTATGTATAATATTTTAGGGCTAGATCCTCTTCCACCTATTGGGCATCTAAGCAAGGGTAGGTGTCTAAACAAGATATTATTTCAGCCTGTGCATGTTCCTGAAAAGCCATTAATGAATAATCTATCTTGGTAATACATCATCATCTTACCCATAAGACTCAAGAAATGCAAGAGGCATTAAAAAAACTGAGGAGGAGGAGGACCCATGTACTTTTTCAACTGTTTTTTTCTAAGTGATTCCAGCATGGTGGAATAAAATTGCACTTAAGTGTTGATGTCTATTCTGTCTATAGAAGCTGGCCCCCAATGTCTATCCAGAGAGACGCAACTAAAATATTCTAGATTAGAGCCAATTTTAGACTTTTCATCAATGTTATTATTATTATTGCCATTTCTATCAAAATTGAAAGGAAGAAAAAAACATATATTTGGATGGAAATTCTCCTAAAAATCTTTTAAAACAAAACGTATTTCATTTCAACTTCAGAACATTCTGATATTTTGCTTTGGAATTTGAAAATGACATTATATATTTTGCCTTTTGAACGGGTCTATTTCTCTCTCAGGCAGAATTTGTAAATTTGAAGTTTTTTCCTCAGTTATTGTTTTTAGATCCCTGAATCGTGGGTGGTATTCTTCTTCCTTCTTGGTTTTCTAACTGTCCAAGCTGGGGCCCTGTAACAGCCATGTTACTATGGGCATGGAGGAACCTAAACAACCCCGCACCCTGGAAGCATTCCCCTCTCCCCCATCCCCGGAGATGGGGGAGGCTGAGGATTCAGGTGCAGAAATGCAGTGAGCCTCCCAGAAAGAGACCTAATTCAGATGTGGAGAATGAAGAAGAGCCAGCCCACATATACCAGCAGGGGTTAGAAATAAAAGATACTGAAAGTAGCTTCTGGGGGCAGCTGCACCAGCACAGGCAGAGAACGTGGCTACCCTGAGCATAGGGTCAGTCAAGATCAAGAAGCCACCAGGAGAGGCCATGAGCAAGGCTTCTCTTTTGTTTCTTTATTTGTTTATTTTGTTTGCAGGAAGCCGTGTGAGTTCTGTTCAAAGCCTCTCAAAGGTAAGAGGCAATGTTATTTGGAGCCAGTGAAAAGCTAAGTGGTAGTTTAGTTGTTCAACTTTGTTTGTTTCTCTTGCATTTCTTACAAACCCAGGATGACCTTGTGGTGCTATAGACTAACTCAAGTGCAGCAAAAGGGAGGACCCTGAACAGTGGGCCCTTAGCAGCAGTGAAAGTAAAAGTGGTTAGCTCAGGATGCCTGACCTAACATGCCTAGATCTGCTCGGGTCAAAAGCTACCCGTAACAGCGTGCAGTCACCTATATGACATTTTTGGTCATCTAAGTGGCATTTTGGGCACTTACAAATAGGTAAGAATTCTATCACTGCCTGTGCAACCCTGAACACGAGGACAACTATGTATATGCATGATCTAGGTATGCACATGCTTATGGGCAGGAAAATGGAGGAGGAAGATGGCACCTCTTCTGTCTTTCTCTTCTGATGGCTGAGTGGGTAGAGCACTTCCCTGGAAATCTGGGTTCTAGGGCCCCCTCACCTCACCCAGAGGGGGTTCAGATGTGTATCTTTCTGCCTTCTCAGCACAGCATTCCAACTGCCATAACCTAACCTGTTGTGGGGTATCACCCTGCCCTCCACTTGGTGCTCCTTCTGAAGCTGAGCTACTGTGCTGTGCATTTAATAGTCACTGAGGGAAAAAAATGGAGAGAGGTCAATGCAGGTGGGAAGCTTCTGTCTTACTGGGAGCAAAGGCCCAGGCTAAAGTATGCAGAATCTCCTTTCCAGGCATTCAGCCACCAAACCAAGTAACTCATCCTCAGGCTTGTCCTCATTCTTTTGGGGCTTCATATCACCATGGCATGGTTGCCCAGGGGGCCAGCTTCAAAAGAAGTGCTAGATACAGTAAGGTATAATGTTTGACCTGTTGTGTAGTAGTTAAAAGTGCTGTGCTAGGAAGTCAGAGATTCATGCTCAAGCTCCCGCTGTTTGGTAAGGGAGACCTTGGTCCTTGGCCTTCCCCAATGAGTGCCCTAGCCAATCAAATATTGGAAGCTAAAGACAGGAAGGCACTTCTGTATGGCTAACTACATTTTTAGGTATTAGGTGGTGTGGCGGGCCAGTAGGGGGCGCATCTGGTTTGAGCCACCCACCTCACTGCGCCCAACCATCTTCCAGGCTCTGAGTGCCTCCCTAGGGGTGCTTTGTGTCTGGCTGATCCCCTTCCTGGAACACACTCGCTAGCTTGGGGATAACGTAAGCTGCCACCACCTGGAGAGGGGACTCTTTCGGCCCTGTGTCCTCGGGGAAACACAGGCCTAATAGTCCTATGGGTACTCGACCCAGTACGGGCACTTGGGGCACTTCCTCAAGCTGGGGGCCAAAAAGGAAAATCTCCCTTAGTCTGCAGACCTAAGGGGCCTCTTAGGCATAATTTAGACCCACCCCTCAATAAGTCTCCTACACCGGTAACAAAGGAGAACTTTACTGATTACAGGGGTAGGGTGAAAATAGGGTACAAGATAGAGCAATATCATAAAAATCCCACAGAGCAAACAATCTGGCTGAGGTAGCCGTTTTATCACACATCTGAGTTACTGCCAGCTATATATCTAATCAGATCTTGAGTAGCTTACTCACAAGCATCATCCTGAGGCTGTTGGAGATTCCCTCTGGAGGCAGGCCACTCCTAGCTTATGAGTTATGGGGGAGAGAGCCAGTTTCAGATGGTAAAGCTCCTCTCTAAGTCTGAGTCCCCCACATGGCTGCTGCCCC
>NW_017729027.1:23318090-23320839 GCF_001723915.1 Gavialis gangeticus | reverse complement strand
CCCCCCTCCCTCAGGAATGTAGCCAGCTCAGGTTACCTAAAGAGATAGGGTAAAGGTGTGTCTCCTCTGCTGGGCCCATCCTAATCAAATTGTCACATCACAGAGATTTTGGAGAGAAACAAAGGTGGCTTCCTGCCACAGATGCCACTATGCATCCAAAAGTGGGGCATATACACGACTAGTGGGTTTTGATAGGCCAGGGCCATTGTGCATGCCCAGTCTATGTGTGTACATAAGCATTTGTGTATGCAGGCTTACATGACAAGAAATAAAATTCCTATCTGTTACTAAGTGCCAAAAATGCCACTTAGACAAAAATGCCACATACATGATTCAAACTAGCCACTTAAAATGTCCAGGAAGGAAATAGAATGCCACCTCATATGTTTTGCCTGTCAACAGACATACTTCACTATGATATAAGAATATGGTTCCTGTGTTTCCCTGCATCCAAGTGCATTTCTCCAAAAATACATAAAAGGCAGATTTAATCAGTCTGTAACAAACATTTTCTTTGGTATATGGTTGCCATTATAAATACCTAAATGTCACCAGGCTTTGTTTCAGATCACAGTTTAATTTAATCTTTCATTTGTAAGGGCATCTCCCAGTCTCCCTCCTCATTGGAGGAAGTTTGTAAAAAGGACAAGAATCCCAGAACCTGATTGAAATATGTTACTGAATGACAATTAGCTAGTGAAGAATATACTAAAGGCAGCTCATACAATAGGCAGTGGACTCTACACCTTCAGGGCACAACACACAGGAAAGAAAATCAGCTGGGTCAAGACCTATTAAAGCAAAACAGAGCTGAAGATGCCTTCAGAGGAAGATTCACAATCAAGGGCTTTCTGCCAAGAACACCTTGGCTTCCACAAGTTTCATTCCTAGGTTTTGTCAACCATGGTATTCCCTCATAGCACAGCCAGCTTGATGTGTAATGGAGAGGAAAGTGGTCTTTAAGACAGCTAGGCTTCAGCCCATTAAACATTTGAAAAATGAAGTCTAGGACCTTGAAGTGAATACAGAAATGAGGGGGGAGCCAATGGAACATACAGCTCACTAGAATTATGTGATCTTTTTATTCTTTCTTTACTGGTAGGCTGACTTCTCTGTTTTATGCCAGCAGGTGTTTTGGTTTGCTTTCACAAATAACTTCAAGCAGAATACTTGAGATATTGCAATAATCTAGTCTGGAAATGCCATAGCTAGAAGCAAGATCTTAAAAAAAAATATCAGTCATAAAAATTAAGTTCTTGATTCTGAAACAGGTCCCAGAGCTCTACTTTCAATTTGTAGGCTCCCCAGACAGTGCCTGGGGAGAGTTAGGTACCTCCAAATGGGATCCAAGACAGTTGATAATGTTCAATCTTATAGCCTGATGGTCAGGATATTTTCCTTCAAACAGTTTGAAATGTTCTCAGACAAAAGAAAGAAGTAATCATGGATCTTCCACTTCATGGACAAGGAATCACATGCCTAGGCTTTAACATAAAGAAAAGCACCTTTTCTCTATCCATGTTTTAAAATAAAGTGGGAGCCCCAATGGCTTTTTTGAAGAACTTTTTCCTTTTGGCATACACTGGGTGTACTCTGAGAATACCTTTAAGGAAAATAGCTAGAACACCTAGTTTCCATGACACCAAGATGCATAGCTTTGCCAAATCTAAGACAGCTCAAGGGCATGCAGGGAGATGCAAGTCCAGATGCCTGAGAAACCCATATGTATCCAAGAATGCTAAAGAACTGGCAGACATCATAGTGCGGCCACTGGCGAGGATATTTAAGAACTCATGGCATTCAGACGAAGTACCTGAAGATTAGAAAAGGGCCAATGTGGTGCCCATTTTCAAGAAAGGGAGAAAAGATGACACAGGAAACTACAGGCCAATCAATTTGACCTCAATTCCCGGGGAGATTTTGGAAAAAAATATCAAAGAAAACATTCTTGACAAGCTAACTGAAGACAACATTCTGAAGAATAGCCGGCATGGGTCTGTTGTGGGTAGGTCTTGCTTGACCATTCTCATTTCCTTCTATGACCAGGTGACATAATCACCTGGACAAAGGGGAAGAGGTTGATGTCATATATTTGGACTTTTAAATAGCCTTTGACCTGGTGTCCCATGATGTCCTCATGGAAAAATTGGGCAACTGCAGCCTCGACTACTCTATAGGCTGGGGAACTGGCTCCAAGGTCAGACCAGAGAGAGTGGTAGTTGACGGAACTGAATCAACATGACACTCGGTGACTAGTGGAGTCCCCCAAGGCTCTGTTCTTGGACCTGTACTCTTTAATGTCTTCATAAACAATCAGGACACTGCTGTCAAAAGCAGACTGGCCAAGTTTGCTGATGACACCAGACTATGGGGAAGTGGGTCCACATTTGAGGATAGGCTGGTGATCCAGGCTGACCTCAATAGCCCTGCAAGGTGGGGAGATGAAAACCTGATGGCATTCAATACAGAGAAATGCAAGTTGCTCCACAGGAATAAAAACCCACATCACATTTCATAGTTTCATAGTTTCCAGGGTCGGAAGGGACCTGAGCAGATCATCTAGTCCGACCCCCTGCCATGGCAGGAAGAGCACTGGGGTCAAACGACCCCAGTAAGGTGGTCATCCAACCTCCTCTTAAAAACCCCCAGGGTGGGAGCCTGCACCACCTCACTTGGAAGCTGGTTCCAGACTCTAGCCGCCCTGACCGTGAAGTAGCGCCTCCTGATGTCCAACTTAAACCTTCCCTCC
>NW_017729027.1:23315635-23317874 GCF_001723915.1 Gavialis gangeticus | reverse complement strand
CATCAGTATCAGGGGAAACACCTGTTCACCAGAGCACCCAGAAAGATGACAAGTTCCAATGGTCACAAACTCCTGCAAGACTGTTTTAGGATGGACATAAGGAAAAACTTCTTTACTGTCCGAGCCCCCAAGGCCTGGAACAAACTCTCCCCAGAGGTGGTGCAAACACCTACTATAGACACTTTCAAGAAATATTTGGATGCTTATCTTACTGGGCTCCTTTGCCTCTAGCTGACTTCCTGCCCCTTGGGCAGGAAGCTGGACCTGATGATCTCATGAAGGTCTCTTCCAGCCCTAATGTTTATGAAATATATAAAAAACAAAAAAGAAAAATATTTAGTATAGAGTTTAGGTTCCTCTACAGTTAGGTGGCATCTAGAGGACAGTTATTCAATATTACAATTTTTTTCCTTTGACCTCTGTGTTTCAAGGAAGTCCTAAGTTAGATGCCTTAGCACTTACTTAATTCTGATCCTATGTTCTTACCCAAGAAGAGCAAATCCTGCACTAGATGAAAGAAAGCATTTTAAAAGGAAAGATGAAGCATTCAGGGAACTACAGACAAGTCAGCCACACCTCAATCCCCTGAAAAATCATGGAGCAGGTCCTAAAATAATCCATTTCTTAGCAGATTTCATAGACATTAGGGCTGGGAGGGGCTTCGGAAGATCAATGAGTCCACCCCCCCGCCCCAGGGGCAGGAATTCAGCAGGGATAACAGGATCCCAGCAAGATAAATATCTAGATGTCTTTTGAAGGCGTTCAGAGTGGGTGCTTGAACCACCTCCAGCGGCAATCTATTCCCAACCTTGAGGGCTCACACAATAAAGAAGATCTTCCTTATGTCCAGCCTGAAATGGTCATAGAGGATTTTGTGATTATTTGACCTTGTCATCCCTTGGGGTGTTCTGGTGAACAGATGTTCCCTCAGATCCTGGTGAGCACCCCGATGAACTTACAGGTGGCCATCAGATCACCCCTGAGCCTGTGCTTTTCAAGGCTGAAGAGTCCCATGGCTCTCAGCCCTTCATCATAAGGTCTGGTTTCCTGACTTCTGATTATGTGTGTGGCTCTCCTCTGCACACACTCAAGCTTCTCTACATCCTTCTTGAATTGTGGAGTCCAAAACTGGACGCAGTACTCCAGCTGCGGGCTCACCAAGGCTGAGTACAATAGGAGAATGACACCCTGGGATTTGCTTGAGAAGCATCTATGGATGCAAGCAAGCATTTTGCATGCTTTACTAGCTGCAGCATCACATTGAAGGCTCATGTTCATCTTGTGGTCAATCATGACCCCTAAGACCCTTTTGTCCATAGTGCTAGCTAGTGTAGCACTGCCAAGCCTATAAGCATGCTCCAGGTTTTTCTTCCCAAGGTGGATAACCTTGCATTTTTGGGTGTTAAACACCATCAGGTTCTCATCTTCGCATTTTCTCAGCCTGTCAAAGTTAGCCTGGATCACCCTCCTGTCCTCAGGTGTGGATGCTTTACCCCAAAGTTTGGTGTGAATTGGCAAACTTGGCCAGTCCACTTCTGATACCAATTCCTACATCATTAATGCAGATGTTAAATAGTGTTGGCTCAAGGACAGAGCCCTGGGGGACCCCACTGGTCACAGGGCACCACGTTGATTGACTTCCATCAACCAGCACCCTCTGGGTCCTACCATGGAGCCAATTTCCCAGCCAGTGGATCATGATCTGGCCAAGGCCACAGTTAGCCAGTTTTACTAAGAGGTGATCATGGAATACCAGATCAAAGTGTTGCCCTGTGGGGTCAGGCGAACTCTCAGGATCTCAATATTGTGCTGTTACATAGGAGGGTGTGACACAATTGCACATATACAAGCACACAAATCAGTTAGGTGCATACACACACACAGTACCAGCTCAGGTACATGCACATCTAGACCAGCCTAGGCACATGCATACTTATCACCAATTCAAGCACATACACTATACACCCCAAAAGTTAGACACAGATCACTAATTTGAATATCATGCACAAACATACCTGGTAGTGTAGGTGGGTTGTAAGTTCCTAACTTGGATGGTACAGTGTGTATGTGTGTGTGCTTGGGGTACCTGGGATACTTGGAGGGAATGTTCAAGTGAGAGAAAGAGAGTTAAAGTGTAGGGAGTGAAAGTTGCCAGAACCAGGATTAGAGCCAGTGGACTACAGAGAAGTTGGCTGAGGAACTGAGGCTTGGGTTTACTTAAGGTAGACTGGGGCTGGAA
>NW_017729027.1:23302643-23310635 GCF_001723915.1 Gavialis gangeticus | reverse complement strand
ACATATATGTATACACATGTATTAAAAAATAAAAACTTGGGGTTTTGCTACAGAAGGCTTTTTAAAAAAGTCAAGATATAAGACATAAATCTCTTCTCTTTTGTCCAGGTGATAGGTCACCTGGTCATAAAAGGAAATAATATTGGTCAAGCAAGTTGTACCCGCAACAAACTCATGCTGGCTATCCCTCAGGATGTTGCTAGTCAGTTAAGAATGGCCTCTTTGATAATTTTTTCTAAGACCTTCCCCAGGATAGAGGTCAGGATGATGGTCCTATAGCTTGCTGGATCCACTTGCCTCCCTTTCTTGAAGATAGGCACCACATTGGCCTTCTTCCAAACTTCAGGCACTTCACCAGAGTGCCAGGAGTTCTCGAAGATCCATGCCAGTGACTGAACTATGATGCTAGCCAGCTTCTTGAGTACCCTGGGGTGTAAACTGTCAGGGCCAGCTGACTTGAAAATATCCAGCTTCTCAAGGCATTCCTTCATGAATCAGTATTGATGAAAGGTAAGGAATCTGCCTCATGTGTTCCGTAATGGGCAGGGGCGGCCTATCCAACTGGTGAAAGACCGATGCAAAGTACCTATTTAGCAAGTTCACTTTTTCCTGGGTGTCAGTTTTCAGTTGCCCCATCTGGTTTAGCAGGGGTCCAGTGTTGCCCTTGCTTTTCCTCCAGCTTCCCACATATCTAAAAAAAGGACTTTTTGTTGTCCTTGATACTTGTAGCTAATTGGAGTTCCATTGCAGCCTTGGCTTTCCTGGTTAGCTCCCTGCAGATCCACACCAGTGCAAAGTATTTATACTTAGAGGTGGATCCAGTCCTCCATCTCTGTAGGTCTTTCCTTTTAAATGCAGGAGGTCCACTAGTTCCCTGGAGGGCCAAGGGGGCTGCCGTGCCCTTTTGCTGCCTTTCCTCTGAGATGGAATAAACTTTGATTGTGCTTCCAGGACCTCTTCTTTGAGGAGCAACTACTCATCCTGAATTCCCATCCCCTTTGGGTTGTGGCCCTTTAGGGCCTCCCTGACGAGCTGCCTGAGATTGTCAAAGTCAACTTTCCTGAAGTCGAGGACTTCTGTATTGCTGACTGACTTCCAAACTTTATAGCAGATGGTGAAGGCGATCAGCTCGTGGTCACTGTCACCCAGCTTCCCTTTGATCATTAGGTCTCTAATTAGGTCATCCCCCATTGCCAGAACAAGGGTGAGCAACGCTTTACCTCTCATTGGCCCATCAACTTCTTGAGTCAGACAGAGCTCATCCATGCATGAGAGAAGCTTTGTGACTGCTCGCATTTGGCCGATCGCTCTTCCCACGAGATGGAAGAGAAGAGGGTGATTAGAAACAGTCAGCATGGATTCACCAAGGGCAAGTCATGCCTGACCAACCCAATTGCCTTCTGTGATAAAATAACTGGCTCTGTGGCTGCAAGGAAAGTAGTAGGCATGATATACCTTTACTTTAGCAAGGCTTTTTATACTATCTCCCATAGTGTTTTGCAAGCAAGCTGGGGAAGTATGGCTTGGATCAATGGACTGTAAGGAGGACAGAAAGCTGGCTGGATTGTGGGGATCAGCACTTAGTAGTGCCACATATCATATGACTCTGCTCATCTGGACAAACCCATGGGGCGCATCCACATGAGCAGGTCTGGACTAGTGCAGATTATTTTTCCTTGGAGGTGGATCCAGTCCTCCATCCTTTGTAGGTCTTTCTTTTTAGACACAGGAGGTCCACTAGTTCCCTGCAGAGCCAAGGGGGACTGCTGTGCCCTTTTGCTGCCTTTCCTCCAACACCTCATGAGTCACTACAGGGCTCTGGGAAAAAGGCTTAAGAAGACGGGGGCACAGGTGGTCTTCTTGTTGATCCTCCTGGTCAGCAGTCTCAGTAGGCATCATGTTATCCATGGCAGGGAAGTCAACCTGTGGCTCCGGAGTAGGTGCCATCATGCGGGTTTTGGCATCCTGGACCACAATCTGCACTTCTATGCAAGAGATCTCCTGGGACGCAATCGGCTTCATCTCTCCACAAATGGTAAGAGTCTCTTTTCTTACAGGTTGGCTGACCTCCTACATAATACAATATACAACAGTGGATATCCATAATCAAAAACTAGCTACCAAAATAAAAATGTTAAAGCTTATCCTAAGTCTGAGCTCACTTATACTTATCTACAGGAAATAGAAAGGGAGAGAAAAAGTCAGAAATGGTTAGGGAAGGAGAGGGAATGCATATCTATATAAATATGTATTAAAAAAGAAAAACTAGGAGTTTTGCTACAAACTAATGCAGGAGGCTTACAGTCCCACTAGTGGGACAATGCCTTACTAGACTTGCTGTTGGCTATGGGGGAGGACCTAGTAGGGGAGCTACAGATTTGTTGTGACCTTGGGAACTGTAACCACCAATCAATCAAATTCACCATATGGCATAGGGTGGGAAAGATAACTAGTATGGTGGAAGTGCTTGACTTTAGGAAGACTAACTTCAGTGTGCTTAGGAGTCTAGTCAATGATGCACTGCAGAAGAGTATTGGTGAGATAGGATTCCAAGAAGGGTGGTCATTCCTAGAGAAAACAGTCTCCCTCTGTGTCCAAAGGATTATCCCAGAATGAAGGAAAAAGGAGAAGGAGCCAAAAAACTTCCTTGGCTAAACAGGGAAATCCAGGGAAGCCTAAGGGCAAAAAAAGAAGGCATATAGGCAGTGGAAGTAGGGGGAAGCTACCAAGGAAGAGTATACCTACTTAGTCTGCACTTGCAGGGAGGCAGTTAGAAAAGCCAAAACAAGTACAGAGCTGAGGCTGGCAACACATATTAAAGACAACAAAAAGTCCTCCCTGGTCAGCTACAGCCCCACACTCAACCCGCACCTGGCTCCACCCCCCCTGATTGGCCCATAGCCAGGTGCAGGCCCCTGCTCACTGCCCGGCTTGGCTTCAGCCTCTTTGCTTGGCTCCAGCCCCCCTACTCAGCCCATGGCTGGCTGTGGGCTGATCACTCACCCCTGCCCTGCTGCAGCCTCCTTGCTCACCCCCCATCAAGCTCCAAATCCCAAACCCCTGCAGCTTACCAGCAACAGCAGCTGCACTCTTGACCTCATGGCACAGCCCCCCTGCATAGCAGGGGGCAGCGCAGCTCAGCTTCAGCTGCTAGGTATCCGCACAGCCTCTACCAGAGCACGCCAGCATGACCCACCTCAGCTCAGTGCAGTGAGGCATGGCATGGAGCTGTGTGCTTTTGGAAAGCTCCAGGCTGTCACCGAGGCTGTCACCTAGCTGCTTTTGGGCAGCTCCAGGATGTGTTCTGTTCATAGGGACTTCCAGCCACACCAGCCCAGGTCCTGCATGCCTAAACCCTGTGCCATCCAACCGGGCCACTTCTGTGCTTGCAAGACCTGGGCCAGTGTGGCTGATGGTCCCTGTGTGTGGTGCAGTCCCAGGTGACAGCCTGGAGCTGCCCAAAAGCACATAATCCCACACTGCACCATGCTGATCTGAGATACACCAGTGCACTGTGGCAGAGGCCAGTGGATACCTGGCAGCTGGAGCCAAACTGCGCTTCCCCCCTCCATGCAGGGGGGCTGTGCCACAAGGCCAAGAGCACAGTTGCTGTTGCTGGTAAACTGCAGGATGGTTGGATCTGGGCAGGAGGCAAGCAGGGTGGGAGGGTGAGTGATCAGGCCACATCCAGCCACGGGCCAAGTGGGGGAGACTGGAGCCAATGGAGGAGGCAGCAGCCAAACAGGGAGGCCAGCAGGGGGTTGCACCCAGCTGCAATCAAAGCAACAGCTAGTGTTCCCAGACACCAATTGGCCAGTACCCCAAAGCTCCTGTCTATTTGTATCTTCCAGAGATTGTGGACCTTAAGGCCCACCTAGTTAACTAAATGGCCCCACACAGTAGTGGGGGCTAAGTTTGAAAGATATAACTGATAATTTATTTATTTATTGGTGGGACAACTAAGGAATAAAAGGTTAGGAGTGATGTGGGGGTCATAGGTTCAAAATGTGAAAAGAAGTTCTCCAGAGGGGTACACTGAGCAGAGCCTGCCAGGCTGCACCCACCAGTCCTCAAAGGCATCCAAGGTGCCAGTGGATGCCACACACTGGTGCTCTCCTCAGAGACATGTAAGGACAAATGAGAGGAAAGCAGTCGTGCAGTCTCCGGACACCTTCCCTACTAGAGGCCTCCAGAGGCTGGGCCACTCCTTCTCCCTCCCTGCCCCCCTCCATGTGGTGGTCTTGGGATGGGGTGGAATCCTCCACATCAGAAGGCTCCAGTTGTGCCTGGGCCTTCCTCTTGCCTTTACACCCAAAAGGGACCTGCACCCACTCAGCCATGGGGTAGTCCTCAGGTGGACAGGCTCCAGCAAGAGAAGAGGGTTGGGGGGGTGGGGCAGCCATGATGGGGGTATGACTAAGGGCAGGAGGGCCCTGCTTCCTTTTTCCCCCCCCAGTTGTTGGTGCCCTCCCTGGGACTCCACTAAACTTGGTTGGGGGGCAGGGTCCCTTGAGCTCACAGGGGGGCTCATAGTTGTGGGGATTCCAGGGGGCCTGAAGGGGGTGGGGTGCCAGTGGTAGAGGCACCCCTCTTTCTAGTGGGACCCACAGATACCCTCCCTGCCTGGCCCATAGGGCACTCACGATGCAAGTGCCCAGGGCATGGCACCAAAAGCACTGCAGGTCCCCCAGTGTATAGAAAATCCTCACCAGGTCCTCCTGACAGAGAATTACCAGGCACCACTCAGCCTCCAGCTGTGCTCCTGCCACCAGCTGGATCATGACCTGGTGACAGAAAGAGCACACGTGGTGGAGGCCAGGGTCTTGGCACCCCAGAAAGAGGTCCACCACCTGGGAGATAACTCTCCCCAGGGTTTGGAGCTGGGGGAGCAGGGTCCAATTGAGGATATAGGGAGGGATGAAGCTGAGGACCATCCTAGTCCCCAACTCTTCTAGAGGCTTGAGGGGGACATACTTGCCCTCCACCACAAGCCCCCTCTCCACCAACTTTTGTGCAGCAGCCTCAGAGGCAAGGAAAGAGATCCCCTTGCCATGAAAGCAGGAGGACACCATGATCTTGGGAGTCCCCACTACCCAAGCCAGGGCCTGCACCCAGGTCTCAAAGTGCAGGTTCTCCCACTTGGTCAGCTGGCACTTCACCCCATGCCTGTGAGTGAGTGCCAGAAAGGGAGCCCCACTGCCTGAGATGGAAGGGCCAGCTGTGAAGTGTCCAGCCCCCTGGCTTCAGGTCTCCCCGCAACTGCCTGTGCATAGCTAAGGTTCCCCCTGCCCAGGGGGCCACATTGGTGGGGCCAGGGCTATGGCCAGGGACAGGCTGAGTGGGTGTGCTGGCTGGTGTAGTGTACCTCGTCCCCTCAGGCACTGGTGGTATGTTTGGGGGCAGGGCCCTTTTCTTTCCCACCCCCAGCTCTGGAGGAGGCTGAAGAGGAGCCCTTCCCATGGCCCTTTGTCCCTAATGATGGGAGAGAGAGCTTGGGAACCCCTCTAGGGGGGCTGGCTAAGGGAGACCCCCTGGCCCTGTTGCCTCCATACTGGAGTCCCACCTGCCCCTGCAGCAAAGGTTGCAGGTTTCTCCACCCCTGAAGGAGGTTGCTTGGATTCCGCCTCCAGGGTGGAGGCTGCAGGGGTGTGCATCCTCTTGGGGGCTTGGCTAGGATCCACCCCCATAGTGGGTGCTGCAGGAAGCTCTGTTGGGGCAGATGCCCCCACAGAAGATTCCTGCCTTGCCATTGTTTCACATGAGGGCGGAGAAGACAATAAAGAAAAAACAAAATATCCTGTGGGGCTGGTGAGTCTAGTAGGGGCAGGCTGGGGTTTGGGGGCAGAAGGGACATAAGGAGGAAGGGGGCTGAAGCTCACTGAGCTATGGCCCCATAGGAAAAGAACTGGGAGGGCTATGCTTTGAGAATGTGGGGGATGGAGGAAAACACACACACAAGGGCTGGGGAAACTCCAGCTGGTTTACTCAGCCACACAACAAACACCAGGTCAGGGGCAGTGGACAATAGAACTTACCACACAAGGGCAAAAACATACAGGGAAGGCTGCTGATGCAGATGAAAAATATGGCTGGAGCAGTAGAGGGGCTTTCTTTGTGGAAGATCTGTCTAGAAGCCCCTCAGACCTCCAGCCAGGTACTCAGTAGCAGAGCAGTAGGCAGGAAGACAAATCAGGAACAGAGGCAGAGAGGTAAGTGTGGGGGAGGGCAGGAGCAGTCAATTAGGAAGTAATCCAGTGCAGGTGTGGTGTAACAGAGAGTCTTCCTCTCTTCTGAGAGGGGGCAGCAGCAGAAACAGCAGCAGTGATAGTAGGAGCCATCCATTTCAGCCACTCAGGGTGTGGCTGAAATGAAGGTGAAGGTGCGGTTGGCCTGCCAAGGCAGCTGGGGCAAGCAAGGTTCCTTTAGGCTCTGGCAGTGATGGTGGGCAGGGGCTCACAGGCAGTGCAGGCTCCCTCCCCAGGCTGTCCCCTGACCATGGCTGAGCAGCAGGCCAAAACAGGGGTGCAGAAGCTGGGGTGTGGTGCAGTGCAGTGCAGTGGGCCCCTCCCTGACAGGAGGAAGCAGCAGGTAGCAGAGGACCCCTTGGGAGGGGGGGTGTCAGCAGCAGCAGCAGCCCAAGGCAGGAAAGGGTGCAGCCAACTTGCTCCAAGAGCTCTGAGACCAAGCCAGCAGCTTAGCAGCCAGAGGTAGGAAAGGGCTTGGCCATCTTCTCCCCAGAAGCTCCTGAGACCAAGCTTACAGCAACCAGCAAGAGAAACAGCAGCAGCACCCTGGGACAGGAAGGGGCATGGCCAACTTCCTCCCAGAAACTCCTGAGGTCAAGTAACCCTGAGCTGCTGGCCAGGGCATGTTTCTGTACTGATTGGGACAGTACAGGTGATGGCCCTGTGCTCTAACTTCCCCTGGCTGCAGATCCAGGAGGAGGCAGGCAGAGTTATTTTGCCCCAGCTGGCACAATTTGTCCCACACCAAAGAGCATGTCCAGGAACACGTACTGAGGCAAAAAGCTCCAGCTCAGATTTGCCCTGCTTCTATTTTAACTGCTGCAAGCACACGTGCCGCCATGAAGTTCAACAAGGGCCAGTGCTAAGTCTTGCACTTAGAATGGAAAAATCCCATGTACCCGTATAGGCTGATGACTGGGTGACTATGCAGCAGCTATGCAGAGAAGGACCTGGGGATTATGGTGGCCAATAAGATGGCTATGAGTCAGCAGTGTGTCCTTGTTGTCAAGAAGACTAACAGCATACTGGGCTGCATTAGTAGGAGTATTGCCAGCAGATTGAGGGAAAAAATTATTTTGCACTGTTGAGGCATGGAATGCATGTCCAGTTTTGGGCCTCCCACTATAGAAGGGATGTGGACAACTTGGAGAGAGTTCAGCAAAGAGCAAAGAAAATGGTTTGGGGGCTGGGGTACATGATTTATGAGCAGAGACTGAGGGAATTGGGTTTACTTAGTTTGGAGAAGAGAAGTCTGAGAGGGGATTTAAATATCTGAAGGTGGTTCCAAAGAGGATGGAGCTAGACTCTTCTCAGTGGTGATGGATGACAGAACAAGGAGCAATGGTCTCAAGTTGCAGCAAGAGAGGATTAGCTTGGATATTAGGAAAAACTTTATGACTAGGAGAGTGGTAAAGCACTGGAACAAGTTACCTAGACAGGTGGTGGAATCTCTATCCACATGTGCTCTTTCTTTCAAGGCCTGGTTTGACAAAGCCGTGGCTGGAATTTTCTAGTTGGGGATGGTCCTGCTTTGAACAGAGGGTTAGACTAGATGACTTCCTGAGGCCCTTTCCAACCCCAATTTTCTATGTTTCTATGATTTCTTACTATCATGCAGTCTGCATGATAGGGATTGCAATGGCCCTCACTAGAACCCTGAGGGTTCATCTACATCTGCTATTAATATGCCAGCATAAACTCAGTTTGTGCCATAATTTATGGCTCCCAGGTGCAGCATTTCTATGGG
>NW_017729027.1:23296919-23297643 GCF_001723915.1 Gavialis gangeticus | reverse complement strand
AGTTTGTGCCATAATTTATGGCTCCCAGGTGCAGCATTTCTATGGGCACCCCAGACCACAGAATGTTGAGCTGGGGCAAAGTAGCCCTGGCATGCAGGAGATCTGGGTGGGGGTCAGGCTGCCAGTCTGGGTCTTCCCTGCCTTGGCTCAGTGTGCTGCAGAGGGGCTGGCTGGGGCATGAGGGTGCTACACCATGGTGCTAGCCATCAGGCAGCCCCTGCACTATAGTACTTTCTACCCAACCAGCCCTGGTCATTGTCTACATGTGCATTGAGGTGCACTAAATAATTCTGTAGTAGGATAGTACTTGTCCTGGACAGTAACATCCTGCACCAGAGTTAATTATTTTACTCTGCCCTAATATGGGCGTACATGTAGACAGTGACACTTTACTGTGGAGCTATTTAGTCAACTCTGCATTAAAGAACACGTGTAGATTTACCCTGAAGGCACATCCATACATGCAGACATGTGTGGTGTGTGGCACCACAATTTTATGGCACCACAAATTGCACATGGTACACATTAAACCATGCACAGCACCATTAATTTGTAGCCCAAAGACAAAATTTGCTACCAGAATTTCCCAGTAACAAAAAAAACTCGGGGGGAAAAAAAGCAGTGCAAACCAGAAGAAAATAGCATGTGCCAAGACAAGCACAGAGACAGGAGAGCAGGCAGCCCAGTGCCTCCAAGTGCTATGGAAACCCCCCACACTGCTCCG
>NW_017729027.1:23287710-23291919 GCF_001723915.1 Gavialis gangeticus | reverse complement strand
AAGCAGTGCAAACCAGAAGAAAATAGCATGTGCCAAGACAAGCACAGAGACAGGAGAGCAGGCAGCCCAGTGCCTCCAAGTGCTATGGAAACCCCCCACACTGCTCCGTGGCTGGCTGGGCACAGTGTGCTGTCTGCTTCCCCATCTCGAGGCACACTGTGCCCCAGCCAACCACTCTGCAGCTAGCTGGGGCTCAATGTGCTTCAGCTCAGGAGCTCCTCAGCGCATGAAGATGAAGGAGCAGGAAGCCCTAGGCAGTCCTAGGCTGCCTGTTCACCCATCTCCATGTGCTGCTTCCCAGCTGACTGAGATGCTGGGGTTCTGCATGCTGGCAAAACCTTCTCGGGTTCCTTGCATGCCAGCTGCAGACTTGCTCCCCTCTGTGCCTCAGTATATTCATCCCTCTCCCATTCCTTTATTTCCCTCTACTCTTTCACCCATTCACTGTAATCCTTTTTTAACAATGCCTTCCATGATGTTATCCACCCCCTTTCATTTCCCATTCCCTTTACTCTTCACCCTAATGATAAACAAATGCATATGGATACATATTATTTAAAAGGTAAGGGGAACTGAACAGTTCTCTGCCCAAGCTTATCTTTACCACTTTGCCTATTCATTGTCTCCTCATCTGGTTCTGGTGATTTTGGACACAGCCCTTCAGGAAAGAACTATGCTTTCCTGTGTATTTTTATAGCGTCTAGGGAAAGAGGCATTTACCTTCAGCATCACCATACAAAAAATAAAGCTTGTTATAATGATGATAAATATAATTATATTTGTAAGATCGAGGTTGATTAACATGGTGTGGTGCCATAATTCTGTTCTATATCTAATATATACATTGTTCTTTGTCCCTTACTTTTGTTCCTTTGTATTACGTTGTTGGAGTGCCAGTTTGGGAAGGAAGAAGGTATGATTATAGCTAAATCTTTATGCATTTTTAAATATAGAAAAATATCAAAACAATGTCAGCATTACAGTTAGTTGTGATTCTTTTCAACTGATCCTTGTGTTTATTTCTTTGTTTTAAAATACAGAATTGTCAAAGTAAAAGTTTTTATGGGAATGTGTTTGTTTTGTTTTTGTTTTGTTTTGAACAAATGTGTCATATGGAAAAGTTTTTCAAATCCAAAATGGAGTTTATGTTCAGTGGGGATCTCTCTTAAATAACAGCCTAGCAGGGTGGATCATCACTCAGGATGGGAAAGAATCAGGTTCAGGTCCCTTCCTATATTAAATCAGGAACTTGACCCTGAGTTCACCACATGCCAGCTGAGTGCCCTAACTGATTGGTTATTTGATCTCTCTCGCTGTCTGGAAAAAATAATAAAAATGGCTGGGCTTCATCATGACGAAGAACAAAAATATCTAAATTTTAGGGTGGTTTCACAAGATGTGTTCTTGTTTTCTAGCCAGGTTTAAGGCAAAATAAAAATATTCCTCAATAGACTAATGTTAAATACAGACCATGGTAAACACTTAAGATATAGGTTTCGAACATCCTTAAAGTTTGGCGATGTTCAGACCTGAGTATTTGGTTTGGTCTAGTAAAAGAAAATTATTCTATTTTGTTTGCAAATCTTGGCTTGTATTTTGAAATCATTTAGCACTTGGAGGATGTCAGGATACAAGAATTTGTTTTGATATCAGCTTTTCTACTACAGCTTGTACCTGCTTTTTCAAAGAATGACATTTTATGTTTCAATAATTGCAGCACCTCCCAAAGCACCTTAATATTTCTATACAGCAGCTTTTTTAGAAACATGCAACCCTGTGGGTATAAATAGATGGAACAATTGTATTGATACCAAATAATAAGCTGTTACAATGTACTGGTCACATTTGCATGTGTCACAATACTGTTGTGACCTAAAGTTTAGCCTGAAGGTGGAACAGTTATATCATAATAACTGATGTGTTCTTGAATGGCAGCAGTTTTAACTTTTTTAAGATGTCCAAAGGTGTATTTGTCCATAATCTGTGTGCTCAGGAACAGTAGAAAGAATCATCAGGGCAGAAAGAGTGATTATGTTTGGGCAATATAAAACATTTTTTTAGACATTACTATAACACATATAGTAACTGCCACCTTTGGAATATAGTATACTGTGTAGAACTGCACATCCAATGAGGCATATAACTGACAGTTTTTCACATGCAAATCTTTTTGGAAATCTGGCTCGGTGTTTCAGTGACTCTTCTGTACCATCAGGTAGAGAAGCTTCACTTACCTGGAGCTATCAAAAAGCTACTGCAACAGTTTGTCCTGGTAAATATAATGATTAGCTCTGGGGTTTAACTGAAAGTAATTCAATCTATGATTTACATGTGCAATCAATTGAGCTATTAGCTATAGAGCATTGTCAGGAATTACTTAATAGCTAATGATAACTGAATGTATATAAACTACAATAACTAGAAAGCTGAATTATAATATACTTGGACATATTAGAAATACTAAAATTGCTTTTTCTTCTGCACTAGCTGGTTTACAAGTGGATAAGGTTAGAAAGGGTCTGAGGAAATCCAAAGTGAAAATGAAAGCATACCTGCTTACAACGCTGCTTGAACCAGCTGGGGAGAAGGCAAGCACTGATGTGTAAGGGCTCTGGCTTCATTACAAGACTATTAGATTTAAAGACACCATGGTCTCAGCTCATTTATTTGAATGCTCCTGTTATTTCCATACTACTTGTAATTAGCATGATCTGCTATATGCATTTGAAAGTTTGATATCTTTATCTGTAGAATCCCATATATCCATGAGGACACTGCTAATGAAAGAGCTGCTTTTGTGTGTATGTGAGTGCATGTGCATGCACACACATGCCCGAGGTCTGATGGGCTGAAAAGCCTTAATGAAATTGTAAAGCTCATTTATGAGGTTTGGTGCAATATGCAGCACTGCCAAAGAAAAACAGATTTAAAAACAAAACATATCTGTCAATTTCCACATGCCAGTTTGGGATATGCATAGTTGTTAGGGCTGTGCAAACTTCGACTTAATATTCGATTCAACAAATATTTGACATATTCAACCTTGAAAAGTGAAAGTCGAGTCGCATAGCAGCTGGTTGAATAGCTGTAGAATCAAATACCGGAAGTCGAATATTAACAGTGTGAGTTGAATGTTAACAGCGCAGGTTGAATATTCAACAAGGGTCGAATAGTCAACTTGCCTATACTGGAAAAAAAGAAAAGTAAGGGGAGGGAGGGGGAGAGGGGGAAGGAGTGCTTTCATGACTGACATGTGTGGCTGGCCAGTGACCTGTCAGCATTCTCTGAGGTCCCTTCCAATCCCAGTGCTCTGGGGGAGGGCCAGAGAAAATGCATAAAAGGCAGCAGTTTTTCAGCTCCCCTGCTTTCTGCCTTGGGGTCAGTTTCTGAGCTGCTGGTGTTCTCCAGCACCTCTGCATCAGACCACAATGGCTGGAAGCCCTGATCTTCAACAGATTCCCTGCTTGCAATGCTAGCAACAGGGATTTCTGAGAACTTGGTGCTTTTACTTTATAACTACTTTTCATATTAGTTTACGCTTATATTGGATAGGGTTAGTAGTAGCCTCGGATCTATTCTGTATATAGGAATTTAGTTTTTATATATATATATATATATATATATACACACACACACACACATATTTTAAACATCATTCATTCTTTCCACCACACCAACGCTTCTCAATATATTATCTACAAACACAAACGAAGTGCATGACCACCTCAGGGAGGCTGAATCATCTCCGCAGGTACCTCCCCTTTGCCACAGGAACGGCCCTTGCTCGCCCCACAGCCCCCGTCCCCCCACAGCAGAGGCAGGGCACTCTGGAACATTGGGGGCAAAAGGGGCCGGGTGCAAATGTGAGCAAGGTCACCCAGACCATTGTGGAGATGCTTGCTCTGGATGGCCAGCCCTTCACCTTTGTTGAGTGGCCAGGGTTCAGGCATCTCCTGGCACTGCTGGCTCCATCCTACTAGGTGCCCACATGCACCACCTTCAGCAGGAAGGTGCATGCAGGGAGCACTTGAGGGAGGAGCTGCACAAGGCAGGTCTGCAGGTGACTGTACACTTCACCTCGGACATCTGGAGCAGCTGGGGTGGAGATCATGCATCGCTCTCCCTCACAGGGCACTGGTGTGGCCAGTCAGGCTATTGGTGGTCTCTCCTTCATGCCAAGGTGATGGATGAGTCCCACACAGCAGCAGA
>NW_017729027.1:23281055-23282710 GCF_001723915.1 Gavialis gangeticus | reverse complement strand
AGCAGATCTTATCCTGTCTGGCACCTGGGCATGATGAGTGTATGATAGGGGGATGTGGGGTTTGCAGGCACTGGTGAGGTGGCTGAAGAAGGGCCTTAGGAAAAGGCTTGAACCCTTGGGGTCCAACACAGTGCATATGCTGGCTGCCATCTGACCCAAGGGTGAAGGGGACCATATGTGGCAGCAAGACACTGAGTCACTGGAGGGAGATACTTATTAAGAAAGTGACGGAGGCGGAACAGCGGAGGCAGGGGGAAGTGGAACAGGGGTATCCACTGCCTGAACCCAGTCTGCTATCCATGAATCAGTCTTCCCCTCCACCACAGGTGCTGCCAATATGGGCTAAGGCCATGGCAAACATTAGGGGGTCCAGACCCACCAGACCCCAGGATCAGGCAGACAGCCCTCACACTGTGGTGTCTGCCTATCTTGCCTAGTCTGTGGAGCCCCTGGACTGCGACCCCTTGGCCTACTGGGCAACCTACAGCCTGATGTGGCCGGATCTGGCCACAGTTGCCCAGGAATACCGGTTCTGTCCACCGACCAGTGTGCCAAGCGAGAGGGTATGCAGCATGGCTGCTGATGTTGTGACACCCCACTGCACCTGCTTGGATCCTGGTTTGGTGGACCAGCTGTTGTTCCTCAAGGTGAACCTCCTACTGATGGGGGTCCCCAAGCTCCAGGTGCAGACAGAGTGAATGCCACCCTCCTCACTCCATCTGTATCATGAGTTTTGTCTGTCAGCAGCCTAAGGTGCAGTTTCCCCCAAACCCCTGCACCTTTCACCATGAAAGTTGACAGACTTTGTGGACTCCTCAGGGGCTAGCAATCCTGCAATTTTGAGCTCCCTGTGGCTTTCCACACAGAAGTCACAAGAGGTTTTCTCTCAAGCATTTGGGGTGCTGTTTCTCTGAACCCTCTGAATCTATCTTGTTGAAAGTTAGCAGGCTCTGTGGGGTCCTCAGGAGCTACCATTCCTGCAAGTTGGAGCTCCCTGTGGCTTTTCACATAGTCATTACAGGTGGTTTGCTCTCAAGAATTTGGGGTGCAGTTTCTCTGGACCCCCTGAACCTATCTTCTTGAAACATGGCACACTTTGTGGGCTCTGCAGGTGCTACCATTCCTGCAAGTTTGATCAAGATCAGACAAGAAATGCCAAAGTTATAGCCTGCTTTGACCTTCCCCATTATAGCCTATGGGGAAGTCAAAGCAGCTCGAATATTCGACTGAGCTGCAACCTTGAGTCGAAGCGGACTCACTTTGACTCAAAACAGACAGCAAATCAAAGTGGGACCCGGTTTAATATTCGACATGGCTGTCAAATCAAATATTACCTGCTCTGCACACCCCTAATAGCTGTTACATTTTAGATTGACCTAACCATTGTTGAGTCAATCTAAATGCCCAATTGTGCAGGTATGCAGTTTTTAAATAACCCAAAAAATAGTGTACCTGAACTATGTTGACCTGAGTAGGCACAGTTAGATTAAAATCAGGTTAAGCCCATCTCCCAAATGCCTGTTGTCATTGTCAGTCCTTTCATTCAAGGATAATCTATACTATAGCTCATTGTTGGGGCTTGAAGTAACTTAAGAATCCAATCCTTGAGCCACATACATAGTTTCATAGTTTCATAGATTTAGGGTCGGACGGGA
>NW_017729027.1:23276054-23281044 GCF_001723915.1 Gavialis gangeticus | reverse complement strand
CACTCCTTGCCCTGATGGCATCTCCTTGTCTTCCTGCAGTCCCCTCCCCTGGCGAGTCTAGTTTAAAGCTAGTTCACAGAAATCTTTTCACAGGAAAGAGTAGGTCATAGGCTAGGATTCATCTCCTTTTCTTCCTCTGTTCTCTCTTCTCTGCCTTAAGAGTATGATGCTTTACCTTGAAATATTTTACCAGATATGGGACTGTGCAGCATAGAAAAGAGAAGACTTTGGGGGGATTTGGTGGCAGCTTACAAATATATCAGAGAAGAGCATCAGAGGCTAGTTGAACAACTATTCACCAAAGTATCCCAGGGGAAAACCAGGAGCAATGGTCATAAACTCCTAAAAGAAGGTTTCGGACACGATATAAGGAAAAACTTCTTCATGATTCATGTGACCAGACTCTTGAATAGACTCCCAGTGGGGGTGATACAGGCACCTACCCTGGAGATCTTCAAAAGAAGATTGAATGCCTGGGGTTATTTGATCCCAGCAGTCTTTCCTGCCCAGAGCAGGGGTCTGGACCCAAAGATCTTGCAAGGTCCATTCCAGCCCTAAACTTCTGTGAAACAGGGTATCACTTAGTTGAGGTTGCAGCGCCATTGGAGTCAGTCAGCAGTCAACTCTTCCCAGCTCTTCATGTTGGCATCCCTATTCTTGAGTTATGCCTTCAATGTGTTCTTGTAGCATTTCCTCTGGCCACATCAAGATCTCAGGCTATTACTACTCTGGGAATAGAGAAGTTGTTTTGAGAGTCAAGAGTCAGGCATCTGCACATAATGTCCAGTCCAGCAAAGTTGGTGCTTGAGGATCAGCAACTCAGTGCTAGTAACATTGGTTTCAGCAAGGATGCTGGTGTTTGTGCAGTGATCTTCCTACTTGATGTGGAGGATTTTCCAGAGTCATCATTGGTGATGCCCCTCCAGGCTCTGGAGAAAATCCAGAGGTCACCCACATTCCACATATGTGAAGGAATGTGGAGATGATGACTGCATTGTACAACTGGATCTTGGTGTCTTTGTGGAGATTGCGATGAGTGAAGACACACCAAAGCAATTTATCAAAAGAGGCACTTGTACACCAGATAGGATATCCTCATCAAAGGTCATTCTCTGAGAAAGGTGGCTACCAAGGTAGAGGGTAAAGAATACTTCCAGATTCTTTTCCTCAACAGTAATTTTGGGAGAAGGGTCATATTACAGGCATGGGGCAGGCTGGTAGCACACTTTAGTCTTCTCAATGTTGAGAGAGAGTCCCAAAGTTCAGTAGGCTTTTCCAAAAAGATCCAGCACAGTTTGGAGGTTTTCCTCAGTATGTGCAAGGATGGCACAGTTTCAGCATGTTGAAGATCATGGACGATTGGTTTGAATTCTCTGGTGTTCAAGCAAAAATGTACCAGACTGAAGAGCCCCCCATTCCCTTGGTATTCTATGTCAATTCCAGAGGGAAGGGGTTCCTTAATGAGAACTAAAATGACTGCCAAAAAATGGAGAACAGTTGGGGTGTGGCACATCCTTGCTTGACCCCAGTTCAGATGACAAACAGATCTCTCCCTGATCCACGACATAGAAAGGTTGCAGCCATCTGGTCATGGAGAAGCCTCAGGATCTTAATGTACTTTTTGGGACATCCAAATATTGCCAGCTCATTACATAAGGCTTCATGCTTGATGGATTCAAAGGCCTTAATGAGGTTAATGAACACCAAACACAAGTTCTGATGTTGTTCCTTGGAACCGATGAACAACAAAGATCATATCAGTTGCCCCATGAGATGGTCTGAAACCACAAGGAGATTCCAGCAGGACTTCCTTAGCAAGAGGTAGAAGACAGTTCAGAAGGATGTGGGAAAGGATTTTCCCTGCTGGTATTAATCAGGTCCCCAGGGATATTGTTGTATGCAGAGCATACAGTGTCAAATAAAACAAGTAGGAATCTTATCAGGGGATAAGGCACAATGAAACATTTATTGAACACGTAAGACAAACAAAAGAAAAGCAAAAATAACAAAAAGGTGGTATTTCTTATTTCATACATTCACACAAACATACCTATTCAATCACATACATACAAAAGGAGACAGACAGACAGTCCTGCAAATATCAAGATATTACCAGTCCTTAAGGTGCTTGGGTTACTTTGGTGTCCAGATAAGTTAACCATGAGGATGAAGCCGGTCTTGTCAGATGCGTTCCAATGCTGCTGCTGCTTCTGTGCAGGACAGACCCAAAGCCTCTTTGCTTTTGTCCATCTTTATAGTGATTGTTCCCCATACAAGTCTATGAGTCTTGCTGTGTCACATCCCCTCAATGATGAAATGATTCTTCTCTTCTGTTGCTATGTTATGATTGACAGACTCTTCTGTCTTTGTGGTCTGCAATTTTTTCATCTGTTGTCAGCAATTTCTTCAGCCATTGGAACAAAACATGATCTTCTATTTTGTAATTCTTAACTGCTGATCTTGGACACTGTTGTAACCTTTGGCTGTTAAATCACAGAAGGCTATTTCTATCCTTCTACTCTGAGGTGCAAGACAGACTGTCTCAACATATGCATTTTCACACATACTGTTTATTCTTTCATTAAATCTTTTCAAACATCCCAGACATACCACAGGCCTTGAATACACGCCACTTCTCTTATATTTAACCTACAAAATAACAAAACAAAATGACTGTTACACTTATGCTAAGCAGTGTAAAAATCAAACTGGAGTCTCAGCTAAGGCTTAGTTACACATTTATTTGAGCAAACTAAAATGGATATTAGTTACAAAATAATAATTGACAAATCAATAAAGGATATTATAAAGGCAATATCAAGAGTATATAAAGGCAAATTAACTTTAGTTCAACAATATCTTCAGTGTTCAAATTTTGTAGAATAAATGTGTGGAGTGTCAGTATTAGTTCCGCCACACCACTTTTGGAGACAGGTATGCTATCCGGTCCAACAACCTTGTTATTCTTGTTTTCTTTAATGGCAAGCCAGACATCTTCTAGAATAAAAGAGTTGGTGATGGATTCCCTTTCAGGGTGTTGGGGGATGGACTCAATAACTGCCTCAGTTAACTCATGCTTCAGGATTACCTCAAATGCTCTTTCCATCAGGTGTTCAGAAATCACAAGAAAGTAGGACTGTGGGAAGTTGGGCTGTAGATGCCTTTTGTTGCCTGCAAAAAAATTATGAATGTCATGTTTGTCAACATAGAGCTGAATATTTTTGGCTTTATGTTGCCATCACTGATTTTTGGTTTCCCAGATCCTGCCTCAAGCTTCAGCTTTGAGGAGCTGATACCTCTCATTTTTCTTCCGAGACAAGTTGTCCCCTTGCCAAGCAGAATGAGTCCTTTCCTTCCAGTCGAGGAGGGCATGGGTTTCATTGTTCCTCTCATTGAATGAGCTTTGGTGTTGATGGGAGGTATAATCAAGGATTCAGCCCAGCCCTTATGAATGGGAGTTTTAAAGCCCTTACAGAGTTCCTCAATGCTGCCTTCATTTGTGGACAGGGAAGACAGATTACCCTGGAGACACTATTAGAGATCTTTACAGACATTTGGGTCTTGAAGAGATTTGGTATTGAGAGTCTTTCTCATTGCTTTTGGCTATTTTTAATGTTTCAGAGCAAGCTGGATCTTCATAATGGATCTCACAAAATGGTGATCTGTCCAGCAGTTATTGACTCCTTGCATACCTCATGTGATACAGGTATCTATTCAATCATGGGCTCTAACAATGACATAATTGAAGAGGTTCCAGTGCTTAGAGCAGGGGTGTCTCCAGACAGAGTGACAAATATGAGACTATCTGAAAATGGTGTTCATTCTGGCAAGATGGTAGTCCATGCAATTGCTGAGGAGAAGAATGCCATTCGAAATGGCTTTCCCTACTCCTTCCTTCCCTATGGTACCACTCCAGAGTTCCAGGACTCTGGTGTTGAAGCCACTGAGGAGAATGAGCTTGCCGTCCTTACAGATATTAGTCTTGATACGGAATAGAACTGTTCTTTGACATTGCCATCAGCATCAAGTGCTATGGCATACACGATGATGAAAGTGACACACTGGTAGTTGCAAAGCTTAAAATGAAGGGCCGTAAGATATTAGTTAATGCCTACAGGGAGCTCCATAAGTTGACTGACAAGATAAGTATTGATGGCAAAGGTGATGCTGTTAATGCTTCTTTTCTGGGCTGGTTTCCACTTCCAGAACAAGGTATAGCCTCCATCCTCTTCCCTGAGCTAACCTTCATCGGTCATCTTGTCTCACTCAGAGCTGCAAGTCAATGTTGTATCTCAGTAGTTCCCTGGAAATGGTGCACCTGATCTAATTTAGTTCACCTGAGTGGGTGCAGTTACTTAGATCAAGATGTGGACAACATGGAGAGGATCCAGAGGAGGGCCACTTGCATGATCAGGGGGCAGCAGGGCAGGCCCTATGAGGAGAGGCTATGAGACCTGAACCTGTTCAGCCTCCACAAGAGAAGGCTGAGGGGGGGATCTAGTGGCCATTTACAAACTAGTCAGAGGGGACCAGCGGGCATTGCAGGAGTCCCTGTTCCCCTGAGCACTCCCAGGACTGACAGGAAATAACAGTCACAAGCTGGCAGAGGGTAGATTCAGGCTAGACATCAGAAGGTGCTACTTCACTGTCAGAGTGTCTAGGATCTGGAACCAACTTCCAAGAGAAGTGGTGCTGGCTCCTACCCTGGGGGTCTTTAAGAGGAGGCTAGATGAACGCCGTGCTGGGGTCGTTTGACTCCAGTACTCTTTCCTGCCATGTCAGGGGGTTGGACTTGATGATCTGCTCAAGTCCCTTCCAGCTCTACCAACTATGAAACTATGAAAGATTGGTTTAAGATGATAAGAAATAGTTAACCCGAGTTTCCATACACCTGTACATGTTCAGAGAGCATCCCCTGGTCTGGAAAAGCCCAGCCACTCACCCCAGCCCTAGAGCTATGCTATTCTCACCTTCCTTTGCCCCCCCCCCC
>NW_017729027.1:23272036-23275960 GCF_001723915.1 Gavialis gangeticus | reverse complement strand
TGCTATTCTCCCCTTCCTTTGCCCCCCCCCCCGAATTGGGCCCCCAACCTTTCCCATCACTCCCTATAGATGCCCCCCCAACCCTAAATTGCTAACACTGAGCTGCCTGCATGACTATCAGGAGTAGTGAAGGGTGGCGCACACTGTTCCTAGCAAACAGGCACAACAACCTTCTGCATGTACCCGTTACTGGGCTGGGTGTAAGTGGCTTAAAGTAAGCCATCTATACCTTGACCCAGTGCAGTGAATACTTGTTCAGACCCTTGAAAAGGAGCAGAGTGATCAGGATAAAATAATTAAACATGTTTAATTCTGCTTTTCAGTACTACCTTTTATTGTTTTGCTGTTTTATACTGAGTTTCTCTGAATATTGCTTTGAACCATGAACTCTGGGAAGTTCCCTGTTAGTCACTTACCTTGGAGGTTGCCAGCTCAAGCTGCCTGCCATTCCTGTGCTGTCCTAGACTGGCATCACAACCATTAACCACTATACAGTTGTGTTATGTTTAGCAAAAGATATTGTATTTTATAGCCTTTAGCCCAGAGGTAAGATGTTTTTGAGATTCCTCCTCATATGATGCATTGTAATGGACTGTATGATTAACAAGTGTCACTGCCAAAGGAATCAGACACCAGAGCAAATCATTTCCCTGCTTTTGCCAAGTTACAAATTTAGGGGCTAATTCAGTTAAAGTGCAGCCAGTTTTCTCGCTGGAGAAGTTGGCTGTGATTTTTACTGAAATAAACCCTTCATGCTCAGCATGCAGAGTAGAATTGAAGACAACCTAATTAAAAACATTAATGAATTTGTTTTCACTTAGTGTTTCCTGTTCCTTCTGACATGATTTACTGTCAGAGAGCCTAAACCTCAGAGATGCCAACCAGGGAGCTCTCATCCAACACTCAGTTCACACTTTCTTCCAGGTGACCTTCTGCATTTTTTGTCCACAAATGTAAATTATTTCTTCTAAGATCATTCTTTCCCCTTTGCCCAAATGTCTACACTGGCTTTTCCTCTTCCATATAAAGTTAAAACTCCTCTTCAAAACATCCTAAGAAGCCACCTCTGAGCTTGCTTCTTCCTTTATCCCTTCAAATGTTTGTTCCACTTTATTCCATTCTTTCTTGCTACTCTCTCAGATTCTTTAGCCTGTTTCTGACTCAGTGTATATTACCCCGCTGCCTTGTACACACACAGGAGATTCCCAGACTTCCCATACCAAGCCTCCTTTTTCTCTTCCTTCAAAATTCTCCAGTCTTATAACTAAGTCCATCCACAAAACTTACTACCAGCCATTGTGTCCCCCTATTTATAAACTGTTTAGGATATGGTCTTGTTTCAGTTCAGGTTTCCCAGTATAGAAATATAATGCTATAATATAAATCTATTATAAGACATATCCATATACCTTGATCTATCAAAAGTTCTCAATATAGTCAACAGACAGGGCCTTTTTACTGTTCTGAAGAAACTGGGTTGACCCCCTACTTCACCCCCCAACTGCTGAACATCATTCATTCACTGCATCAAGGTATGAAGGCAATTGTACTGTATGAAAACAAAGAATCAGATTCCTTTGACATCAACAACAGGGTGAAACAGAGGTATGTTTTAGCCCCCATGCTCTTTAACATCTACTTTTCATTCCTGTTTCTTTAGGCATTCAAGGACATTTATCTTTGAACCAGACTAGATGTAGTCTTCTTCAATAACACAAGGTTTAGAATGAAAACCAAGGTGAAAGAGCTGGATCTGAGAGATTTTCTGTTTGCAGATGATGCAGCTTTGATTGTCTACACTGAATCTTCCCTGAAAAAATCTCTTAGGCAGATTTTCTGCAGCTTTGGGCTGACAATTTGTCCCAAGAAGACTGTGATCATGTGACTATGATCAAGACTTCACTTGATCACTTGTGTGACTTGACTGTGACCAAGAATTCACTTGGCTAGTGAAGAGCTCATTGGTCAAGTTCACAGACAGCACCAAGTTATGGGGGAGCATGGTCACACTTGAAGATTGGCTACAGATACAGGCAGACATAGACAGGCTGGCAAGTTGGACAGATTGGAACCAAATGAAGTTCAACATCGAGAAATGTAAAGTGCTCCACCTGGGGATGAACAATCCCTTACACACCTACAGGCTTGGCAGCACCAAACTGACAAGCACCATGGCTGAAAGGGACCTGGGGGAAAAAAATAACCACAGTATGAATATGAGTCGGCAGGGTGACACTGTAGCCAGCAGGGCAAATAATACTCTGGCATTCATCAATCAATGCATCTCCAGCAAAACCAAGGTTGTGATTCTTCTGTTCTACTCAACTTTGGTGACACCACAGCTGGAGAACTGCATCCAGTTCTAGGGCCTGAACTTTAAAAAGGGTGTAGTAAAACTTGAGAGAGTTCAGAGAAAGGCCACATGTATAATCAAAGACTTGCACGGCAAGCCATATGAGGATAGACTGAGGGATCTGGTACTCCTTAGCCTGAAAAAAGAAGGCTGAAAGGGGACTTGATGGCAGCTTACCATTACATCAGGGGAATACATCAAGGGCTCACTGAACAACTGTTCACCAGGACATCCTTGGGGAAAACTAGGAGTAATGGCCACAAACTCTTGGAAGACCATTTCAGGCTCAAAATTAGGAAAACCTTTTTCACAGTTAGGGCGTCCAGACTGTGGAATACACTCCCTCCAGAGTTGGTGCAATCACCTACTCTGGAAATTTTCAAGAGGAAACTGGATGGTCACATTGCTGGGGTCACCTGACCCCAGTTGTCTTTCCTGCCTGGTGCAGGGGACTGGACCTGATGATCTTCTGAGGTCCCTTCCAGCCTTACAATCTATGAATCATATACCAAGGGGTAGAAGAACCAGTGCCTGACATCACTCTGAAGGGCACTCTCTTGGTGTCATTGAAAACTTTTACTACTTGGGTTCTAGAATCAACAGAAATCTTGACCTTCAGACTTGCCTGACTAACAAAATCAGAAAAGCACCTAAGAAATTTAGGTTATTACAGAAATGTGCATGGAATAACAACAGACTATCCACCAAGGTGAAGATATGTATCTACAAGGCTTGGGTGCTGTCATCCCTGCTTTATGGTTCAGAAATGTGGGCTAGATATGCTAGGTGCATCAGGAGACTGAACAGCTTCAACATGAGATGCCTGCACAACATCCTGAAAATGAAGTAGGCACACAAATTACCAAACACAGAGGTTCTGGAGTGCATGGGACTGACACAGGACTGCTTAGGGGCACTTAGAAAGCACCATAGAGGAGAGGAGCTGGCTATATCTTGGCCATGTAAGGAGAATGGGAGGAGACCATATCCCCAAGAATATTTTGTACAGTGAGATCCAAGATGAGACTAGAAAACAGAGTCACCTTCTATAATGGTACCATGATGTGTGCAAAAATTATATGAAGACATTCAACGTTAATGTAGAAAGCTGGGAGGAGCATGCAAAATCCAGTCCAATCTGGAGGGAACATCTGGTACTAGATGCAGCCCAACATGAAGCAGGTTTGATCCAGAGGATGCAAGCAAAGTGAGAAAGAAGGAAGTAGTTTGCTGTAAACTTGGGCTCCAACTCAAACAACACATGGATCTGTGAAACTTGTAACAAGCTGTGTTGCACTAAAATAGGGCTTGTCATCCATGAGAAAATTCATCAGGCACCTGACTAGACCTCCTAGGCACACATCATGATTCAGAGGATTGACAGTTGCCTACTACACAAAATCTAACCATATACCTTGATCTTTCAAGAATTATAACAATCTTTGGTCAGCACAGAGCTTCAGAGCTTCAGGGAGAGTGTAAGTGAAAGGTTCATTGTGGGAAGGGGAAGATGAGGGCAGAGGAAGTCTTAGACCACTAAACCAAGCGGCACCCACAAGTACAACCCAGCC
>NW_017729027.1:23265311-23267036 GCF_001723915.1 Gavialis gangeticus | reverse complement strand
ATACACAGGTAAGCAACAGGGGCCAGGTCAATGCTGAAAGTAGGGGACCAGTGCACACATCTACAGCAGGCCTCAAATTCCTCTACACAAACGCTCATAGTATGGGAAACAAGCAGGAGGAACTTACCCTCCTGCTAGCTGACACCAACCCAGACATAGTGGGGCTCACCAAAATGTGGTGGGACCCAATGCATGACTGGGCAGTGAATATCAAGGGCTATAGGCTGTAAAGGAGGGACAGGACAGGGAGGAAAGGTGGGGGTGTGGCACTCAACATCAAGGAGGAAAACACATCCTCATCAAGTAGTACAGGGTCAGAGGAGGGGCACATGGAAGTGCTCTGTGTTAGAACACAAGGCAGTCAAGGGGAAAGGGACTTAATTATGGGGGTCTACTACAGACCACCCAACCAAGGGGAAGAGCTAGACCAGGAATTCTTATGTCAGCTCACAGAGGTAGTTAGGTCAAAAGACATGGTCATCATGGGTGACCTGAACTTTCCAGACATCTGCTGAGAAGAGCAGTCAGCCAGGTCTGACCACTCACGTATGTTCCTAGATGAAATGCAGGACCTCCATCTAACCCAGGAGGTGCACAGCCCCACAGGGGAAATGCCTTGTTGGACCTGGTGCTGGCCACGGGCAACATCCTAGTGAGGGGGCTGCGGGCACTCGACCACCTGGGTGACACCAATCATCGCCTGCTGGAATTCACCATCCAGCACAAGGTGGCAAAGGCCTGCAGCAAGGCAGCAGCCCTAGATTTCAGGAGGGTGGATTTCAATGAGCTAAGGAGAATAGTCAGGGAAGCACTGAGGTCTTGGAAGGGAGGGGAGCAAGGTGTCCAAGAAGAGTGGTTGCTCCTTAAGGAGATGATCCTCCAAGCCCAAAGGGAGGTAATGCCAACACGGATCAAAGGGGGCAAGAGGTTGCAAAAGCCCCCATGGCTCACCAAAAGCATCCACGAGTGTCTCCTAGCTAAAAGGGAGGCATACACCCAATGGAAGGGAGAAGCCATCACCAAGGAGGATTATACTGCGGTTGCATGGGGTTGCAGGGGGGCAGTCAGGACGGCGAAGATGGAGATGGTAGTGGGACTACTTACCAAGATCAAGAAGTCCTTTTTTAAATACATAGGTGGCAAAAAGAAGGTACCAGGTAATGTGGGGCCCGTGCAAGACACGCTAGGAAATATGGTCGTCACACCAGACGACGAAGCTAATCTATTTAACGACTTCTTTGCCTCCATTTTCCTAAGCAGGGGCCAGATCAGCCCCCCCACTGGGACCCCCTCAGGCCCCAGGGGAGGTGCACCCATGCCAAGGGTCAGTGACGAACTAGTGAGGGAACTTCTGGAGGGACTGGACATACTTAAATCAGCTGGTCCTGACAATCTCCACCCCAGAGTGCTGGGGGAATTAACTGAGGTCATTGTGGGACCCCTGGCACAGCTTTACAATCACTCATGGTGCTCTGGTGTGGTGCCAAAGAACTGGAAGAGGGCCAACATGGTTCCCATCTTCAAAAAAGGGAGGAAGGAGGACCCGGGAAACTATAGGCCAGTTAGTCTTACCTCAATCCTGGGTAAGATTTTGAGAGAATTATCCTGACACGTGTCCAGTAGGGGCCAGCAGGGGACGTTATGCTTAGGGGCAACCAACACGGGTTCATTAGTGGCAGGTCCTGTCAGACCAACCTGGTGGCCTTCTATGACCAGGTCACAAAA
>NW_017729027.1:23258273-23265235 GCF_001723915.1 Gavialis gangeticus | reverse complement strand
CTGCGGGACCTGAACCTATTCAGCCTCCACAAGAGAAGGCTGTGAGGGGGATCTAGTGGCCTGTTACAAACTAGTCAGAGGGTTCCAGCAGGCATTGCGGGAGTCCCTGTTCCCCTGAGCACTACCAGGAGTGACAAGAAATAATGGTCACAAGCTAGCAGAGGGTAGATTCAGACTATACATCGGGAGGTGCTACTTCACTGTCAGGGTGTCTAGGATCTGGAACAAACTTCCAAGCAAAGTGGTGCTGGCTCCTACCCTGGGGGTCTTTAAGAGGAGGCTAGACGAACACCTTGCTGGGGTTGTTTGACCCCAGTTCTTTTTCCTGCCATGGCAGGGGATCAGACTTGGTGATCTGCTCAGGTCCCTTCCAACCCTACCAACTATGAAACTATGAAGGAGATGGGGAGAATTCAGGTCTCTCTAATCTGGGTGGGGTAAAATTCTGGAACTTTTTTCATGTTTAGTGAGCAGAATTTTATATTTAATGGGAAGAATTTTGGTCAAAGAAGTACCCCTTTTCTCTCTTTCCCAGGAAAAATTATAAGGAATCATATGCCCTATGTAAAACATAATATATTGTTTTATATGGGAATTTTGGTAATATTCTTTTTAATAAATGGAATACCTCTATTGGTTTCTTTTCTCTTCTACTACAGAAGTCATCAGAACCCTGACAGAACAGCAGTTCTAGCTAATTCTACATATGGTGTTAGGTCTTATATGCATATACATAGTGAGTGTGTCTACACAAGATGCTAGAAGCACAATAGACTAATGTTATTAGCACATCATGGTGAAAGCTGTGCTATGTGCTAATGCACAGCAGATCTACTCTACTGCACATTAGTGTCACCTAAAAAGACATGTACCATTTCCACTGCACAGTAGCACCAATTACACCACATAAAGTTAGTACCTGTTGTTACAGGTACTAAACTTAATGCATCATAATTACAGCACATTAATGCATGTGTGGGCATGTCCAGTGAATACAAAGAGTAATTTTTAAATCTAACAGGGCAAGTGTGGGCTGTCCATGTACTGAATGTTATACAGAGAACAAGGACACAACATATACGCATAGTGGTTTATACTGACATCTGGTGACACAGTGTATAAGCAGTAGGCCACATAAGGAAGTACCTTAGGAGATCATGGTATCCTTTCAATGTTTCAGATAGAAAGGTATTTAAAATAATACAATTTCCATCTCCTTACCTTGTCCAGGACTTACCTAAATTATTGGACATAAACCATTCTCAATAGCAAAATCAGCAAATTGTTCTACTATGATTTTTTTTGGCACTTTTGTAGTATTGTGTTTATGCAATTTGTCTTTCAGAACACAAAAAAAGCTGAAAACATACTGACAAAAGCAGGAAAATTAATCTAGATATATGAGTGAAATAATACACAAGGCTCAGTCCTTGGCTTTAGTTTGTTCTGCATCATCTCACAGTGCAAAAAGCCAATGATTTTTCCAATTGAGAACAGCCCTAAACATGGAAAGGCTTCCCCCCCCCTTTATGGGGGTGAAATAGCAAATTCGTTAAAAATGAGTTTTGTTTTTCCCCAGACTATGCTTGAATTCATTCCGAATGCATCAAATACCTTGGCTGGAAAAAAATGTAGGGTTATGTTTGTAAAAATTCTGGACAAAAAGAAGATGATGTCCCAGTTTGCTTATAAGTTCAATGATTAAAACATTTACCCAAGATATCGGTCACCCATTTTCAATTCCTTCCCCCATCTCAAGGAACTTGAACTCCCATCTTCCACTTCCTCAGATAAGTACTCCAACCATTATATTCATACCATTTCAATATCACTATTCAACTTTGAAAAAATAAATTGTCACAAAAATGTGAATGGAAGTCTTCTACCTCTGAAGAAAATATCCTAACCTCCAGGCTATATGATATTCTGAAGTGGAGCACACTCAGTTTTTCCTGCTGAAGCCATTCCAAGCTGTTTTTTAAAGTACAATGACTCAGAGACCAAATATGCCTCTACAGACTATCGGTAGTTGTAAGGAGGCTCTCATTGGAGGTGGAAAGGCATGTGCTGGAAGTCCACTGTTGGCTCTGGAGTTAGGACCCAGAGGCCTTGTTCCAGAACCCACCCTCAGATTGACCATGACCTCTCTATTCAATAATAAGCAAATGTATTGGTACACAGTGGTAACAGAAAAGAAGCAAACAATCAAGCAATTCCATATATCTACCAAATCCTAAAGCTGTCATCAAAGACAAATTATATCTGGCCAGGATGCAGGCTGTTGCTTAGATGACAGATGTCAGCATGTCAGCGGTCTGGAGGTGTAATGCCGAGGCCAACACCCCCTCCAGCAGAGTGGATGAGACAGGCTGGTGGTGTGCCCTCTGTCCATGGTGGCATAGGGGACCCTTCCCAGGGGACAGGAATGGGAGGAGAGACAGGGAGAACCAGGAAGGGGTCCCCTAGGTACATTCCTCCTCCCAGGGAGGGGAGGAATGGATGACAATGAGGAATGGATGACAATGAGGCACAGACCCGGGGTGGGACCCTTTGTTACTTTCAAGTCTCAGCTTTTGTATTCTCGTTCCTGAAGAGAATACAAGTCCCTTCCTGAAGACTCCAGATGCCTCCTGATCCATGGCTGTTGCTTGTTGGTTGTCTCTCTATAGTCACAGGTCCACATATCTTTCTGAGCCTTCTCCTAATTTGGTCTGTTCCCCCGAAACTGCGACTCAGGCTTCCCTGCTCTGGGGTCTTGTTAGTTGGTACCGCTTATATCATGTTATGGGCAGTGTAATGCATATTCCCTCTGTTCCCAAACTGGTTTCCAGACTATGTGTTCTTGGTGGCCTTGTTGTGTTAGACAGCCTGTTTGCTTCCACAGCCAGAGAAACTCTGTGTGTAGGACCAAGGCTTCTTAGAAATCAGTTGACCCCTGCTGCCCATTCTGAACCATTATAATGCATATATCTATACCTATAAGCCATTTCCCAAAAATGCAAACATTTAAATAACATTTCTAAGCCAACATCCACCTGAATACCCTTATAACCAGATGTTTAAAGCACTCAGTTACATAGTATGAGACATGGGTCAAATTCCCTTAAGCCCAAGTGCAAACTGACCTACGTCTTGAAAGAGGACTGGGTGAACTATTGGATAAAAGAAGGACATTACCTCTGCTTACTTCTTCTGTTTTGTGAATGTAGCATTTGTTTTCCTTTGTCTTCTCCCAAAAAAATGGTTCATTCAAAAAAAAAGTCTTCATGTTTTTCATTTTGGTAAGGGGAAAAAAATCACATTCATTTTGATCCAAAACAAAACACTTGTTTTGTTCCAATTTTCTGTTTTTTCTTTTTTTTGGCAAATGAAGCAGAGTAATGAATTATTCACTCAGCCCTGTCTCTCATTAAACCTTGGCTGGCAATGTGGTCACTATGAGACTACCGCAGCTGGCATAATTTAGGATGAAACCTTAAACTCTAAGCTACCCCAAATGTGAATTAACCCAGGATCATCAGAGCAGAAGATTTGCTAATGCTTACAGTTCTCATCCATTGAGCTCATAATTTACAAATGTAAAAAATCACCAAGTTGTTTCAAATACTAATTTAGGGACTACCACTTTCAAGAAATCATTTCTGGATTATTTGTGCCAAATTCATTATTTTTTAATATTATGAGTCTAGAACTCTCCGTAAATTAGTGCTAGCAGTAACTGCTATTTAGTTCAAAAGATCAATTTCCTCAGTTTAAAAACAAATAAAGTTCACTTTAAAATGTGCCTACTATATGCTGATCTTGGAAGGAAATTTAACTTTTACCAATTTTGTCTTCAGTAGAAAAAGGAAATTTCAGTTTTGATGAAATATTGATATATTCCATACACACCTATACTCTAAGCAAATAGATGAAAATGAAATAAATCAAGTTTTAAACAGCACAATTTTGTGATTTCATTGGTGTATGGAGAGGTGATGAGCTTGAACTATTGTGTACTATGCCATTTTGCCTGTATAATGTAATAACTTCTTTATGGAAAATAAGTTGAGAATTTCATTACTTGACCTAGATTTATGATGAAACTCATAAATTTATTTGTTTTCAATAAATAAATCTGACAGCAATTGAGTCCTATCCTTGTTAACATATTGATCGATGTCTGCTTTTAATGGCATCTAATTGCAACACAAACAGTGCAAAGATACTACTGATATCAAAATTCAGGCCAGAAAAAGTAATAACTCAGAATTAGCTCAGAAACATATGAGAATGGGAAAATTCTGACTTGTTTGTCTGCCTGAATTATTTCTAAAGCATCTTCTGTATTAAGGGCTTCTCTGCCAGTCTCTTGAGGACATTATAGTCTTATTATGGTGATCTAGAATACTGTAGACTGTTGTTTCAAGAAATGAATGTTGAAACTGGCAAAGTAATATAATAGATAGTGTGACCATATTATTTTTAAGGAAATCTTGGATGGGGGTAGGGGCTGGGGCACATATGTATGTACACACGCGCACACACACACACACACACACACACACACACACACACACACACACACACACACACACACACACACACACACACACACACACACACACACACGCCTGCTTTCTCCTCTAACCCAGAACACAGCATGCATGGAGGAAGTTACTGTGATGCCAAGCTGTCAGCCCAACACCCAGCCCCCATGCATGGCACTTCTGAGCTCCATGCCCACTTTCCTTTGCCCCACAGAGGTCACTTCCCCCCACTCCCTATCCCCAACCCCACTCTCTGAAAAGAAAACCTCCAGCTTCTGCAGCAGTAGCACTGTGCAAAATTTCAACGGGTTTTTCATAGATTGTTAGGGGCTGGAAGGGACCTTGCAGATCATCAGGTCCAGCCCCCTGCTCTAGGCAGGAAGACAACTGGGGTCATGTGACCCCAGTGAGGTGAGTGTCCAGCCTCTAATTGAAAATCTCTGGGATAGGTGACTGCACCAGCTCTGGAACGAGTTTATTCTACAGTCAAGACACCCTGGCTGTGAAGGAGTTTTCCTGGTATTAAGCCTGAAGTGGCCTTGCATGAGTTTGTATCCATTGGTCCTGGTCTTCCACAGGGGCGCCCTAATGAACCATGCTCCTGATGCACTCTGATATAGTGGTAAGCCACTATCAAGTCCCCTGTCAACCTTATCTTCTTTAGGCTAAAAAGGCCTAGGTCCCTGAGTCTTTCCTCATATGGCTTGCCTTACAAGTCCCTGATCATATGGCTGGCTCTTCCCTGGACCCTCTCAAGTTTTTCCACATCCTTATTGAAGTGCGGTGCCCAGAACTGGTTGCAGTACTCCAACTGTGGTCTCACCAGTGCTGAGTACAGTGGGAGTATCACTTCCTTAGTTTTACACAAGATGCATCAGTTGATGCCTGCCAGTGTGTTGTTTGCCCTGCTGGCCACCGCATCACACTGATGGCTCATGCTCATGCAGTAGTTAGGCATTACCCCTAGGTCTCTTTCAGCTGTAGTGCAGGTCAGGCTGTCATCTCTGAGTCTGTATGTATGTTGAATGTTATTTGCCCCCAGATGGAGCACCTTACCCTTGGAAGTGTTAAATTTCATCTGGTTCCAGTCTACCCAACTCTCGTGCCTGTTCAGGTCCACCTGTATCAGCAACTTATTTTCTGGCATGGTCACACTGCCCCATAACTTGGTGTCATCCATGAACTTGTCCAGAGAACTTTTCACTCCCCCATCCAAATCATTGATAAAGACGTTGAAAATCACCGGTCCATGCACATACTCCTAAGAGACACCACTGGCCACTTTGTGCCAAGATGACACAGATGTGTTCATGAGAACTCTCCAGGTCCTACCCTGTAGCCAGTTTCCCACCCACAGAACCATTGAGCAGCCGAGCCCACAATCTTCCAGTTTTCCCACAAAGATGTCATGGGATACTGGATCAAAAGCCTTTTGGAAGTCTAGGTATATAATATCTACCTTGTCTCCCATGTCCAGGTGGTGAGACACCTGGTCATAGAAGGAGATGAGATTGTTTAAAACAAGACCTACCCACGACAAAGCCATGCTGGCTGTCATTCAGAATCTTACCTTCTGCAAGTGTATCACACAAAGATTCTTAATTTTCTATTAAAGAATTTTATTTTATTTTTGTTTTTACGCTGGGTTTTTTGATGGGTTTTTCATTTCGACACTGTTTTGTCTCGTTTCAAGCTTAAAAAAGCAAAATCAAAATGAAAGGCTTTGAAACAGCTTTGAAGTGAAATGAGGACACTTGAAACATTTCAAAACGTTTTGAGTTTCAAAGCTGGGCTTGCTTGCAGCTAAAGAGAAACTAAGGAGATTGAGGGAAAGAGGGGTAAAGGACTACTCTGATATTGACATCTGTAGCTGTACAGTGACTGTGATCCTTCCCTGAGGTCCTGTCCAATCCCAGTGCTCTGCAGGGATGGACAGAAAAACAGCTTTAAAAGCATTGTTTGAACTGAGCTTTCTCTGTGCCTTGGGGTCAGCTTACTGAGTTGTGTCTTCCAGCAGCTCAGAAGCATCGGAGAAAGGCTATCACTTCCTATTTGCTAGCCTGTTACTAGCAAGTGGGATCCAATACCTTTTCCTTTCCTAATACTCTTTTATTATTATATTCATTTCTTTCAATTTATTCCTTCCCCAAAATCCTTTTTTTGCTTTTGTTAGTCTATGTTGATCCTTTTCCCCCAGAAAAAAAATCTGTGCTTTCTTTCACAATGTGTATTCCAGTCACTGTGCAGGGAAGCAGAGCATATATTGAATTTATATATAATTGATATCAAATTTATACAGGAACACATACATACATTTATATATTTTATTGATTACATAAATACATTAATACATACATATATTACATAAATATATGCATACAATTATCAACATATATAACATAAATACATATTACATTACAGAAGAACACAGAT
>NW_017729027.1:23252351-23253273 GCF_001723915.1 Gavialis gangeticus | reverse complement strand
AGATTTTCCAGCACACCAAAGCAAAGATAAGACACTATGAAACATACCATGAAGTGTGCTGGAAAGGCAGCTGGCAAGCCTTCAAGGACGGATGGAAGAGGGGGCAGAGGGAGAGCTGTAAGTTCTGCCCCCCCCAACCAAACCGAGATACAGTCTCTTTCCTACAACTAGCAGGCTTCTGGTTCTACTGGAAGCAAAGAGAAGGGAGCAGTGCCACTGCCGGAGTCTGCATCCCCTCCGATAGCACCAGCTATAACCTCCCCACCACCACCATGACAACAAGCAGCACCAACATGAAGGTCTCCTCTACGCCCATTTCACTTCCTATTCTGAGCCTTCTAGTGACAGAGGAAGACCTGGCATTGGATCTGGATCTGAGTGCTATAGCAAGGGAAATTCTGGGGAAAGAGAGGGAATCCTCTGAGTTTGTGCTCCACACCCCTCTAGTTTCCCCTAAAGTCAGGTCTCCTTCCCCAGAAGGCACTTCAGAGAAGGTTGAGGTAGGGATTGTGGAGGCAAGTGGCTCAGCTGAGTCTGCACTTCCTGTTGCTGTGCCTCTGCCTGCTGAGAAGGGGGAAAAGTCAGCATCCGCACATGAACCTGCACCCCAGAAGTGAGGGGGTAGTGTGGTCTGGGGTCATTTTGAGCTGTCAGGTGTTCACACATACATTATTTGCCTGTACCGCTGAGCCAAAACCAGCCGGGGAAGGAGAACAAAATGCATGAGCACCATGGGGATGCTGATGCATCTCCATAGGCACCACCCCCTTGCCCTTGCTCCTCCTGAGCCTGGTAGCAGTGGGAGCATGGGCAAAAAGAGATCTCCTTCTCACTCAAAAGCTCCCATCCCCCTGAAACAGAGGCAGGCCACCCTGAAACAGTTGGGGAAAGGTAGGTATGTGAGTTCGTGCTGAATTATATA
>NW_017729027.1:23241542-23251994 GCF_001723915.1 Gavialis gangeticus | reverse complement strand
AATCTCTAATAGTCTACTTATAATATTCCCCAGACTTTATCAGCGTGATATATGGTTGTTTTTGTTCTTGCGGTTTAGCCTTGCATTTCTGTATTTTCTAAAAAAACACTGCTTTGCTTGCAATTTTTATCATACTGTCAGCATTTCTATTCAAGGGTCAGATAGTGATCACCAGAATGTCAATTGCTGACTTCTCAACCTCCTTGAAGCATTCTGGGAGTTTTAGTGCATTGTTAATTATGCTAGGCCTTGCTTAGCATGAGCACTATCTCACAGTAGGCACACAGGGGGACGCATTCCCAAGATGAGTGAGGTCACCCAGAGCACTGGGGAGATGTTTGCTGTGGATGGCCAGCCCTTCTCCTTAGATGAGCAGCCAGGGTTCAGGCAGCTCATGGCACTTGTGTCCCCATCATACCAAGTGCTTGCACACACCACCTTCAGCAAGACAGTGGTGGCCTCCCTGTATGGGGCATGTGAGGAGTACTAGAGGGAGGAGCTGCACAAGGCAGGTCCACAGGTGGCTTTATACTTCACCTCAGACATCTAGAGCAGCCAGGGTGATCACACCTACCTTCCCCTCACAAGATAGTGGTGTGACCAGCCAGGCCTTCGGTGGGCTCTTCTTCAAAGGTGATGGATGAGTCCCACACACCAACTGAGTTCATGGGAGTCATGAAACTTCTGGTGCAGGGGTGGCTTGTTGGGCAAGGTGAGCTCACCCATGAGTTCGTGGTCACTGACAATGAGGCCAATATGGTCAAGGCGATCCTTGATGCCAACTTGGAGGCATCCACTGTGTGGCACACAAGCTCCACTGCATTGTCAGGGACACCTTGGAGAGGGACAAGTTGCCAGTGTTGGTGCCAACACCACCAGCAAGCTTATTTCAAAATGCAGGAAGGTAGCAGGCTACTTCCACCAGTGCATCAAGGGGGACAAGATGCTGCAGGACAAACAGGCAGAGCTGAACATCCCACAGCACAAAATCATGCAGGATGTGGAAACTCAGTGGAACTCCACATATGCTCAAGCGGATGGTGGAGCAACAGAAGGCCATCCATGACATGGCCTTGCTCAGTAAGATTGGGATCCCCTTAAGAGAGTTGAGTGGGATACCATCTCCCAGATTTTGGTTGTGTAGCAAGGCCCCCAGTTTTTCTTTCTTTTTAATTTAAAAATACATTCCTTCCCCTTCCCCAACCATTTCTGACTTTCTCTCTGCCCTCTCTATCCCTTATAAGTAGCTATATGTAGTCAGATAAGCTAAGTTATTGTATTCAATTATTGTAACAAACCCTTTTTGTTATTGTAAATAGTGTTCTGTTATTTTTATATTGATGTTTACTGTTTTATATTGATATTGTATGTTTTAGGCCTGTTTCTGTAAAGTAGCCAAAGTAATGTCAAGTCTCCATCTTGTCTTGTCTAGTCTCCATTTTTCGCCCCCTCCCCAGACATACCCTATTGTAATTGTGTTGCAACTGTGACTCATACCTACCCCTCCCATGTAAATTGTGTCCTGGATGAATGAGAGTGAATGAGAGTGCTTGAGACATTATGGTACAGGCCTAAAAATAGCTCCTACTGAATGACTGGACCATCAACTTCATGACTGGACCAACAACTTAACAACCCTACCACCACCTTGCATTGACTGTCTCTGAAACCACAGACCTACTCCCAGGACCAGAGACAAAACCCAATATTTGAAACATAAAGACCCTCCAAGAAAACAGCAACATGGAAACAAAGAACAGAATAGAAACCAGCAGCTCCACCATTGTATCCCACCAGAAAATGACACCTGGAACTGCATGACTTCATCCGACCAGGACTGGTCCTTGTCTGGGCATGTTCTCCCCATTAGAGTCACAGGTGTCCTCTGCATTGGAGTCCCACTGGACCCCTATAAAAGGGATGGTAGAGTGTGACCTCCTTGGCATGCCTCGGCTCACCACCACTTATCAGCCCCAATCTCCCAGCACTCTGCCCCTCCGCCTCCTGGCTTCAGTCCTGATCTCCTGGCTTTAGCCCCAACTCTGCCCTCTATCTCTGCCTCTCTCTGCCACCTATCCAGATCCCTCTGCAATCTCTGATCTCCTGGGTTTTCCCTTGGCTAGCCACAACTTATCTGCCTCCTAATCTCCCAGCTTTCTGCCTCTCCACCTCCTGGCTTCATCCTCACTCTTCCTCTTGACCTCCCCAACCTCCCAGCTTCTCTCCACTGCTCTGCTGCCCACTCCCGGCTCCTTACCTCCCAGCCTCCTGCTCTGGTTTCTCTCTCTGCTCTTCCCAACCTCCCAGTTCTCAGCCTCCCCTTCCAGCTCTTCTTCACTGCCCGCTCCTGGTTCTTTATACCTACCAGCCTCCTTCTCCTTTGACTTTTGCCTCCCCTCTCCACAGCTTTCATCTCCCACTGCCTCTCAACTCTCCTGACCCATCTCCACCACCCCACTCCTCCTGGTTCCCCAGCTTTTTGCTTGTCAGCCTCTTGGTCCTCCCTGCCCCTGGCTTCCTCTCAGCTTCCCTGCTCCTGCCTGCTCTCTGGCCCCACTGCCTTCTGGCTCCCCAGCTTTCATCTCCTGCTGCCTCTTGACTCTCCCAGCCCATCTCCACCTCCCCATTGCCTCCTAGCTCCCCAGCTTGGCTCTCCCACCACCTCTTAATTCTCCCTGCCCCCAGCTTCCTCCTGGCTCCTCAGCCCTGCTTCCTCCTGGCTCCTTGGCTTTCATCTCCCACTGCTTCTCAAATCTCCTGGCCCGTCTCCACTGCCCGGCTCCTCCCAGTTTCTGGCTTTCATCTCCCACTGTCTCTTAACTCTCTCAGCTCATCTCCACTGCCCCACTCCTCCCAGCTCCCCAGCTTGGCTCCTTTGCCATCTCTCCAGCCCAGCCTGGCTTCCTGGCCTGCCTCTCTGTCTCTACCCTGACTTTCTCCAGGTTTCCAGCTGGCTCTCCCAGCCCCAGCTTTCCCTCTACTTCCTTCTCTCACCCCACTCCACTACTTCCATTACCTCCTGGCTTCCCTGTCAGTTCTCCCTATCTTGCCCCCACTCTACTGCCTCCTGGCCTCATCTCCATCACTTCTGCTGCCTCCAGCCCCATACTTACCTTCTCTGTTGCCTCCGGCCCCATCTCCACTTTCTGCTGCCCACCTTTCTTTGACAGCTCTCTTGTTCCGCTGCCTCCGTTACCTCCCAGCTTCCCTACCAGCTCTGTCTCTCTTTTCCCCAGCTTTCTCCCTTGCCTTCACCTGGGGCACCAAGTACCCCAAGTGCTCCCTAGTCACCAAGTACCCCAGTTACCCCCAAGTGCCCCCTAGTGTTAACACACAGCCACTGTAGTGCATGTTTGCATATGTGTATACATGTATGTGTGTGGACCCATTGTGTTGTATGTGTAGTTTGTCTGTGTGTGTATAATTTTGTCTCACACCCTCCTGCCTAACAGTGCAATTGATCTGATGCATGTTAAGTCAACAGTGAATCTTAAGCCCTTCCTCAAGGCCACTGAGAGCCTCAGCACTGGTGATGGCATCCTTAACCAGGTGATCCCTGTAGTGAGCGAACTTCAGAACCAAATGGAGAACCTCCAGGGGATCAACATTACTGGCTGGGGCAAGCTGCTGTCACCAGATGTGCAGGCACTGGTGAGGCAGCTGAAGGAGGGCATGAGGAAACAGCTTGATCCCTTGTGGTCCAGTATGATCCACATGCTGGCCACCATGTGTGACCCAAGGGTGAATGGGAGTGTTGGTGTATGCAGCAGCAAAACCCTGGATTACTGGATGGAGGTGATGGTGAATAGAGTCAGGGAGGCAGAAGGGTGGATGCAGGGGGGCTGTGGAAGAGGGGGATCCACTGCCCCTGGTAGCATGTCATCTGCCAGCCAGTCTCCTCCTCCACCACAAGTGCTGCCAATATGGGCCAAAGGCATGGATTCCATGATGGGATCCAGAGGCACCTGACCCCACCATCAGACAGGTAGCATTCAGACCTTGATGGCTCTCTATCTCACTGAGGACATGGAGCCACTGCTGTGCGACCCCATGACCTACTAGGCTATCTGCAACCAGATGTGGCTGGATGTGGCCACAGTTTCTCAGGAATACCTTTCCTGTCCACTGACCAGTGTTCCAAGCAAGAGAGTGTTCACTGTTGCTGGTGATTTAGTGACACCCCACCACACCTCCTTGAATCCTGGTATGATGAAGCACCTGGTGTTGCTGAAGGTGAACCTCCCACTCCTGGGGTTCCCTATGCTCCATGTGCAGACAGAGTGAGTGCCATCCCAATTTGCCTCAGTCCTGGCCCCAGCCCCCTCTCCCCACCCACTCTGCTCCACCCTGGCTGACCTCCACCCTTAGCAAGAGAAGCAGTGCCCAGCCCACCCCTCCCCCCTGCCTCCAGCTGCTGCTCAGGAGGATACAGGCTGCATATGTGTGAGCAGAGTTGTGCCAATCCTAGACTTTTGCTTCATTTTTCACCAACTGGCTGGAATGCCAGGACAGCCTATGAAATTCAAGACTGTCCCAGTCAAAGTGGGACATGTGGTCACCCTATTAATAAATTACCTGAAAAAAAAACTACTATATCCAGTGTTTTATATTCTAAAGACAAACCTGGTTTATGTTATTTTCTCTGTTCTTTTTTCTACTATTACATTGACTGTATTAGGCTAAAACTGTGGCATGCCCTGACTTTCACTGCAGCTCCAATCCATGTTAATGGAATGCTATACATGGGAAAGAGCCTTGTAATTTAACATTTTTCTTATCACATGATCAGTACTATAGTGCTATATACAAAATTTAAATGGGTAAATCAGTGTAAAACATGTTATATTGTACCTCAGTTTTATGTCAGAAAGTGCCACACTATTAAGAGGTACCAAGAGAATTCTGGGTAAGATATGAGCTATGCCTCTGAAAATTAAACATGATTGAGAGATGTGGAAACCAAGGTAAAGTCATTTTAGTAACAACCTTTGGGATCTACTCAAACGTCATATATTTAAAACTCTCTATTTCATGATTCCACAGGGGAAAGGATCAGTTTAATAATTGCCAATTGTTTTCTTTGTTTTTTTCCCCTTAAAGTGAAATCCCATTTGCATTTTACTTTAAGCTATTTTTAATGCATTATTTGTTCTAAGACTGTTCCTTGCCTATTTTTGCATGGTATCATAAAGTATTCCCATGAACCAGTTGGATAATGCTGAATATTCTAAGCCACAAGGGAGAGGTTTTTTTCTGGAAATCCCAAAGCAGAGAATGAGAGCTCTTTAGAACACTCAAAGGCAAAGAATACCTTTAAGTATATTATAAAGCAGATCTGAATTTTAAAAACTGACTGGCACCTTATAATAAACATATATGCAGGTTTTGTTATACTTTATTCCAGTTCTCAAAGCTGCAGCAAAGCAGAGAGAGAGAGACAGACAGAGATCAGAACAGATTTAGTAAAAGGCTGTCTTCATTGCAGCAATCTGATAAATATTACAAGTATAGTATAATTAATTTATTATGTAGCACTAAACATTTGAAGTTGTTATTTCACCATGGCTTTTATAAAACTCTTCAAAAACATTAATAATCCAGTGCTAACTTATGCTCTGATTTATGAAGGTATACAAATCAGTGTTTATGTGGGAAAGCTGGGAAATCTACAACTCTGTACAAAATAATTCTTTTAAGTTAAAATTGGTTGGGGGGGTTTCAGGTTTATATTTGAAAAATCAGGAGATTTTCAACAACAACAACAAAAATTCCCTTTTATTTTGAAGAACCTTGTTTGAAACCTACCAGCAGCATCTTTCATGTCAAATACTAGCCAAACACTGGTGTTATGCTAAACTCTGTTATGCCTTCTTGTCTACGCAAGGAAATTACAGATGTTCCATTTAAGTACATTTTAAATTGTATTAGTTAAACCAGTTTAACTTTGTGTGTGGACACCTTGGCCTAGTACAGACATTGTAGTTTTACATATAAAAACCAGTCTATATCCGTCTGAGAGCAGAAGTTCAGTACACAAAGACTGGTTTAAAAATGGCAGAACCTGGTCTTAGATTTGCACCTCCCCTCCCCACTATCTGGGTGAATGTGTATTCTGTTCACTACCAATCTAAACTACATCACATACATAAAACACTTCACTTAGATCAATACCATCCCTGATTTTTTGAATGTGTGTTCCTAGCCCTTTAGGCATATTAAAACTGTATTTAACTCAATTTGGCTTACACATTTTAACCAGATCAGTATAAAAATTACACCTTTAGTTGTACCAGTACAACTCTGGGCAAAATCCTATTTCACTTAACACACCCAAATGGTAGTTAGCCCAACTTCTTAACTGCTATTTTTGGCACTTATGCATAATTTATAATCCTACTTCACACAGCTACTGAACACAAGCAACAGGCTACACTGTGGTGGGCAAGTACAAAGCTCCACATACACATGCTCTGGGTAAGTCCTGAAATTTTAGCTGAACAGAAACGCCTAAAGAGACCAACCCTCCCTAGCAGTTAAGTCATGAGTTCATGCATTCTGTCTGGTAGCTAAATTATGAAGTCCCTGGTCCACAATGCCTAGTGCAGGGGTTGGTGATGGAGTCTGCCTTCCTGTGAATGAACCAGATCTTCATACAGCCTATGAACCAGATCTGGCCCACAGAAACCAAGGGCTCTGCCTATGCCCATGCCTGCACCTACATTAAGACTAAGCAGCAAGGAGCTGTGCCAGGGCTGGGAAACATTACCCTTGCCACTCCTGCTTTCTCCTTCCATCCTCTAGCCTCTTTCTCCTTTGAGCTGCCTGGCCTTGATGTAGCTCCCCAGAAGCTAGAAGTTGCACCCCATCTGTGGAGTGGGGAACTGGAAGAAACAGCAGTGGTATACACACAGCTCCAAGCTGCCTTGCCTCATTGAGGGCACAGAGAAAGCCCCACACTGTTCGCATGCTACAGAAGCCAGCCACCCTGCATTGTTCTAGAGCTGGGTTATTATCTGTGCCTTGGAAAGGTTACTGGCTGCTGGCTTGGTACAATAATTCACTATCACTGTGATGGGGTTTTGTGGGTAATAATATAATAAAAATAATTAAACTGATTGACTTTAACGCTAAAAGGGAATATTAGATCATCTAGTCAAACTTTCTGTATAAATGTTATACAGTAATTACTGTATAGGTCTGTGACAGGGTGGCCAAGACACCCTGCCACAGTAAAGTAAGGAAACAAAACTTACCAGAGGACCCTGAAGAAATTCCACTAAGCCACGGCAGGCAGGATGCCACACCCTGACAAATTAAAGGTCCCAGCTGGGGGTGGGGCACTTCAAAGGCTGCCACAGCAAGCCCAGCTGCCAGAGTTCAAGTCCAGGAGAAAGAATACAGTGTGGCAGACAGAAAAGAGAAAAACCACACTGAAAAAGAAAAAGGAAAACAGCTGGGATTAGAAGACAGTGAATGCCACAGGGGATGCAATAGAGAAGAAAGGGAATTTAAAGTGACTCTAGGGTGTATCCGGGGTTGGTCCAAGGAAATGGAGAGTGAGGTGCAGATAAAGAGGACACCAAGAGAAATCAAGAGGGGGAACCATCCCTGAAGCTTAGAAGAGAGCCTCAATCCCAAAACTTACCTGAGGAGAGCCAGCAAAGCAATAGAAAAGACCACTCTACCAGTGGGTCCAGTGCTGAGGTGTGAAGAGACATAGACAAGATTACACTCCAGGAGGGGTGAATCCATCCCTGCCCTAGAGGTAAGAATAACAGAATCATAGAAGTAGGGTCAGAAGGGACCTTGTAGATCTTCAACTTCGACCTCCCGCCTGGGCAGGAGAAAAACTGGGCTCAGATGACTCCAGCCAGGTAGTCATCAAGCCTCTTCTTAAAGACTCCCAGGGTAGGAGCCAGCAACACTTCCCTTGGAAGTTGGTTCCAGATCCTAGCAGCCCTAACTGTGAAGTAGTTCTTACGGATGTCTAATCTAAACCTACTGTCCAACAACTTGTGGCCATTATTCCGTGTTATGCCAGGGGGCGCTAGGGGAAACAAGGTCTCTCCCAAACCCTTCTGATCCCCCCTAGTGAGTTTATAGATGGTCACCAGTTCCCCCCTCAGCCTTTTCTTGTGAAGGCTGAACAGGTTCAGCTTCCGGCAGTCTCTCATTGTAGGGTCTCCCTGTTGTCCCTGGATCATGCAGGTGGCCCTCCTCTGGACCCTCTCAATGTTGTCCACATCCTTCCTGAAGTGGGGCACACACAACTGCACACAGTACTCCAGCTGTGGCCTGACCAGTGTTGCGTAGAGAGGGAGGATCACCTCCTTGGCCCTTCTTGAGATACACCTGTGGATGCACAACAAGGTCCAGTTAGCCCTGCCAACCATGACCTCGCATCATCGGCCCATGTTCATCTTGGAGTCAATAATGACTCCAAGATCCCTTTCTGCCTCCATGCTCTCAAGAAGGGAGTTTCCCATCTTATAAGTGTGCTGCTGGTTACTACTGCCCAAGTGCAGCACCCTGCACTTGTCAGTATTGAAACGCATCCTGTTTTTGTTAGCCCTCCCCGTAGCCTATCCAGGTCTTGCTGCAGACTCCCTCCCTACTAACATGCTCACCTCACCCCAAATTTTGGTATCATCAGCAAATTTAAACAGGTTTTTCACCCCTTCATCCAAATCGCTGATAAAGAAATCGAACAGCGGAAACAAGGACCGAGCCCTGGGGGACTCCACTGCCCACTTCTCCCCAAGTCAAATATGACCCATCCACCACCACCCTCTGAGTATGACCCTTCAGCCAATCTGCAATCCATCTGACTGTGTAGCCATCAATGCCACAGTCACCTAGTTTTTTAATGAGGAAGGGGTGGGAGATGGTGTCAAAGGCCTTCCTGAAGTCCAGAAAGACTACATCCACGGCAACACCTGCATCCAATGCATTTGTGACCTGATCATAAAGGGAAATCAGGTTGGTCTGACAGGACCTGCCCCTAATGAGACCATGCTGGTTGCTCTTGAGCATCATCCCTGAAGCCGGCTCTTCACAGATGTGCTCCTTGATGATCTTCTCAAAGACTTTCCCTAAGTTTGAGGTAAGACTGACTGGCCTATAGTTGCCCAGGTCCTCCCTCCTCCTTTTTTTAAAGATGGGGACCACATTGGCTATCTTCCAATCATCTGGCACCTGGCCTGAGCACCACGAGCTCCTGTAAAGCTGTGCCAAGGGCCCTGCAATAACTCCTGCTACCTCCCTCAACTCCCTGGGGTGGAGAGCATCTGGACCCACTGATTTGAATATGTCCAGCCCCTCCAGAAGCTCTCTAACCCAGTCCTCCCCAACCTGAGGTATGGAGGAGTTCCCCTCGAGTATGTCTTGCATCACGGTGGGGAAGTCCCAGTCCCTGCCCAAGAAAACGGGGGTGAATAATAGGTTAATGAGGTCTGCTTTCTCCTCTGGTGCAACCACCAGATTACCCAGCATATCTTGCAGGGGCCCCATGTTTCCCGGTGCTTTCTTCATCCTCCCTATATATTTGAAAAAGGACTTTTTATTATCTATGATCTTGGACGCTTTTCCTAGCTCTATGTCCACCTTAGCTTTACTGACAGCCCTCCTACAGGCCCGAGCACAGGAAGTATACTCCTCTTTGGAGATACCACCCCCCTTCGACCGGGTGTACGCTGCCTTTTTGGCAATAAGACTTTCCTGGACACCCTTGGTGATCCAGGGGGGGTTTTGGGCACTCTTGTCCCCCGTGCTTCCTGTTAGGATGGTCATCCTTTGGGCCCTGAATATCGTCTTCTTAAGGAATGACCACTCATCTTGGGCACTGAATTCCCCTGCCCTCAAGAACCCCAGCGCCTCTCCCACTAATCTCAACTCATTGAAGTTGGCCCTCTTGAAGTCTAGGGCTACCACCTTGCTGCAGGCCCTTGACACCCTGTGCTGGATGGTGAATTCCAGCAAACAATGATCGCTGTCACCCAGGTGGTCATGAACCTGGAGGCCCCTTACCAGGTCATCGCCTGTGGCCAGGACCAAATCCAACAGGGAATTTTCTCTGATGGGACTGTGCACCTCCTGTATTAAGTGGAGGTCCTGTATCTCAGCCAGGAACACCCTGGAATGGTCCGAACTGGCTGACTGTTCCTACCAGCAGATGTCCAAATAATTTAAATCACCCATGACAACTACATCCCTTGCCTTAAGTGCCTCTGCAAGCTGGCCCGAAAATTCCTGGTCCAGCTCCTCCCCTTCGTTGGGGGGTCTGTAGTAGATCCCCACCGTTAAACCCCTCTCCCCATTGCCCCCTTGTATCTTGACCCAAAGCACTTCAACTTTCCCCTCCTCTGACCCCATTCTGCTGGCAGAGGATGTGTATTGCTCCTTGACATGGAGCGCCACACCCCCACCTTTCCTTTCTTCTCTATCCCGTCTGTA
>NW_017729027.1:23235718-23236542 GCF_001723915.1 Gavialis gangeticus | reverse complement strand
CCCCGCCATGAGCTCCGTCTGGGTGAAGGCCTCAGAAGAGCCCATGGCAGGCAGCAGCGCCATAGTGGGGCCCCTGGCAGCCGCGCTCCACGTCTGCACCATGTCTGCAGAGCTGTGCCTACTGCTTTTGCTCACTGGAGGTGCCGCTCTGGGCAGCTACCTCATGCCTGCCCTATGTGAACACCAGCGCAAATGCCAGCATGCCCTTACTGAGGACTCCTGTTTGTGCACACTGTTCACACGCACTGCCTGCGTGCAGCTCAGGATTGCGGCTCCCTGTCGGGTGAGCTAAGAGGGCTCTGAAGGGCTTCCACTCTTGATCTGCCTCAGCTGTGTTGTACCCTCTGCCCCACTTACCTTAGGGGGAATCAGCTGTTGCTGCCCCCGCTGCTGTCTCCTCCACAGCTGCTGCCTCCGCCACCAAGGTGAGGGGGTACACGTATGTGTGTGGCACACGTGCGCCCTGCTCCCTCTGCTCCTGATCCCCAACTGCCAGGGGTTCCTTCCAACCATGGCTTTTCAAAGCCCGTGGTTTGAATTTCCCGCGGTTGACTCTTCAGCCAGTCAGGCCTTCCGGCTAGGCCAGAAGTGCATGCCAGCAGCCCTGCCCCCTACTGACCCTCCCGCTGGGATCCCAGGGTGGCAGGCAGTACCACCCCAAGGGACTAGCCGGAACTGCCCCCCCGCTTGGGGGAAAGGCCTCCACTAGATCCCGTCCCCCCCGCTTGTCTTCTTGCCCGTGCGCGACTCAGGAGTGCGGCTCCCTGTCAGGTGAGCTAAGAGGGTTCCAAAGGGCTTTCACTCCAGATCTGCCTCAGCTGTGT
>NW_017729027.1:23228461-23230718 GCF_001723915.1 Gavialis gangeticus | reverse complement strand
CACCTGCACCCCCGTCTCCTTAAGCTTGTCCCCCAGAGCCCCAAATTCCTTCATAACGAGGTCAGAGTTGCCCCTGGCCATGTCATTCATTCCCACATGTGTGACAACCATCGGGTACTGGTCTGCAGGTCAGATGTAGGCCGGGATCCTCTCTGTGATGTCCCTAACCTGAGCCCCAGCCATGAAGCAGACCTCTCGTTCCATGGGGTCAGGTTGGCAGATGGGACCTTCCAGTCCTCGTAGGATGGAGTCTCCGATGACGAGGACCCGACATTTCAATCTGCTGGTTTTCACTCTCTGCCCATTCCTTGTCATGTGGGGAGTGGCATCATCCCCACCGGAGGCAATTTCTTGGTCTTTCTCTGTCACAGCTGCCAGGGCATCAAACCTGTTCCCTAGGTGAACCTGGGGAGATTCCTCAACCCTAGGCCTAGCAGCTTTGGATTTGGACACCTGCCACTCCTGCGTTGGATGCGTCTACTGTGGGGGCTGTACAGTGGGTGACCGGGCCTGCAAAGAACAGAGATAGGCATCAATTTCATCCTCTGCATCCCTGATCCCCCTCAGCCTGCTCACCTGAGCCTGGAGCTCCCACACCTGCTCCTCCAGGGCCCTAAGTCATGCACAGGAGGGACAGGCAAGGGGACCACCAGGCCCCCTGCCAGGACCCCACCAAGCCCCCCCACAGACATGGGGCAAGGGACCACCGACCCCGCCATGAGCTCCGTCTGGGTGAAGGCCTCAGAAGAGCCCATGGCAGGCAGCAGCGCCATAGTGGGGCCCCTGGCAGCCGCGCTCCACGTCTGCACCATGTCTGCAGAGCTGTGCCTACTGCTTTTGCTCACTGGAGGTGCCGCTCTGGGCAGCTACCTCATGCCTGCCCTATGTGAACACCAGCGCAAATGCCAGCATGCCCTTACTGAGGACTCCTGTTTGTGCACACTGTTCACACGCACTGCCTGCGTGCAGCTCAGGATTGCGGCTCCCTGTCGGGTGAGCTAAGAGGGCTCTGAAGGGCTTCCACTCTTGATCTGCCTCAGCTGTGTTGTACCCTCTGCCCCACTTACCTTAGGGGGAATCAGCTGTTGCTGCCCCCGCTGCTGTCTCCTCCACAGCTGCTGCCTCCGCCACCAAGGTGAGGGGGTACACGTATGTGTGTGGCACACGTGCGCCCTGCTCCCTCTGCTCCTGATCCCCAACTGCCAGGGGTTCCTTCCAACCATGGCTTTTCAAAGCCCGTGGTTTGAATTTCCCGCGGTTGACTCTTCAGCCAGTCAGGCCTTCCGGCTAGGCCAGAAGTGCATGCCAGCAGCCCTGCCCCCTACTGACCCTCCCGCTGGGATCCCAGGGTGGCAGGCAGTACCACCCCAAGGGACTAGCCGGAACTGCCCCCCCGCTTGGGGGAAAGGCCTCCACTAGATCCCGTCCCCCCCGCTTGTCTTCTTGCCCGTGCGCGACTCAGGAGTGCGGCTCCCTGTCAGGTGAGCTAAGAGGGTTCCAAAGGGCTTTCACTCCAGATCTGCCTCAGCTGTGTTGTACCCTCTGCCCCACTTACCTTAGGGGGAATCAACTGTTGCTGCCCCCACTGCAGTCTCCTCCACAGCTGCTGCCTCCGCCGCCGAGGTAAGGGGATACACATGTGTGTGTGGCACACATGTGCCCTGCTCCCTCTGCTGCTGCTCCCCAACTGCCCAGGATAGGATTAGAACTGAATGGCAGCAGTCTTGGGACCCATGTAGGGAATAATGGGGCAAGCAGCCAACTTAGGAGGAGACCCCAACTGGGGGCCCATGGGATGAAGACCAGGCTGTCCATCTAGTAGGCAACAACAAAAAGCTTGGAACATCTAGGGTGTTTGGGGAAGGGGATGGGGATGGTGGAGCCTTGCATAGTTAAGCAGACCTCCTGAGCCTTTAACCAAGTTTTTGTCTCTCAAAGGTTTGGTACTTCTCTAACCATCAAAAGGCATGGCAGGAGAATGTTAAAGGACAGAACTTGATTATCTCAGTGCATGGTTGTCATGGGAGACTTTAACTACCTGGATATCTCATGGGAAGAGCACCTGGCCAAATCCAATCAGTCGCAAAGTTTTCTCATGTGTGTGGCTGAGCACTACCTGACTTAAGAAGTCTATGGGCTGACAGGAGGTAAAGCATAGCTGGACCTGGTACTGGCCAAAGCGGATGACCTACTCAGTGACCTAAGAATCGATGGGAAGCTGGGTGATAGTAACCATGATCTGATCACCTTTAATATC
>NW_017729027.1:23223247-23223461 GCF_001723915.1 Gavialis gangeticus | reverse complement strand
TGCTTTTGCTCACTGGAGGTGCCGCTCTGGGCAGCTACCTCATGCCTGCCCTATGTGAACACCAGCGCAAATGCCAGCATGCCCTTACTGAGGACTCCTGTTTGTGCACACTGTTCACACGCACTGCCTGCGTGCAGCTCAGGATTGCGGCTCCCTGTCGGGTGAGCTAAGAGGGCTCTGAAGGGCTTCCACTCTTGATCTGCCTCAGCTGTGT
>NW_017729027.1:23215037-23218247 GCF_001723915.1 Gavialis gangeticus | reverse complement strand
TTTCTCATGTGTGTGGCTGAGCACTACCTGACTTAAGAAGTCTATGGGCTGACAGGAGGTAAAGCATAGCTGGACCTGGTACTGGCCAAAGCGGATGACCTACTCAGTGACCTAAGAATCGATGGGAAGCTGGGTGATAGTAACCATGATCTGATCACCTTTAATATCCATCGCAAAGCTGGCAAGTCAGTCAGCAATACAGAAGTCCTCGACTTCAGGAAAGCTGACCTTGACAAGCTCAGGAGGCTCATTGTCAAGTCCCTAAGGGACCATGACTCAATAGGAAGAGGAGTCCAAGAGGAGTGGCTGCTCCTCAAGGGAGTGATCCTGACAACACAAGAGATGGTCATCCCATTTTGGAGGAAGGGTAGCAAGAGCACAGCAGTCCCCTCGGCTCAGCAGGGAACTCGAGAACCTCCTACACCTCAAAAGAGAGACTCATAAAAATGGAAGGCTGGAATTACTACCAAGAAGTTCTCAGCACTGGTCCGTATCTTCAGGGAGTGTATCAGGAAAGCCAAGGCTGCAACTGAGCTCCATCTGGCTTCACATATCAGGATAACAAAAACTCATTTTTAGTGTTTGTTTGGAGTCAGAAAAAAAAGCAGGGGGAACATTGGACCCCTGCTGAACCAAACAGGACAGCTGATAACTGAGACCACGGAAAGGACTAACCTGCTTAATGGGTACTTTGCGTCGGTCTTTCATCAGTCCAATGGGACTGCCCTGCCCAGCAAGATGCGGAATGGCCAGGGTGAGCTCATATTTATATCTAGCATTGGTGTTGATCTAGTTAAGAATGACCTTGAGAAGCTAGACACCTTCAAGTCAGCTGGTCCTGACAGATTACACCCTAGAGTACTCAAGGATCTGGCAGGTGTCGTAGCCCAACCATTGGCTAAAATATTCAAAAATTCATGGCACTTAGGTGAAGTACCTGAAGACTGGAAGAAGGCCAATGTGAACACCAATGTGAACGCCATCTTCAAGAAAGGGCGAAAAGTAGATCCCAGGAATTATAGGCCAATCAGCTTGACCTCAATCCCTGGTAAGACTCTGGAAAAAATTATCAAGGAGACCCTTCTCAATAAGCTAACTGAAGGCAGCATCCTGAGGGATAGCCAGAATGAGTTTCTTGCATGTAGGTCTTGCCTGACTAATCTCATCTCCTTCCAGGACCAGGTGACATATCACCTGGACAAGGAAGAAGAAATTGATGTCTTATATCTGGACTTTAAAAAAGCCTTTGATCTGGTGTCCCATGACCTCCTCATGGACAAATTAGCCAACTGTGGCCTCGGCTACACCACAGTCCAATGGCTGGAAAACTGGCTTGGAGGTGGTGAATGGGAGAGCAGTGGTCAATGATAGTAAATCATTATGGAATGCTGTGACCAGTGACATCCCCCAAAGCTCTGTCCTTGGCCAGGTTCTCTTTAAAATCTTGATTAACGATGTGGACATTGGTGTCAGAAACAAACTGGCAAAGTTCGCTGATTACACTAAACTTTGGGGCATAGCAGGCTAGTGATCCAGGCTGACTTGGATAAACTTAGTTAGTGGGCAGATACAAACCTGATGATGTTTAATACCAATAAATATAAGGTATTACACCTCAGGGGAAAAAAACCCGCAGCATACTTATTGGCTTTGGAGGGCTATGCTTTCTAGCACCACCGCTGAAAGAGACTTGGGGGCCATGATTGACCACAAGATTAACGTGAGCCACCAATGCAATATCACAGATGGTAAAGAAAACAATACTCTGGCTTGCATCCATAGATGCTTTTCAAGTAAATCTCAGGATGTCACCCTCCCACTGTACTAGATCTTGGTGAGCCTGCAGCTGGAATATTGCATCCTATTCTGGACTCCATAATTCAACAAGGATGTCAAGAAGCTTGAGGGAGTCCAGAGGAGAGCCACATGCATGATCAAAGGGCAAAAGAATAGGCCTTATGAAGAGAGACTGAGAGCCATGGGACTCTTCAGTCTGGAAAAGCGCAGACTCAAGGGAGACCTGGTGGCTGCCTATTCATAAGGGGTGCACATCAGAATCTGGGAGAATGTCTATTCACTAGAGCACCCCAAGGAAAAGCTAAGACCAATGGTCATAAACTCCTCCAAGACCATTTTAGGCCGGACATAAGAAAAAATGTTTTTACTGTCCAAGCCCCCAAGAGCTGGAATAGACTCCCTCCAGAAGTGGTGTAGGCAACTACTCTGGACTCATTCAAGAAAAGTTTGGATGTTTATCTTGCTGGGGTCCTTTGACCCTAGCTGACTGGGGCAGGGGGCAGGACTTGATGAACTTCAAGGTCCCTTCCAGCCCTAATGTGTATGAAACCTATAAACTACAACAGAGACACAACTCAGTTCCGACACTTACAAAGTCCTTTCATCTTGTGTTGACTGAAGCATCTTTCCAGAAAGCCAGAAATAAGTACTGACTTATTTTCCATAGCTAATGTCAGCTTCAGGGTTTGTGTAAGTTAAGGTTGAACTATAACAGCACTGTTAACCACAATTTCCCACTAATATGTTTGTGAGGCTTACACCTAGCATCTCCCCAAATGGTGGCCTGATAAAAGGTACTATTCATGTACCCAGTTAATAGTAATGAAAATATATCAGGGTTCTTTGAGGGCAGACTCCATCATAATCATAAATGCTGTATGTAAATATACGTACGTGTGTGTGTGTGTGTGTGTGTGTGTGTGTGTGTAAACTTATAGGGCATTTCATGTTCATGTGGTAATGTTCATAGATTTCATAGATTTCATAGACATTAGGGCTGGAAGGGACCTCAGAAGATCATCGAGTCCAGCCCCCCCACTCAAAGGGCAGGAAGTCAGCTGGGGTCATACGATCCCAGCAAGGTAAGTATCCAATTTACTTTTGAAGGTGTTCAATGTAGGTGCTTGAACCACCTCCAATGGCAGGCTATTCCAGACCTTGTGGGCTCAGACAGTAAAAAAATTCTTCTTTTTGTCCAGCCTGAAACGTCCTTGCAGTAGTTTATAACCATTCGACCTCGTCACCCCTTAGGGAGCTCTGGTGAACAAACGTTCCCCCAGGCACTGGTGGTCACCCCAATAAACTTATAGGTGGCCATCAGATCACCCCTGAGCCTGCGCTTTTCCAGGCTAAAGAGCCTCATAGCTCTCAGCCTGTCCTTGTAAGATCTGTTTTCCTGACCTCTGATCATGT
>NW_017729027.1:23207062-23210037 GCF_001723915.1 Gavialis gangeticus | reverse complement strand
GTTAAACACCATCAGGTTCTCATCTGCCCATTTGCTGAGCCTGTCCAGGTCAACCAGGATTGCCCTTCTGTCTTCAGGTGTGGATGCTTTGCCCCAAAGTTTGGTGTCATCGGTGAACTTGGCCAGTCTACTTCTGACTCCAATGTCCACATCATTAATGAACATGTTGTACAATATGGGTCCAAGGACAGAGCCTTGGGGGACCCTACTAGTCACAGGGCACCATGGCGCTTGACTTCCAGCAATTACCATGCCTCTGGGTCCGACCATGGAGCCAATTTCCCAGCCAGCAGATCTTGGTGGACCCAAGGCCACAATTGGCCAGTTTTGCCAAAAGGTGATCATGGGATACCAGATCAAAGGCTTTTTTGAAGTCAATATATATGACATCAATCTCTTCTCCCTTCTCCAGGTGATAGGTCACCTTGTTATAGAAGGAAATGAGATTGATCAAGCAAGACCTACCCACAAAAAACCCATGCTGGCTATCCCTCAGGGAGTTGACATCAGCCAGTCCATTAAGGATGGCCTCTTTAATAAACTTTTCTAAGTTCTTCCCCAGGATAGAAGTCAGGCTGATGGGCCTATAGTTAGCCGGATCCACTTTCCTCCCTTTCTTGAAGATAGGCACCACATTGGCCTTCTTCCAGTCTTCGGGAACTACACCAGAGTGCCAGGAGTTCTAAAAGATCAATGCCAGAGCCTGGGCTGTGATGCTCACCAGCTCCTTGAGTACCCTGGGATGTAGATTTTTGGGGCCAGCTGACTTGAGGGTATCCAGACTCTCAAGGTGTTCCTTCACGAGGTCAGCATTGATGGAGGGCAGGGGATCTCCCTCACCTGGACCTCCCTGTTCTGTAGCAGGCATGGGCGTCCCATGGGACTGATGAAAGACTGACGTGAAGTACCCATTTAATAGGTTGGCTTTTTCCTGGGCGTTAGTTGTCAGAGGTGATCTAGTGTCCATCTACAAATTCATTGGGCGGGGGGGCAGCAAGGGATAGGAGATACTCTGTTTACCAGCGTACCCCTTGGAGTAACTAGAAACAACGACCACAAACTGACAGGGAGCAGATTTAGACTAGACATTAAAAAGAACTTCTTCACAGTAAGGATTACCAGAATCTGGAATGGGCTTCCAAGTGAGGTGGTGCTCTCCACTACCTTGGAAATCTTTAAGAGAAGACTGGACAAACATTTGGCTGGGGTCATCTGACCCCAGCACTCTTTCCTGCTCAGGGCAGGTGATTGGACTTATCTACTGAGGTCTCTTTCAAACCAAAAAAATCTATGAAAACTATGAACCCCTGAATCTTTGAAGGCAGTCTAAGAGGTTCTTAAAGAATTTTAGTCTAATTCAAAATTTCACTTTTATAAAGTTTTCTAGACATTAGGGCTGAAAGGGACCTCCCAAGATCATCGGGTTTTTTTTATTGACAGTAAAATAATTTTTATACATGAGAAGGTGAAAGATACAGAATATAGATGTAGATCAGAGTAGAGGCAGTGCAAATTGGTAAATATACACACAACTGCAAAGGCTATATGATTTTGCTTGCTTTTAAACCAAAATCTATTGCCCATATTTCATTAATATTCCAATTGTTTTATTCTAAACAGCCAGACTTCTTTAGACAGAGTTTGTTTTTGCAAAATTCTAATGCAATACAAGTTAGAATTTGCTCAGGAGCCAGGAGCAGGGAGGAGAGGAGGGATCCAGGCACACGTGTTTCCCGCATGCACATGTGCTCCCTTACTTGACCCGAAGTGGAGGAGGAAGCAGCAGCAGCAGAGCTAGCAGCGAGGGCATCAGCAGCTGATCCCCCTAAGGTAAGTGGGCAGAGGGACTGGACGCAGCTGAGCTGGATCTGGAGGGGAAGCCCCCGGATCCCTCTTAGCTGAGTGGGTAGGGAGCCGTGCTCCTGAGCCATGCCGCATGAACAGATTGCACAGGAAGGGCCAGGAAGGGAGACTCCTGCTAGGGCAGACCGAAGGCACCACACTAAGCCATAAACAAGCAGCAACTCCTACGATGGTGTCGACACGGAGTGCTGCCAGGGCCCCTGCCCATGGGGCACAGCCTATCTGGGGCTTGTCTGAGGCCTCCACTCAGAGCCCATGGGGGGGCTGGCATTGCCCCACCCCCTGGCCTGCAGGAGTTGCCCAGCAAGGCCCAGGGGGCCAGGGATTAGGAAGCCCCACCCCTGTCCTCCAGGTGCCCGCCTTAGGGACCTGGAGGTGCAGGTGAGGGAGCTCCAGGAGGACGTTAGCAGGCTGAGAAGAGTCAGGGAGGCGGAGGATTAAATTGATGGCTATTTCCTTTCCCTGCAGGGCCATGCACCCAAGGAAGTAGCACCTTGGGAAGTGCCCTCCACTGCAGAGTGGCAGATGGTCACCTCCAGAACCAAGGCTGCTTGTAACACAGCAATACCAATTCCTCCAGTCCAACTGGAGAACAAGTACGAGGCCCTGGAAACTCTGGAGGAGAAGGAAGGAGAGGAGGCAACCAGAGAGGAGGCAACTCCACATTCTCCATGATCTGAGCAGGCCGAAGGAGCCAAGCAGTCATGGACGAAAAAGCGTCGAGTGATAATCATAGGCGACTCCATCCTGAGAGGAACAGAGGGCCCCATCTGTCGCCAGGACCCCTCGACACACGAGGTCTACTACCTACCCAGAGCAAAGATTCAGGATGTGAAGGGGATGATCCAGGCCATGATCCAGCCCATTGATTACTACCCCATGGTCCTAATCCATGTGGGTACTAATGATGTGGCCAGGAGAAGCCCTGATCACCTGATGGCAGACTACCACACTCTCGGGGGGGTGCTGAAGGAGATAGGTGCACAGGTGGTTTTCTCTTCTGTCCTACTGGTGAGAGGACATGGAAGAAGGCATGAGCTGTGCATTGCAAAGACCAACTGGCAGCTTCGGGAATGGTGTCTCAAGGCAGGATTTGGCTTCCTCGACAACGA
>NW_017729027.1:23201519-23202062 GCF_001723915.1 Gavialis gangeticus | reverse complement strand
ACCCGCACATCACAAGAGACATGCTTGGATGGGATGGGCTCCACCTTTCCCCTAAAGGTAAGCGTGTGTTTTCTTCTAGGTTGGCAGATCTCCTCTGGCGGACTTTAAACTAGGCTCATTGGGGGATGGGGAAGATGAGCGTGGAGGAACCTTGGACTGCCAAACCAAGCAACACCCACAAACACAGCCCAACCTAGACTGATGAGTGGAACATATACACAGGTAACCAACAGGGGCCTGAGCAATGCTGAGATATGGGGGCCAGTGTACACATCCTCAGGAGGCCTCAAATGCCTCTACACAAACACTCGTAGTATGAGAAACAAGCAAGAGGAACTTACCCTCTTGCTAGCTGACACCAACCCAGACATAGTGGGGCTCACTGAAACTTGGTGGGACATAATGCAGGACTGGGCAGTGAATATCAAAAGCTATAGGCTGTACAGGAGGGATAGGATGGGGAGGAAAGGCAGGGGTGTGGTGCTCTACATTAACGAGAAATAAACATCCTCATCAATTAGCAAAGAATCAGAGGAGGGGCAC
>NW_017729027.1:23197508-23201508 GCF_001723915.1 Gavialis gangeticus | reverse complement strand
CTGCTCAGGTCCCTTCTGACCCTACAAACTATGAAACTAAGTTAAATAGTCAGTAGTTCAGGCAATAACATTTTAGAGCCATAGATCTAAGGGGCTTCAGCCCTTCCCCTCTCATGTTTACATACATACATACATAACTACATACATTTATATATAGGTGTGTGTGTATGTATGTGTGTGTGTGTATATATATATATATATGTATATGTATTTATATGTATGTATGTATGTATACATACATCTGCAATACATTAGACCTATCGGCAACATGGATCCGCTCTTTGTTTGATTACTAAAACCTTTAAGAGTTTTAAACATAATTCCACCATTCATCTAACCTGTACTGAAATTTAATGTAAAGCCTGTTCCTCCTTCCGTCTTAGCCCTGTACTTTGTAAAATTGGATGACTAATTTTAAAATGAATATGTTCATCTAGACGGCAGCATAAGTAAGAAAGACTAAATATAAACTGCATAGAACCTTTACAAAGGTGTAGTCTGAAATAAGTTAAATAGTAGATGGGCAATCTTGTAGTTCTTTCTGTCATGCTATACAAATTACCATGCTAATTTTAAATGTTAGATTTTTCACCATTTGGACTGAAAATCTAAGAAGGAAAGTCACTCATATAACTTAGGTGCCTAACTTCCACTTAATTTATTGAACATTAACATTAATGGGAGCTATGCACCTCTAAGGAGTTACATACCTAAAAGTTCTTGTGGATATGGATCTATGTCTATAAGTAAACCAAACATACCTTATCATCCCATAAAGTCCTTCATATGCACTACCCAGTACATGAGAATTTATAACACCCAAATACTATTTCTATAAATATTGTTGAATATTCCAGCAAAATGATGTGGGCAGTAAAAAATAGTTATATTCCCTTTCTTTTAAGAGTATCCCAGGATTCTTTTTTTCAGTACCTTAAATCAAAAGTGTTTTGGGTTTAAAGTAGCTTATTCTTCATGCTGGAAAGAAAATTAATCTTGACAATTTTGAAAATATCTTGTTTGTAAGTAAGTTAACATTTGAATTCCCTAGCCTATTTAGATGTGTCACCTTCAGTTGTTCATAGTCACAGATCTCCTAATGTTCACCAAGCACTTACACATCTTCTATTTGTTGGAGTGTGCATCTTCTAATGTTCACAGCTGCACTGATTTGATCTGCTGCCACTGATTCAGAAAGACTTCACAGTATGGGGGAGAAGGAGTAAAATGAATAGGTTAGGGTGATTTTATCTAAGCTTTCTTTCAGCAAGTTCATAAATACACCCCTGGATATTTTGCTTAGGGTGATTGGTGTTCATCACCTTGCCTACCTTCTTTTATTTTTAATAGATTTTTAAGAGAATAATAAATGCAAGACTGAAAGAACAAAAGAAAAACAGCTGACAATATACAGCACACAAAAGAGGATTCTTTTGGACCTCTTCCATTAGGTAAACATTCTTATAAAAATAGAGCGAAACCATGCTTTCCTTCACCTCAGATACATAATCCAACCACCAGTCTACAGAGTCAAAGTCTTCCCAGCTTGGCAGAAGGATATTTATTTTTGGCTTACAAGTTAAACATTTGCAACAGGAAAAAGGAACACCTCCAAACAGCCTGAGCAGAAAGATACTAACTGGGCACGTCTATATGTTCATTAATGCACAGTGGTTACTGCACATTTAATTTAGTAGGTCTGTAATCAAGGTACTTTGCATTAGTACTGGTGAACATATTTTTAGTGATTCTACTGCACAGTAGCCTAATAATACTGTGCAGTAGTGTATTAGCAGTCTTTGTGCTGTGATATGCTCCTGTGCAAAATGATTAGGCTACTATACAGGTAGCGTCTTATGTAGACGTGCTCACTGGTAGGTAGGACCTAGCTAAGTAATCAAGTAGGGATTTCAATCTATTTTCTCTTTTCCCAAATGAGTGCCCTAACTAAAGGATGTGAGTTGGGTTCCTTTGTGTGTGTTTGTATTTTTGTTTGTGAAAAATTTCTAGTCTTTGTTTCTATGCTGACGTATATTAGGAACACTTTTGAAAATGTGAACTGTTTCATTGAATAAAAAAAAATTTCTGACCCTAATCTACCTGTGAAGGCAGTATAAAAAACCTCCCAGAAGAAAAAGCTGGTGGAATTCATATACTGTATTTACTCAAATAGAAGATGACATTGATTATACGATGACCCCCCAATAATTAGATTCTATATAGGGAAAATTTATAAATTTGTTATAATTTTCTAGGTATGGAATCTAATTCTTAGAGGTTTGCCTTGAATTTGCCCCCCCTCCCACTGCTCCATCAGGGAAAATAAATCTGTGGGGTCACATAAACCTTTGCTTTCTGCTTTCCTCCGACATTTTCCCCTAGTTGCCCCCATCTCCTTAGTGTCAGATGCTGCTCTTCCAGAGCACAAGGAAATACGGAGCAATTTTGATAACAAAAACCTTGATATTAAACATGGCAGTAGCAATTTGCATATAATACCCATGTCCTTAGTTTATCTGCAATTGATGTATGTTACTTTTTTCAAAACTGCTGCAAGTTTTAGCACAGATACTCCATAAAAACACTTTTGAGCAGCACTTTGGCATCTACTTATATGTAGAACAAATTATGCATGATATTAATCCAAATCCAAAAGCTTGACATGAAGTTCACTGAGCTGGACCTCACCAGAGTCAACAGCATTTCAAGCCATGGTGACTCCACAGCTCAGCACTGTTCAGAATGTGTGTGTATTCCAGATACCCCCTCCCTTCCCCCAGGGCAACCTGGTCTGGCTCCACCTCAGGGAAGGTAGGGCCACTCTAATCATATGCACCAGGCTGAGTGAGGGGCAACAGAAGGATTCTGGGTTAACTGAGTGCATTGTCATGGCTCACCATGACTTTAAAAAGAGTCAGAGGTGACAGGTACACTTAATGCAATTTTATTCATGTTTTATTCAGATGGGGTGTGAAGCAGCATAAAAGACTCATAAAGTGATAGAGATGTGAAATTTAAATGGACAAGCATGCCTTTGTGTATTGCATCTATAAATGTGAGAAATGTGTTAATGAGGAAGAGGTGGGAGATTATGCCAATAATGAGTGGGGTAAAAGCACACATAATATGTTTGCAAGAGTGTGAAATCCCATGGGAGAGGGATTACAAGCATTCTGTAAAGAGATGGGCACGGGGACTATCATGGTGGGTGGGGTCAGATGCAAACAAAGCAGCTGGGGTCATGATTTTGCTCAATGGTGAAGAAGTGAAAGTGTGGCAAGTGCAAGTGATTGTAAAAGAGAGTCTGCAGCAGATGGTGGTGAAGTTAGAAAAAACATGGTAGAGATTTTTAATATATACACTTCAGCTGAAAGAAAAGGGAGGATAACTTTTAAAAAAGTTAGAGGTATATGTAGGTGGAGGTAGGCAACAAATTCGGGTGGGGAATTTCAATTGCCTTATCAAGGTGAGGGATAGGACAAGGGATGGAGGAGGGAGAGCTAGATAGCTTGTCAAAAGTATTGATTAATATAGTAAACAAAGTGGGTTTAAGGGATGTATGGGCCTTTAAGAAGGTGATTATGAGGATGGAGCCTACTAGGATGCAGGTGTTGAGGGGGATTTGAAGGAAGAAGATCTTAGCTGTGACCTTCAGTGATCACTGGATGCTGAATGAAAGTGGGTTTAGAAAAAAGTGAAGGTAGGGGGAAAGGGATGTGGAAGTTAAATATTCAATTATTACAAGATAAGAAGGCTTGTCAAGAATACATGGAACTGTATAAAGGATGAAGGACTCTGAAGACATATTACAAAAGCATCTGGGAGTGGGGGACTCTGATAAAGAGAAGAATAATAGAATTTTTCAGAAATATTGTTCAAAGAAAAGTTAGAAAGATGGTGGAAGAGTTAAAAGAACTGCAGGCATGGAAGTATGATTTATTAAAGGAGGCTGTAAAGGGAATATAGTTAAAAACAAAAAACGGAAGATGTAAAGCAACAG
>NW_017729027.1:23190388-23192508 GCF_001723915.1 Gavialis gangeticus | reverse complement strand
AAACGGAAGATGTAAAGCAACAGACTGAAGAATGGCTCAAAAGAAAAATAGATGAGAAAATCTTTCTGACCAGAACACCTTGGGTGGAGAAGATGGAAGGATAGTATAAGTCTTTTTTTTTGGTGAAACTGAGGAAAAGAAGAAAGGAATTGAAAGCAGTGAAACCTAAAGAAAGAATCTGAATCAGGGGATGTGGGGGGGACACAGTCTGGGTGCAAAAATGGTGGTCCCCTGTACTCTGATAAGGCCATGATTGAGTGAGATGGCCCCAAAATTTAAAGCAGTGTTTATGTATATGTGATTGGAAACCAGACTATGCCCGTAATAGAACAGAAGTATGGCACACAGAGTGGTTTAAAAATGGCAGAACACAGTCTAAGATTTGCCTCCCCTCTCGTCAGGGGCAATGCGTAGGGGGTCCATGGGGGTGCATGTGAACCCCCTGAGAGTGCCAGTGCACCCCCTGTAAGGCCACACTCCCTGTTCAGATGGTGGGTGGGGGGCAGGTGGGAGCACTGGTGCCCCCACCCTGCAAGCACCAGCCGCGGGGCGGGGCCGCCAGCAGAAGTAGCCCCGCCACTTCCAGAAGTGGCCACAGGACTCCTGGAAATAATGAGGCCGCTTTTTGGTGAGTGAGATTGGCTGCCAGGGGGCAACCCGCAATCACTGACTGGTGTCGGAGGGGAACATGCCCCCCTGATTCAAGAGACACCAGTCACCTATGCCTCTCCCCCACCAAGGGGTGAATATGTATTCTGTTTGCTGCCAATCTAAACTATGCCACTTACAGAAAACTAATTTATTCTGCCTTGGGCTTTTTGAATGTCTGTACCTAGCCTATATGCCTAAGATTTTTCTATATCTATCTTACATTTCTCTACTGCACTACAGTATAGTATTATATAATGCTGTATTGTACTAGAGTATAATGCTGTTAGTTAATGCTACGAGTTGCTGCATCCATAAAAGAAAAGACACAAATCATATGCTTGATTGCTGGGGCTGCTAAGTTAATAGTGATGCACCTACTAGTAATATGCCTCACTGTAAATAAGCCCCTACAGATAGAACTCAAGTATTTTAATCACAATGGGCACATCAACACAAGATGCTGACTGCTCAGTAGCCAAATAATACTGCGCAGTAGTGCTTCACAGCACGGACAGTGCTAATACACTACCACACAGTATTATTAGGCTGTGTTTGCTCATGCTGGTGCATTTATTTAGCACTTAATTTATGCTAGTACTAAATAAAGGCGCAGTAGCCACTGTGCAATAGCATCTCATGTAGATGCACGCTGTGTTATGGAAACTCCATTCTAACACAGATTCACTAACACTAGGATTGCTAATGCTAGTGCTGAAAAATTGGAACAAAATTTGTTAGGGAAATGACAGCCTTTAGAACCCTTGCTTTTGTGCTCTTCTATTGTTTTTTTTCCCTTAATATAAGTCATTTTAGTCTGAATGAACATGTTTCTTCTTTGTTCATGGAAACCAAATAAATGGCATTCTAGGAGCAGTACATACAGTAGCAATTGCTGAATAGGTTTACTCAGCATGCATACCTTTTAAGAAACAGTTTCGTAACTGCAGTTTACTAGAGGGCAGTAAAGACTCCCGCTGCACTGAGCAGCTCCTGAGTCCAAGACTTCAATTACATCCCTGTGTGAGCTATAAAAATGAAAATTCAAATCAGTGTGTGCTTTCTTCCTACCTTTGTCTTATATCACCTGTAAAGGTTTATTTCAGAACAATCTTATCTTAGGTCTTTATGAAGTTAGAAGGAATGTTTCTGCTTTCAGGAAATTCCTGTGCTCCTGAAAGACTAGAGTTAATCTACAGCTCAAATGAAAACTCTTTGGCTACAGTGTGTGAACAGGTTGTGGGTTTGGGGGGATCCTTTGGAGTTGGTTGTTTTTAATTCTGACCATCTTTGTTTCTTTGTGTTTTTTTCTGAAACATCATTTCACTGAATTGATTTTATTTCCTAGGGAAAAAATACATCAATAACCATTTTTCCCTTCAGTTACATGAGCTTTGGAGAGGGTGTTATCATCCTGAACTATGAACAAAAGCATCCAGAAACCAAGGTATATGATCCGGGGGGGGGGGGGG
>NW_017729027.1:23185424-23190129 GCF_001723915.1 Gavialis gangeticus | reverse complement strand
GGGCATATGTTTTTATGAAGTCAGATTATTCATTGTTTGCTATTAGGACCAAAATTACTAGGTAACTAGAATACAAACCTGAATACAAAACCCTAAATGAAGAAACTTGCTTAAAAAGCCAAGTAGTTCCCTTTTCCTAATGGGACATTTTCAAGTATCTTTCACATTTTCCTTCACTATAAAGATATATTTTCCAATTATACAATGTTTAGTGCTATATTTTCATACTAACATATAGCAGGTCACTAAGACAATAAAATAGTTTTATTAGTAAAAAAGATTTAATTTTTAAAAGTACTTGGTACCTCGCACCTTCTCTAGGAAGTATCAAGTATTAATTTTTTTTTTATTTGTTTATTTGCTGGTGTTTCTTTTTCTTTTTTAAAGTGCTTATACTACAGTACATTAAATCAGCATGCTTTTGGTAAAGAATTTTAACAGTCAGGAGATGTGACTGTGTTTAAGATTCCTTTTTCCAGTCACTAGTTCATTGTCAGCAGCAGCTACAGAGCAGCTTTATGTGCATTCAGAGACAGCCAGGAAATTAGTTCTGCATGACTGACTCAGCACTGTAGCACAGAGAACAACTATCACCCATTTCCTTAAACAATTGTTTATTTCTTGGTGTGATAACAATGTTAAATATCACAATTCTGGAGAGAGAAAAATAGAGCCTCTTCATTTATGTTTTATACAAAAAATAAATACATAAAAGTGCTGGTGAAGTGCTATCCTAACTTACTACTTCAAGGTCTTCTAAACTAACTTTTTAAACAAATTTCTTCATAACTCTTGATAGCTTATTTAATGTTTTCTTTTAAGCTAAATGAAGCAAGGAAGCAAAACATCAGCCAAATGAATTCAACTGATATTAACTGAACATTTAAAAAATGATAACACTAAAATGAAACATAATCTTCAAATCAAGAAGAATGATTAGAATGTTTCATAGCTTGCAAAGCAGCCCTGTTGCTCAGAGATACAGGACAGTTCTACAGTCAAGCTACTGAAGCAAGACGCAGAAAGTATAGGTTCAATTCTCAGCTTATGGCAGAACTTTCTGTGTAACTTTATTACAGTCTCTCAGAGCTAGATCCAGTAACAAACATGACATTATAACATTCACTTTTAGGTGCTTGTGCCAATACTCAAAAAGGCAACCACTCATGGTGGGATACTGAGGGTGGTGCCACCTAAAATGTAGAAGTGTGCATCCATATGTGGACGTTAAAAAATGTTATGCATCCTGAATATCTAAACTTTAAAAGGAGATGCTTCTGCACCTTTTGTTTGGGACTCACAGAAACATGGTAAATGGTGAAACGTTTGGGGCAGACAATAGGAATTCTGGAAGAGGAGTACAGGACCGCCTGTGATCCCATCTGTCACCTGGGCTAGGGACAAACATTCAAAAAGCACTGGCTAGGCTGAGTCAGTTTGTAACCAGACAGATATTCTCTCTGGACTGAGAAAATTCAGATACAGGCTTGTAGTGGCTCAGGCTAGAAGTTTTTTGGGGGGGGGCACTAGAGCAGCCCTCCCTTCCCTTATAAAGTGCTGAGCTGGGGGAGACATGGCCAGGCCCTGACAGGACATTCTTATTAGGGAGGTCTGCCTGCACCATCCTAGGCTTTTTCCTGCTCACTGTTCAAGGGGTAGGAGAGTTGCCAGCCCCCAGCCCCCTGCCACCACTCTGAGGCAAGGGGTGTATGCTCAGTACATGCATCTGTTGATGATATGGAGCTTTTCAATTTCCCTCCCTGTTTCTTTATACTGTCTGCAGCAAACTGACAGGTAAGCAATCCAGCAGGTGGTTGATAACAGTGTTTATCACCCCATCAGCCAAACAATAGCCTCTCCCATTAGTTCAAACTCTTCTTAAACAGCTTACCAGCTGACCTGTTGATTAGCTCCAAAAAGTCCTAAGCAGTCACTGTTCTGTCTGCCTGTCCCAGTGAAACTGGACACATACACAAACACACACACACATACACAGATACCTCTCTGCATTAGTTAAGATACCATATTCCTAGGGTCCATGGGGTTTGGGTCTGTGTTGTGGGAGATGGGAGGAAGGTGGGAGGGGGGTTCCTGCTTGAGCAGCAAGCAGCCAGGGAGGGGTAAGGCAGGGGAAGCCAGACAGACCCTGCTGTACCTGCAGTCTCTGCCAGAGCTCCAGGGAGAGAGCAGAAGGGATGGGCCAGCTCTGCTGTGGAGCAGAAAGCCCTGCCCAGCCAAGAGAGCATGCCAGGATTCTGGGGGAATCTGGTTTACCTTAAACCAGGAAGGGGTCTGGGACAAACCTTGCATAAACTGGTTTGAGCCAAATCAGTTAAGTCTGATATTACATTTAACCAGGTTTATCTCAAACCAGTTTCAACCATTTTCAAACTGGTTTATGTACACTGAACATTAGTTCTGTTACATGTTTAAATCAGTTTCTGATCATTTAAACTCATTTATATGTAATGTCTGTCCCTAGCCCTGGAGTTTGGCAGTATTTATGCTATTCTCTGCAGCCCTGAGTTAACAATTCCTATTAACCTTTGGTTTCACAAATTAATACCTAGTCTTAATGAGTAGAGCCTAACTGAATATCAGTAGGATGCAGAATGGAACTCACCCTTCTTTTTACAAGTTCTTTAGTGGTTTGGAATATTGTCCTAAGGGCATACCCCTTTAGCCAAAAGGGAACTTGAACCCATGGCTCCTATTTCCCAGAAAACCACCCTAAACATCATGCTGTGAGTTGGGTTGAACCAAAGACCCCACATTTCCATCTGTTGAGACTATCCCACTGGTGATAGCCAAGAATGTAAGATTCATTGGGCCAGTAAGAGAACAAGCAAGGAAGAGCACTTTAAGTGCTTAAACACTTAAATGAATCTAACCTTTAACCAGTTTTTGCTTCAGATCCTTATCTATCTATGAAATGGAGATAGTAATAATACTTCCGTCTTCCAGTGCCTTGTCTTTTTTCTCTGTGCAGGGCCTGTGTATTATTATGTATTAATATACTGTCTATCACAACAAATCCTGATATCAGTTAGGGCCTCTTGGGACTATACAAATATGAATCATAACAAAACAAGAGGTTCCTGCCCATAAGAAAGTTTATCTTGAACCACCTATAGAATATTTTTAACTGATTTCTTCCTAACAAAATCTCTTATGTCCTCTTATTTTTTTTATTCTTTCATTTATTAATGGATTGGCTTTATTCATTTATTGAGTTAGGTTTTTTCTTGTTTGTTTGGTAGTAATTTCCATTGTTTATCATTAACAAATGAAAAACCATTCCTTGCTATTCTGAGAATTCTAAGTTTTCCTTGATATTTTATAAGAGTTGATGGGGAAGGAATTTCTTCATTAATCATTGGGCTACACACTATGGTATGTTTGCAGTATCATGATATATATAAAAAACTTCAAAGGTTTCCTTTGGTATTTTTTACTATCTTTTGACTGTCTTAAAAAAGAAAAGTGAAAAGCCCTCTCTAACCCATAAGTACAGATTGCATGAAAAACAGGGGACATCTGGGCTTTAAAATATATATAAAAATGTTGGTGATGTTTTATTTTTGTTTTTAATACATTTTGCTGGAGCAAGTCACTGAGTAATTTCTGTTTTCAATCTTGAATGGGTCAGTGAGAACCCATGAGTGATGGAATAAGAGTGATATGTGAATTATAAAAAAGAAAGTATTTCTGTAAGAAACTTGCATTATGTGACAGGGGTGAAACTATCAATTCAAAATTTGTACACACTCTGGCCAATCTGTTGCCTCTTGTCTGCAGTCTGCCTGTAATCTTTGCCAAGGAAGACATGTTATTACAAGCAATGTTGCCACTAGCACAGTAGGTGCACTGAAATGTACCTATCTAGCAGCATGTTGATAAAAAACCTGATGGAGAATACACATTTTGCCAGCTCACTATATTAAGTGTTATCTCTATAAAAACTAAAACTTGTACACCCTGTCTGCTCCATTATAACAGTTTTTGATAATGTGTCCAAGATGAATTTCAGAGTTCAATGGAAGCCTGAAGTCATGGCTTTCCATAAAACTGTAAGATCCATGAAGCCTTTATACCCCGTAGGAACTCATAAAAGAGTGTCTGCAATGTGAAAGAAGAATCACATAAATTTGGAAGAAGAATCAAGCGGTTTGCCCTTGCATTATTTGGGATGCAGACCTTTGTATTTATTTTTTGTATAAAACGTAAATGAAGAGGCTCTATTTGTTGCAATTTTGAAAGAAAACACAATTCTATAAATCTTTTTTATTACTTTCATTGCAAATAATAAGCAAATATAAAATCAAATAAGTTGCTAATTGTACTACCTACATTGGCTATACAATCAACGTATCTATGGTACAACTGAAATCAAATCAATCAATGTTTTAACAATTATATGGAATGAATAATATGGAATCATATCATTAGTTAAACAAAAGCAAAATTAAAGGCATGAAGTTGTACGACATATAAGTGATTCTTGGAAGACTAACCCCACAAAGCTTAAGAGATGCAGCCTACTTCCCAGGTCTTCAGAGTTGCCTTTTGTGTGAATTGTATAGTTAACCCTTCTTGTACCTATTTGCTTTACTTTTTGGTAGGTTAGTTTCTCATACACACTTTTATGAATAGGCTGCTTATGTGATCAATGGTTAGAAATTTAGATTATACAGTAGCCTTAATT
>NW_017729027.1:23168697-23180424 GCF_001723915.1 Gavialis gangeticus | reverse complement strand
ATAGGGTGTTTTAAGGAAGCATGTTGTAGAAATTTGTCTCTGTGTACCTGCCATTAAGTAAAGACACTTATACTCACATACACACGAACAGAAAAAGCAGGCAGGTGTTCCTAACATAACAAAATACAACTTAGAGATAAATCTTAGCCTGCTTTTTTTCAGAGTATTAGGGTCAGCACAGCAATTCAGGGAGACAAGGTGATGTTTCTGTTGGTATCTGCTCCACTGAGCACTCAGTTTATCAGGCTGACAAGCCTGTGGGCTAGGGACAGAAGTTACACATAAACCAGTTTAAGTGACCATAAACTGGTTTAAAACAGTAACAGAACAGAAGCTTATGTAACACAAACCAGTTTCTAAATGGCTGAAACTAGTTTAAGATAAACCTGATTGAATGTAGTATCAGACTTAATTGATTTGAGTCAAACCAGTTTATGAAACTTCTGTCCCAGCCCCCTTCCTAGTTCAAGTTAAATCACAGTCCCCCAGCATGTTGTACAGCCCTGGACTGGGCTGTTGGTTCCAGAGAGCAGACTGGCCCTGCCACTCTTCTCCCAAGCTAGAGCACTGAGGGCTAGATGATGAAGGGGGTGGAGAGGGGCAACCCCATCTGGGGATGCAGCCCAGTCTGCAGGGAGGGGAGAGAGACTGCCCCACAGGCAAAGCCCAGCTGGAGTCTGGAGGCAGGGAGGGGGAATAAACTCCCCTTCCCCTGCTCAAATTCACTGCTGGCTGTGACTGTGGACTACAAATCCCAAAGGCACCTAGAAGCAAGAGGAAAAAGTGATAAGCAATGCTGTAGAGCAGGCTTGTCCAACATACAGCCCATGGGCTGCCATGCGGCCCTCCAAGCTGCAATGGGAAACAAAAGTAAACACTGTATTTTTGTTTTGGGGGGGTGAAGTGATACCAGTTCCTGTGACGTCTTTAAATATGGCTCGCTAGCCCACTGGATGATAAAATGTCCATGATCAGACCCCACATTCAAAAAGGTTGGACACCCCTACTCTAGAGTCTTGTTGCTGTGATTCTGGGCTGCAAATCCCAGAGACCTTGTACAGCAGGAAGAGGAAGTGAACACACAGCCCATGCTGGCTACATGCCAGAGAGCTGTGGTCTAGTGCTCAGGCTTCTGGCCTGAGCCGCTGCAGGTATGTGGCTGCATTTCCTGAATCAAAGATAAATGTATGTTCTCTTTTGTTTCAATTTAGTCTCTGCAGCTTAGACTGAATCAATTCGGTCTTGGGCTTTTTGACTGTCTGTACTTAGCCATGGAGTTCTGGTCTCCTCTCTTTCACACTAGCCTCAAGGCAGCAGGAGCTTCCTTTGTTCATTTCCCCTTTTCATGTTATGGTAGCCTGAGAGAAAAAAAATACATTTTCTTCAGACTTTGCCTTTACCATTTCCATTGGTAATTTAGCTCAGTCCATTGAATAGCACAGGCCTAGAGATCATCTCACAAATTGTGGAGTTAACAGGTCTCACAACCCCATCTGGGGTTTCAGTCCAGATGCTAGCTGATAACTTGGTCTTTTCTAGATGGGACCATTCTAAAACATATACCCTTTCCCTGACAGTTTTAATATCAAATCCTTCTTCTAACATCACAGGCCTAAAAATATTGAGAACACAGGATCAAGACAAATAACTTCAAAGATGAAATCTTTTACTGTATGCACCATTTTCCAGGATCAGAAGACTTAAGGTTCTCTGATTTCCTAGATAGTCAACATAATCAATGTTCTATTACAATTTTTCCCCTACTTCACTTACACTTTTCAGCCTTCCAATCATATTTTCATTCTCTCACCATTTTTAAAATACTCTTCATCCTTTTACCATCAAAGAAATGGATAATCAAGAATAATTTTTTCTTGCCTTGATCACAATAATGTCACACTTTGACAATGGAGTTATCCAATTCTATTTATATAAAACTAACTTATACAAAAAAGCACCACAGCACCAATTCCACCTTGGGCCAGCATTTACTGCAGAGATGGGAACTGGATGGTGTGGAAGCATATTTCAGTGGATCCACTTAGACTAAATAGGGGTAAAATACTGATGTCTAAATTGAGAAACCTGCTTGTGCATTGAAACATGGGACCCAAAAAGTACCTTTTATCCGGATGACCAGATAGGAAGTTTAGATTCCACCAGATAATAAAAGTCTGTTGTCATGGAATCCAGCAGCATGTTGACAAAAAGCTTGATAGAGAACAAAATGTTATCAGAATACAATATTAAATAATATTTCTATAAAACTGTATTTTGTACACTAAATTTGCACACAGTAATGGAAAGACAAAAAAAGACTCAAGTTAAATATACAGTTACATTTAGACTATTGTTTACACTGTGATATGTCAAAGATAATTTTTAAAAAATCATAGAATCATAGGAAAATGTAATAGGAAACCCTTACCCCTCTTACTAGGTGTGGGTGAAGGGTGTGGCCAGAGGCAAGCTGCAGAGAATCTGAGGGCAAAACAGCAACAGGTGTGAGTTGCCCATGAGAACAGGGCCAGGGGTTGAAAAAGGAAAGGTCCCGCTGTTGTTGTTGTTCATTCTTCAAATTCAAAGATTACCATGATATTATTGTGTAACTTCCGATGATGCTACAGGTCTTTTTATCAGGTATGGAAACTAAGACATGGTTGTCATTAACTATAAGCAGATTCATTGAAGCCTAACAGTTAGGGTTGTGCAAAATTTCACCCAGCATTTCATTTCAAAGCTTTTTCAGTGTGTTTTGAGCTCAAAACAGCAAAATCAAAATGAAACAAAAGCCTTCAGAGCAGCTTTGAAACAAAACAAGGGAATTCAAAATGTTTCAAAAGTTTCAAAACATTTCAAGTTGCAAAGCCAGTCTTACTGGCTTCAGCACCCGTCCCAGCCAGCAGCACCCAGCTCCTGTCAGCCAGCATACAGATTGGGGGCCCACTGGCACTCCCACGAGGGCTGCGGGGGCTGTGCTGGAGTCCTCCTTCAGGTGTGTGCCCCTGATCTGCCTGCCAGCTGACAGGAGCTGGGTGCTGCCTCCTGGGGCCAGCAGCAGCACCAATCTTGCTGGAGCTGGGTGAGGGCTGTGCCCGGTGGCAGTCTGTCATCTGGCAGGCAGATCAGGGACCCACACCCCCAGGAGGACTCTGGCACATCCCCCGTAGTCCTCCCGGGGCTGCAGGCGAGCCCACAACCTGCCTGCCAGATAAGAGGAGCCAGGTGCTGCCGCCTGGGACAGGGAGTGGCAGTGATCTTCCCCACACTTATCCCAGGTGAAAGCACCCAGCTTCTTTCATCTGGCAGGCTCATGGGGAGCTCACAACCCTGGGAGGACTTGAACACATCCCTGGCAGCCCTCCCAGGGGTGCAGGTGAACCCCCAATCAGTCTGCCTGCTACATTTTATGTTTCCCCATAATAACCTATGGGCAAGACATCAAAACAGCATTGAAACAGAAAAACAGCTTCGACAAAAGACAATGGAACAGTGGTTTTGAAATTAAACAAAACTTGAAATGAAACACTGTTTCATCAAATTGTCAAATGGAAGTCAAATTGGAACGATGTTGTTTTGCACAGCCCTACTAACAGTTACAATTCTAAGTCAACAGCAAAGCAACCTCAGCAGTTACAATCCTAGTAGTGTAGTTAGTCAAAAGCAATACAACATGCATTATTCATATAACCCCAAGATATAATGAACACAGTGTCACTGGTTGATCAAGCCATGAAGACTTGTCAGGGGCTCCTGGCTCCTACATCTTAGATGGGTGTTTGGATCTTTTAGGAGTTGGTTCTGAAGAGTACACTGTCTCACTTCTCTTTATATATCATATAGCTTGCATTTCTTACTACATAAAATTAGCTTAAGCACTCCTCCTAATGCATATTAATAATCTCACTTCTGTTTGCCAAACATGGTTACCTTTAGCTGGAATTTTCCATTCTGAGGTAATATTTTCATTCTTAGGTGGGGGTAAATAGTTCCTCTTTTGCCCACACTATATTTTTTCAATTTAGTTAGCCATCTTCCCAATTCATTTTAAGTCAGGGTCAGTATTTTTCCATCTGCTCTTTTCCACTGGCTGCAAATCACTTATACAACTTATGTTCAGCCTTATTGAAACCCAAGCCCAAAGGCCTCTGAGCTTTTCTGAGGCCCTCCCAGGGCCTACAACTGGTTGGTTTGGTTTCTGTGAGATCATGAATGGCTGATCAAGATGTTGCCCTGAGGGGTCAGGCCAACACTCAGGATCTCGATACTGCACTGTTAGACAGGAGGGTGTGGTGTACAATTGCACATATATTACACACACATTCAGAATAACCAGTCTAGGTCCATGAATACCTATCACCAGTTTTAGCCCATACATGCTACACACACCAAATTTAGACAGAATCAGTTACCAACACCTGCACATCCAATACACATACGTGGATTACTAATTCATATAACACATACACAATGATATCTATATATGTGTATTCACTAATTCACACACATACCACCCACCTATGCATACACACAGGTGAGTTCCTAAGCTGTGTCCTGATGTGTATGTATGTATGTGCTTGGTGTACTTGGGATACCTGGGGAAAGGTTAAGGTAAGAAAGTAGAAGTGTAGGGAGTGAAAGCTACCAGGACTGGGATTAGAACTGGTACACTAAAGGGGCCTGGGCTGAAGAGCTGAGGCTCTGGGATACTATCTACCTATCTCAGGCTGAAAGGGGTCCTTGTAAAGTAGGTGTTGTCCAGAGGGGGGGTCACCAGCAGGGCCTCTGGGTGGATAGGTGGTGTGGCATGGTGCTGGTCCAGATGGAGAGGACGTCCCACTGGGTCTGTCTTCACTGCCCCTTTTTATAGGGGCAGACCTTGTGTGACCCTAGTGACACAAGGTATTCCCAGTCAAGGGTCAGCCCCTGGAGTACTGAGCATGTGTTTTCCATGCAGGGATGTGCAGTTTTGAGGGTCTGTAATGGTGAGAGTTGCTGGTTCTGCAGGGTCTTTTGTCTTTCAAATGCTGGTCTTGTCTCTGTTCCTGGGTGAGGTCCATGGTTCCTGGATGAATCAATGTGAGGTGATGGCCCAGTCATTACAGGCCATTCAGTAGAGGTCTGCTACCATTTTTTCTCATTCACCCAGGAACCAATTTACATGGGAGGGGTACAATGAATCATATTGTTGCAACATAGCATGCCCAGGCAGAGGACAGAAGATGGAGGCTTGACATATAAAATGAAAACTTGACATGACTTTGGTACACTTACAAACACAGACCTAAACCATACAATATCCATATGAAACAACAAAAATCACTACAAAAATGACAACAATACAATATACAACAGTAAAAATTAGTACAAACCTAATAATTATAAAACAATGGATATCCAAAACCAAAACTTGCCACCAAAAATAAAAGTGTTTAAAGCTTATCCTAAGTCTGAGCTCACTTATACTTATCCATAAGGAACAGAGAGGGAGAGAAAAGTCAGAAATGGTTGGGGAATGGGAGGGAATGCATTTTAAGATAAATAATAAAAAAAAGAAAAACTGGGGGTTTTGCTACATGCCTGCCGGGGCACTCAGCCGCTCCTCTCTCACTGCAGTCTGAAGGGAACTGACCCCCCTTTACCCCTCTCCAGGGCTGGAAATACCTCTGGACAGCCTCCCTCTAATCCTGAGTGAGATGCTGCTCCAGAAGTGTGGTGGGTGTTGCTCTTCCCTTCTGGTCTGCAGCTGCAGCCCTGCCGGCTCTCCATGCTGCGAGTGTTACTTGTTTTCACTCTCTCTGTCTGTTGCTGCAAGCTGCTTTTCTTCTCCTGACCTCCCCTGCCCAGCATGCAAGATACCTCTGGACTTCTGTTTGCTCTGTCTCACTCCTTCGCAGTCTGTATGACATATTAATATTTAAACATACAAAAAACATTCATTTAAAGTGTGGTTCCAGGAGCAGGCCAACAACCACCTGATCATTGGCTGGATTGGGATTGCACTGGATCTTGAACCACACAGGGTATAGTCCCTGCCATCAGACAATTAGCTGATTAGATTAGAGCTGTGGTTCAAACCCCAGTTCAGTCTCAGTTATCTGCCAATGATCATCTGAGTGTTTGCTGCATCAGGACTGCAATGGGGCTAGCTTGCTCCTGTGCCCATAAGAAAGCATCTTTAAAGTACAGTCAGCTTTCCTGGACTACTTTTCTTCTCAGACTTGCTTCCCAAAGGATGATACCTACCAGATCCCCGAGTTTGTTAAAGCCTGGTTTTCTGAAATCTAGTGTCCACATTCCAGTGCTCTCCTTGCTTCCTCCCATTAAGAACTTGAACTCAAGCATTTTTTTCTGTTATTGCCACCGAAGTTACCTTCCACGTTCATGTTCTCAACATGTTTGTGAAATGGAAGTCAAGAAGGGCTTCCCCTTCATTTGCTTCTCTACCATCAGAAACACAAAGTTATCCCAAACATACTCCAGGGACTTCCCTCCTAGGATATGCCCCAATAATGAAAACTCCATGAGAACCAAGTCTTGTGACTTGGAAGCTTCTGTCAGTTAAAAAAGAAGAAGAAGATATCATCCACCTCCTCCTCTTGGTTTGGTAACCTGTAGTAGATATCCACCATGATATACCTCCTCCTGCTCACATGTCCTCTAACCTTTACCCAGAGCATTTCAAAAGGCCTACCTTCCACATCATACTGCCCCTCCAAACATGTCTATATTGCCTTTATATATAGGGCCACCTTCTTTTTTCCCCCGCCTATCTTTCTTGAACAAGTTATACCCATCTATGACCATAGTACAGTTATGTAACTATCCCACCATGTCTCCATAATCCTAATTACATCATAATTCTGAAGCTGTACTAGGATCTCCAATTCTTTCTGTTTGTTCTTCATACTTATTGCATTAGTGTCCAAACATTTCAAGTGTCTGACTGTCCTAGGCTTTCCTTGAGAACGCTGCTAAGGTTTTCACTATTGGTTTCCCTTACTAAGTTTTTATCCATGTCTCCAGGCTCTTTACTTACCTCTGGGTATTTGTCTCCATCTCCCAGTACTTTTATAAGAAAAAAAATATTATGCCATAGACAGGATGAAGGAGAGATGTAAACACCACACCTAAACAAAAAGAGGTAAAGTAAAAAAGGAATAGGCAGGAAATATTAGATCTTTCCTGAAATACTCAAGGAAAGAATGGTCAATCCATGTTAAATTCCATCGTGAATCAAGTAAGGTGAGCAAACAGATATCATATGAGAAACATCTACCTAATAAGATATGCACAGTCTCCATTCTTTGAAAAAGATCAGCCACTATAACCAAAATAATCGGGAAGATCATGTTGAACAATATAGTCGAAGATTATAGTATTGTACCCAGGCTTTCTCTATAACTTTTCTTGAAAAGGGCAAGTTGGAAATGGGTTAATCAAGTAGATTTGCTAAGAAGATGCAATACTGAATGAAAGATAAAATGGCACATCTTTATAATTATGATAGCACAAAAGATAAGTATCAAGAAGCAGGACTGAGGATAGAAAAATCATGCTTCCTTATTCATCAACAGAAAGAAAAGAAGATTATTTTCAATGTAAGTATCAAATAGGTTCGATGTTTTCGATGATAGCAGGAGGATTAGACAAAGGGAATATTGGTTTTAAAAAAGTAAAGTTGGATGTGAATGTTCATTCATGGGAGGCTCAAACAGTCATGTACGGTTAAATCAAAGATAAGTTACTAGAAATGAGGGAGACTTTACAGCCTGACAGTGCCATCTTTCCGCTTGAAAATTCTGACATACAATTCAAAAATCATTTTCAGTTATTTTGTAAATGTGCTGGAATTGCCATTATTATTGTTAGATACATGATGTATTCGACAGGAGTATTAATTATAAACTTCAATTAAATGTTTTTCTCTGGAAAAATAATTAAACTTTCCATTTGTGTAGGAATCTAATGTATTGTGTGTTTAATTTAGTAAGAAAAAACTGAATCCTAAGAAATACTAATAACCAAAGTAACATTAATAATTTTACAGTGAAAAAGATAAGAGTTGACTGATTGTGAGCAATTAGTCTGTAACAGCAGGTAGCAGGAGATTTCATTTCATTGAAGAATTCTGTCATGTAATTCATGTTCCCTATTTTTTATATTAAAAAATAAAATTTATACAAGCCATTAAGACACACATATCTGAACACTTAATAATTACTTACTCATATTGCAATAATTCTCTTCCTTCCCCACTCTCATCCCCTCTCCACTAGTTAAGCTTCATTTGTTATACTGCCTATAACATTTAGATTGTAAGGTCCTGCTGGCAGGATCTAATCCTAGAAAACTTTTTGGAGTATAGTTATACTCTGTGCTGTTAATGTCCATTCTTCAGGGCCATGCTCAACTCATACCTTTGTAGATATAGCCACATTGGCAATACAGAATAGTGTTGTATTTACTTTTTGTCCTTAGCAAAATGTCATCTTATCTATTTCATACCATTTATCCAATTTGCTAATGTTATTCTGAATCCTTCTTTTCCCCTCTACAGTGTTGCAATCCAACACAGGTTAATGTCATTCACAAGTTTACTAAGTGAACACAATTCCATCCTCCAAATCACTAATGAAGATAGTGAACAGAACCAGGTCCAGGACAGACCACTGGAAACTGACCTGATATCTCCTTCAACTTTGACATTGAGCCATTGATGACTATTTTTTGAGTATACAGCTAGTTTAAAACCCACATTATAATTGCCCACTCCTGGTCTAGATGAAACTAAGTTAGGCCCATGGGCCAAATCAGGCCCACAAGAGACTTCATTTCCAAGCAGCCCCTACCCGTGTTGCTGCAGCAGGTTTCCATGAAGACCCCAGGAGCACCAAGGCTGTGACAATGCCAAGCCAGGATTTCCATGAATACTGGCCCAAGCAGCACTGGCACAGTGTGAAGTTGGACAGGGAGCTTCTCTAGATCCAGGGCTGGGGCTGGAGCTGGTTCTTGAGGCAGTAACAGCACAGGCCAGAGACGGGGCAGAGCTCTGATCCACTGGCCACACACCTCAGGCAGGGGTATGCAGGCAGAAGATAACAGTTCTGCCCCAACTTCGAACCATGCTGTCACCACCGCAAAATCCTGGCCCCAGCCCTAGCCCCAGAATACTCTCCACTCAGCCACTCACCCTGCCAGTGCTACCTGGGCTGGTCTCCACAGAAACCCTGGTTCTGTGCTGTCACAGCCCCACCACTCCTGGGGTCTCCATGGAAACTAGCTGCAGTAAAGTGAGCAAGGGCTGTTGGGAAGTGAAGTCCAGCCACCAGTTGGATCTACTATTTTGCCCATCCCTGATCTAGACTGTATTTCCTTGATTTGTAAAACATGTTATGATATATAGCATTAAAAGCCTTCCGGAAGTCCCGGTATATCACATCAACTGCTCTTCTTACCCACAAGGTCCATCAACTTATCCTAGAAGGAAAACAGGCTAGTTACCATAACTTGCTCTTGACAAATTTATGTTGTCTGTTGCTTATCATTTTATTTGTATGAATTGATTGTATGACGATATGCTCCAGTATCTTTCCAGGTTAGACTCAAAAGTTACCAGTCTCTAATTCCTTGGGTCCTATTATTTCCATTTTTAAGATATATGCATTTGTCTTTTTCTAGTCTTCTGAGACTTTACTTGACCTCAGTGGTTCTCAGAAGCCAAGAGTTTTGCAAGTCCTTTGCCATGCTGTTCAGTATTCATCAGGCCCTACTAATTTGAAAATATCTAGTTGTTCTAAGTAAACCAGATTTTGATTACTGTGTGTGTTACCTGGCAACACTTCACCTTTCTCTTCCTTAGCTTCCTTAAGCCTTGCAATAAGAACCAGCACTCTTGGTCTTCCTATTACTTTTAGCTTATTTACAGTATATTTTTTGTACCTTTACTCCTTGCTAGCTGCAACTCAGTTTGTGCCTTGGACATTCTACTTTTGTCCCTGCTTGCTCGTACTATACTCTTATACTCATTCTTAACAATTATGGCCAAGCTCACATTTTTATAGGCTTGTCTTTTTAAGTCTTAAGTCACTGAAGATCTCATGGTTTAGCCAACTAGGTTTCTTACAAAGCTTCCTTCCTTCATATTGGGATACCATGGTGTCAGGATTTGTAAAATACTCTGTAAAGCTGGGGGGCCCCCAAGTAAATGCTCCTATGGGAAATCTATGACAGTAATCTCAGCCTTTGCCTTTGTTCTCACACTTGTAGTACTGTAGTCACTTTTGATTTGCTTGGGATCTTCCCTGGCAGTCTTGTTTAGTGGCTCCATGCATGATTTGTATAGGATAGTAGTCAGGGGAACCAATGAATGTTGTCAGCCTTTCGGAGACAGTCTCTTAATTCCCAATGTCAATCAGATCATATTCATAAAGACTTCTCAGCCAACAACATCCCCTTGTAGATCCTGTACCTGGTTCCCGAGAGAATCCATTGAAAGGCACCTCACACCAGAACCCCTTCACATTTGAATGCCTTTGGCAGGGATATGGAGGTTATAATTGTAGCCTGAGTGTACTCAGGTATGTATTCCCTTCTCCAATGGAAGGCATTGTTAGCTGGCAAGAGTGCTGTGAGTGAAACTGCAGGCTGTGCACGGTTTCCCTCTGTCCCTACAGTCAGGCCAGGACAGTCTGAAACTTAATGATATACAAATTTATTAATACACACAAGTTAGTAACAGATGCATATAAATATAAACATATATAAATGTATATATAATATACAGGTATATAATATGAACATCAACTTAAAGGCAAATTCTATATGAACTTATAGCATAGATCTAAATTCAGGTAAAACACAGGTAAGTAATAAATCAGTACAGATAAGCACAAATCAAGAACAGATAAACACCAGGTAGATAGCAGGAAGGGGCCCCAGCAAAGATCTCAGTGGGATTATGTGTCTATGAATCAAGTTATCATTACACAGGAATAACAAAATATAAGGTGCTATGTTACAAAATATGAGGTGCATCTCATCAGAAATAAAATTTAACTCTTTAAAGGATCCCCAAGGCCTTGATGGGTCCTGAGGCCTTGCCAGCACTCCAGGGACCAGTTGGGCGGGGAACCTTAATGCCCCTTGGGCCTTTCTCAACCCTGAGGTAGCCTCTAAACTGAAGGGCCTTCTCCCTTTGCTTTCCTTCTAGAAGCCCCCTACTAGCCAGGAGGAATTGCCCCTCCCCCTAGGAATCCTTTTCCCCAGCAACTCATTCCTCTGGGACTTTGATAGTTGGACCGCATCCCCCTTGGCTGAGTAGCTCCTCACATGCAAGGCCTCTAAGGCCACTGTCTCCCCTTGGGCCGCCAGCACTGGTGGCCCTATGCACCATTGTGTGCACCAAGGTCTCTGCCTTCTGCTAGGGGTTGGAGGCCTGGGCTGCCTCGTGCAGTGATGGAGCTCAGTTCATTCCCAGACCCTCCATGCAGCGTTGTCTGCACAGAGCTGTTGGCTCTGTACTGGCAGCTGTAGACCCAAATCACCCCAAGTGGCTCTCAGGGGTCCCAATCCCTCCCAAATCACTCCTTACTGTCAATGAAAATTATTAGATTTGTGTGCTGCCAATACAGGAGAGTTGATCCTGACATGTGCAGACAGCCTAGGCTGCATGCCCTCTGCTCGACCCCTGGGCCTGTCAGTCATCCGTGACCTACTTTTCAGCTT
>NW_017729027.1:23159176-23168113 GCF_001723915.1 Gavialis gangeticus | reverse complement strand
CTGTTCCTTTAATGAGCCGTTGACCAGCCCTGGGACTATTAAGTTGAGCAGCCGCCCCTAGCTCCGGCTAGATAGCAAGGGCTCACTTAAGAACCCCGTGGGCCAACGGACCCCTCTGTTGTTTGTATTTACTGTAACTGAAGAGAGCAACTCTACCTACGCCTTCTAAGCGTAAGTCAAATAAATCACCTTTGTTTAAAACCACTACGCTTACGTGCCTCAGAACTCCACGCCAGAAATCCCGCCTGTTCCGTATCCAATTTGCCACCACCCGGCCACCCCACCGTGACCATGACCGTGAGCTTGGCTTGCCAGCTCTGGGGCCGTGACACATACCATGCTGTAAGCACTGCATCCTAGCCACTTGCCAGGGATTGGAGACCCAAGCTGCCTCATGCAGCTCCCAAAGTCCAGGCTCCATATATCATCCCATGCACTGACTGGGGACGCAGACCCGAGCTGCCTCGTGCAACTTCCAGAGTCTGGGTCCATTTACTGGCCTGTGCACCATGTTCCTGGCTACACACAAGGGGTTGCAGACCCGATCTGCCTCATGCAGCTTCAAGGGTCTTGCTCTGTGCATGATCCATGCACTGACACCACACTGCTCAGCAGTGGGGCTGCAGGTCGTGGCCACTTGCCACTCCCATCTAGTGAAGAGGGTCTTTGGGAGCTTCGGGGCAACAGCTGTACCCCCTTCCTGGCCAGCTCTTACCAGCTCTTCTTTTGCCCGGGTTCTCTTCCTTATCCCTCAGTGCAGCCTCCAATGTGCTGGGCATTCTGTCCTTTTATCCCTTCTGAATGCTCTGCCCCCAGATTGTAAATGGACCAATCAAGGTGAGGTGGAGCTGATTCACAACCAGGTCTGGGCTTTTGACCTCACCCTGGGTAGGGTCATAGCAAGCCTCTACCCATGAGTTCCCTGACTGGTAGAAATAGTCCATTATTCAGGTGCACCGGGCAAGGATTTGGAAAGCCCACCACACAGTCTCACAAATCAAGACCAAAACTTAGAAGAAGGCATACGTGGCTGGAGCCTGCAAGTATGTTGGTGCGCTTGCTGCCTTGTAGGCTGGCTTTGGTCTCTTGGTAGCTCCTCAGCCAGTCCTTTATATACAAACACAGTAATTGTACTAAACAACTAAATAAATGAGGATCCCCCTATGTGGCTCCACCTCAGCCCCCATCTGGAGGGACTGTTCCCCCCTGCTCCTGTAGGGGCAGGGCTAAGCTGGTGCCAGCCTGCATGAAGGGATGGGAGAAGGGAATTCCCCCTCTTCACCAGCAGCAGGGCTCAGGGAACCCCACTGAGGCTCAGGGATCCAGGATGGATCTGGGCTGGAGGAACAGCTCCCCCAACCAACCTGCACATCAGTGACTCACATGAGCAGAGGATGGAAAACCCTTGCATACCAGGGATTGGGGCTGGGGCTCTGTTACCCTGTCTACCCCCCTCACCCCACCAGGCTTCAGCAGTGAAGGAAGTACCATGGCTGCAAAACAGAATCTTTGCTGCCTCAGCTCTCTGACAGATTGGGGGCAAGGCCAGCCCTGCTTGGCTGAAGCAGATAGCATGGGCCAAGACTACCCTACCCACTTTGCAAGGAGATTTGTGTGGGAAGTGCAAAGAATCTTAGGATGTTAGGGGTCTATAAGTTAACTTGAGTCGGGAAAGGATCTGTGACAGAAGTTCTATAGATCAGTGTAACCTCAATCAGTTAAGTTTGATGTTATGTTATGTTAAACCAGTTTTGGCCATTTTGAAACCAGTGTATGTGCATTGAACTTCTGTTCTTCTACAGGTTTAAAATAGTGTCTGATCACTAAAACCAGTTTATGTGTAATGTCTGTCCCTAGCCATGGTGTCTTGCAGGCATTGCAGCATTTTTTTTTCTGGTCTCTGGTAGAGCAAAAAAAAAAATCTTTTCTTCCCTTTGTCTTGTTAATGACTCAGCTGACATACTAAAAAAGAGAATGAAAATAAAATGAATTCAGATTAGAATAAGTATCTCGGATTAGAATTCAATTGCAATTAAAAGCTCCACCAGACTGAAAATCTATGGAAACAAAGAGGATAACTAAAGGAAGTTTAGCAGCACTTCAAAATATACTTGCCAAAAAAGGGTGACAGAAAAAAGGAAGGTGGTCAGAAGATCACTTTATTCTTGATAAGAGCTATTTCTCAAGTACTTGACATTTTCACTAGTTTTCAGTTATCTTAGACCAAGGAGGTTACCTGTGAAACTGTAATTTGAAGAGCACTGCACCCCATGGAAAAAAAAATGTAAGTGATATACTTTTAAGCCAGGAGCACAAAATGAAGAGGGAAACAAAGAAGAGTTTGTGACTGATCTAAGGATTAAAAGGCAATCTTGTAATTATAGGGAGCTAACTGGAAGACCCAGAATTAACCTTTCACAAAGGAATTGGAGTATGCTCAGCAAAGGAAGTTACCCAGCTTGCAGAGAGCAGGCATTGCTCCCAACATTGTGAGTAAAATAAAGAATCCAAAAGGAAAACAGTTTAGGCAGACAAATCAAGACCATACCTATCACCTGAACAGAATGAATATCCTCACTTTTCAAGAGTTTAGAAGTGTCAGAAAAGTGTACAAAGCATAGATAAACAGTATAACGATAGTAACACTACCTCACAGGAATTCTTTATAGGAACAATGGACAACATTGCAAACAACTCAGAGCAGAGATAGATAGTTGCAGAGTTAGTAGACTTGCTGTTGCTGTAACATGCTTTGTGATGTGCACATTTTAGGTTTTTTAATGCACTTCCTATGCTTGAATGATGACCGGGTGATCCCCACTTTCCCTACCTGTTCAGATACTTCTTCAAAAGTTATTTCTTTGCTGTAATTATTTAAAAATTACCAGAACACTACTGTGCTCTTGTGAACAGGTAGCTGCACACTGGGACAGTCTTCTAAGACTATATAGGTAAGCTGCATAGAAAATGTGGTGGGCCACTTGCAATGACCAGTTAAATGCTGATTTAAGTATATAGGTGGTGAATAGCTTCTAATCCATAGGAGATGAATGGTAATATATATAGGCCCAAACATACAGAAACCATAGAATAGCACTAAATAACTATTAGAACATGAGCTCAGCTATCCAGGCTTGATGCATCCACATTGCAAAGTGAATGGGTAAAAACTACTTTCCACCACAATCCTGACTTTAGCCATACTCCCAATTATGCAAGTAAGCTTCAGTTCAAAATACACACAAGCTCTGCCACAAGGGTTTTATATAAAGATGGGCAAGGTGGGATGTTGGGCTAGCCTGCAGACAAAGGCAGAAGGATAAGCCTGTAGAGTAAATATACCTGATAGTGATAAAATGACAACTATAATCAAGAGAATGACAGGTATGCAATAGTAGTTAGAAGAAATAATTCAACCTCCTCTAGGTTTAGTTTGAGTATGATAAGTTGCTTTACAAGAAAGACCTTATAAATATGTTCCAAAGACCATAATTCAGTTGCAAAGCAGCTGGAGACTGCTATAAAATTATAGAACAGTACAGTATCTCTAGGAAATGTTGAAAGGAATTTCTTGAGACATTTAACATGGGATTATACAAATGCCTAAACCAGTGGTTCTCAACCTTTTTAGACTCGAGGCACCCCTTGGAAAATGCCAGCTCTTAATTTTCACTTTTGACTACAGAAAAATAATAGAGCAGCTATTCTATTGCAAAGAACTCAGAAAGATCACAACAGGTCACAATGCTTTTAACATTATGAATTCCTATTTGAAAACTCTGGGTTTATCTTGTAAATCATAGTTGCACATATAACAATGCTAACATTGTGTAGCATCCTGCAGCACCCTTAAAAGAGTGTCAAGGCACCCCAGGGTGCTATGACACCCTGGTTGAGAATCACTGGCATTGATTTTTGTGAGCAAGTTTTTCCTCATAGCTTACCTAAACTTCCCTTGCTACAAATTGAAACCATTGCTCCTTGTTCTGTCATCTGCCACCACTAAAAACAGTCTAGTTCCGTGCTCTTTGGAACTGCTCTTCAGGTAATTGAAGGCTGTTATTAAATCATTCTTCTTTTCTTCGGACTAAATAAGCCCAGTTCCATCAGCCTCTCCTCAGAAGTCACATGCTCCAGCACCCTAATCATTTTCATTGCCCTCTGCCATACTCTTTCCAATATGTCCACAGCCTTCCAGTAGTGGGGGGCCCAAAACTAGACGCAGTACTCCAGATGTGGCCTTACCAGAGCCGAATAGGGGAGAATAATCACTTTCATCTGTAGGTCATATGTGCATTGTAGGCAGTGTGTAGCATGGGCCATGTGTAATATAGACCATGTCATGACATGATCTGAGCTTGACCTATGAAATGAGTTGAGCATGCACTGTAGACAGTGATAATATCGTCATCACTCTCATTTTCAACTTCAGTTAAAACTTGAAGTAACATCCTCAGTCTGCTGGGGTACTCTTCCTAATGCAGCCCAGTATTCTTTTAGCTTTCTTCACAACAAGGACATGTTGTTGGCTCATATTTAGCTTACCATTCACTGTAACTCTTAAGTCCTTTTCTGCAGAGCTACTGCTTAGTCAGTCCCCTGCCTATGCTGGTGCATGGGATTGTTCCATCCTAAGTGAAGGACTTTGCACTTTTCCTTACTGAACCTCATGAGATTTCTTTTGGTTCAATCCTCCAATATGTCGAGGTGTCTGAATCCTAGACCTACCCTCCAGCAAATCTACTCCTCCTGCCAGTTTGGTGTCCTCCACAAACTCGCTGAAGATGTACTCCATCCCATCTTCTAGATCACTAATGAAGATATTGAATAAAACTGACCCCAGGACTGACCCCTCAGGCACTCCACTTGATACCAGCTGCCAACTAGGCATTGAGCCATTAACTACTACTGTCTGGGCATGTCTACATGTTGGCATTTAATGTACATTAGCCCAATTTACGGCTCATTAAGGGCACATGTCTATGCATGTGTGCCCTTAATGCACCTTAAAAATGGCAATTTTAGGCTAATTGCACTTAAATTTGATACCTGCATAAAGGAAATATCAAATTTAGGCACGATCGGTTAAAGCACGTTAACGTACATGCAGACACATTAATGCATATTAATGCAGGGACTTTAGTTCTGGGTCTACCCAGCCAGTAAAGGGCCACCCAGAGCCCAGCCCCAGGGCTTCTGGCTGACCATATCTCTTCCTCCAGGGCTGGGCTATTCTTTGGCAGCCCCTAGCAGCAGGTTATAAAAACCTCCAGCCATTTTGTTCCTTGGGGCACAGAGCACAGGGAGCCTGAAGGAGCCAGTGAGGTCTGCAGGAGCCCACCAGGCCTTGTGTGCCTCCTTGGACAAGACCCAGGCAGCCTCTGCCTGTCCTGTCCCCTAACTGGAACTGTTCCATGGCCACAGGCAAGTGTTGCAAAGGGCTGCAGCCTGCTGCACCCCTTGCCTTGCCCAGCCCTGAAATTTCCCCCAGGGCTTCCGGCCCTGCTCTCTATGGCAACCGGGCCAGCACCTGCTTCCTACTGCTGCTCAACCCTAGCTCTGTCTCTATCTTTTTGCAGGCACTGTGCTGAAGTGCCTCTATTGTGTGGCTCGCAGTCCCTTCCCATGTCCCTGTCCTGGGTGCTCCTGGCAACCCTCCAGAGCTGGCACTGCAGGGACAGCCATGAGGGGGCCCAGAGAGCCAGAGCAGGGAGCATGTCTAGCACATCATCCCTGTCCACCCCAGCTCCACCCACATGCCCACACCCATCCTGAGCACCCCTTACTAGACCAGAAAGGAGCTATATGACCTCCTGGCACACTGGAGTGGGGCCACTATCCAGAGGCAGTTTGTGCAGGGCAAGCACTTGAATGCCCACATTTATGAGGACATTTCAGCCAGGACACATGCATGAGGCCACTCCTGGATGGTGTGGCAGTGCCGCATGAAGGCCAGGGTCTTGTGGGCACAGTGGGTGTCCATGACCAACTTCAGTCATTGGTCCAGTCATGCCCAGAAGACCATGCCCTTCATGAGGGAGCTGATCTGTATTTTAGTGCTCTGGGAGACAGGCAGCACACTTTGAGTGCCACCACCAGGGATAGCCTGCCCTCGCCCACACCCCACCCTGACACCTCCAGTGATGCATCACTGGAGAAGGGGACCTCAGGCCTTCAGCATCCTGCCCCACCCACCTCCCTGACTGCTGTAGCCAATGGCATCTCGTAGAGCCCTGCCCAATGGTTGCCTCATGCTCAGCCCAGCCCCATCCCATGCTACAAGGAGTGGCCAGCCATGCCACTATTGGCAGCAAGGTCCTCAAATAATTTCATTCACACAAATAATTTTATTCACAGCAAAGACAAGATAGACAATATAGTGAGAGCCAGAAAGAAGACACACAATTTCATTCACAACAGAAGAGACAATATAGTGAGACCCACAAAGAAGACACACAAATAATTTCATTCACAGCACAAGATAGACACAGATATTCCCAGGAGAACAAGACAGACAGATGTACAAAAGGATTCACACACAGAGAGAGACCTTTTGCAGCACAGGAAAAATCAATATGAAGCGTGCTGGAAAGGCAGGTGCCAGGTCTTCTGGCAGGGCTGGGAGAGGGGGTAAGGAGAGACCTAGAACTGCAAGCCCACCCCTGCACCAGCCCAAACACAGATGCATTCTATTTCCAAGCAGCCATGACATCAGTGCTGCCAATGGAAGTCAGGAGGTGGGAGCAGTGTCTGCACCTAATGTCCCTGCACCTAAACCACCTCTGCTCAGTCCAGAAGTGGGCACCAGCAGTGGAATCACTGCTTCTTCCACCTCAATTTTAGCTCTCAATGTGAGCCTCCCACTGCCAGAGGAGGAGCTGGAGCTTGAACCAGGGATGCTAAGCACGCTGGCTCAGGCAATTCTGGGGACTGAAGGGAATCAGAATTTGTGCTCCACACTCCTCATGTTTCCCCTAAACCCAGGTCTCCTCTGGAAAGCAGCCCCTCGGAGTAGGCTGAGGTTGTGGAGGCAAGTTGCTCAGCTGAGGCAGCTCCTCCTGCTGTTCAGCCTCAGCCTGCTGAGAAGGGGGAAAAGGCAGGATCCTTGTCCTCAACCCAGAAGAGGGGGAGTAGTGTAGTGAGAGAGCATTTTGAGGTGGCAGATGATCCATGGTTTGCATCTGCCAGCACTGCCGAAGGCACATGAGCCATGGGAAGGACGTGAGACACTTCTCCACCACAGCCATGCTGCTGCATCTGAGGAGGCACCATGCCCTTGATCTTCTTCCTGCTGCTCAGCCTGGCACCAGTGCAAGTGCACCAAAAGGGAAGTCCCCTGCTCACTCCAAAGCCCCCTTACCTCCAAAGCAGAGGCAGACCACCATGGACCAGTTGGGGAAAGGTGGACAGAAAGGGGGGTGCATTTCCAAGGCATGCAAGATCACCCAGAGCATTGGGGAGATGCTTGTTCTGGATAGCCAGCCCTTCTCCCTAGTTGAGCGACCAGAGTTCAGTCGGTTTGTAGCACTTCTGGCCCCATTTTACAAAGTGCCTACACGCACCACCTTTAGCAGGGTAATGGTGCCCTCCCTGTATCAGGCATGCAGGGAGTACTTGAGGGAGGAGCTGCACAAGGCAGGGCTGCAGGTAGCCTTGCACTTCACCTCCGACATCTGGAGCATCCAGGGTGACAATCACGCCTACCTCTCCCTCATGGGGCACTGGTGCAATCAGTCAGGCTGTCAGTGGGCTCTGCTGCAAGCCAAAGTGCTGGATGAGTCCCACATGGCAAAGGAGATCATGGGAGCCATGAAATACGTGGTGCAGGGGTGGCGCATTGGGCAGGCTGAGCTCACCTGCGGGGTCATGGGAACCAACAATGGGACCAATATGGTGAAGGCTGTCCATGATGCCAACTTTGTGGGCATCCGCTGTGTGGCACACAGGCTGCACCTAATAGTGAGGGATGCCTTGGAGGGGGACAGGGCTGCTGGTGATGGCACCACCACCAGTACTGCTACAAGCCAGCTGATTTCAAAAAGCAGGGAGGTGGAGGGCTACTTCCACTGCAGCATCAAGGAGGGCAAGATACTGTGGGAGAAACAGGCAGAGCTCAGCATCCCGCAGCACAGAATCATACAAGATGTGGATACTCAGTGGAACTCCACATACCTGATGCTCAAGAGGCTGGTGGAGCAACAGAAGGCCATCCATAAGATGGGCTTGCTTGGGGAAATAGGGATCAGCAGTCCCCTGAACAGAGCTGAGTGGAGTACCATCTCCCAGATGCTGGTGATCCTCAAGCCCTTCCTCAAGGCCACTGAGACCCTTAGTGCTGGCGATGTTCTCCTCAGCCAGGTGATCCCCCTAGTGAGGGAACTGGAGAACCAAATGAAGAAGTTCCAGGCAATCAGTGTTCTTGGCTGGGGCAGGCCACTGTCACCAGATGTGCAGGCACTGGTGAGGCAGCTGAAGGAGGGCATCAGGAGATGGCTGGATCCCTTGTGGTCCAGTACAGTCCACATAATGGCAGGCATGTGTGACCCGATGGTGAAGGGGAGCATGTGCACTGGCAGCCCCAAAACCCTTGATCACTGGACACAGGTGCTGGTGAACAAAGTCAGGGAGGCCAAAGTGCAGAGGTGAGGGGATGTGGAAGAGGGGGATCCACTTTCCCATACCAGCACTCCCAGCACCAGTGCCAGCACCAGCACCAGCACCATCCAGTCTTCTCCATGTCAGCCACTGCCAATGTGGACCAAGGGTATGGCTTCAATGCTGGGGTCCAAACGCACCAGACCCCAGCCTCAGGCAATTAGTGCTGAGGCTTCTGTGGCTACCTATCTCGCTGAGGATGTGGAGTCACTGGAATGTGACCCTTTGGCCTACTGGGCAAGTCGCAGCCAGATGTGGCAGGATCTGGCCACAGTTGCCTGG
>NW_017729027.1:23151743-23155164 GCF_001723915.1 Gavialis gangeticus | reverse complement strand
TTTTGAGCTGTAGGAAGTTGGCTTCAGCTCTGGTGATGATGGTAAGTGTTTGTTTGAATGTACAAACCACTTTTCAGCGCTGGGCCTATGAGCTGCAACCACTCACTTTCTGACCTCACTACCCTTGTTGAACACAAGGGTAGTGAGGTCAGAAAGAGAGTGGTTGTTCTGTGAAAAAAATGTCCTCCTATTGTGTGTATGTGTGTGCGTGTGTGTATAAAATGGAAAATGATCTAGTAGGGTAGTAAACATTTTTGATCTAGTAAGGTGTAAACATTTTTGTTTACAAGGGAAATTTACAAAATGCCTTAAAAAGATGAGTCTGGAAACAAAACTTCAAAAGCTGGCTGGACACTAAGAACCAAGGACTTAATACTAAATATTGATTTTATAGCAAGAATCTACCTGATTCTTGAAAATGTTTATTCAGACTACAGATGACAATGAACCTCTTCCCTTTTGAAAGGTCTTGATCTCTCACCAATAAAGCTATCTCTCCTTTTGTTAATTGTTTGTATGCTAATCTCAAGAATTTCTCTCTTCTCCAATCTTACAGCCATTCCCACTATTTTTAATCATTGCTGTGCCTACTTCTTCCTTTAGACCTGATGAAGAATGCTTTGTATTCAAAAAAACTTGTCCAAGTCTATCCCAACCATGCAGTTGATCTAATGTAAGATCATCCACAAAAATGTTTACCACCCTACTAGATCATTTTTCATTTTACACACACAGATATGTGTATATACACACATATAGTAGTATGTATATGTATATGCACACCTTAATTTATGCACTATAATTTAAATAATATCTTCATCACAAGTTGTTCAGTAAGTAACAGTGACCAGCAGTTGAACTCCAAAACTTTGTAGTTCTCCTCTATAGATTCTTTATTCACTATCTAGAATTTTTTCTGAGTTCTCATCTATTATAAAAACAAACTGAAAATAATTCCTTTTTGCTGTTTGGTAAGTATCCTAATGGACATGTAATAGATTCATAGACCTCGAAAATAATGGCATGACACTGCTTTAAACCTTGTTAGAAACTTACATTTCGACACTCATATCCCAATAGTCACAAACCATATGTTTTCTCCATTACAGGAGAAAGGTTGCTTTTCTGCTAATGAAAGTCTCTGATTTGTGCTCCTTGTAAGGTTTTTTCCACCGGAATCCAAGAATTTTCATTGACATTTTGAATTCTTTTAAGTTGAATAGAAACATTTTCAATATGTGCATAAATTGATTAATATTTTAATTATTTATCCAGCTAATCCATTTAGCATAAGAGGTATGGATAATTGTGAAGAAGAATTAACCAGCGACTGGCAGTACTATAAATATTGTGCCTACATGTACTTCATACATGAGAAGAAAATTGCCAAAAAAAGGAAAGAAAGAAACAGTAATCTAAGTATTTCTCACTTCTACTTGTAGACTTCTGTATGAATGGAATAGTATTTTTATTGGTAACATGCAATCCTCAAAATAATAATTTTTCTATTGCAATTTATTTTATAAAAATTTAAAATTTATGTATATTTTAGAAACTTATATCCTTTATGGGAGTTCAGTAAAAGGGACATAAGAACTGCCATTTACTGGGTCAGACTATAAGTTCATCTTGCCCTACATCCTGTGTCACACAGTGGAAGAGAATGATGAAAGGGAGAGTGAAGAGGGTATGGCCAGGACTTTTTCCACTGTTTCTCTCTCACTTGCAGCTACCAACATTTAGGGTGCAGACAGGAGTTACGTTTGTTGTGTGATCAGTTGGCCATGATTGGTCTCCTGTGATACATATTCACAGCTGCAGAGCACTTTAAAAGTGGCTAATCACACGGTAAATTAGCCCTCATCAAATGAGGGATCAGATTAAAGTACTCTACTTTGGAGTTCCTCATGGCACTTCTGTTCCCTAGTGTCAATCCATCAAGCAATCAGGGCTGGGCTGTTGCAGCCCCCCAACCCTCAGTAATTTTGATTCACAGTTTGTATCACTAACTCCCATGACAAGTAGCTACTGATGCCCCTTTCCTCCAAGAATTTGTCCAATCCCTTTTTGAATCTGGCTAAACCGTCAGCTTCCATAACATTGGGTGGCAATGAGTTGCATGTTTAACTACATGCTGTATGAAAAAGAACTTCCTTTTGTTAGTTTTAAACTTACTACCTACTAGTTTAATTTTGACCCCTACTTATTGTATTGTGAAAGACAGTAAATAATAAATCCCTATTTACTTTCTCTTTGCCATTTATTATTTTGTAAACACTTATCATGTTGCCCTTCAAGCATTTTTTTAACCTACATAGGTAGATAGCCATTGTAAGGCATCTCTCTCAACATATTTTTCCTGCATCTTCAGGACAAATCTAATGTTGCTTCTTTGATTATAATTTAACACTGTCTCTAACTGACTCTACATTTTCAGATTATTGTAAAAATTTGTGCACATGTCCTTCTTCTTGACATTATTAACATTAATGAGGACATATCCATGATAATATCTTTAATTCATTCTATCAAGATGCAAGTGAAGCATTTGGACAGGACTGAAGATGATCAGGCTTGAGAGTGATAATACATGTTTTTTATGCAGTTTCTTTCACCTCTGAAGCATACTGCATAATTTAAGGAAAATGCAGGTGCACAAAGGAATTGTATAAGGAAAAGATAGGACTTGAACTATTATCAGTGAAATTAATAAGAGCTTTGCATGGAATTCAAGGCCATAAAGGCCAAAGTAATATTAACAACAGGAAAGTGATTTGGGGAGAAATCAGTAAGAAGTGAAATATGCTTTTAAAATGAGATTAGGAAGAACTTGAAGAGACTAAGAGAGAAATAGGTAGGATTGAATTGGTAGGAGCTTCAGGTCTCTGCACCACCAGCAATGAAATTGTGAAGGGGGTAAAACAAAAGACATGGTGATCTGAAAACCATTTGGAAAGTCTGAATCTTCAGTTTCCATGTAAGACAACATGGGCACATCTAGATGAGCGTGCACATGCCTCCTTGCCCATCTCAAACCCCTTTGAGATGGGGACAACAGGCACATGTGGGAACAAAAAAATGTTCCCCACACTGCAAACTTGTAGAGAAAATTAGAGAAACAGAGAAAATTAGACCCCTGGATATCCAGGGATCTAAAAAAAAAACAAAGTTTAAAAAAGCAGAGCAGGGCACGGTTCCGGACCGTGCCCTGAGGCAACCGGAGGCTGGGTCCTCCATGGAGATGCTCTGGCTGCCAGAGCATCTCTGTGGTTGGCCCCTTGCCCTGGTGTTGAAACATGCAGCCAGCCAGGCCGAGTGTTCAACACTAGGGCTCCATTGCCAGTGAGTAAGGGGTCAGGGGGGCTGGAGGAGAAGGAGGGGACCATGGGAGGGACCCCCACTGGCTTTGCCCACTCCCCCA
>NW_017729027.1:23147737-23150689 GCF_001723915.1 Gavialis gangeticus | reverse complement strand
CTGGCCAAATGGGGCCAGGAGGACATGTTTTGACAGTTCAAAGCAGTCCGCCACACCTGGAGCATCTTCTGGGCAATAGATGTCCAGATGGATGGGGGGGCACACGTGGCAGTAGTGCCACACAGAGGCCAACCCTGCAACCATAGTCCACTGGCAGCTGGCCCAGAGAGGCACATGCCTCTACTGGCTGCACAGTCCCCATCTGGGCCTGGCAGGTGCACAGCAGATCACAGTCAGGCAGCAGCCCCCATTGCTGCAGTGGGTAGAGGGTGCAGGGAACTCTCAGGGCTGCTTCAGCAGTCCAGCTGTCACCATGGGTAGTGTCCCCAGGTACAAGTTGGCTGGACCCCAGAAGCTCCTGAGAGCTAGTATTCCTGAGCTACAGCTTTTTATACTTCTGGGAACAGCACAGGTGCTGGCTCTGGGCTCTAGCTCCCCCTGGCTGCAGACCTGGGAGAAGCCAGACAGGGTTATTTTGCCCCAAGTGGCACGATTTGCTCCACAACAAAGTGCATGTCCAAGCACATACGCTGAAGCAAAAAGCCCAGCTCAAATTTGCACTGCTTTTATTTGAGCTGCTGCAAGCGCACGTGCTTGCATGCGTGGACACATCCCATGGGTTTAAAGCACCTTTAAGCAAGGGCTTAGTATCCTGCCCTGCCTGTGGGTGATGGAAGTTGAGACCAAGCCATAGATTCATTCAAAATTGAAAAAAAAAGTGAAAAGGGAGATTTAGAAAAATACTTATGTAAAAGGAGCAGCTCTTCAAATTCTTGACTGCATGGTTTTCCTTATTCAGCATGTTGCTCATTAAATTTTGAATTGTAGATAGAAAATTTTCATGGGAGAACATCACCATGAGTGAAAGAAGGAAAACATGAAACCCTTAATAATTAATTTTCTTGATTATGTGAGACAACAATATTGTACTCCCTCCATTATCTGAAACCATCCAAAGAGTATATTCTGAAAAACTGTTCAGATAGCCGAAATTGTTCAGATAATTGAAAATGAGGCATCTTAGGAGGAATACTATGTGCTAACAAAGAATGCGTATTCTAAAACCATATCCAACAACTATATATGTGTAGTATAAATAGTAATATATAGTATGGTAATAGTATTTCCATAAAGTACTAACAGTTATAGGTTCCTGTATTAAACTTAAAAGTGAAGATGCATTTCTGCATTAAATAAAGTTTAAAAGAAAATAGTTTCTTACACAATGCTAACAGTTACAAGTTGATAAAAAGAAAGTTGGCGTTCAGAATATTGAGATTCAGATAACTGAAGTTTAGATAACTGTGGATGTACTGCAATCATATTTTAAGTACTTAAGAATTAACATCCCTGAACCAATACTTACATTAAACTCAGTGGATCATGGGTATCTGATGTAAATTAAAACATATTCATTGTTAAACAAATTTTACATTTCTTTACAGAGACCAGCATTTCTGAACTTTTGGGGTAGCTCTGAATGACAGACTCTGTCTCAGAGCCCCTAAAGACTTCCAGAAACAGTACTTTTGTCTTGAATTTCAAAATTTGGTCTTGAATTGCTAACTTTCTTTCACCTCAATGTTTTCTTAGCAGTCTGCAGCAGTGGTGCTGCTTGTTTTTAACAGTTTGTTAAAAATCTCTGTTGTTAACGGATGGCTAGAAGATGATAGTTAGAGATTTGCTTTTAGGAATAGGCTTGTAGGTAGAGTAAATATTGCATTAGAACAATGATTCAGAGCAACAGCAAGGGTTATTTGGTTTCTAAAAGCCAGTTGGTGACAAAGTTTACTTCAAGGCACACTGTATCTGAAGCCAGCAGATAAATAGGCTGGGAAATTGAAGACATGAAACACTCTGTTACCTTAAAACCCATAAAAAAAACAAGATACTCTGCAACATTGGTACCAGGTCACAGTGCTCAGCTGCAAAGCCCCTGGGATTTCTGGTTTTGGTGGACATACCTAATTAGGAGGCCAGTCATGTGCAAATTAAGACACTGGTAAATGACCAAATTAAGATGTATGCATGTGATGAATTTGTTGGAACAAAGGAACATGCTGACAAAACATAATCTGGACAGTATAACAAACATATTGCAACCAATCAATGGTACCCAAAAATGAAGAGTCATCAGGAAGAGAACGTGTTGCCCTGAGGGGTCAGGCCAACACTCAAGGATCTCAATAGTGCACTGTTAGACAGGAGGGTGTGGTGTACAATTGCACATATACAAACACACAAATCAATTAGGTGCATACACACACACGCTACCAGCTCAGGCACACACACATCCAAACCAGCCTAGGTATCACCAATTCAAGCACATACACTATACACCCAAAAAGTTAGACACAGATCCCTAATTTGTATATCATGCACACAATCCCATACACACATACACACACACACACACACACACACACACACACTAGCAACTCAGATACACACATGTTCAAAATGACCAGTCTAGGTTCATGCACACCTATCACCAGTTTAAGCCCACACATACCACACACACCAAATTTAGACAGAATCAGTTACCAACACCCACACATCCAATACACATATGTGGATTATTCATATACCACACACACAATGATATCTATATATGTAAATATAGAGATATATGTGTATTCACTAATTCACACCCGTACCAACCACATACACATACAAACAGGGGAGTTCCAAAGTTGGGTGTTGTGATGTGTATGTATGTATGTATGTGCTTGGTGTACTTGGGATACCTGGGGAAAGGTTAAGGTAAGAAAGTAGAAGGGTAGGGAGTGAAAGTTACCATGACCGGGATTAGAACCGGTAGACTAGAGGGGCTTGGGCTGAAGAACTGAGCCTTGGGGGTAACTTTAGGTTAATTGATTAAAAGACAATGTCCAGAGCCTGCAGAACAGGGGAGTGATGCTGGCACAGAGGCTGGGACTGGAGCCAGAGCTA
>NW_017729027.1:23145762-23147648 GCF_001723915.1 Gavialis gangeticus | reverse complement strand
GTGTTAAAGAGGGGCTCTGGATGTGGGGAGCCAGAGGATGGCTCTGGGGCAGCTAGAGAAGTTTCAGGGAGTAGCAGTAGGTGCTGGGAGCTGGAGAAAGGCTCCAGCTGCAGGAGAAAAATGCAGGACAGCCACAAGGAGCCTGGAAACTGCAGAGGGGGTGACTACAGAACGTGCAGGGTAAGCCTGAAAACAGAGAGATGGGCAGCAGAAAATCACAGGAAAAGTGGCAGGAGAGACTGAAAGGTGGCAGGGCAGTGGGAAAGCAGAGAAAGGCAATGGAAAGTCACAGGGAAAAGGCAGTAGTAATTGAGACGAGATTGGGAAACTAGTGGGAAGGGGTGGGGGCTAGATCTGAGATAGGGAGAGAGAGAATGAGGCTGGAATTTAAGATAAGGAAGGGACTGGGATTTACATCAGGCTTGCAAATGACAGTGGTTTTATTGAACAGGGGAGATAGTGACACAATGTCTTATTGGTTCCCTTGCACCCACCCACACACACACACACACACACACAATGGCAGCAGGGGTTAGAGAGGCTTGGTGCAGGGGCTGAAGTCCATTGAACTCCAAAAGGAGAGAGAGATAGACAGAGAGAGAGAGAGAGAGTCCAAATTGTAGGAGGAGGTATGCAGGTAATATCTACCTATCTTGGTTGGAAAGCGGTCCTTGTCTAGTAGATGTTGTCCAGAGGGGGGGTTGCTGGCAGGGCCTCTGGGTGGATAGGTGATATGGCATGGTGCTGGTCCAGATGGAGAGGGTGTCCCACTGGGTCTGTCTTCACTGCCCCTTTTTATAGGGGCAGACCTTGTGTTACCCTTGTGACAAGAGGCATGCCCAGGCAACGGCCAGCCCCTGGCGTACTGAGCATGTGTGCTTCATGCGGGGATGTGCTATTTCGGGTGTCTGTAATGGTGGGAGTTGCTGGTTCTGCAGGGTATTTTGTCTTTCAAATGCTGAGTTCTTGTTTCTGTTCCTGGATGAGGTCTGTGGTTCCTGGATGAATTAATGCGGGATGATGGCCCAGTCATTATAGGACATTCAGTAGAGGCCTGCTACCATTGTATTTCAGTCATTCCCAATCACTCTCATTCATCCTGGAACCAATTTACATGTGACTCATACAGTTGCAACACAGGAGATGCCAAGGCAGAGGACCCAAGATGGAGACTTGATATATAAAATGAAAATTTGACATGACTTTGGTTCACTTACAAACACAGGCCTAAACCATACAATATCCACGTGAAACAATAAAAATCAATACAAAAATGATAATAATACAATATGCAACAGTAAAAATTAATACAAACCTAATAATTATACAATATAAAACAGTGGATATCCAAAACCAAAAACTTGCTACCAAAATAAAAATGTTAAAGCTTAACCTACATCTTAGCTTGCTTATACCTATCTATAGGGAATAGAGAAGGAGAGAAAAAGCCATAAATGGTTGGGGGGAAGGGGATGGAATGCATTTTAAAATATATAAATAAAAAAGAAAAACCCTGGGTTTTGCTACAAACGAATACAAAAGGAGGGATTTCAGAATAGAAAGGTTCCTCTGAGGGGGGAACCGAAGGTCACAGTGGATGGATGGTGCATCACCAGCCCTTCTGGTCTCCATCCTCAACCTCCAAGACTGCTGGCATCTGACATTCAAGAAAGAACCACAGGGTGTAGCTTTTATACTGGTCAGACCTACATTGCCTCTGTGAACTTTGGAACTGATAGATATAAAATCATGAGAGTTATTTTGTTTGCTTTTCCTGCATTGCTCTTATCTGCCATCACAGTGTATCAATACAATTTGCCTATTATCAAATGGAAGAAGTCATGATCAGTCTGAGGGTTTGGGTCTGCCTAGAACAAGGTATCTGG
>NW_017729027.1:23138201-23145717 GCF_001723915.1 Gavialis gangeticus | reverse complement strand
GCCACAAGGGGCATGTAGCAGGGCACTAAGGTGCCTGCTACTGGTAGAGCTGGGATAACTGCCCAGGTGCTGGTTGCTAGGGCAACCAGAGGGAGCTAGGGGCCCACACCTGCCAGCAGTCAGCTAACCGAAAGGGGCAGGGACAGGCTCCCATTTAAACCCCAGGGCTAAGGCCAGGTGGGCAGTTCCCTGCTGCCCGCCAAGGGGGAAGGAACTCTGAGTGAGGAGAGAGAAGAGGCTTGAATGCATGAGCAGCTTGATACGGGTGAGGGAGGGAGCACCCTTGTGGTGGCTCAAGTGATGTTTTAGCTGAGCAGCATGAATTTATGTTATAGCCCAGGGGCTGGTGTTTTGTTTGCTGTTATCCAGAGGTTTGGGTGAGGCTATTAGGGGATGGAGGAGGCCTCATAGAGGACTCACGGTAGAATGGGGACCCCAGCCCCAGAGGGGGAGGGCAGCGAGCGTGAAGATCCAGAGGGGGAGGGCAAGACAATGCTGTGGAGAGCCTGAGTACCAGTGAGACATCCAGTAAGACTGAACAACATCCATTACATCTGTGAGGCTTGGGACGTGGTAAAGGGGTGGTTGGAGCCACACATAGCCCAAAAGGCTGGGGTGCACAGAAACACCCATTACAGAAGGGGCTAGTGTACAGGAGGCTAGTGTACATCCAGGGAGATGAAGAGGCAGGCTCCCGATCATGTACTCAACATCAAAGATGTGGCAGGTGAGAATTGAGGGTGCTTTGTAGATGAACTGGGCATGGTAAGGGGGCACTAGGGGAGAGCATGGTGACCCCTAGGACCCCCTCTTGTTACAGGGCAATGTGGAGGCCACATAGCAGAGAACTGAGATGAGGGTCTCTGCTAGAATTGACCCTCAGCAGGTTGGAAGTGTTTGTTTTGAGACCAGGGTCAACACACACAGGTTGATTCATTGGCCTTCAGAGCTCAGAGTTCTGCATCTGAAACCCAAAAGAGATGCAGTTAGAGCAGTTGGCCCAGCCAGGTCAGAAAGGGACCTTGCAATCATCAAGGCTGAGGCCCTGGAAGGGGGCCTGAACACAACCAGTAACAGCAATTATGTGAATTAGGATTAGGCAGTGACACCTGGCTTTAAATTCCACCTCCACTCCCCCCTTAGGATGAGGCAACCTCCCCAAATTATTTAACATAAAGGGGCGTTTGTATACATGATGGGGGTTTAGTCCCCTAAATTGAAACTGTGGGTTTTAATTTTGATAATTAAAAATCCACCATTTCAATTTATGGGCTTCCATCACTGTTACAGCAAGGGGCCCAATCCTTTTTCTTTTTCTTTTTCTTTTTTTTTTTTTTTTGCAAAGCCTGCCCTTCTCTCCCATGGCTGGGGGCATGAGTTGTTGGAAGGCTGAACAGCCTGTGAGCTGCAGGGGACCTGGTCCTTCCCTCCACCCCACTAGCAGTCCATGGCAGGGGGCACCACCACTGTGAAGGGAAGGACTGGGGCCCCCTGAAGCTCAGGGGCTGCTCAGTCCATTGGCAGCTTTTGTGGGCAGGCTCCACCAGAAAAAAAAAAGTGGGCAGGGAGCCCAATCCTTCTTTTTTTTTTTTTTTTTTCCATGGAGCTTGCTGCAGCTGCATGGCACACTGCTGGTGGGCTGAATAGCTCCTGGGCTCCAAGGGACCCTGGTCCTTCCTTCTTCCATGGCAGCCCCCTCCCAGGGCTGCCTGGGTGGGCTGCTAGCAGGCCATATGCTGCCCCAGCTCGAAGGCAGCACCCACTGGATCCATCTCTTCCCCAAGCCTGCCCAGAAAGCAGCACCCTGTTCATTGTCTCTGCTGCCATTCTGCTGCCTGGAACCACCCAGGAACAGACTGACTTGCCCCTGGAGCAGTGTGGGGAAGCAGAAGGAAAGCAGCTGGGTGTGCTGGTGACTGGAGAAGGCAACATGGACAGTGCATAGTGTGCTGGAAGCCTGGGTGAGCTTGGGGAAGCATTGGATCAGGCGCCTCTGAGTTGGGGCAGCACCTGCCCATCTAGCAACCCGCCTGGGCAGCCCTGGACTGGGGCCCCCCACAGCTCAGGGGCTGTTTGGCCTGCTGGCAGCTCACCCCCCAGTCATGAGAGAGGTGGGCAGGATCAGGGGACAGGCTCCATGGGGAAAAAAAAGGATCGGGCCCCTTGCCACTTTTTCCTTCAGCCTGCAACTCCTGTGGCCAGGGAGGAAGCTGTCAGATTTAAGGCTGCAACATTACAAGTAGCTACACTGTAAACTAAACTACATGCGGACGTGGTTCAGTTTGAAACATAAATTAATTTAAATGACAAAAACTCTGTATGCATAAAGTGTGATGCAATTAAACCATAAAAACAGGCAATTTTTGTCACATGTACAAGAGCCCAAGGTGCGGCAGGTCTGCAAAAGAGGGGAAGTGCAGAGCCAGCCAGAAATGGAAATCCAGGGGTCACCCACCTGCAGCACCCTATAACAGAACCATGGTAGCCAATGTCCTGCTTCTATAAAAGGTTGTTAATATATGCTCAAGTGATCATAATTAATATATGATCCCAGGAAAGATGGCAACAAAGAAAAGCAAAAACCTCCACAGTCTGTATCAATCTGATCATGGGATAAAATTCCTTCCTGACCCCAAATATGGCAATTGGTCTGACACTGAGAAGAGGGGCAAGACCTCTAACTAGGATCCTTCAGCTTTGGTCCTAGCAGGACACTCCAGCCAAAATTCCTAGCCTTGGCTGTAGCCAATACACATGCTCTGAGTGAGATGCTCTGACACATGCAGCAGAAAGAGAGTTGGGGGCAACCAGCAAAGCCAAAAGTATATAAAATAACCATAGAAGAACATAGGTATAGCTGTGCCTTGATCATCTCCATTCAGTGGCTGTCCAACTTCATGAACACTGCCAGTGATGGAGAGTCTACAACTTTCCTAAGCAGTCTGCTTCCTCATTATTTTCACAATGAAGAAGTTTTTCCTGATATCCAATCTAAATTTACTTTGCTGCAACTCCAAGCCATTGTCCTGCATCCTCCTCTCTGCAGCTACAGAAAAAAAGGTGCTTTCCCTTTTCTTTATGGCAGGTATTTGAAGACTGCTATTGTGTCTCTTCTTAAGCAACTTTTCAACAACATGCCTAACTCCTTCAGCCTCTCCCCATATGACTTGCTTCCAAGCCCTTTATCACCTTTGTTGCCTTCCTCAGGACCACCTTTAAGTCCTCCATAGATGACTGGTGTCTCCTGATCATGGGAGGGCACCAGTGTCCGATCGCCAACTGGGCAGGGGTGTCCCCCAGTGGCCAATCACCACTGCCAGAAGTGCTGCTGGTGCTTCTCTCGCCACCCCCACATTTTCAGGGGGGGCACCATCCATTGCCTCCCACTCCCCGGCTGATGAGGACCAATCTCAGGGGGGTCACAGGCCCCCCCATACTCCCCTATGTGTCACCTATGAACTTCTTCACCCCCTTTTTAAAATGTGGAGCCCAGAACTAAATACAGTATCCCAGAAAAGGCTTAACCAGTGCTGAATAGAAGTCACTATCACCTCCTACATCTCAGATATAATGCTTCTATTGCTGCATCCCAAAACCACACTCACCTTTTGTGTAGCTACATCGCACTGCAAAATTCCCAGACCCTTCACTGTAGTGCTGCCATCCAACCACTAGTCACACATTTTATATTTGTGTTTTTGATTATTCTTCCTGAGGTGTAGCACTTTGCATTTGTCCACACTGAACTACAATCTGTTAGCTCTACCCCAGCTTTCCAATCTGTCAAAATTCATTCTGAATAGTATTTCCATCCTCCACTGTGTTTCACAGTCCTTCCCAGTTTTGTTTTATCCTCAGATTTATCCAAGAAACTTTCTCTTCCAGCATCCAAATCATTAATAAACACTTTGAACACACTGGGCCCAGGACAGACCCTGGACGGACTCCACTCAAAACCATCTGGCATTTTGATGTGAACCTATTAATACTTAACCTTCGTTTGTAGTTATTGAGCCAGTTATCTATCCACCTTATGATATTTTTGTCCAGCCTACATGTTTACAATTTGTCTGTGATAAGGTCTGTGGGACCTTGTCAAAAGCTGTGCTGAAGTCCAAGTACAATATATTCAGAGCATTCCTTTTATCTACTCAAGTAGTTACTTTGTCAAAGAAGGAGATCAAGTTTGTTTGATGTGATTTGCTTTTTATAAATCCTGCTGGCTGTTTGTGATCATCCTTTCCTTCTCCAGCCCTTACTATGCTTGCAAATAGCCTTCTTTAGGATATGTTCCAGTAATTTCCCAGGTACTGAGGTCAGGCTAACTGTTCTGTAGTTCCCTGGGTCCTCTTTTTTACCTTTTTAAAAGAGGGGCACTATATTGGACCTTTACCAGTTCTCTGGTATCTGGCCTATCTTCCACGCTTTTGTGAAAATCATTACCATGGGCTCCAAGATCTCTGCCAGTTCCTTCGATATCCTGGATGAATTCAAACCCATCAAAAGCTCTCTTTTGTTATCTCATCCCTCAGCTTGTCCCCTTCTTTATCTAAATACACCTTATTAGGTGTCTGACTGCAGCTTAATTTTTTGTGTGAAATCTGAAGCAAAGGAACTGTTGAGTAGTTCTTTGCATCTTCCATTAAGAGTTCCACCTGGCTTGTTTGTCTGATCCCAATCATACATCTGCCAGGACATGCCATTGGATGCACCAGGGTGGGCAAGGGATCTATGGATCAGGAATTCCTCAATACCAATGTGGGTGCACCCAGCTGTACATATTCTGGTAAAAGTCAGAGGCACAAGCAGCTGTGGATTGGGGAGCTCCCTGATCCACAGCTGCATGCACTCTGCACCTTGAAATAGTGCACATGCAGCTGGCTGAGCATGTGTTGTGGCTTGGAGGGCTCCCCATCCTGCAGCCACATTCAGCCAACTTCATATGTGCTAGGTTGCAGGCATCTTGGGATCAGGGATGTCCCTATACATGGGGAGCCAATAAACTCTTCACAATGGGAACATTTAAAGCCCCATCATGCAGCTGGCTACACAGGACAGCTTTAAATATTCCTGAATAGGGGGAACTGATGGGTTCCCCTTTGCCACCAAGTTTAAAGCCCTGCTATGCATTTGGCATGGGGCTGCATGTCAGGGCTTTAACATTACCCCCCTTAAAGTTAAACCATGCTCCAAGTCAGTCACAAATTATTTGCCTTTTTTATCATGGGATAACTTGCTTGAACATCTGGCATGTTACAAAAAAGTTATTGGACACTCATTTTTATCCTGCAACAAACATAATATCTGGAGAGGGCCCTAAATGTAGAGGTATGTGAAGCTTTGGGACTATGATAGGAATTTTCCTCACAAAAGTTGTTTTTTTATATTGTTTTTGAAAGAAATATATATATATAAATTATATATATAAAATAACTTGTGGCCTTTCTCAATTCCAAAATCACCCAATTGCCTTTCCATCACTCTTTAACATAAACAGTTTTAGAAATGTCTACAAAAGGTTCTGTTGCTGCATAAGGTCCACTCAGTTGCATATAGTTTCAAAACACCTGGTCTTGACAATTATTACTACTGCCTTCTATATCTTCAGTTACTACTCTTTACTATTAATGTTTATATTTTAAAATTTGTTTAAAATAGCACACATGGTATTTTTAAGTGATTTGTAAACAGTCAATAAGGGGTTACAGGCTGTTACCTCACAGTCAAGACAAGCAGAAAGACAAGCTGACAAAACTTAAGGAAAGGGATATCACTGTAGAAAATATACATAAAAGACATTTTGATTTATTATAAGCAAAATTATCTTTAAAGTATTTTCCTTATCATTCCAATCCTCTTATAATTAAATCTATTTTATTAGTAAGAATAAGAAACGTCAAAGGTCTGGTTCATATTTGGGTAGATTTTTAACATTATGATTCTCCTTAATCAAAACCACAATTCTAATTATAATTATGCATACTAACAGAAGAAGAGAATGACACAGTCATAATACCCTAGCAAAATAGGTCATATGTATTACAACTCAAGGGTGCTTGAGTTTATATAAATTGTGTATTTAAAATCACCAAAAGATTTGAAGAAAATGCTTAGAGAATACTATTTCTAGCACAAAAATACCAGTCTACTAGTAAATTTAAAGCAGCTTTGAGACCTCTCCTTGTAATACATACAGAAGTTTGCTTTTTAATTTAATTTAGTTTCTTAGAAGATCTGTAAAATTTTTTTGTAACTCTTCAGGCATGTGCAGATGAAATAGGGGCCCTAAATTGAAGCAGTGGGTTTTAAAAAACATTGCTTCAATTTAGGGCAAATTAAACCCCTGTGTTGTGCACACATCCTGCTAACTTACCTGCATTTCTAGTGGGGAGGGGAGGGTGAGCTGCCTGTAGGCAGAGCGATCCCTGGGCTGTGGGGGAGGCTGATGCTCCTCTCTGCAGCAGCAGGACCTCTCCCCCCCAGGTGGCACCCACCCACCCGCAGGCATCCGGCTGCCCAGGGAGCACTGCAGCCATGGAGGGAAGCACTGGGCCCCCATGCAGCTCAGGCAGGCAGGCAGGCTCCAGAGGGTGGGGGGAAAGATCAGGCTCACTGCTTTTCATGGGCAGAGCTGCTTGCCCAGGCTGCTGCCAGGCTGCCTGCAGGGCTTCCTGCAGAGCCGTGGAGTTTTAGTTTTCTGCATCCCAAATCATTTAAGGTGCATTATGCTGCTGAATTTCCTACAGCGGCTGGAATTAATGCGCAATATGCCACCAATACATGCAAACACTGACACCATTAAAGCAGTGCAAAATCATTTAGCCCCCTTTAAAATGCTGTACACACATGCCTCTTGTTTTGTCTACACATGACCTTCATTGCTGCTTTCCATTGCCTTTTGACCCTAATGCTTTAAGGACCAAATTGTGATTACTTAACTCACATTTGTAAGCTCATTGATGGTACTGAAACTGCACATGTGTGAGTGAATATAAATTTGGTACCATACCATATTTCCTGGCTGTACACACATTTTTAAAAATATGCCATTCCAGAGGCATAGCTGGACTGTTTCATGACCGCAAAAGCCAACAATGCCCAGAAAAGCATCAGCTGCCAAAGTGCCAATTGCAGTGACATGATCAGCAGTTGATGCTGTCACAAGCTATTTTTGTGCCCCTCCACAAAGGTGGCACCTAGGGCTGCTGCCCCAGTCAACCCCCTCCCACCTCAGTTATGCTACTGTGCCATCCAGTGCCTAACCTTGAGTCTCAAGCTCTCTTGTTGGCCCTAATTGATAACATGTTTAGATATCTGATGAAGCCCGTAGCATGGGGAACAAGCAGGAGGAACTCGCCCTCCTGCTGGCTGACACCAGCCCGGACGTTGTGGGGATTACGGAGACTTGGTGGGACTCCAAGCATGATTGGTCGGTGAATGTTGAGGGCTATAGGCTGTACAGGAGGGACAGGATAGGAAAGAGAGGGGGAGGAGTGGCACTCTACATCAAGGAGGA
>NW_017729027.1:23133733-23137398 GCF_001723915.1 Gavialis gangeticus | reverse complement strand
CTGGAACCAGCTTCCAAGTGAGGTGGTGCAGGCTCCCACCCTGGGGGTTTTTAAGAGGAGGTTGGATGACCACCTTACTGGGGTCATTTGACCCCAGTGCTCTTCCTGCCATGGCAGGGGGTCGGACTAGATGATCTGCTCAGGTCCCTTCCGACCCTAGAAACTATGAAACTATGAAGCTGAATACATTTTTGTGTCATCATCACCATCAGCATTATTAATCTAGGGCCAGAAGTCTGGCATTTATAGAAACATGTTAAGCGCAAGGAGACTGTACCAAAGAGTTTATAGTTTAAAAAGAATGAGAGGGGTAAGGCTTATCATATACCAGGTCACAAACCCATCCACAGAAGACACCCAGAGCCCTGAGTTTCTCCCCACTGTGCTGCCACTTGCACTTTCTAGGAAAAGGGCAGCCTGGAGTATCAGTTACTCAGAAATCACTCTTTCTATAAGCCATCGGTAAAGAGACAAAACAACAGAAGAATGTATTACATAGGATGAAAGAATTACGCTGCCAAAACTGACAATAGATAGGGAGACAGAAAAAGCAGCAAAGTTTTTTACCCTCTCTTCTAGCTATAGCTTATCACCTCCTGAGAGACCTGCCAATGTTCTTAGAGATGAGCCTTCCTGCTGACTCTACCAGTCCTGGCAAGTGGGGCCATTGAACCCCACAAAGTCTGAGATTCAAAGACACTGGGTGTGTCTACACATGCCCTTTAATGCACAGTAGCCTATTTTACTAAGCATTAAACCATCGCGTAAAAAAACATGCAAATACACTAATGTGCAGTAAAATAGGTCACTGCACATTAAGCATCACTAAAAAACTATGCACTTCCACTACTGAGTATTAGGGTAGCATAATGTGCATTTACTTAGTACCTCACATTAGTACTTTACACTCCTCTGGGAGTGGAAGGGGGTATTTTAATTAGAGTGGCTCTGAGAGCCATCTAATTAAATTACCCAGACTGTCTCATGTATCAGTGTCCCTCCACTTCAAAATGATTGCAGGGTTACTTTATCTAAAGCTTATCAAATGAGCTTTAGTTAAAGTGCCCCCACCCCTGCCATTTTGAAATGTAAAGATGCTGATACACAAGATGCAGAGACTGGCTGGCGTGTGGTAATTACCATGCTCCAGCAGACTCAATTAATTGATTCTGCTCCAATGCGCTGTAATTCCAATGCATCAAAGCAGCCTCCAGGCTCGTGTACAGGCATCAGACGGTGCAAGAATTAATATGCATTAGGGAAAGTGCATTAATACACATGTAGATGTGCTCACTGATTCTATCCTAGCTAGTCTCTACAAACCTTCCAAAGCGGCCCCCACTCCTCCCCTTGTTTTTAATGCTGATGAGTTACAAGAACCCTCCAGAGAGTTCTGGTCTCCATGAGATGCTTGGAGCCTCTCTGGCTAAAGGACCATGGCTTTGGTCTCAGATGCCTTTGCTCTCAGATGCCATTATAGGCAGACAGTGTTTTGGGGAGCAACTCTTTTTCTCTGCCATTAGGAATGGCAGTTCATCTTGCCCTAAAATCACAATAATGAGAGAGATTTAGCAGTTCTACCCACTATCTTCCCTTGACTAAACTATAAATAAAAAAATCATAAAGATATACATAGCCATCAAACCATAATCTATAACAGTAACATAAATTAATGCAACCTAATGTGGTCTCCAGCAAGACTACACATGCCATATGAGTACAGTAAAGCACAAGAAAATGTTCCTGATGTGCCACAAACTCCCAAAACATAATGGGATTAATAACATATACATTAGCCAGCTCATCATTTAGTTCAGAGAGATGAGAATGCACTCACCCCCACCCCCCGCCCCCCAGTAAATGCAGGTTTGTTTATCTCCCAGTGAAAATGAGATAAGCTACCTTGCAGTAACTGTGCCCACACATATACTTCAAAGGGTATGGATCTGTGCATTTAGAACAGGAGATTTTTAATTCTATCATTGTAGTTGTTGCCATGTTTTGTGTGTTGACAGTATGCTATAATGTTCTACAGAAACAATGGAGTAGAGCCAGAGTGGTATTAATGAAATTTCGTTTAAACCAAAATATAACCTATGGGATATAAACCTAAATAGTAATTATAGTACTAGTAGTAATAGTAGGAATAATAATAGGACTTAAACGTAGAGATGACTGTCTTTTCACCATATTTATCTGAGAATGTATGACTTCTTTATAACTTTTTATTTAATATCTAAAAAATCTTAAGCAACCTCCTCATTTTAGTAAGAAATGATAAAAGCTATGACCTGACTTACATTTTAACATTATTTTCCTGGAGTTCCAGAAGCAGGACCTTGCTCCTAGCTCCAAACCAAAATGCTTAGCAGTATGTATTACATTTTGCAAAAGATCTGAATACAAATAGCTTTGGCTAATCTTACTCAACTGGTAAACTGTCTTTCTATTCCACTTCAAAATACCTGAGTCAGATTTTGGATTCACAAGATCCCTATACGGAAAATAAAAAAAATCATCTGTGTTTCAGAGGAAAAGACCTTTTATAAGCACTCTTCTGTTCCTGCTCCATCTCAACCTACAGGCAACATCATTTTAAATACTTTGTGTTAATCCCACAAAGACTAAATAAAATGAGCCAGAGAACTTCCTTACTAATACAAAATAGTAAAAGCCCAGGATCCTTCCATAGAAACCAAAGATACCACAATCCCAAAAGACTTTAAGAAAGACTTATGACAGCCCAGGAAAATATATATATTTTTTTGTCTTGTAATACAACAAATTGGTTGAAACTGTCCACATTTCCTCAGATGTGTCTATTATTGCAAGTGACAATATTTTGTCAATTCTTGTTGAAAAAGATGAGCAAGATGAATGCCATTCCCTTCCCCTCATTTAGGATTCAACTAAGTTTACAAATACTTTCTTTTCCCAGCCAAAACAAAATATTACAAGATGCCACCAGCTAAATAAAAACAATGGTTTGCTAATACTAGGGGTAAAAACAGACTTCAACTTTATCCTGGTTCTGATTGTCCCAGGCTTTGACTTGCATAAACACAACCAGGGGACACACTTAGCTTGAATGACAATTAACTCAAATTAGCCCCTATTGTACCATGACATTTTTTATCTTGGATACCTCACAGGAATTTGAAATTTGACAGTAGCCTTGTAAGTCCTTAGGTTCCCAGAATAAAAGGCTTTATCCTGAGAGAAATCCAACATCTATTTTTAGCCTAAGAGTAGAAGTGGCAAACTGCTCCAATAAATCTTTCCCACTGAGGGCAATACCGTACCTCAGGACAACATGAATAAACATATGGGGCATGTCCAGATGAGTGTGCACGTGCCTCTTGCAGCATTTCAAACCCCTTTCGGATGCTGCAAGAGGCATGTGCGGGAACAAAAAAATGTTATATTCAGGGGTCAAAAAAACCCGCTCTGCAGAACAGCGGGGCACAGTACAGTCCCAGACCATGCCTGGAGCAAACACAGGGGTCAGTCCTCCAGAACAGATGCTCTGGTTTCAGCCAAAGCATCTCTGTGGTGCTCCTGCCCCTGGCACTGGCCAAGGTAAGTTAGGATATTGGGTCGGGGGGTTTATGGATGTAAGTGTGTGTGAGGGGTGGCAGGGGGATGTTGTGGGAGTATTGGGAGTG
>NW_017729027.1:23127729-23128733 GCF_001723915.1 Gavialis gangeticus | reverse complement strand
TGTGTGTGAGGGGTGGCAGGGGGATGTTGTGGGAGTATTGGGAGTGAACAGGATTCCTGGGGGCTATGGATAGTGGAGGGGGATGGTAAGTGGCAGGAGGGGGTATGTCCCAGTGGGTGGGGACATGGAGGTACGTGGCACTGGTGGCAGCAGGCGATGTGGCTGTGGCTCTGCTGCAGGTGCAGTGGACAGTTTCATAGTGCTACGTGACCTGGGCTCCCATATACCAAATGGACCCGGCCTGACCCGCTAGTGCATGACCTTGGATGGGCCAGGCTGGGTCCATTCAGCATGTAGGAGGCTGGATCACACAGCACCACATCACTGTCCACCTGTACCTGCAGCAGAACCACAGCCACACTGCCTGTTGCCGCCGCTGCCACTGAGGCCAGGTGTGGGGGCAGGCATGTGGCAGGGCCGTGGGGTGGAGAATGGGTGTGTGGGAGTGAGTGGCCAGAGCTGGTGATGTGCAGTGGGACCTGGACTGACTCAGCACTGTGCAACTCAGTAGTCCAGCTTTGCACTGGAGTGGGACACACAGATCCTGTTCCAAGGCACACTAGCTGCACGGCCTGGGCCAGATTGGGCCAGCAGGGCTTGTTTTCCATGAGGCTCAGGTGCCCACCATGAGTGCATCCACACACGGAGGCACATGCGCTTGCAGCAGCTCAAATAGAAGCAATGGGGGCAGGAGTGTCCAAAAGCCCCCCTGGCTCACCAAGGGCGTCCAGGACTGCCTGCTTGCCAAAAAGGCAGCGTACGCCCGGTGGAAGGGGGTTGAAATCTCCAAAGAGGAGTATACCTCCTCTGCTCGGGCCTGTAGGCGAGCTGTTAGGAAGGCCAAGGCGGACATAGAGCTCAGATTAGCGTCCAAGATTAAGGATAACAAAAAGTCCTTTTTCAAATATATTGGGAGGATGAAGAAGGCGCCGGGTAATGTGGGACCCCTGCAGGATACGCTGGGCAATCTGGTGGTTGCGTCAGAGGAGAAAGCGGACCTCTTT
>NW_017729027.1:23121169-23127468 GCF_001723915.1 Gavialis gangeticus | reverse complement strand
ACTCACTAGGGGGGACCAGAAGGGTTTGGGGGAGACGCTGTTTCCCCTAGCGCCCGCTGGCATAACAAGGAGTAATGGGCACAAGTTGATGGAGAGGAGGTATAGATTGGACATCCGCAAAAACTACTTCACAGTTAGGGCGGCTAGGAGCTGGAACCAACTTCCAAGGGAAGTGGTGCTGGCCCCTACCCTGGGGGTCTTTAAGAAGAGGCTGGATGCCTACCTGGCTGGATTCATTTGAGTCCTGTTTCTTGTTTTGGGGTTTTGTTGTTCTCCCGCCCTGGTGGGGGGTCAGGCTAGAAGATCTGCTAGGTCCCTTCCGACCCTAAATCTATGAAACTATGGATGCAAATTTGAGCTGGGGCTTTTTCCCTCAGCGCATGTGCCTGGACATGCACTTTGGTGTGGGGCAAATTGTGCCAGTTGGGGCAAAATAACCCTGCCCAGCTCCTCCTGGATCTGTAGCCATGGGGAACTAGAGCCTGGGGCCAGCACCTGTGTTATTCCCAGCACTATGAAAAGCTGCCCTGTCCTGGCCCCATCAGTACAAAAAGCTGCCTTATCAAGTAGCTAAGGGCTCTCACTGTCAAGAGTTTCTGGGACCCAGCAAATTGGTACCTGGGGACACTACCCCTTGTGCTAGCTAGCCTGCTGAAGCAGCCCTGAGAGTTGCCTGCACCCTTTACCCACTATAGCAGTCTAGCAGTTGGGACTGCTGCCTGGCTGTGACCTGCTCCTCACCTGCCAGACCCAGATGGGGACTGCATAGGGGAAGGGGTCAGGCAGAGCAGCAATCCAAAGGGCTGGAGGAGTGGGCGGAGCCAGTGGGTGTCCCCCCCATGGTCCCCTCCCCCCTTCTCCAGCTCCCCAGCCCCTACTTACTGGCAGGATCCCAGGTCCAGCTCCCTGCGACTGGCACGCTGCCTACCTTGCATGAGCAGGCAACATGCTTCAGCACCAGGGTGAGGGCCAACCATAGAGATGCTCTGTCTGCTACCAGAGCATCTCTGTGGAGGACCCTCTGTGGAGGACCCAGCCTCTGGTTGCCTCAAGGCATGGTCCTAGACCTGCCCCTCTTTTTTCACTGAGGTTTTTTTTTGACTCCTGGATATTCAGGAGTCTAATTTTGCTCCAGCACTGCAAATTTGCAGTGTGGGGAACCTTTTTCTTGTTCCTGCACATGTCTCTTGCTGTGTCTCAACAGGCTTCAAGACGCTGCAAGATGAATGTGTATGCTTGTCTGGACACAGCCACGGACAATATTCTACAGAGGTCCTATATATATATATTTACAGTCAGTCATTCCAATACATCCAGTAGTCCAAACAAATTTCTGCAACTGACTTTTTGCTATGAAACTGGCCATCTATGTTCTGCCATCTGCAACATTTAACTCCTTTTCAGTTATTTCTTTATATTGGTACCATATTATTAAAAAAAAGTGTTTATTTTTAACTATAGTTTAAAATCCTAATATAACTTAAGAAGAAGAAAAAAGAGGAGGAGGAGAAAAGGGACACTGATATTTCCATGACTTTGTCAGGGATACTTGATTTGAAAAATGCAGTCATTGCCACTTTTTCTTGAATGTTGAAAAAAAACAAGGAGGAGGTCAGTAAACAATTCAGTATAATACAAATAAATCCAAAGAAAATGCTTGTGATTTTGTGAAAATGAATGCTTTGGAATGAAAATAAAAAATTCCTATATTGAATGAGTATGACTCTAATATGTCTCACAAAAACACTTTCTTTAAAGAAAGTTTTCTGTTCTGCCTGGGGGCAGCCGGATAGCTTTAGAAAGCTCTGGATATCCTGTGCATATGTATAAATAAACACTGGATACATTTTGTTTCAGCAAAAGGATCTTACACACAAATCTGTCTAATACAGTTGATGTACTTCTGAGGAACTCCATAAAGAAGCACTTCAACAAATAAAGCTCTATCTGCAAAGCTGTGATATGAATAAAAAGACAAATACATGTAAATTAATGCTTTTCAAGCACAAAAAAGGGCAAATATATTATATTCTAGAAATAAGTCCTATCAACCTGCTGTGAGAGAAGAGAGAAAAAGCCACCACAAAAAACAACGTTGTCAGTAACCCAGAAAATGTTATGATGCCTGTTTACATTAATGTAGATGAGGGAATGCTGAATTCTGTTTCACCTAATGGTTGAGAAAAATGAAGCTTGAGACTAACTCTGAGTTTCCCAGTAATTGCATCACCCCCTAGGAGAAGCGGAAAGGGATTTTGGAGTCATAGTTGACTCCAAGATGAACATGAGTCATCAATGTGATAAAGTGATCAACAAGGTTAACTGCACTTTATTTATGCATTAACAGATATAAGATGAACAGGTCCAGGGAGGTCATGCTTCCTCTCTATGTGGCACTGGTCAGGCAGCAGTTGGAGTACTGAGTCCAGTTTTGGGCACTGCACTTCAAGAGGGATGTGGAGAATGGGATTCCAAGGGAGCTTGTGCTCTCCCCTGCCTTGGGGGTATTCAAGAGGAGACTGGAGAAGCACTTAGCTGGGGTCATCTGATGCCAGCACTCTTTTCTGCCCAGGGTAGGGGGTTGGACTCAGTGACCTACTGAGGTCCCTTCTGATCCTAATATCTATGAACCTATGTCCCCTTTATATGAATAGGGAGATATCTGCACATCTCTGGAAGGCAATCTTATTTCTATTATGGGGGCGATAACTTTCCCAAAGTGTGTAATAGAATCCCTCCCACTTTATGGGCAACTCAAAGTGGGTGAATCTACATGAAATGCTTTACTGCAGAGTTGACCAAATAGCTCCACAGTAGGAGCGTCTACACTTGTGCATTTACTGCACAGTAACTGAAATAACTGGATAGCACAGGTGTGCGTCTACACATGCACACCCAGACTGTGCAGTAAATATGGTGACTTATGCTGACTTGAGATATATTTGATATCTGTATCATGAAGTTATCAAATTTATATCTGAGTAGTTACTGAACAGTAAGGCACATGTAGACAACTTACTGTGAAGTAACACTGTCTGTGTGGACTGACACACACAGTTAATGCACTTTAACACATGCATGTGTAGATGCTGGCCTATTCCCTCTTACTGCTCCATAACCTACTGTGCAATAAATTTAAGCTGGCATAAATGCATATGGAGACATGCCTAGTAAAGCATGACCATCTACACATGAACCCATATTAAGCCAGACTAACCTAGTGAACTCCACCATAGGATATTACTATCTGACACAAGTACTATCCTACAGCAGAAAAACAAAACTCCTGGGCTAGAAGAGATATTTGTTATTAGACCAACTAAATAGTAGGGGAAAAACATCCTTTCTTTGCAAGCTTTTGGTTCCACACATCCTACATTAGGCTGAGGAGAATTCAAACATTGTAAAAGTTCTCCCAGGTAGAAAAGAAGCTTCATTTTGCATAGGGCAGATAAAAAGTGGAAGTTTTTTCCCCTGGGTTCCTCAGAGTACTTCTGTGAGAGAGTTGTTCTGTGATATGCATATTAGGCAGGCTTCTTTCCTGGAGTTGTCAGATGTCAGGCTGGGAGGTGATAATTTCTTCTTTCTTGGTTAGCAATGAAGTTTACATTTCCAAATGGCTAAATATAATATCTTTCATGTTTCAGGGATAAATGTTGTAGCCATGTTGGTCTAAGAAATTGAGACAAACAAAACTCTTGTGCTAGAGGTGATAATTTTTATTAGATCAACTAAACAGTAGCAAAATTTTTCTTTCTTTGAAGATTTTGGGTCCAAAAACCCTTCATTGGCACATCCACACATGTAAGCATGTGTGCTTGCAGCAGCTCAAAAGGAAGCGGTGCAAATTTGAGCTGGGACTTTTTGCCTCAGCGCACATGCCTGGACATTCAGTTTGGTGTGGGGCAAATTGTGCCAGTTGGAACAAAATTACCCTGCCTGGCTCCTCCTGGATCTGCAGCCAGGGGGAGCTAGAGCCCAGGGCCTGCACTTGTGCTGTGCCTAGCAATATAAAAAGCTGCCCTGTCAAGTAGCTCAGGGCTACTCGCTCTCAGGAGCTTCTGGGGACACTACCCCTGGTGCCATCTGGACTGCTGAAGCAGCCCTGAGCGTTTGGGGAATTGGGGGCTGCTGCCTGACTGTGACCTGCTGTGCACCTGCCAGACCCAGATAGGGACTGCACAGCCAATAGATGCATCTCCCCTCTGGGCCAGCTTCTAGTGAGCTGTGGCTGCAGGGTTGGCCTTTGTGTGGCACTACTGCCATGTGTGCCCCCTGCCTAGCCATCAGGGCAGCTCTCACCTGGAACTTGTTATGGGTGTGTTGGCCTGCTTTGAACTGCCAAAGTATGTTCTCCTGGCCTCAATTGGCCAGGAGGTCAGCCACCTTCAGCTAAGTCCAAGATTCCAATTCTGAGCAGGATCCTCTGCCTGGGGCCTACCACTGGTCTCCCTAGCAGGAATTCCCAGTTTTTTTGAAAACTGAAAAATCCCTGATAAAAAATCTCAAATTCACTCTATAAAATACCCCAAAATCCATGTTCCTCCACGATTAAAACAAAAGACCACTAGAGAGAGTCAAGAGAAAAGCCACATGCATGATCAGAGGTCAGGAAAACAGACCATACGACAACAGGATAAGAGCTATGGGACTCTTTAGCCTGGAAATCTCAGGCTTAGGGTGATCTGATGGCCACCTATAAGTTTATAAGGGGTGTCCACCAGGATCTGGGGGAACGCTTGCTCACCAGAGTGCCCCAAGGAACAACAAGATCGAATGGTTATAAACTCCTGCAAGACCATTTCAGGCTGGACCTAAGAAAGAATTTCTTTACTGTCTAAGCCCCCAAGGTCTGGAATAGCCTGCCTTTGGAGGTGGTTCAAGCACCTAATTTGAATGCCTTCAAGAGGAAATTGGATGTTTATCTTGCTGGAATCCTATGACCCCAGCTGACTTCCTGCCCCTGGGGCAGGGGGCTGGACCTGATGATCTTCTGAGTTCCCTTCCAGCCCTAATGTCTATGAAATTATGAAATCTATGAAAATATAGAAAGAGTAAGACAGAGAGACAACTATTAGTTGGGCAATGTTTTACTGATATATCTACAGCTTTAAAGCAATTTGGAAACCTATCAGTGTCTCTATCAACATAATAAAATGAATTCTAAATATCTATATGTTCTCAGTATCTATATATAGCTATATATATATATATCTGTTTTGCTGTTTGGTTTTCTTACCATAGAGCTATTAGAGCTCCCTGTGACCCCTTCACTAACCAGGATGTGGGGACAGCTGCCCCTGCAGCCACTGTTCCTGCCAGCAGGTGTCATCCTGTCTGGCAGCTGGGTATGCAGGGCGTGTCCTGGGGGGATGTGGGGTTTGCAGAAGGGGGTATGGGAAGGGGGTGGGAGGGATGTTGGTGGCTGTGGACAGATGCGGGGGGCTATAGGGTGTGTGGGTAGGTATGGGTGGATTGTGGTGGGACTGTGTGGGGAGGCTGCTCAGGAGGCTTGGGTCCCCTTTCCCCTGAAGTGCACAGTCCCCCTGCACAGCTCACGGACTGCCCCCCACAGGGCTAAATCCCCCCCAGGGCGACAGCACCCAACTGGGGCTGCAGCCCCCCAACAGGCCACAGTGCCCCACAGGGGTTACAGCCCCCCAGCGGGGTTAATGTCCTTCCAACAGGGATCACATGGCCCCCACAGGGGCTATCATTCTCCCCTTCAGGGCCCACATGCGCCACCCCACTTGCTCCCCAAGGCCCCCAGATTGCTGACCCACCTGTCCCCATCCACTGCTTGCACCCCCAGCCCCCCAATGGCTGCCCCCCACCCCAGCTTCCTGGCTATTAAAAAAAAAGCCTCACACTCACCAACAGTAGCAGGGGCTGTGGGGGCTGTGGGGCCATGTGGCAAAGCCCCACTGTCTAGTACAGGGCAGTGGAGGACAGCAGGGCCCAGCCACAGCTGCCTGGCACCTGCACTGCCACTGCCCCATTGCAAGCATGTGGCTGGGGTCAGCAGGGCACTGTGCAGCTCCACACACTGTTGGGCTGCTGAGGCCACTATTTCTGTCACCCAGGCCCCATGCTGTGTTGGGGGAGGCTCTGCTACAAGGCCCCAGTGATGCTGACAGAAGCTGCTACTGCTGCTGAGTGCTGCACTTTTATTCTTTTTTTTAATTGCTGGCATGCTGGTCCTGGGTGGGTCAGTGATTGGAGGGCAGTTGGGGGGTCAGGTGGGGAATGGGGCTGGGTGGGGCAGCCATCGAGAGGACTCGAGGGGCAGACGGGGGATG
>NW_017729027.1:23119467-23121061 GCF_001723915.1 Gavialis gangeticus | reverse complement strand
GAATGGGTGGGGCTGCTAGGAGTCCCCCCATGGTCCCCTCCCCCCTCCTGCAGCCCCACCCATCCCCTACTTACTGGCAAGAGCCCAGGTCCAGTTCCCTGCAACTGGCATGCTGCCTGCCCTGCATGGGCAGGCAGTGTGCTTCAGCACCGGGGGGAGGGCCAACCATAGAAATGCTGTGGCTGGCTACCAGAGCATCTCTGTTGAGGACTGAACCACCAGTTGCCTCAGGGCATGGTCTGGGACTGTGCCCTCTCCCACTTTTTTCCCCCAGTTTTTTTTGTTGTTGTTGTTTTTGGTTTTGTCCCCTGGATATCCAGGGCTGTAATTTTGCCCCTGTGCTCCAAATTTGCAAATTTGCAGCATGGCAAACATTTTTTCATTCCCACACATGCCTCTTTCAGTGTCGCAAAGGACTTTGAGACACTGCAAGAAACACGTGCATGTTTGTGTGAATGCGCCTCATGCGGCAGAGGAGAATTCAAAGACTGTAAAAGTTCTCCCAGTTTCTTTTCTACCTGGGATAACTTTTACAATCTTTGAATTCTCCTCAGCCTGACAAAGGGTGTTTGGACCTGAAAGCTTTTGTCCCTCCTAGAAATGTGGCATCCACAATTTACAAGAAATAATTATTACATCAAATCCAAAGGAAAGTATAAATCCTTTACTAAATACAAGAATTACCTAGTTATGAATGATACATAAAAAGCTGAAATATTTAATGTCTTTTTTACTTCCACCTTGATCTATCCTTTTTGAGAACTCATGGAGTTTGGGTGAGGTCCCAGATGATAGGAAAAAGGACAAATGTAATACCCATCTTTCAAAATGGGAAGAAGAAGGATCAAAGGTATTACAGACCAGTCACTCTGATGTCAGTACCTGAAAATAACATGGAGCACGTCCTCAAGGAATCACCTAGACAAGAGCAAGGTAGTCAGGTGACAGGCTCTGTGAGGGGGAGAGCAGTGGATGTGATATACTTTGACTGAAGCAAGCCTTTTGAAACTGTCTCCCACACTATTCTCATTAACAAGCTAAGGAAGTACAGACTAGATGAAAATACTGTAAGGGGAAGACATAACTGATTAGATCATCATGCTCAACAAGTAGCCATCAATGACCCAATATCTAGTTGGGAGGAGGCATCAAATGGGCTTTCCCAGGGGTCCCTCCTGGATACAGTATTATTTAACATCTTCCTTAATGATTTGGATTATGGGATTGACTGCATGTTTAGCAAATTTCCAGATGACACCAAATTAGCTAGGATCTAGAATGGCATGGTGTCGCAGAGCACTTAGGTGCCCTGCGCCTGAGGACACGGATGGCTCCAGAGAGCCCCTAGCGGTGAGAAGGGGGAGGCGCAGCCGCCAGTCACCAGGGCAGCACAGGTGCTGGTTGCCAGGGCAACCGGCGAAACCCCCTGCCAGGAAGGGGCAGGGCTTAGCCCTCCTTAAAACCCAGGCAGGAGGCTAGGGTGGTAGTTCCTCCTCTGACAGCCAAGCAGTGAGGAGCTCAGCCAGTGCAGAGAGAAGGCCAAGGTTTGGCTGCACGAGTATCCGCAGGTTGTTGCTGGAGTATTTTTGACTGG
>NW_017729027.1:23113989-23114467 GCF_001723915.1 Gavialis gangeticus | reverse complement strand
GGTAGGGATTAACTGTTGTACCAGATGGTTTAGTTTTATGTTATAGCCCGGGGGCTTTGTGTTTTGTGTTCACTGTTTAACCGGAGGACCGGGTGAGGCTATAAGGGGTGGAGGAGGCCTCATAGGGACTCCCCAGTAGTGTGGGGGTTCCTGGCACTGAAGAAGGCACAGTATGTTGCAGGGTGCATTGGCCCAGCCGCGAGAGTGGCGAGGAGCCCTGAGAGTGGCCGAGGGACCTTGAGAGTGCAGAGGGGTGGCAAGGAGCCCCAAAAGTGTCCGAGGGAGCCCGAGAGTGCAGAGAGGCAGCGAGGAGCCCCGAGAGGGGCGGCGAGGAGCCCCGAGAGTGCAGAGGGGTGGCGAGGAGCCAAGGACAAAAAGAGGGCCAAGAAATAACAGGGCCAGTCAGATCACACCAGCACCATCTGCGAGGCTTGGGCTGCGGTGTAGGGGAGGAAAAGGAGCCGCAGATAGCGCCCCC
>NW_017729027.1:23104189-23113771 GCF_001723915.1 Gavialis gangeticus | reverse complement strand
CCCGAGGGCAAAAAGAGGGCTGAGACATAACAGGGCCAGTCAGATCACACCAGCACCATCTGCGAGGCTTGGGCTACAGTGTAGGGGAGGAAAAGGAGCCACAGATAGCGCCCCCTGTCATCGGGGCGTGTAGAAATGGGCAGCCTCCCGCTAATTACAACAATCTATTAATTAAATAAGATCAAGGCATGGCAGGAGAGTAAGCAGGCGGTTAGCCCATTACAGGAGGGCGGAGCCATACTCGGAGCAGCTCCAATAGTGGCACTCCTGTCACACATGGATAAACTGAAGAAATGGTCCAAAAATAATCACATGGAATTCAACAAGAGCAAGTACAAAGTCATGCACATGAACATGGGATGGAATAAACAATGTACAAATTCAGAATGTGGAATGATTGGCTAGTACAGTAAAGAAACACTAGTGAAGTATCACCTGGAGTAGTGCGGTAGGTTAGTATATGTTATGTATAGGGCTGTACCACAAAAACAATGCCCAGATTGTGAGCTCAAATCTTACCTGGAGCATTTGACTTTCACAGATTTTGACTCTCTCAGGGAGCTAATAGGTAGGATCCCCTGGGAAGCCAGTCTGAGGGGGAAAGGAGAACTTGTTAGACTTTAAAGAAACCTTACTGAGGGTGCAGAAACAAGCCACCCCAATGTGCAGGAAGAATAGCAAATGTGGCAAGCAACCTGCTTGGCTTAGCAAAGAAATCTTCAGTGCAGGGGCAATGCATACGGGGTGTACACAGGTGCACGTGCACCACCTGAGCATGATGGTGCATGCCCTACATGCATCCCTTGAGTGTGCTGGTCGCTGCTTGACCCCCCCCCCCCCCTCCACCACTGGCAGCATCTGCGAGTGGTCAGCAATCCCCATTGGCTGTTGCCAATGCTGCTGACAGCGTCTGCAGGTGGTTGCCAACCCCTGGTCAGCAATTGCCACTCCACTCCCGCCACCACCAACAGTGCCAGAGGCATCTGCAGGAGCTCCCCTGCTTGCCACCACCATGCCCCCCCAACCACTGGACATATACATCATTCATGCTTCAGTGAGTTTAAAAATAAAAAGGAAGCTTACAAGAAGTGGAAGCTTGGACAAATACCTTGGGAAGAGTATAAGAATATTGCTTGGGCATGCCAGGATGAAGTCAGGAAGGCCAAAGCACAACTGAAGTTGCAGCTAGCAAGGAATGGGAAGGGTAGCAAAAAGGGTTTATAGAAATATGTTAGCAACAAAATGAAGGTCAGAGAAAGTGATCTTATTGAATGGGGGACACAAACTAGAGACAAATGATGAGAAAAAGGCTGAAGTAGTCAATGTCCTTTTTACCTTGGTCTTCACAGGCAAGGTCAGCTCCCAGACTACTGCAGCAGCCAGCACAGTTTGAGAAGAAGGTGAGCAGGCCTTCATGGTGAAAGAATAGGTTAGGGACTATTTAGGAAAGCTGGATGTGTACAACTCCATGAGGTCGGATGTAGCACTTCTGAGGGTGCTGAGGAAGTTGGCTGGTCTGATTGCAGAACTGCTGGCCACTATCTTTGAAAACTCATGGCAATTCAAACAATTGAAAAAGGACAAATATAGTGCTTATATTTAATAAAGGGAAGGAAGTGGATCCAGGGAATTACAAAGCAGTCAACCTCATCTCACTCCCTGGAAAAATCTTGGAGAAATCAAAGAATCCATTTCTAATCCCTTTGAGGAGAAGGTGATTAGGAAAAGTCAGTGTGAATTCACCAAGGGCAAGTCAGGCCTGACCAATATGATTGCTTTCTATGCTAAGATGACTGGCTCCATGAATGTGGGGAAAGCAGTGGATGTGATATACCTTGACTTTAGCAAGGCTTTTTATACCATCTCCCACAGCATTCTTGTAAACAAGCTGGGGAAGTTGGATGAGTGGACTGTAAGGTGGATAGAAAACCTTACACATATTTACAGATATTTATTCTGCAGAAGAGAAGTCTGAGGGGGGATTTGATAGCAGCCTTGAACTTTCTGAAGGGTGGTTCCAAAGAAGATGGAGCTAAACTGTTCTCAGTGGTGAAAGATGACAAAACAAGAAGCAATGGCCTCATGTAGCAGCAATAGAGCTTTATGTTGGATGTGAGGAGAAAAAATTCTCACTAGGAGGGTGGTGAAACACTAGAACAGGTTACCCAGAGAGGTGGTGGAATTGCCATCCCTGGAGGTTTTTAAGTCCCAGATTGACAAAGATATGGCTGAAATCATGTAGTTGGGGATGGTCCTGCTTTGAGCAGGTTAGACTAGATGATTTCCTGAGGTCCCCTCCAACCTTAATTTTGTATGATTCTGTGATTCTACTGGGTTCAGTTTTGGGCCCCCACACTTCAAGAAGATGTGGACAGATTGGAAACAGTCCAGCAGAGAGCAACAAAAAATATTAGTGACCTAGGAAGCAAGATTTATGAGGAAAGGATGAAAGATATTTTAGTCTGGAGAAGAGAAGACTGAACAAGGATTTGATAACAGTCTTCAAATACCTGAAAGGTAATAATAAAGAGCATGGAGATATACTCTCTGTGTCTGTAGAGACAGGACTAGGAGCAATGGCTCCAAAATGTAGCTGAGGAAATGGAGGTTGGAGGCTAGAAGGAACTTTCTGACTATGGGGATGGTCAAGGATTGGAGCAGATGACCTAAAGAAGTGATGAAATCTCTGTATTTGGAAACTTTCAAGAGCAAGTTAGACAGAAACTTGACTGGGATGGTTTAGCCAGGGATGATCCTGCCTTGAGCAGGGGACTGGACTACATGACCTCATGTGGCCCCTTTCAGCCTTACTTTCCTATGGTCCTAATCTGAATTTTCCTTTTCTTGATTTCATACTGCCATTTGATTGATAGAATCTCTTTTGTTACCATCCCAAGTAATATAACTATAAAATAACTATTTTTTCTAGTAATTCACATGTTCAAGTACTTGTAGACAGAAAGAATGTCTCCCTATTAGCATCTTTAGTGAACTTTCCTGAACTAAATTCAACTGATGTGTAACAACCAACAGTGTTATGTAAAGCTCCAGTTCACCAAATCCATTCAGTGTATTCATAACACTAGTATTTTTGTGGATAAGGGCCTAACTACATAAAAGTATATGACCCTGCACTTTATTTAAAGCTGTGCCCTATCTTTTTAGGATCCTGCAGCCTGCTAAAGTCATTGCAATTTCTTTCACAGATTTTCTGTTCCAAACTGCTGAGAGTGGATCATTTACTGATGCTTGATTATAAATGATGTAAACCATCAACTTGATCCTGCAGTCAGCACTGAATTCCCACTTCTAAAATTTAGAAAAATTCTATGTTTGAGCTGGCAATAGCTACCACACTTAATCATGGATCCACATAATTGTATCATGCTTCAGATAACAAGGGAGGCTCTGTCTTCATGTCATCTGCTTTGTGACAGCAAATCTGCTCAGAGAATATAGTTATGACCAAAGGTAAATTAATTTAACGTAAAACTTTATTTCCTATAATATCATCTGAAACAGGAAGATCTGGAAGCTACTTATTGAGTATAAATTAGTGCCAGTTTTTGATGGAATAATAAAACGCTCCTGAGATTTCTCAGAAGTATAGCCATAGGGAGCTTCTGGCTACATGAGGATTTCTTTATTTTAACACAACTTTCAACTAAATCAGAGAAACAAATGCAGAACCTAGTACTCAAGGACATTAGATGGATTTGTCACAATGCCTGAAGGACTTTGGGATCCATGAACCAATGAATGGATTACACTGAACCATGAATGTAATTTGTTCATCTGTGACAGATACAATACAGATATTCTTCATATTAATGTTTAATAATCCTGTATAATAAATAACTCTAGTATAATTTGATACACATTACTCATTATACATTACAAATAATCTTTATGTTCTGAAGCAGCTATGAACAGACTATAAATTTTTGTCTACATCAAAGAGTGCAACACATAATGGTCAGATAAGCTATATTCATCTTCTGATTGCCACAGTTCAAAAACAGGGTTGAGCAATGAAGGCAAGTGTTCCATATGTTAAATTTTCTGGTACAATATGTACTGGCTGAGCTGTTTAGCCCCTGTAGTCCACACTTGGCAGCACTTATCTCCGATATAATGCTAAGCACTGCTGTGTGCTGGTCTATGGTATCTCAGATAAAGAAATGTCTGGAAAGCCTGTTCTGTTTTGCACAGTACAAGGCCTACAGCTATTTTCAAAAAGTGCATAGATGTGCTGTAAGATGGTAGAGAACTAATTCAGCAGTTCAGAAAAACCTTTCATCAAGCAAGTTTTTCCTCAAAAAAACTATTGCTAAGGTGTAGGGTGTGTACATTATTATAATAAACAAGAAACAAAGAAGCAAAGATAAATACATTACTCAGGCTACAACCCCATCCTTCAGGAATAAGACCTGGAATTTTTCCTCCAGTCAAGCTCCTCTCCTATCTGATAACTGGGAGCTGGTATTATAGAATTCCCTGGCTTTCCTCTGAATGAGTATTCATTTTTCATTTCTGAACTGTGGTTCTACCCTGGAAACCTGAGTGGACAGAATTTGGTTAAACTGCTTTTTACCAATAACATGTGTAATGAATTTTGCACCTATGTTAGTTAGCAATGTATCCATGAATTGATTCTGACTTTCTTACATTTTTATTCATCTATATTTTACACAGTGATTTAGAAGGATAAATTTTAGTCCATGGATATGTACAGATGTCACATTCAAATCAACCTAACTAGGGTTAGGCTGATCTAATACCCAACTGTGCAGATGTTTAGGGCTTTACATCAGGCCAAAAGCAGTGGGCCCAATCTAAGTTAGTTCATCTGAGCAGGTGAGCTAACTTAGATCAGGAACAGGTCAACCTGACCTAGCCAATGTCTGCACATTGGAATACAGCCCCAGGGCTAGGAAAGCCCAACTACTTGCCCCTGCCCCAGGGCTGTACTCTTCCTACCCCTGACATTGAGCTATTTTTAGCCCAATCCTACCCGCAGATAAACTACCACCCCTGCAGACCCACCAATCCACATTGCAGGCCCACCAGCCTCCCAGCCCTCTCCAGATCCCACCAAACCCACTCTGGACCCTCACAACCCTTTCCCCTCACAGACCACCTAATCCCTGCTCCCAATGTTGCCCACCCCTTCCCCCGCACCAGGTTACTTCCAACGGCTTCCCCACACTACTTCCAGCCTATGATCACATGCCTTAAAGTAAGTCATTAATAATCTGGAAGATGGGATGGAGTGCACACTTAGCAAGTTCACGGATGACACCAACCTGGGAAGAGTAATAGATATGCTGGCAAGTAGGGCTAGGATTCAGAGTCACCTAAGCAAATTGGAGGATTGGGCCAAAAGAAATCTCATGAGGTTCAACAAGGACAAGTGCAAAGTCCTGCACTTAGGACAAAAGAATCCCATGAACCAGTACAGGCTGGAGACTGGCTGGCTAAGCAGTAACTCTGCATAAAAGGCTCTGGGGGTTACAGTGGACAATAAGCTGGATATGAGTTAACAGTATGCCCCTGTTGCCTAGAAGCCTAACAGCATACTGGGATGCATAAGTAAAAGCATTGCCAGTAAATCAAGGAAAGTAACTATTACCCTTTATTCTGCATTGGTGAGGCCACATCTGGAGTACTGTGTCCAGTTTGGGGCCCCACACTGCAGAAAGGATATGGACAGGTTGGAGAGAGTCCAGCAGAGAACAACAACAATAGTTAGGGGGCTGGGGCACATGATTTGTGAGGAAAGGCTGAGAGAACTGGGCTTATTTAGTCTGCAAATGAAAAGACTGAGTGGGAATTTGATAGCAGTCATCAATTACCTTAAGACTGGTTCCAAAGAAGATGGAGCTAAACTATTCCATGGTGAGAGAATCAGGAGCAATGGTCTCAAGTTGAAGCAACTTTAGGTTGAATATGAGGGAAGAACCATCTCACTAAGAGGGTGGTGAAGTCCTGGAATGGGTTATCTAGAGAGGGGGTATAATGTCCATCCTCAGAGGTTTTTAAGACACAGCTTGACAAAGCCCTGGTTGGAATGATCTAGTTGGGGATGATCCTGCTTTGAGCAGGGGTTTGAACTAGATGACCTCCCGAGATCCCTTCCAAACCTAATTTTCTACAATTCTATGATACTATAAAGTAAGCTGCATATTTGTAGACTGGGTGCCATGAATGTTTGTAAGTACCCTATGTGGCTTGTTCTGAAACTGCTCCCTGCAGCTTTTTTTTTTAGTGTTCTGTGGTTGCTCAGCTAAATTACATGGTATTATTTTTTTAGTTCTCAACAGGACAAATGCTTCCCAAACAGGAGAGCAACAAACAATGTGTCCCGGGAAGCAAAACAGTAAATGGGATTCACCTGCAGCTCCCGACGAGAGGCACGAGGCAGAGGGAGGAGCCCGCACGGCTCGTTAGCCGCCTTTTTCTCCAATTACGCCCAGCTGGTGACATCACAGAGGGACGCCGGCGGGCAGAGATAAAAGCGGTGGTTGCAGCTGCGGAGGGGTCGGATAGCCCCGGCGAGGAGCAATGATCGGCCCGCCGGCAAGGGAAGCGGTGGCGACGGCAAGCAGTGCGGCATCAGGAGAGCCAGCAGAGGCACCGACGGAGTGAAAATGGACCCCTCAGCTGGAGACTGTCCTGGACAACGAGGGAGCTGAAGGCACGGCTCTGGAGGACGTGGTGGGTCAAAAGCTGGAGAGCAGCGTGACTCACAGGTGGGGTCCCGGAATGACAGCATGCAGAAGTAGCTGCACCAGGGAGGAGAGACCCCAGGAGAGCCCCAAGGGGGTGCAGTCAGGGCAGGCATCGCTGCCAAGCCACTGAGGTATTGAGCAGGAGGAGGGACCGGGGGAAGCAAGGGGCCAGGGACAGGCCAAAAGGGAACCAAGAAGGGTTTGGAGTAGGCTGCTTAGCAAGTAGCGAGAAGCTGAGTAGTTAGCATTCCTTCTGAGGTTTGTTTTGGTTGGTTAACCCTGGCTGAAGGAGAAAGACCTAGGGCATTGTGCCTACAGAGTGATGCTGAAGGGGGCCTCAGTGAGGCCAGAGTCTTCGTTGGAAGTCCCGTTCTTTGAAGGGAGGGGAGTAGGCAAGGTGGGCTGTGGGCCGAGTTTGCTGGCGGGTGCCACAACAGGGGGTCGTGGCCACTTAGGGGTAGGCCTGTTGGTGTCATTCCACGGCTTGAGAACAAGACCAGTGGAGGAAGGATGCACCAAAGGTGGCATGAGGCTGGGGTACAGGGGTGGTGGAGCCCCATGAAGTGACTGCCAAGGGATCCTGGGCCATGGAGTGTCCCGCGAACTGACCCCTTACACTGAGGAAAATCAAGTCATGGCAGGTGAGAACAGGGTCGGGGACACAGGGAAAAGAGAGCTACTCCAACACCGACAAGATCCCAGCAGGTTTGTGACATCTACCTGCAAGGCTAGAACCGCCCAAGAGCGGGTAATCGAAGCCCGGCAGTCACAAAATGTAATTCTGAAATTTTTCACTTCATTAATATGTTTTAAGTTCTGTTTGTGGGAGATTCAAGTCAAGAGTCAATCTACTTCCTGTTACTAACTACAGTAAGTCCAAAATGGTTGCCTGAACACAATTTCCCCGGCTTGTTCCAGGACAGAAACTGAAATTCTGGTCTGTGGTGTTAGGGTGACAGCATTTGGATCTTGGAGAACATTGAATTCGCAGCTGAATAAAAAGTCTTTAGCCTGTGGCCTAACAAAGCTGCTAATCACAAGGCAGAATGATATATTAAAAGTAACACTGCAAGACGCTTAGGCAAGCATTTTTCTAACAATGTAGTGTTATAAGGTGTATAGCTCATTGTGGAAAGAGAACAAGATGCAGCCCACCGGCTATCATCAGGAGATAAAGCAGAAGTAAGACCTTGGAGATGAAGAAGGAGTCAGCAAGAAACAGCAAGTGACCAGCGGAAGCAGAAGCCAAAATCTTGGGCATGCGCTTATAGCAAAATGTCATGTAAATAAGTGAAATGCATAGGCAATTCCGTGCTAATAGAGTAAACAGTAAACAGAGGCAGAACTTAAGATAAGAGGGAATATAGGTGGGGAAAAAGGAGGGACAAGGGTGGAGTAAATGTTAATGAGTGTAAACCAAAGTGTATAAATATGGAAAAAAACTAATGTTCATTGCAGGTCCCTGGTTTGTTGGACCTTTGCCCGATGCTGTCTCCATTATGAATAAAGCTGTTGTTGAGCAATGTGTGCTGGTGTTTGTTCTCTGAGCAATTGGATCATCATCTTCCTAGTCATTGGGCACCACATGGAGTCGGGGTCTACTATGTGGCATGGATAAGCCTTTTGTTGCTCTGGGTTCTTCACCAGTTATATAGAAGGCTAGAGACTGAAGACACGTTTGTCTCTACATGGTTACCGATTATTAGAGGCAACTTAAAACAAAATAAAAATCAATTATATGTGTATGAATTATAAACTGAATTTTCTTCAACGTAACTGCTTTTCTTTTTTTTATTTTGCATTGCTTGACAAATTTTAAGAAAATTTTAATTATGGGGCTAATTCAAAGCCTGAAATTAAATCCAATACTCTCAGGAAAAGAAGAACCTACAGAAGAGACTGATTTCAGTGGGTTTTGGCTCAAGACCTATATAGGCTAATGACCAATAGAAGCTAGTGGGACTGAGCTTAAAAAGAGTGACTGGACTTTCCATTTCCATTTATCTGACATAGGTACAGTTTCAGGATCTAATGGTATATTACCAAATAATACTGCACACGTACTTTCTGGGTATGTCTCTGTTTTGTTCCTGGGAGTGCTGGCATAAGGCATGTCCAGCTCACGGGTTCCCACTTTACATGTACTATATCCCAGAAATAAGGCATGTAACAACCAAAAAGTAGCACTGAATGGCCATATCTACAGAAGGTGCTGACTGTGCAGTAACTTGTTGCTACTGCACAATAGCATCATGTGGCACAAAGCATGGTGTAACACTATTGAATAATAGTATAGAGCTACCGTGCAGTCAGCATCATCAAAAAGTCATTTGCCAACACGCAGCCATTTAGTATTTGTGTATGCAAGTACTATATGACTAAGCAGTAAAAACTGCGCGGTCAGTGTCTCATGTAAATGTGGTCAGTATGTACCAATAAGTACATCAGAGACAAAGAGCATAAGAACTTCCCTAGAATGTCCATTTAGTGCCAATCTATTCCAGCTGCATTGCTTTATTTCAGGGATTTGGCAGACATTAAGCAGGAGTGAGTGCATCTATATGTGCATTAATTTATTTTTCCTCATGCACGTTAAATTTAGTACCTTCAATATGAGGTACTAAATAAATGTATATTAGGCTCTGTTAATGTGCAGTAGTGCAAGCATACACCTTATAGGTGATACTTAATGCACAGTAGCCTATTCCACGGTGCAGTAGCATATTAGCACTGTTCTTTACATGCTGCTTTAATGCACAGTAGAATAGGCTATTAAGCATTAAAATGCACATGTACATGTGCCCAGCTAGTATATAAGACACAAGTGTGTCAAGAATGACGGGGGGGGAGA
>NW_017729027.1:23103669-23104080 GCF_001723915.1 Gavialis gangeticus | reverse complement strand
AGTGGGAACGGAGCATCAGTACACACCACCCCGCATCACTGCTGCCTCCCAGGAGCAGGGCAGGGAGCTTGCACATCCACCCCCTCCCACTCCATGTCTGGCCCTGAGCAACCTCTCCTCCCCACACTCTGCGATGCCAACATCTCCCAGGAGCAAAAGGGGGAAAGCTTGCAAGTGGCCGGATGCAAAGCAACAGCAGTGCAGGGTGGTGGGTGGCAGTGCTCCATCTCTGTCTGCCCTGTCTGTCATTCCTGATGGGCATTCTTGATGCAGCACTGACTGGAGCAATGCCCTGCCTGGAGCCATGCCCCCCAAGAGCATTATGGACAGACAGACACACAGACAGACTAAGCCCTTTATATATATAGAACTAGGGAACTGCCTGTCAAGAATCATAGAATCATAGAATCA
>NW_017729027.1:23082773-23098339 GCF_001723915.1 Gavialis gangeticus | reverse complement strand
TTGTGGAGACTGAAGAGATTCAGGTCCCTCAGCCTGTCCTCATAGGGCTGGCCACGGAGGCCCTCAACCATACGAGTGGCCCTCCTCTGGACCCTCTCCAGGTTCTCCACATCCTTCTTGAAGTGCGGCACCCAGAACTGGACACAGTACTCCAGCTGTGGCCTGACCAGCGCCGCATAGAGGGGGAGCAAGACCACTCTGGACCTGTTAGGGATGCCCCTGTTGATGTATGACAGGGTGTGGTTGGCTCTGCCTATTGCTTCGTCACATTGGCAACTCATATTCATCCTGGAGTCAATCCTGACCCCAAGATCCCTCTCTGCCTCTGCTGCTGAGAGGGTCAGCCCCTAACCTATAACCATAATGCTGGTTTCCTCTCCCCAGGTGCAGCACCCTGCACTTGTCCTTGTTGAACTGCATCCTGTTCAGATCCGCCCTCTTCTCTAACCCATCCAGGTCTGCCTGGAGGCACTCCCTGCCTGCCAGTGTATCCACTTTACTCCAGAGCTTGGTGTCATCAGCAAACTTGAACAGGGTGCTCTCCACACCCTCATCCAGGTCGCTAATGAAGATATTGAACAGCACCGGCCCAAGGACCGAGCCCTGGGGGGTGGATGGATTTCAAATAGCAAAAACAAACAGATAGATTTTACTTTTTATATTTATTAAATTAATTAAATATTTATATAACTTAAATAAAATAGGCTAAATATTCAAAGATACCAATCCCTTTCTGCCAATGCTCTCATCCAGCAAGTTGGAGGTGGGCCCACCCATGCAGCTGCCCAGCCACCGCCTGCATGCCTCTTTGCTGGGCAAAGGCAAGGGCAGGTGAGCTATGTGCATTGCAACAGCTGTCCTGTGACAGGGGTAAGCTTTCATGCCCAATGCAAGCACTGGCCTTCCTCCTGTCTATGGGCCAGCCGCCCACCTCACTCTCTTGCCACACCTTGATGTACTAATATTGAAGTGTTAATTGGGCAGTGGGCTGCACATTTTGAATCTTGAGGTTTAGGGGATATCTGCAGCTCTGTTTTACCCCTACACTGTGGCCCAAGCCTTGCAGATGGCATCCCAGGCAGCTGAACTCAGATATTCCCTTCACCCATTAACTGTGATCCCCTCTCTGGGCCTTTTGGCTCCTCCATAGGCCCTGGACCCATTTCAGGCCAGTCAGGACTCTGAGCTTCTTTGCTCTATGGGCATTCCTTGCAGTGGGCCCCTGGCCCTTTTGACCCCTTTCAGGGTCCTGGCCCCAGCATGGACCAGTCGGGTACCTCGGGTCAGGTCTAGGCTGCCTGCCTGCCTACAGAGTTTGGGGGTGTACCAGTGCCATGCCACACATCCACACACAGGGACTTCCACAATAATGCCCCTGGGTGCTTCCTTCCCTGCTCAGAGCTCAGGATGGGGCCACCACTGCTCTCCCACTGCCTCATGCCTCTGCCTGGCTCCTGCTTTTCCTCAGCTGGCCCCTCCCTCTGCCCTCCCCACCATGCTGGGCTCCCAGCACCCTCTTGGGAGGAGCTCAGTAGAAATGGCCCTGGCCCCTGATTTTTTTCCCAGTTCTGGAGGTTGGGGTCATCCTGACATGGTCACTAAACAAACGCTAAGGTTTAGCAAAGACATTTCTCTAAAGACACAAATGTTCTATCTCTTACAGTTTTCAAGCTATTCTCATTTAAAGAGTGTTACAGACAGGCAAACACACAGACAGATAGACTAAGCCCTTTATATATATAAATACTTCACAATAGTGCTCTTGGATACAACATGATGGTAGTCTAGATATACTCACTATGTCCTTAAAGAGACTAGAGATGGAAGGCAGATGACAGAAAAAAAATGAAGCTAGTAAAAGTAGGTCACTAGGATATTTTATATGGACAGATGCATCAGTTATTAATATTAGCAGACATTAAGTATGTTAATGAAGTTTACCAAGGGCATGTCTACATCACAATAGCAGCATTTCCCAGCCATGATGCTACCAAATACAACCCAGCTTCCATTCACACAATTCAAATGTAGAAATACATTGGTGAGAATGCTCTGCAGTCATCCCAACAGGCCTCTCAAGCCCACTGGAGATCAAGGTCTTGAGAATAGCTCCAGAGGACATAGTGAGGACACACCCTCACTCTCACATTTCCTGAGTTGGATCATATAAGCAGGAGTGAATGGGCAAGGCATACATAGTAGCATCCCAGCCAGAATACATATAGTACATATGTATATGCATTATATAAATATATATTATGTATAGCAATGTGTAAAGACACACACGTTGTATATAGCAGAGCATCTTTGGCATGGCTGGCAATGCCCCTCTCCCCTAGGATCTCCCTCTGCCATATGAGCTGTGCCAGAAGCCCCTCAGTATGGACGCCACATGGGCTGCACCAGTGGTACATGGTCACTGTGCCACATGGGTTGTGTAAGCAGGAGGTGGACCCATGGGCAGTAGGAGAAGCAGCCCACGTTAACAGATGTTGCAAGCCACCTGCACCCTGCAGGCCACATGCTGACTCCCCATGAGCTGAATATGTTGTCAGTGAGCTACCTGTTGGCCAGTCCTGGCATATAATAATATAATAGTATATAGTATATATCATATAAAACCAAAAATTAAAATTCTGATGTCGTCAAAACCATCTCAATTTGCTCAAAACACAATCTTAAGAGAACTTAATTCACAAAAAAAAAAATTCAAAATGTTTTGACTTTGTTCTGTCCTAGAACAGTACACATTTTGAGAACTTAAGAATCCTCAAGTGAAAAATCTGGTTTTTGCTCTTCTCTGTCCATTATTTCTTGGAGTCTTTTCTTTCCTCAGGAATAATTAAAAATAAATATATGTTTATTCCATTTTCATTTTTCAGAAGCTACATGTTAACACTTTACTAATATTACTAATATAGCAAAGTCTATAATTTCATATTCAAAATCACTTTATTGTTTTGTTTTCTATATGCCCAGGTGGAAAAACAGTTTTCTTTCATGATTTCTATAACACCTTTGTATAACTTCAATGGTTCAAGTGGTATAAAAATCCTCATAGAATAGTCCTTGAGCTTTTCTGCATCACAACACACTTTTGTATCTTAGTCACCACACTTTTCTTTAACCAAGGCCATCTTCAAAGAGTGGGTGTACAGAACTGAAATGATTGAATCTCCTACTTGTTCTCTTAAAGATTCAGCACCCACTCTATAAAACCAGCATATGTGCATACATGAGCACTGGTAAGGACAAAGAAATGCTACCCCACTTCTAAAAGAAAATGTTAGAAGAAACAGTTCAGAAACATACAACAGTCCGAGATGTAGCAAATACACACACACACACACACACACACAATGTACATACAGACTGGCTAAAGGTAGGTTTTGTAGTTCAACAAAGCATCCATTTTTTTCATATTTTGCTTTTTTCTGAATGCCTTCGTGCTTTGGTTGAATTTTTCAGAGCTTTCAAGCTCCATTCTGTGGCCCTAAGTACTAAAGATTTAAGCAGGGTATCTTACAGCTTCCAGGACTGCTTCCTGGCTCCATGTGAGGCTGCCCCCAGCCAGTACACAAGGGCAACCAGGGAACCCTGCCTTTGATTCCCCATAGATATACCAACATCCTGCCCTCAGCTTTAGCATGTCCCACTCATCCACTCCCACTTGCACAGACCAACCCTGGAATAGTACTGATAAAGCCATCCTGTGGACATCTTTAGCAGCTGCTCTCAGGAATTCCAGAAATTGTAATCTCAAGAATGAATATGGAAGGAAGCTCCCAGAGCATCCTCACCAAGTGGGAAGGGTGCAAAGAGGCTGTGCTAAGGAGCAGACCTGCAAAGAAAATAGGGGAAAGCAACATAGTCATGCCCCATGTAACTGTCTGAGTCGTTCCTTGGCCGGACACTTACCTCTTTTAGCATGGCTCCTCATGTCTCTGTCTTTACAGGTAGACAGTTTGGCCTGCTGACTTAACTTTGATAGTGCCAAATGCTCCTGCCATGACTTGTTGTTAAAATTTAGTAAGAATGGGAGGAAAGTCTTCTATCCCTTTACACCAAGATTCAGTCCACTCAGGCACTATCTCCTGGAGCTCCGCCTCCCCTACAATCATCCTTACGCCAACCTGCTGTTAAAGTCTCAATGAAGTAAGTAAGGTCTCACTATCCTTCTGTGGTTCCCTCTTTACAGTGTCCATGGAAGGCGGTTGAACTCTAAGAGCTATGTAGTCTTTTAGTCTCTCTCTCACTCTTATTCTACTTTATAAGTCCTCTGTAGTGAGGGGTTACCTTCATTCCCCCTCTAGTAGAGATATTTGTGGGGAGAGCTGCATGCCGTCAGCTCACAACCCCATTACTCACACTTCTGATGCTTGTCTCCTTCTTCCTCTGCAGAATTCTCACCATCTGACAACCAGTCATTGTCACAAGGCTTCCACACTGCTTCTTTGGTTAAGTAGGTAGGCTCCTCTGAGCCTCTATCCATAAGATGCCACTTTGGCTCCCACCAATTACCCCTCCTGGGGCAATTCATGCCAGGACACTGCTCTCCATGGTTCAAGGAACTCACTTCTGGTCCCTCCCCCCCAGCTGTGCTCTTCTGAGCAGCTTTTATCTGGTAATTTGAGTTTCACTCTGTTAATCTGAGCCAGCTGGTACTCATAAAGCATGGAGGTCCTGGCAGCGGGGTTTCTCTTATCATCGTCAGCATTACTCAAGCCAGCTCACCTTCCCACTGAGTCTTCCCCGATACTTCTGGTAAATCATCTTTGGAGGTAGTTATCCTCTCACTACCACATCACATAAGATCATTGAATCTAAGTTGTTTGGGGTGAAAAACAAATTGGCATTTCTGACACAATTCTGTTTCATCAGCAAGTTTTAATTCAGCTGTACTTGCAATTACCTCACTCTTAAGGCAGGTAATAACACTGCAGTGTGGGAGGGAAGGGACCTCTCTGTGAAATAGTGGCCCTACTAATGATAGTATATCTATGGACTTCCAGCGTTATCAGAATTTTGCCCATGGTCACTTTCCTTTATGTGATCCTCTCAAACAGGACCAGAGTGTTACACCCCAACTTCATGCAGCACCCAACAACTAGGGAGATGATGATCCAATTGCCCACGGATCCTGTTACTCATTAGCCAGAGCAAGCAGGGAGCAAACACCAACAAACATTGCTCACAACAGCTTTATTCAGAATGGAGACAGCTTCAGACAAGGGTCCCTCACAGACAGACAGCCCATGAACCAGGGGACCTGCATTGAACAATAGTTTTTTCCACATTTTATACATTTTGGTTTATGCTCATTGCCATTCATTCCACCCTCGCTTCTGTTTCACCCATATCTCCTCACATTTCAAGCTCTGCCTCTGTTTACTGTTTGCTTCATTAGCATGGACTTGCCTATGCATTTTATTTATTTACATACCTTTTTGCTATAAGTGCATGTCCAAGGCCATGAACTTACTTCTTCAGTCAATGGGCAGACTTTGACCAAAACCTGGAAGCTTCTGGAGGCTTCTTCACCAATCACCATTTACCTTTTTGCATATGTTCATCTCAGATTCTGTTACCAAATATGTGTTGTTTTTCACATTCCAATTTGTTTTTCTGTCCCAAGTTGTACTGTCTTCCGCATTCCTAAAGCTTCACCTCATTCACAGCGCACAAACTCTCACAGACTCACTTGAAAATGGTTGACACAGTTAAGATGGTTATGTAGCATAAGCAAATGGCTGGCTTAGCTATCATTCTGTCTTGTGGTTAGGAGCTTTTGCTAGGCCACAGGTTAAAACCTTGTTTCATCTGCAAATCCAGTGCTCCCCAAGATCCAAATATTGTCACCCTAACACAGAGAGCAGGGGCTAAGTCCACAAATGAAACTGAGGATTGGGATGCCCAATTTTTAAGTGCCTAGAAAAATACAGAACCTTGAGCTAGGTGTCTTAAAACCAAAGTGCTGATTTTGGAGCTGTTTAAGCTAGCCACCAGAAACAAGCTAAGAGGAAGGTTTCTGAAGGTCCATCCTTCTCCACGACTAACTTGCTTCTCTCAGGTCCGTAGGAATGTGCCTTTTCACAGCTAGATTTGCTGCTTTGCCTCCTTTTCTACCCCCTACTTTTACCCAGAAAAGATTAATGTACTTACTCAGAATGTGGAAGCCACATGCTCAATGCTTTTCTCTGCTAGAAAGGATTCAAACCCACGGGTCTCAGTCCCAGAAATGTGCCTCCATCACTGATGGGTAAGGGTAGGACACACTCTATTGCTTTTTATTTGAAGCTGTGCTATTTGGAAAGAGCTAATCAAATATGATTTGCTCAGAGAGAGCAAGAAAGAGTGTGCTTCTGTAGCCTACTTTTATGGCAGACACCTGACTAGAGAAAAGTGAAGACAGATACCTAGGTTTTGCTCCCTGCTCCAATGAACAATTAATGTTAAATACTGTAAAAAGAAATAATTAGGGAAGTGACTATAACTGAGCATTCCCTACTCTTTTTCACAGATGTCCTATCCGCCTGCCTACTGAGCCATTTTCATTCTTGCTTGCTACCTTTTTCTGACCCAGTGACTTTATAATCAGGCCAACCTGGACTGTAGTAGTTTGGGCAGAGTACTGTGTTAACATGACAAGCAGCAAGCCATGCAAAACCTTGAATTTTCATATATTTTAAAAGCTGAGATTAATGATTTAAGGACTCTAAACAGACAAAAATATAGGATGTGTCCTCAGATGCTGTTTATCAGCTATTCCTAATGTTAGAGGATCTCAAAGCCCCTCATACCTATCACCACAGAAATGCACTGTCCATCTTCCACCAGGTTCAGAAGTTTATTCTACAGAAAGTGCCGTGGAGTGTTTAAGGTGTGCACAAAGCGTTAAAAGGATTTATGTTAAAACCTATATATATTCCATTCAATTCAATTGCATTCAGTTCATCTACTTCAAAAGGACAAAAGGCAGAGATGTCTTCATGGACTTGAAATCATTGGTCTAAAAAACAAGGTGTGACAACCCTGCGGCACAGATTATTAGATACTCCCTCCAGCCTGCCATTCATACACACATGCACGCATATACACACACACACACACGCACACACACACATGCATGCATGCATGATAAATATGACTTGTATATCCATTAAAATCTCACTACCAAGAGTGAGCCAACCAACAGTGATTTTTTTAAAAATTCATCTAATCTGGCTCTCTGTGAATTATTCATGAACAATTCATAAAATATTCTGCAAAGAGCAAATGATGTTCAATTTATTTGGAAATATTATTTGCTGTGAATTCTTCATTCATCTCTGTGTACAAGTCAAAACTGGCTAAGCAGCTCTGAGCTGACAATGTTCTCAGCATTATAAGGAGAGATGCAGAGGCAGAGAGCGCATGTCAAAGAAATGAGCAAACCAAGAAAGACTTTATTGGGCGAGAGTTTGCAAAGAAAGAGGTTTGGCACAATTCCATATTAAGTCACAGCTCCAAAGCAGCCAACACAGAAGAGACTCATAGGCAGTGGAAAGGCAGAATGGGTGGGGACAGAATATTACAGCCTTTTTGGAATAATGCAAGATCTGGGCAAAACTGAAAAGGTTTAGGGACTGATCATGCCAGAAGCTGATCAATAACGGGGGGGGGCGGGTTGCAGATTAGGGGTGGTTTAGAATTCAGTTTTAGATTCATGTTCCATAAAGAAGAATGTGGGGGAGGGGATTACTTGCTGCTTGCTTGCTTTTTGCTTTGCAAATATTTCCTTTCTCATTTTCTGTTTTTCCACATACTGCAAAAAAAAATTCTTCTCATTTAAGATCATTTTTCCATGTTTCTGAAAACATAATGAGAAAAAATATGAATGGTAATGGTAAATTGGTAAAATGGTAAATAATGCTAGGATTATCTGTGTAGTGCACTGCTTCTGAGTGAATTGTTGAGCAGAGAGGAATCAATTTTATATCTAGAGCCACTGTGAAACCTTCAGTTGTCTGAACTAAAAGACCAACTTCTTTAAGTTCAAATCCAGTGCCAGACTCATAAATCTAATGTAAGCAAGCTACCAGAGGCCACCAGAACACCTACATTATGTTAGCACTATAAGTTCTTGCTTATCTGCAGAAGGGGTACAGGCCACATGTGACCTGTGGAGCTCGAGCTTCTGCAGCATTAGGTGACAGAGGACTTTAGTCATGTTCAGCAGAAGGCCTTGATGGTGTTCAGCTGTGAGGGCTTCTGCCTAAACTGCAGTTGGATGGACAAGCACTTTCCCATGCCGCACTGCAGCTAGGAGGTGGGAAGAATCAGTGGCAGCAGTCAGTTCTAGCTCCAGCCCACCAAGGACCCAGGCTGGGTCATTCCTAAAATGTGGGATCATGCTGAGGAGGAGGGTGATCAACCCAATTTATAATTCCTCCTTTGCATCCTGCGGCTCAGTACTTGCCAATCAAGTTCCATGTTCCTGGGTTGTCTCCTTTACAAAACCTGCCTCCTTCTCTTCATCCCCACCCTCTGGCTTTGAAAGACACTGGTTGCATCTATATATACGCTTTGCTACAAAGCTGGCTAATTAGCCCCACTGTAAAGTATCACTAGCTGCATGTGCATCTATTATCACAGTGCTGTAAATTAATTAACTCTGTTGTAGATTAGTACTGTCCAGGACTAGTCTTATCCAACAGTGGAGTAGTTATAGGCACTGAAATACATATGTAGACAGTGATCACTGGCTAGCCCTACACTGTAGCACCCTTGTGCACCAGCCAGTCCCTCCATACCACATTGAGCCTAGATGGAGTAGTCCTTGGATGACAGGCTGATTGTAAACTTTGTACATGTTAATTGGATGTGTAGACAGACCCCGTGGAGTTAACTTGTACTCCAGGTAATGGGATAAAAATCTATAGTCACTGTTGAGACCATGCAGACCAGACACAATACAGTCTGTGGATAATTTTTTGTTATACAATTTTGTGCTCAATTTTGTTTGAACAGCTATTGGACAGCCTTCGGACAGCTATTCTGAGGTCAGTGATGGAATGGCCATGGAGGATAATGTGTTCTTCCAAGGCCTTTTAATGGGAGACAGCAGTAAATGGGAGACAGCAGGGTGCTTGTGAAATTACCCCCCCACACACACACACACACACACATGCACCAACTGCTGCACAAACACATTTAAGTCTGGTTTGTTGTTTTGCTTTGCTTGCATTTGTCTCCTTTTGGGGGGTTGGGATAAAGTGCATTTAAATAAAATCCACTTTGTTAAGGAAAATCATGCTTTCCATTGCTTGAATAGAAAGACAGTTGTACCGGAGCCCACTCTGAGTATGAGGCAGCAGACACCTTCACTCAGATCCTTATTACAAGCCTAAGGAGAGGCAAAGCAGCTCTTCAGTTCTTACACAGCATCTACCAGGCTCCAGTTTGTCACAGGCCAGCTGGGCAGTGTAAGTATATCAATTTAGCCACTAGGCTGTTTGGTTCAGGATCGAGGAGGCAGAGTTGGGAGTAAAGCAATGGCAAGTTTATTATAACACACACACACAACAGTTAACAGAAAGATAAATGCAATAAGCAGATAATGCAGTATTAAAGAGCTAATAGTAAATAATAACAACAGATAGATCAATCTGTCGCAGGCCAGCTGAGCACTGCGAGGGTATCAGCCACTTGCTGTTGAAAACAACAAATAGACAGACATGAGTTAGCAACTTATCTGCAGTCCCTCAATGCCAGGTGCACGCCAGGTAATTCCAGCAAAGTCAGGCATCCCAGATCAATGCTGTCCAAGGGATTCCCAGGGAAGGTCCCTTAATCAGGATCCAATCCTCACTCACACTGGGAGTCCAGAGTCCAGGCTTGGAACAACAATTACCGTCCTGTTCCCTCCTTCCTACTGGTCACCTGATGCATGCGCTTTTTATACCTAGTCTTATGCTATTCTGTTGGTTTAGAGCCACTCACAATGTTGTTCTATAGCTATTATCCTATGGAATTAAAAGGTGTTAAAAATTATTATAAAAGGTTACTACCCAGCCTTGGGTTTATCCAAGAAGCAAATTACGACACAGCATCTTAAGGTTTGAAATTAACATTACTCCGCCTAAATCCAACCACTTTAGAATTCTCTATGTTTTTTTTGAGATGTGCTTTCCTGGAATGTGCTGGGTAGGCCAGGCGGTTGAATCCAGTTTTTATCATCATCAAGGCTAAATTCTGAGCAAAGAACCATTAGGTCAGCTAATTTCACAGCTATAGCTTTGTCTTTGAGGCCTAGTCAGTTCCACAAACAGTTACAAATTACATTTGTGGGTTACAAAAATACAAGCTTTATATTGATGATGATCTGCTCAGGTCCCTTCTGACCCTACTAACTATGAAACTATATAAGACAAAAATTCCAAATGTCTCTAAGAAGAACAGATTTATTGCTTATTAATTTATTTGGTTCTGGCCATCACACCAGTCCAAGCAAAAAGTCCACAATCCCTCCTCCCTTTGCTTACCCTCCTGGTCAAAACCACAGTCCACAGCCCACTCTGAAATGTCCACTCTTATCATCCACCCCTCACCCACATCTGGATTAGTACTCACTGCAGAAGAGTTTGATTAGTAATATTTAATAGGAAACATTTGAAAGGAATGAGAGAAAATGAGTACCAGGGATATCCATGTGCCCAGCTGCCCTGCCTACATGCTACCTTCCTGACCCTTATCCCCAAGTTTCTCAAAGTGGTCTGCCAAGGTGTTCTGCACAGGCATTGCTCAGCAGTTCGTTCTCCAAACTACTCAACCTTTGAAGTACCCCAAACAGACTGTTACAGTCCACTTCTCCTGCCCAGGCTTTGGGAACAGACTCCCCCTTCATCTTGAAGATGTTATGCAGGATGCTGGTGAAGGAGATGAAGCAAGGCATGTATGCGAATATACAGCAATCTCCAGTGAGGTTTGAGGCACTCACAATCATCCTATGGCCATGCAGTAGCTGCTGAGGTGGTAGGTAAACAGTTTCTCATGCCTGAGGTGGATGCCTGATGGGCATCCAGACAGGCTATGAATAGCTTCCTCATCCAGTGCTAGATCCCTAATTTGCAGTGGGAATATAATCCCACCCCAACAGTGGAAGCACCAGGGATAAATTCTCACTGTTTCATTAGTTCAGGGAGGACAAAGTTCCTGAGTGCCCTGGTGCCATACACTCTGCCCAACCAGCTGGGATGGATGCACATGAAACTACTGCAGTGCTCCACCATGGTCTGCATCATAACTCAAAATAAGTCCCTAGGGTTCATGAAGCACTGGGAATGATGCACAAGGGCAAGGGTGTGTAATGTTAATGGTCCCTATGCAGTTCAGGGACCCAGGTAGGCAAAACCAAACAAAAGTACCCATGCATCAGAGAGGTGGATCTTCTGTGGTGCTGGCACCCACTTGATCACCAGGCTCACCTACCACACTGCTGATTCCACACAGACCTGCCAGTTCTGAACTTATTCCCCACACTGGCTGTTGGAGGTAACAAGCTTCTATCTGGTGATAGTACTTGGTGCAATGTACAATAGTCAGGGGGGGCCTCATCATAGTGGACTGCTGCTCAAGGCTGGGGCCCAGCTCATCTCAGATCTTAACAAAGGTCAGCTGGAATGCAGAAATTCATCTACTACTCTTTATTGCCCCACTTATGCAGAATAAGCTGCTCCCACCATCTTTGCTTGTCTCCTTAGACCAAAAATGCCACTCCATGTTTTGAAGTCACTGCCACAGCATCCCAGCCATTTTGCTTTGCCATATTGCCATCACCTATTCAGATTAGTATGTTCTGGCAGAGAAGAAGAGCTGGAGATTGTGACGGTTATACCTTTCTGGGTCCTCCAGAAAATTCTTATCTGTTACCTGCTCAAGACATGTCCCACCTTGTGCACATTGTTGGTAGCTGCAACCAAGTTAGCCTCCATAGATCACAGGATTTGCCTAGCCTGGAGTATTTTGATAGTGATTGCCTGATGCTGGGCAACCATGCCTGGCAAGGCAAGGAGCCAGTATGGTCCATTCCATGGTCTTGGTGGTAGCAGTAAGCCAGCAATATTAGAAGCAGAACTGAGAAATGGTTAGAATAGGAGCTATGGTGGACAAGCAGCACTGCATGTCACCACTCACTGAGTAATGCTTGGAAAGGGCACATGTGACCACACCAGTATTGCAACTTTTTCAATCTGGGTTAAACATCATGACTATTTGTACCACATCAAATGCTAAATCTGTCCATACCCTTGGTAACTGTTCACAGCCCAGCTCCATTCTCTGGCAAAATAAGGTTTGCTGTTTGTCAGAGACAGGATCTTTGAATCTAGCGGCTTGTAATATCTCTCACCTGAGAGGTATGTTCTTAAGTGTATGTATTTGTGGATTTTCTGTATGTTTTCTCCTCAACCCCTATTTATTAGACTCAGCACACTCTGGCAGAAAACTTTAATAGCTCAACATAGTTATACACTAACTTTATATCAATGACTAGATCACATGTAATGTACATAAAATTATTATACATCAGTGTTCTTTAATTAACATATAGCAACTTCCAGTGAGACTTGTACTCCGAAACCACTTAAGAGCTCATAAAAATCTGGGCCAACTAGTCTAAACTATCCTAATATACGAATATTTAATGAGGATAAATATTGTTTTGATAAAAGCTGCTGAGACAATGGAAACAATTAAGTAGGAATCTGAGTGTCTTCTATGTATTCTAGATCCTTTCACATATTTAATAGGTGCTCTAGCATTTCAAGAATTTTGACTTTGAGTCATAATAGACAATTGCAAAGCAGTTACAAAATGAATCACAATAAGTATTTTGAATTTATATTAATATAGTTGTTATATTTATTTAATTCCATGTTAATACTGCTTTTTAATGGATTTTTTCCCTGTGCTTTTTGAAATACTCACATACCAGATGGTGTTCTCTTAAAAGTGTCCATTTTAAACCACTTATGTATAATCTCTTCAGAGGTAAATTTAGCTGTACCAATTTCTACCTGGCAAAATACATTGCAAATGTATGACAGAAATAAAAATAGTAAAATTAACAAAAAGGAAGGAAACAAGAGTTCAGTAAAATGCTGAATGTAGATGTATATTAGGGAAGAGTATTATTTTATAATGAGCCAGTAACAACTTTCATTTTTTTTAAATTGTATATGACAGCATCACGATTTTCAAATATTCATGGGTTTTGCAATGTACTTTATTCTTATTCTTACTATATGTGTTCCCTATAATATGCCAAACTAAACTCAACTATATATAAGGCAAATTTGTCCCTTTCTTCTGTAGTTGTCCTGGAAAAAGTATCTTCTGGAACAGACAGATGAAATATTAAATCAGAATTAATTGAAAAATATCTGGACATAGGGAGTGGAAAATAGCTTTGAAAATAGGCAACTTATTCAAAATAAACATTTAGTCTTGTAAAAATTAAGCATACACTTGACATTATGCACATGAACAGTTTCCTTCTGCTCTTTATTTCTGTGCATGTCTGGGGAGCACTGAAAGAACAATTAATATACTTTGTTATAGGTTCAGTGGTATGACTCTAAGCCTCACTCTGAACTCATACTGAATACTGTTCCTAGCTGACCCTGCTGTGAAGAGGTCCCAGCTTTTTGGGCTGGGAAATCAAAGGTTGCTAGACATGGTGCTAGCCATGTCACCCTTTGTGTGCTTTTTGACTGCAAAAACCCATACATTTTATCCATGCTAGCCTGATGGACAAGCTAGCCCCATTTTTGTCTTGTGCATAAGTGGTCAAGTCATTAATCTCCATAGGGTTAATGTATATTTTCATGTTTTAAAAGGGCTTTTTCTTTCACATCCTAGGTTTTCCTTATGCTTGGTGTTACTGCAATGTCATAATTCTGTATTAGTTGGATGTGTCTACACATGCATATTAATGCAATGCGGTAAATTCCAGTGCTTACTGCACAAGAGTTTATTGCTCCCAAAAGAGTGCTTACACATGCCCCTGCACATTGAGGGGGGACAGAGCAGCCCTGGCTGGCAGGGGACCTGGCGGGGGTCAGCCTGCCAGCCAGGGCTGCTTCCCCTTGGCATAACATGCTGCAGAGGGGCTGGCTTGGGCACAAGGGTTCTTCATTGTGGGGCTAGCCAACAGGTAGCCCTTGCACTAAAGCACTCTCATGCCCCAGCCAGCCGGAATTTGTGCACACATGCCCTGCTGAGGAATATTTTACTCCGTAGCAGGATAATACTTGTGTTTACAAGTACTATCCTGGTGTAGAGTAAATTAGTTTACTCTATCCTAATAGGGGTGCAGATGTGCAATGCTTACTGCACAGCTAATTAGTCTACTACACAGTAAACATCTTGTGCAGACATGTCCAAAGTGACGCATGTTATAGCTAAGGAGAAGAAGAGCTGGGTTCTGTTTTCAACTCTGTCATTGGTCTGTTTCCTGATTTTGGTCAAGCCACTTCACTTCATTCTGTCTCAGTTTGCCTATTTGTAAACTGGGGATAATGATAGTTGGGAATCTGCAAATGAAAAGTTTTATGTGCTTGCTAGATATTAACACTTCTGTGGAGACTATATAAACTGCGTTAGTATGACTGAAGGATCAAATTAATAGGTTATGGAAAATGAAATTCCGATTTAAAAATAATATTTAAGATTAAATGGTTATTGAAAAGCAGAAGAGAAGTAAAGTATTTAAACCCCCTTAAGCTTTCTGTTTTTCCAAACATAAAAATCTAATCATAACAGGTGAATTATTTCTCTTTTCTTTGTTCCTAATAAAGAGGTGGCCCTAATATATAAATACCACAACAGTTAGCAGTAACTGGTACTCCTGTTGCCAGAAGCACAAAAATGCAAATATTGAATTGAATAGTAAATGGATTTATCAATAATGCTTAATGGCATTTCCTCCAGAGCAAGAGTGGAGGCACATTGATGGAGGAATTTGTGAAACTTCCACTTCTACTCTCACAGTCGTGTTATAGTTTTGCTACTTAAGGTTAGAATGTAACACCCTTACTCACATAGAGTCATAAAATCATAGAAAGAAGGACCAGATGGGACCTGTAAGATCATCAAGTCTGGTCTCCTGCCATGGGCAGGAGGTAATTGGGCTCAAACAAGCTCACCAAGGTGCTTGTCCAGCCTCCTCTTGAACACCACCAGGGATGGCGACTGCACCACCTCTGCTGGAAGTGTGTTCCAGATTCTAGTTACCCGTATGGAAAAGAGGTTTTCTCATATGTCTAGCCTAAAATTTTCCTCAACTAGCTTGTGTCCATTGGTCCAGGTCTTCCCGGGGTGGCTTTTCTGAAAAGTTGCTCTCCCAGATCCTGGTGTTCTCCCTTGACAGATTTATAGGCAGCTGTCTAGTTACCCCTCAGCCTTCTTTTACTCAAACTGAACAAACCCAGGTTTCAAAGTCTTTCCTCATATAGCCTATTCCCTAGGCCCTTGATCATATGGGTGGCCCTTCTCTCCACCCTTTTGAGCTTGTCCACACACTTCTT
>NW_017729027.1:23063350-23082470 GCF_001723915.1 Gavialis gangeticus | reverse complement strand
GTGCCCCAAGTGCCTGTACTGGGTCGAGTACCCATAGGACTCTTAGGCCTGTGTTTCCCCGAGGACACAGGGCCTAGACAGTCCCTTCTCAGGGTGGTGGCAGCTTGCGTTACCCCCAGGCTAGCGAGTGTGCTCCAGGAAGGGGGTCAGCCAGATGCAAGGCACCCCTAGGGAGGCACTCAGAGCCTGGAAGGTGGTCGGGCACAGTGAGGTGGGTGGCTCAACGCAGGAGCACCCCCTACTGTCCCGCCGCAATGGGAATCAATGAAATATTTTTTATCTGTGTTGCTTTTTGTCTGACTTGGATGAAACTTGCAGAAATTGTAGCCTCTGCTGACAGTATGAAGCCTACCAAGTTTCAAGAAGATAGGTGCAGCAGTTTGGGAGGAACTACACCCCAAATTTTTGAAAGCCAAACTCATGTCACACGTATGTGTTACACCACAGGATGGGGGTAAAAACTTCAGGGGTCGTAGCCCCTGGTGAGGCCACAAAGCCTGCCAGGTTTCAAGGAGATAGGTGCAGGGGTTTGGAGGGAACTGCACCTCAAGCTGCTGACAGGCAAAACTTGTGACATAGATGACCCTGTGTGTATTAAGCCACAGCAGGGTGAAAGCTGCAAGGATGGTAGCCCCTGCTTAGGCCATGAAGCCTTCCAGCTGTTAAGGAGATAAGTGCAGGGGTTCTGGGGCCCTGCACCTCTAACTGCTGACAGGCAAAACTCATGACATGGGTGCTTATGCAACTGTGTCTGTCTAGGGGCATGGAGGGTGGTGGGGAAGGGACTACTGCAGGCCTGGCTGCTAAGGTACTGTGTTATCAGTTACCAATCAGTCATGATTCACTCAGGGACCAGCTCAATACACAGTAGCTAGCTAATGTAATGAGTTAATTAGCAAGGATTAACACCTACAAAACCACAGACTAAGGAGAGGAAATAATCAATACAGTCAGCTGTCCCAGGACAGACACAGTCAGTTGCACAAGCACCCACATCACAAGTTTTGTCTTTCAGCAGCTCGGGGTGCAGGGCCCCAGAACCCCCCTGCACCTATCTCCTTAACAACTGGCAGGCTTTGTGGCCTCATTAGGGGCCAGCAGGCCTGCAGCTTTCACTCTGCTGTGCCTTAACACACACAATTTATGAGTGATTGCAGAAAATCGTATGGCTTTAAATTATCTCTTAGCTGCCCAGGGTGGGGTCTGTGCTGTTATTAACCATACTTGCTGCACCTGGATTGATCAGCACCAACAAGGGGAAAAGGACCAACCAGACTCCTGAGTTTACCAAAGTCTGCCCATCTGAAGTCTAGGACTTCTGTTTTGATGATAGAATTTCCATTCTTTTGGTGGATGGTGAATCTAATCAAATTGTGATCACTGTCACCCATAGCACCTCCAATCTTCAGTAGTACACCGTGACCAAGCCTGAAAGATGAAGAATGAATAGACTCATAGAGCACATCTATATGAAACATTTACTGCAGAGTTGCCTAAGTAATTAGCTCCACGCTAAAGTCTCAGCATCAGTACTGTAGCAAAGAAGTTTGGCACCCAAGATAAGCCCACAGTAACAGCCCACACTTGCCCTGCACATAGATCCAGGGGCACATGCCCCTCCATGCTTCCCTGGAAGCACACATAGTGGCGGAAGCTGCCCTCCCCCATCCCTGTGCACCCCCCCAAATGAGTCACTTGCAGCTCCATCCTATGCCCTGCCCTCACTGGGCAGTGCCTGTTAGTGCCCCTTTCCTTTGGCACCCAGGTCACTTGCCCCACTTGCCTCCCTCCCCCCACCTTGCTATGGTACCACTCAGCATCTACATGTGTGGCCCTATTAGGCCACAGTAAACTAATTAACTCCACTGTAGGTTAGTACTTGGAAATACAAGTATTATCCTGTGGTATTCTTTAGTGTGTTGTAATGCATGTATAGACACTGACAGGGCTGGCTGGGGCACACAGGTGCTTCAATGCCAGGGCTGCCTGCTGGCTAGCCCCATACTGGTGCAACCTCATGCCCCAGCCAGCCCCTCTGCAGCACATTGAGCTGGGTCAGAGCAGCCCTGGGCTGGCAGGCTAATACTACAGGGCCCCTGCCAGCCAGAGCTGCTCTTACCTGGCTGCACCTGCTGCAGTCCCAGGCACACATGCAAATGCAGCACCCACAAGCAATAAACTCTGGCATGATATGCACCAGAGTTTACTGTGTCACATTAATTTCATGTGTAGATGTGTCCATAGACTGTTAATCTAGATCTAGCACTTTTGAGAGGTTCTAAATGTACATGACTATCTTATAAAAAAATTATTTTTTCCTAAAATAGATTGTAAATATCTTCAATAATCTTTGTTTTAGAATTTTTCTGGAATATACACTATACTTGGCTTACTTGTCTTGCATTTTGATACTGCTACACCTGTATCATCCTGTCTTCTGAGTCCTGCAGTACTGAATCTCTGTACCTCCAATGGTTGCCAATTTACTTTTCTACTGCTGTAGCTTAGTTACACAAGCAGGTGGCAAATCAAACAGTGAAGTACAATAGTCTACTAATTTCATTATATAGCTTGAATGTGCAATTTTCAGTTTTCAGTTGAAGACAGCTTTTTCAGGACCTATCAAGAAACTCCTACAGTTCTTCCTCATGTAAACATTTCTGAACTACCCACCAAACCAATCCAGCACATCCTTTCCTCTAAATTTGTCTTAATTGAGAATGTTCAGGAAGTCATTATATCCTATGTTTCTTTTACTGCTATGATATTTCAGATGCTGCTATGATTCTTCAAGAAGAAAGTGGAGAACCTGGAGAGGGTCCAGAGGAGGGCCACTGGTATGGCTGAGGGCCTCCGTGGCCAGCCCTATGAGCCTATGAGGAGAAGCTGAGGGACCTGAATCTCTTCAGTGTCCACAAGAGGAGACTGAGGGGGGATCTTGTGGCTGCCTACAACCTTATCAGGGGCCAGCAGCAGGGACTTGGGGAAAGTCAGCTGCAGGGACTCGGGGAAAGTCTGTTCACCAGGGCCCTTCTTGGAGTCACTAGGAACAATGGCCACAAGCTGAGGGAAGACAGGTTTAGGTTAGATATTAGGAAGAACTACACGGTAAGAGTGGCCAGAGCCTGGAATAGGCTTCCCAGAGAGGTGGTGCTCTCACCTTCCCTGGAAATCTTCAAGAGGAGACTGGATAGGCACCTGGCTGGGGTCTTATGACCCCTGCCACCCCCAGTGCTCCTTCCTGCCCATGGCAGGGGGTCAGACTAGATGATCTGTCTAGGTCCCTTCCAACTCATTGATTCTATGATTCTATGCAGAGATTTTGCTATCACTTATTTCTATTTTATGGTCAACCAGCTGTGTAGAATGAAAAGCAAATGGACAGTTGATATAAATTATCAAAGGTCAGGTTAAGATAGCAATGTGTAAAAGTTTTGGTGAAACAAAACAAAACAATGCAATCAAAAGGAGTATATCAAGTATGAAATGCACTGAAGTTTACCACAGTAAGTGATGACGTTTCTTCAAAAAGTTTAAAAAATTCTGCAGTCTGTCACCCTTATGTGTTTTATTAACTGGCTTTGCATCTTAATAATAGATTGCATTAAGCATTTTAATGACATTTAAAATACATCATTTATAATTTATTTGAGAAGAAAAAGGATTTTTAATGTATATTTGGACCTCTGAAATTGCTTGCTAAACAATCCTTGGGCTAAAATTCCTTATTTAAGGACTTGACTGCTCACCCTTTCTGTATTCATTCTCACAGACTCTGAGTAATGCTTTAAACACCCAATTAACACTATGTATCCAAAACTGAAAGAAAAAATGGCATGTGATGATTTTTTAAAGAATATTATCATTAACATGGTTTCTCCATAAAAACCACAAAATTATAATTTCAATGTAAAAAGCTCAACCTAATCATTAACACCAAGGGGTACCACATAAGACATGTTATTTATATAACCCACCTATATTTTACTTTTAAATGCTCTAAATTAAGCATTGGTTTAATACTAAATTCTCAAAAGAGTTTTAAATAATAAATATATGACAATAAAAATCTGGAAATTCAATATCAACAATTACCAATATAAACAATCATTCAGCTAAGCTAATATGAACTATTGTATAAGAAAACCAGAATTTAAAAGTAGTTAGACATTGACTTCATTGTTCATAACTTCTACCAATTAAATTTACAGTTTCAAAATTCTTATCCATGCTATGTGCTAGTCTAACTCTGTGGTGCCAAAGTTTTTGGCCCCATGGCCCAGATGAGTGGTGCAGGATGGGTCTGCAGGCCAGATATAGTCCATGGCCCTGGATTATGGCTGTGGCCCTACACTGAATCAAGCCCACCACCCCAGACCAACATATGCCAGATGTGTCACATTGCCACACTCCCAGCCCTGCATATGCCAGATTGGGCTCCTCTGCCTCAGCCCCATACTGGTATCTGCTGGCTCAGACTGTGCTGCCCCAGCCCTGCACATACTGGTGGGATCCCATGTGTGGGGATATGCCATCTGGCCTGTAGGGCTTGGAAATTTGGCAGCAGAGGGTTGGTGGCTGCATTAACTGTCATGGCTCTTGCCCCAACCCAGTAAATTTCTGAATCTTTGGGGAGCCCCAGGCCAGATCTCAGGGCTCTGTGCGCCAGATCTGGCCTGGTGGCTGGGGGTTAAGCACCCATGTTTCAGATTGACCTTTCCAGCTAATACAGTTTACAGGTTAAGTATTAGGTCTGCCTTGTCCTCACATAAGCACTTAAAAGTGTGGAACCTTATAAATGTTTCTGAGCGTAAAATGTTGTTTTATCTTATCATTGTTTTATCTTACCCTCCCCACTGCTTAGGAATTGGAAAGCCAGTGATTAGAAGATAGCTTAGTTGGTGAGTGGGACAGCAAGTCTCAGGCTGACCATTGTCCTTCTGAGCATGTATAGGAGGGCATGTAAACTCTGCTGCTCCATGCTGAGCCCAGTTTCACAAACAGGGTAGTGGTTTCTAACCTTTTCACACCCATGATTAGTGTAGAACCAGATTTCTTCAGTGTGCTATGGCATTGCACTGGCTGTCCTTTTAGAAGGAAGAAATGTTCCCACATTGCCAGATGGGGAGGGGTAAAGTAGGATGTTTCCCCGTCCCTACAGCAGGCTAGGGACCTACCTAGGTAGGTAAGGTAACATGCTTCAACTTATTGCAATCTAGCTGAGTCACAAGGCACGTATAAGTGCTTATTCTTTAGGGGTATATGCGACAGCATGGTAAAAAGCAGAAAGCCATTAGTGAGGGAAGATAACAGAAACAAGGTGAAAAAGTCTGATGAGCCAAGGAGACAGAGGATGAGTCAGGGGGTGGGAGGGAAATAAATGCAAGATAAGTGAGAGTCAGGATTATGTAGGGCCCTGCAAATGGGGATAAAAGGATTTTAGCTTTTGTGGTAAGAGAGGGGTATGAAAAAGAGCAGGAGGAAGAAATGAGATTAGAATAGCTCATCTGTCTTTATGAATGTCTTATTTTAGAAATCTCCTCATGAAATATTTCTCTCAGTCTTTCCTTTTCTCCACACATATATGTGTTAAAGAAAAGGATATAAAATAGAAATATGATAGCATAAGTGGCTGGCTGAAAAACAGGCTATCAAGCTTTTTCACCTCTAGGGCACTTCTGAACAAAGTCCAGGATGACAGAGATTGAAACTGTTAACATTTGACATATTTTATGCTAGGTGGGCCATTGTTTTTACATTTCTTAGATTATTTAATCTACATAAAATATAAAATATGTAGGTATGAATGTAAAACAATATTAGTACACAAAGTGCATGTCTGCACATCATCCTACGGTGATGTAGCAGCACGCTACATCACCATACAGAGCACTAAAGTGACAGCAATCACATGTGTCTACACGTGATTGCCAACTACATCTCTGTAGCGGTGTGCTCCCTGGCTATAGTGTGCTGCTACAGCAACATAGCAGAAAAATTTACCTGTGTGCCACACACACCATGCAGTAACTGCCTGTACTACATGGTGCTTTAGTACTTCATTTTAGAAATACTAAAGCACAGTGCCATAGTGGCAGTGCCATACAGAGATGCATAGACATACCCAAAGGAATCAAATACAGCTGTTAAAACGCATATGAAACAAAGCCTAATAGATGCATAGATTAAACAGAAACATGGGCCCTATCTTATTCTGTGTTACCTCTGAATTGACTGGCTTTATATCGTGGTGGGGGATATAGATATTCATAAATTTATAATCTACATTCAGTCTAACATTGAGGACCAGATGTACAGCCAGGCCTGTACTCAGCCTCTGGGCATGTATAGCCACTTATGGGCATGCTTATTTTGGTGGGTACAACCAGCTGCATTTGCACAAGTGTTAGAATCTGGGCTGTAAAACATAATTTTAATTCTGTTGATGTTTAGAAAACATACTCTGAGGATGTTTACCAGATATGGCCTTTCAACGGATACCTAGATCCTGAGAAGGCAATCAGCAAGAGCTAACTAAGCTGCTCATCCTGAGTCATTCTGGAAGATGCAACTCTTAGGTACCTGAAGAGTTGTAAAGGCAAAAGGTAAGGTACCTGTGAAGTTACTTAGAACACCTCCAGAGCTGGGTAATAATTGGAGATTTTCAAAGATAATTTGAGATTTTTCAGAATCATTTAGGCCTCTAAATTCTACTTAGCTCTACTTGAAGCACTTAGAAACGTGTATTGGATTTAGTTATTTTGCGTAGTCTAAAAGGTATGGACACATGTAACACTTAGAATGGTTTAAATGCAGTTTAAACCAACAAAGGTGCAAGTCCCTTAAACTGGTTTTAAACTACCTGGCACAGTTCAGAAGTGTACCTAAAACATTGAGTACGATATTGAACCAGTTCACCATGAACTGGTTCAGTTTATGTGTGGATACCAAGCATTCTGTGACAAGGGTTTGGCCAATCCCAGACTGCATTTCTCCTTCCTCTCTGCCCTCCTTTCTCTTCTTCCCCAGTGCTTTAACTGGCTGCCCTGGTACATGGCCAAAACTCTACTACCCCCTTTTTCCCTTTTGTTGGCACTTTTTATCAACAAGCTCCTTTGCATTGCTACTTCAATAACAGCTATCTTTCAAAAAAACAGTAGTATCCTCACTGCCTACTTGACCACAGCCCCTTGTCAGGCCTTCCCAGCCCCTGCGACTCCAAAAATGTGGGTCCAAGCTCCTCTCCCCTGCACCAGGCACCACAAGTCAGGAAAAGCACACTGCAGAGTTCAGTCAAGTGCAGGCTAATGACATCCATTGAACTCATGTCCAGATGGGAAGGAAAGAATAAAATAAAACACCCCAGCCACAAGTGGTCCATCCCTGGGACTTCCAAAACGTGGGTGCAACAATGCTCCAAACACTCACCTGCTGCAAGGTATGCTGGAGTGGTGACAGAGCCACAGCATTTCAACATGCAAAAGATGACTGTTCTACCTGGAATACTAGATTACTGTATGTGTGGACTCATCTGATCCAGGACAACTGTGAACTGGTTTCCAATCAGTGACATTTAGGAATGGTTCAGTAGTTATGTGTGCCCACACCCCAACAACATAAAGTAGTCATAGCCTATCCATTTGTGGGCATCTGTTAACACCACAAAACTACCAAAAACTGTCATAATTTATGTTTTCTAAGCAAAAGAAATAAGGACTGAAAAGCATGGTCTTTGTAGGTTACTACTATTATATTGAAATGCGCTGGCCAGCAGGCAAAGAGAAATAAGAGCATTGCCCAAATCCTGGAACACTTTTACTAAATTCTGGCCACCAGTACATATGAGTGCAACTTTCAGACAATTCTGCCTTGCACCATTTGTCTAAGGACCCATTAATAGGGACCAGCAGGTTTATGGACTGCTGACTACAAATCCCATTTTGTCACCCACCCCTTCTGTGAAACATAGAAGTTGCTATGGAAGCTCTAAGTCACCTTAGGCACTAATCTTCAGAGAGGATGATCATCCTATTGCTGGCTAAGCCTGCAATAATGCATTTTTGCACCTTAACGATCAGTCCCTTACTAATAGCACAAAAGTTGACTCAAGCCAATGCTATTAGACCCTCACTTTCACTAATGTAAGAAAAACAGCAACCTAACCATCTTTAACACTGCCCTTTGTTATTAGAAATCTCAATGACACAGAGTACATAAAATTGCTCGCTCTGGAGACTTACACAATGTGTAAGCAAAATGAAGGAGGTTAAAGACAGATTCAGCACTAACTCTGAGTTTTTCATCTTTTACTGGGGTGAGCCAAGCTATATCAGTTTATTTATTTATTTATTTACTGGTGTTCAATTTAACTAATGACTAAGGAACATTTTACAGCAGAATATCATCATCAGAGATGGAAGGGCATTTTTTAAAATGTATCTTCCTCTGAGTATAAAGAGGATTCAGAGGCATTTAGATAATTAACATGAAAATAGTGACCTGTTTTTACTTTAATCTTTCAATAACTTTTCTCCAGTTAATTTGGTAAGGCTTAACACATGTAAGGATTGTGAGCTGTCCATCCCTAGCTCCATGCTAGCTTTGGCAGAGAACTGCTAGTCAAACTCTGCTACTGAAGACTGTGCAATAATTAGCTGGTGATTAATTCATTTCAGACAGCTTGAGGCAATAGCTAAAATGGTCAATTGAGGGAGGCAAAGTATAGAAAGTCTAGACTTCATAGGTATAAAGTCCAGAAGGGATCATTATGAATCTCTAGTTGACAGGAGCCAAGGACCATATCAGTCATCTATCAAGGATGTCGGTAATATAAAAGCATCTGAGGATCCAGTAAAGGGAAGAATGCAAAATACAACTGAATTATAGCAAGGATAGGAAGACATCACATAGGAGATTTCTGTGGAATCAGCGAAGATGTCATATCAAGGAGATAAATAAAAACAAGCATCTGGTAAAAAAAATAACAACTATAAATGTTTATAGACAATTGAAAGAAGTCTAAAAACAAAATAGGTGAAATAGAAGATCCTTACAATTGAAGAGGACCTTAGAGAATAAGCATTATAGAAGCATGGTGAAATGACAAAAAATCAATGGGCCAAAGGGATAATGGGTTACCTAACTATAAACTATGCTAAACAGACGGACAATGCAAAATATATGAGGAAGAAGTGGGTATGTAAAATAGTCCACTGAATCTAGTGAGGTAAAAGTTTTGAGAGGAGAGCAGCACAGAGATTGGTTTAAATATAATGCACCCCTGATCCAATATAAATATATGAATAGAGCAATACAATTGGCTTGCAAATCAAGAAATGGTTATTAAGGGCATGATGCTAAGAGCAAAAATAAGGTAGAAAAATTTAACAAAATAATGGGGAACTTCAACTATCTGTGTACAAGCTAGTCAAATGGCACAATACAACAACATTTAGAGAAGTAATTTGTTGTAATTTTAAGTGGCTGTTTCTTGAAACAATGTGGTCAAGAACACCCACGGGAATTGTCATGGTGAGACTGCAGCTTTTTAAATGTACTTGAGCTACCTTTAAAATAAATGCCTGGGTATGTCTAGACAGGCCCAATCACATTTGACTGCAGTAAATATAGAGATACCACTAGTAACAGTAAATAGGAGGTAATTCAAGGGTTAACAGCAGCTGTGAAAAAGTGAGCATAATATAATTAGGTTCACAAGCCTAGCAGGGAGTAAGATACCAAAAATTGAGACAACTAAGTTTTAGAAAGGAAGGTTTAAATAAAATGAAGAAGCTAGTCAAAGTTTAATAGTTCATTGTTTTATCAAAGTTAAGGAATCTGTATCTGTAGCCAAAGGTGCACAAGGAAGCCACATGATCAGCATCATGTTTGGTTACTTCTGACTTCTCAGCCCAAGTGACCCTATATCTACTGAAAGATGGGTTGATTAGGGATGGCCTCTGATTCCAGTCCAAAGAACTCACACCTTTGAAACCATAGCAAGGTATGTTAATCTCTATACCACAAAGCCCTTGCACTATCAAAAGTAAAGGAAGCAAAATCCTTAGATACAGCATGGAAGTACCTTAAAAAAACCCAGCAGTAATCTTAGGAGTCATGCATACATTAGAACCAAAACAGGAAATCGGGAAGTATAATATGATTAAATGTCAAGGTTTGAGACATTATTCAAACCAAAGGGTGTTCTGTCAAATTCTGGAAATCCAACCCTAGTGAGGCCAATAAAAGAATAACATAGTAGTCTATAAATAGTTCATAGGATGACTAGGAAGGATTTCAAAGACCAAATTAGTTGGGTACAAAACAAACAAAAAGAAATTCTTTAAGTATATCAGAAGCAGGACACCTGCAAAAGTACATAGCTTGCTGCCCTCCCCTCCCCAGTCCCACCCCAAACCAGCAAATTGCAAAATAAACAAACAAGCAAAAAAACAAAAAGTCTAATTAATTTACTTGTATCAGTCTTCACCACACATAATATTAGGGAGATGTCTACCCAATACTTGATATTTTCTCATAAGAAACATGATGTACTGTCAGGTGAATATGTCTTGAAACAAACCAAGCATTTAAAAAAGAGTAAATTGCCAGATCCAGATGGCACTTGTATATTAATCCATAAGTATGAAGAAACTCAAGCATAAAATAACCTGATTTATACAATTGCAAATTCAAAACACCTACCACACTGGAGGCACAGAAGACCGTGCCTATTGTTCATATATTTTAAAAAGGGTCTAAAGGTGATCCAAGGAATTGTAGACCAGTAAGTCTTACATCAGTATCTAGCAAGTTGATTGAAATGATCATTAGAAATTGAAAAATAAAGCACTTGCAAAATTATGATGTTATAAAGTTCCACAAAGCAAAATTGTGTCTCACTAATCTATTAGAACTCTTTGAATATGTTAATAAAATTGTGGATGAAGAACCAGTTGACATAATTTAGACTTTCAAGAGAATTTTGACAAAATATCCTACCAGAGGCTGCTAAAGAAGGACCTACATAATTGGCTGAATGTCTTGTTCAATGTACAGTAGCTGTCAAAAAAAAACACATAATGTTATGATGCATAAGTAGGGTACCATAAGGAAATCTGAGGCAAACAGCACATCCAGAAAATTGTTCCTCCTTTCCCTTGCCCCAAAAGTCAACAGTGCTGCTTCAGTCAGTGGCAGAGGCCAGCAGGCAGGGGCACCTGGCACAGGTGCAATCTAATGGGGAGGTGGAGCTGCCTGACACATGATGCCTCCCTGCTGTGCCCCATGATTCTGTGATTCCAGGGCTTCCATTTTAATTTTTACAAACTGTCCAGGGCCTTTGCAATCTGGGACTGGTCTGAGCAAACTGGGAAGTATGGTCACCTTATGCATGAGGAATGGAGCAGTTTCCACATGGCTAAAAGGATATTTCAGGCTGGAAGGAATTCAGAGAAGCATGACAAGAGTGGTAAGGTCATAATGAAAACATCTATGAAGAGAGATTGAAATATTGGGATTATTTTTCAAAGGAAATGAATAAAAGGGTACAGGATAAAAGTATTTAAAAATAATTAATGGATTAGAGAGGTAGGTCAGGAGCTTATTTCTCTCTGTCTCATAATACAAGAGCAAGGTGACAGTCAATTAAATTGAAAGGTGGAAAATGCAACAGAAATAATAGGATGTATTTCCACACTATGATTCATTGCTATATGACAAAATTGGGCTGAAAACATTAAGATTCAGAGGGACTAGGTGTTTACATGGAAAAAAGAATATCCCGTTACAGTAGTTCATGCTAGCAAAAAAAATGTTGGAGGGAAATAAAGCCTTATGTTAGAATGCTTAAACTGGTCTCAACTATTAGCATAGGATTTTCATTGAGGGAGAACTGTCAGACATTACTTTGTTGTACTTTACAGAGCTACATCTATTGCTGGTCACTGGCTGAGATAGGATAGTGGACTATATTAACCTTGAATCTGCTGCAGAACAGCAGTTTCTATGATCTTAGTATCACATCCTGCGTGACATGGATTCCTGCATCTAGTTCAACAACCTGGTAGATGAGTGAATTAAACCAAATCATTTCAGTGCCAGGAATAGGAGATGTCTGAAAAATGGGTTCCTTTTCTTATAATTAAAACAAATTTAAAAATTGAAAATTTCATCTGAAACTTCTGTTTAAAAAAATGAACATTTAAAATCAGTTTTGGTTTGAAATTTGGGATGCAATTTGCTTTTCCAATTAAATAACCTTATTTTGAAGGAAATAGATACTGTCTAAAATTTTTCAGAATTTTTATGGGAATTTTTTAACCATCACTACCTGGAAAAAGTGCTGTATATTCTTGAGCACCGTCTACTGGCACTTTCCCACCCAATTGTTGTTTTGAAATTCTTGTTCTCCTTTGCTTAGAGAAATGTAAGTAACCCAGGTTGAATTTTTCTGAATACTGCAATGTAAACATGAGTAGAAAAACAGCTGTTAAACACTGGGCAAGAAAACGGTATAGAATACATCAAAATAACCTGTGCTTGAATATATGCTAACAACATGTTTAGGCACCTATTTTTTATTAAATTGTTAATAAACATAGCGAGCTAAATATTGTCTATTAAAATTCAAACAACCGAATTATGTCTTTAAAAAAAACCCTCCTTGACCATGTCTACATGAGAAGCTGACTGAGCAGTAGCCCAATAGTACCACACACTAGCATCACGTGGCAACAACTGTGACACAACGCTGCTGTACAGTAATATTAGGCTACTGTGCAGTAGTATCACAAAAAGACATTTGTTGGTGCTACTGCACAGTAACTCAGGTTACTGTCTAGTCATTTAGTATTTGCTTATACAAGCACTAAATGTGTGTGCAGTAATGACTGTGCAGTTACTGTCTCATGTAGACATGGCCCTTTTGTCCAAAGTGACTCATTATGTTTATTTTTAAGACAGCTGTGTAGAATCTCTGTTTTAAAATAGCTCCTGCCCTGCAGAACGAGAGTGCTGATGTTTATAGGAACTCAAGTGTTATCCAATAGACTTCACTCTGGAAGACAGAAACAAATAAGGGGAAATTTGAAAGGATCACATATGCCTGTGTATGGGTATGGACACGTGTGCAGAGCAGCAGGTAGTGCAAAGAGAAAAAGGTCAGTGCCACCACTACATGAGATAATCAGCTAAAGAAAAACCAAAAAACAGTCCAAAACACTTGTCTCTTCTCAGTTGTCTGGCTCTATGTTCTTTGTCAGTAGTGCATGCAGGGGTGATACATTAAGCAGAGCCTCAGCTTTGGGGTCTGTGATTAATATTCATGATGTTAAATCCCAACTATTTTTGTTATCTTTATTTTACGTATGTAAGCTCTCATACTTGTCTCATCCCCAGGGTATATCATTGCCTCACAGCCTGGCTATTGAGAGCTTTCAGCATTACTATAGCTCACCTTCAAATATTTGCAAATATAAAGCACAACAAAAATATGAAAATACAAGGAGATAGTAATTGCTTTAATAAGAGCCACAAAATATATTAAGAAACTGTATCATTACCACTAATGTTGAAATAGTATTACAGTCTTAGAAACAGTTCCATTCAGGATGAAAAGGAGTGAGCAAAATTTTCTAGATCAGTGCTTGAGTATGGTGGTGGTGATCTGTGTACTTCGGATGAGCTGAGGTCATGGCAGAGATATGGCTAAAGCCGGAAGAGAATATAACTGTGGTAGTTCTAGGCCAGTGCATTAGAGTGTTGACAGCACTATATTGATACCTAGGAAGGAGAAAGTGAAAGAAAGCTTTCAGTGTCACCTTATTTCCATTGGAAGTCAGCATCAGGTGAGACTAATTGGTAGCTCTGGAAGTCTGGCCACAAGATGATCAACCATTTTGACTAAATAATAGTAAAAATAGCCATAAGATGCAAAATCAAGGTAAATTCAGGAAAGGAATTGAAAACCTTGATGGTTTTCTTTGAAAGGTACTTCTGTCATAGAGACTCTTCTATTGGCCATAAAAGAGACAGTACAGGCTGTGGGAGTGCAAATACCAGGAGTACTAGCACTGCCACAGGGATCACCTGCATTTAATTTATCTCTAGGGTTTAGTGAATGATAGAACAATTCATTCTCCAATCCCATGTGATTTTATCTTTGATGCTGAATCTGGCACCAAAACTTTCAATTGCAATGGAAGTAAATTTTGTCATGAAAGCTCCTATTCATTGAAAACTCAACTGAAACCACCCAGCACCTGTCCCAGAGTGCATCAAAGATTCTAAAAATGTAACAGCAAAATGAAAAATCATCTTATTTACTCCAAATAAAGTTTTAAGTCTGGTTATAGAAGTTTCTTCCTCTTACTCATCACTAAAGCAACTACTTGGGGAAAAAAATGTTGAACCCACTGTTTGGATATGTCTCTTCTGAAGGCTATATTGGAAACAAGATAGTAACTAAGCTGTGCTAATCCATATTAAATCTGCCCATGCCATCAAAGCAGTATAAACTGTCTAGAGTGTAGATGGGAAGTCTAATAGCAACCTTGTAAAAAAGAAAAAACTTAAAACAGTGTGGGCAGGAACTGGATGGAATCTCCTTTTTCAGATGTACGGTGGAAAACATCCAGGTAAGTTAGAATACTGTATTTTCATTCTGCAATGCCCAGTGGTGACTTTCACTCAACTCTGCTTCTATCAATTAGTACAATTAGTAAACTAGCTTTCAAAATTGCACTTTCCGAAGATGCAACTCTTAATAACCAGATATCTGCTTATTTTATTTCAGGTAAGAGATCTGCATACATCATTACACAGTGGACGGGTCTACACAGGATGTTTACTGTATAGTTGACTAATTAACTGTGCAGCAAATCATAGAAATGTCTTAGCATTTATATGTGTGCCTGTATTAGGTAGGGCACATGAAACTTCTGTGTACAGCAGTATACATGTAGACACTGCCCCGGCTGACTGAGGCACAGGGTATTTCAGTATAGGGCGAGCCAGCAGGCAGCCCCTGCTCTGAAATACCCTTCTGTCTCAGCCACCCGCTCTGCAGTACATGGAACCCAGATGGAGCAGCCTGGGTGGGCAGGTTGATCCCCTGGGTCCCCTGCCAGCTCAGGCTGCTCTGGCTGGGCTCCATGTGCTGTGCATGAATAAACTCTGGAGCAATATGCACGTTCAAATGGCGCACCTGGGAGCAAAATGCCCTAGAGCAATAAGCTCCAGAGTTTATTCATGCACATTAATCATTAATGATTAGTTAATACATTAATGTGTAGATGCAGCAAGTGAGATACATTTGTTTTCCTCAAGAGAAGTTCCTCACTGTCAGGCATACCCGGATCCTCACTATTTTTAGGTTTCAAGGTTCCCTATGGGACAGTTTCCAATGTCTGAAATATATGTATATCTGAAAGTTCCCTTTTGTTCCAGAAGTTTTCTTATTAGACATTCGCAAGCATGTATGTAGCTGACAACGGTGCATTTATAAAAGATGGAGCACACTGTAGCAAAATTTGGACCATCCAAAAAAACTGGATCATTCAGACCTGACTAGAATGAATTCTGTGATCTGCGTAACAGCATGCACTGCCTTCTCAGTGTTGCAGTCTTCAGGGTCTTTGGTTAATCTCCATGTTTTATCTGCCGACGTCCCTTGCTTGGAGTTGTAGGGAAGTAGTCAGGGAAGAGCTCTCCTCATAGATTTGTCTCCCTCTGTGCCATATCTTCACTTGACCTCGCTCTTCACCAATCGTTTGTTATTGAATATTCACGGAGAGGTTTCTAAAGCTGACCTCTTTGTGGAAGTTAATTATAGGGTTGTGATATCTAGGGGGATGCTAGAGACAGTGGTTTATCCACTGCATACTTATAAATCATGTTTTATAAATACACCTCATTTCACTTACAATCAAGCGAGCTACAAATTGCGAGGGTCATGGGACTCCATGTGCAGGGTGAATGAGTTCATTAAGAGAAGCTTTCTTCTTTGACCCGTCATCATGTCCCACATCTGATGTGAATGAGAAAAGATGTTTTTAAACATTATACAGCACCTTTAGGGTAGTGTGCTGGGGTCAGCATGCCAGTGAACCAAATGATTCCTAAAGGATTGCTAAACAAAACAAAGCAATGGTCATCACTCATAGATAATGTGGAGTGTCACAGAGTGTGAAGGAGTGTGGCTAGTTCTGAATCTGCAGTTGCTTGGTTTCCCTTGTCTTATGTTCTGTTGGGAGGAGATCATGCAAACCTTCCACTTTTTTTTTTTTTTACAGGAGGTATAAACTATTCATGTTTGTAAAAGCTAAAATGGATGTGGTTTACAACTTGTACCTAGGAAAAATATAGCAAAGAGCAATAAATGTGCTCCTATTTGCTTGGGTCAAGAGTGGTTTGTGACCAGTAATATCTCTGATCGGAATTTGTGCAGCGTGTAATTGTAATAATAAAACTCCTGCATTATTTGAATTCAAGCCTTTCAGGAGGGGGAAGCCAACTGTTTGCTCTAAGAAATGATTGGCTTGGATGGCATCCAGACTTTTATTTATTTATTTCCATCTGGGGAAAAAGTACCTCTAAAGCCTGGCAGTCGTATTTCAAATCAACTTTCGAAGTGAGCGTGATTATGGCGTGTACTGGACCACACAGGCTTGAGAGGCTTTGTTCTCTTTGCCGGGCAGAAATGTGTGAGCTGTACAGTAAAGCAACTGGGGGCCGCTGCCTGATAGGAATATGCCTTCCCCTGTTTTCGACATCCGCTATCGCGCCCCTTACTCTCACGCCAGTGGGCTCTGGCCAGAGGGCAGCCTCGGGAGCGCGAGACCAAGGGAAGCAGGGAGGGGAACTGCATATTCAACTCGATTTAGCTGCGCCAGAGCAGCGGCTTCTTCTTTCTTCCGACACGACTCCTCTCTCGACCCTCGCCTTCTTCCAGCCCCCAGCCCTCCGCTGAGCTGGCGCTGGGAGCACTTGCCTGCCTGGCGCGCTCCAGCCGGAGCCAGCAGGCGGGAGCTAAAATGAGGCTGTTAAGGACGTTTTCCCTGCATCTCTGCTCCAGCGCCTGTGCCGCCCCCGCCCCCGGGCAGCAGCCAGGGAAGCGAGGCCACCTTCCCCGAGATGGCGGGGAGGGAGCCGGCTTCCCCGAGCGCCTCCGCGGCGGGGAGGGCCGAGCACGTCCACACGGTGTTCACTGCAGCCGGGCGGCGGGCACCGCTATCGCCGCAGGCGGAGGCAGGCGGCCCTTTGAAAGCGGAGAGCTGTGTGTTCCCTCGGAGCGCTACATCCCTTCATCTGCATGGCGGTGGGGATCTGAGAGCCCCGGGAGCCTGCGGGGGGGCGGGGTGCTTTAAAAGAAAAGGAAAAAACCCAAGAGGAAGCAGATCAAGTGCTGGATTTATTCCTCGCCCCTCCTTGATCTGCCTGTCTCCCAGGCTGCAAGTTTCTCCCCACTCGGTCCCAGCCAGCCCCAGCGGTGGGAACTGAGGCTGGAAGAACCTCCCAGACGCAGAAAAATAACGTTTTGGGGACGTGCTTGGGTTTCAGTAGCCGTGACGTGCGCAACGCAACCGCGGGCCCGCTCGCTGGAGCCGAGAGGCTCCCTCTCGCCCTCCCTTACACACTCATACACACACGCACAGCGGAGGCAGAGGGGGGAGCCGCGCGCACAGGCGCACACTGGAGCGCACTCCCACACACACGCACACACACACACGCCCGCGCGCTCCCTCGCTCTCCACCGCGCGCACACGGCTCCACTATCTCCCTTCCTGTCCTCCCTCCTCGCTCAGCATTCAAACAGCTTGCCGACATCATCAGCCAAGGATTTCTTTTCTTTTTTCTTTTTTTCCCCCTTTCCCTCCCCCGCCCCAGTCGCTGTCCACCCATCGGCACCTGAGGAGGAGGAGGAGAGGAAGAAGTATATCCAGATAAAGAATAACCAAACCAAACAACAACAACCCAACAACCCCCTCCAGCAATCTGCATTAGGGCAGTAGTTGTGCTCCTGGCTCCCGGCTCGCCTGGCATCGCTGTCCGCCGCCTGCTCGTGTTCAGACTTTGTTTCAAGTGTATTCAATCTTCTTCGCCCTTCCGACAGTTCCGTTTTGCCCCCTCCGCCACCCACCCTCCTGCGGGGTCGGGGCTGGGGCTTTTCCTGTCCCTCCGTGTGCTTGGATGTAGCGGATCCAGAGGCGACGCTGCTCCGGGCGTGCAAGCGGGCTTCTCTCTGCCGTTATTATTCTTTTTTTATTTTTTTATTTTTTTTTTTTTGCCTTTTATTTTTTCTTCCAATCTTGGTTTTGAACCTGAGCGGGGGAAAATGGGAACCGGTGCTGCCGACAGAAGGGGCATCTCTCCAGCACTGGTGTTGGGACGCGTGCCTGTGGCGCTAGTGGTTTAGAGAAACAGCCTGCCAGCTTTCGGAGTGGAAGGTAAGGGTGTCCGGGGGCATCTCTGCCTCTCCCGTTTCCAGGGATGATGTGAGTGGAGAGCTTGGAGCCGGGGCTGGCGGGGAGGAGGCGGCGGCGGAGGAGGACAGGCTGTTGCTGAAGCTCCAGACAGCGCTGCGCGGCTCAGCGTTGCCTGCCTGGTCCGAGCCCGCAGTTGAAAAGTTAAGAGAAGTCTGGGTGGCGGCAGGGCTGCTTCCCCGGGAGTCGTTTCCAGCGAGACCAAGAAAACCTGAGGTTTGTGCATGATTGGGGTAATTTTCTGGGGGGGGGGGAATCTTAGGTTAATAGGAAGTTAAAATAAGGGAAGTCAGTGGATCTTCTGTTGGGTGAAAAATAAGTGGAGTGATGGCGCCGTCTATGTTCGGCTAAACTACAGTGTCACCTAGAAAATCAGTTTGGGGAATATCCAAACTAAACGCCCGTTTGCTTTTCAGCTAAAGAGATTTCTCCCCAAACGGGAAACCTTAAACCTCGGTGGCCGCACTTGCAGACAGCTCCCCCCCCCGCCACCCCCATTCCCCAGGAAAGAAAGATCTTTTTAATCCGAGTGCCTAATCTGTGCAGCGATCGTATTTAGCAGTATTGTAGGGTAAATGAAATGCTGCCGGGTGATACATGCATCTGTAGAAACAGAGAGAGACTGGGGGGGGGGGGGG
>NW_017729027.1:23059888-23063256 GCF_001723915.1 Gavialis gangeticus | reverse complement strand
GGGGGGGGGGGGTGTGGGGGGGCGTTAAAATCATTTTCTGTCTCGGTAGTCTTGCTTGGACCAACGCGCAGCTGAAATGATGGCTATTTGACTAGGTTCCCCCGTAGAAAACAGCCTGGCACTGCAGACGTCTTTATTTTTTTTTCCACCCAGCATAGGTGGGAAAGAAGAGGAGGGCTTTTATTTTAAAATAAATGACCAAATAACCCCTTCCCTCCCCGCTTCCCCTCCCCTTCGCTTTTCGGATTATAACATGAATCCTTTTTCATGGGTGGAATCCGAATTTAGACACTTACTGTCACCCTGGCTTCCAACGCCTCCACCATCCTGAATAGCGCTGCGTAGAGCTGCATTGCCTGAGAAGTGCTCCAGCAAAGAGGAAATTGTATCTAGAATTGCCTCTGAGTTTCTATTTTTCCCGTCTTTAAATGTTTCCTCGACCCGATTTCGAGGCAGAGGACCCGGCTCTTTGCTAAGAGATGCGGTCGGGAAAGGCAAAATCCAATGGTTTGGGTAGATCCGTCGGCAGCTCGGGTTTTTTTGTTTGGTGATTTTTTTTGGGGGGGTAGGGGGGTTGTTTTTAAACCGCAGCTTTAAAAAGGGTTGGAGTTGGTGCTGCTTTGCCCATCTCAAGATTTAGAGTTGGGATTATATCTGGGAAATACACGATTCTCTGCAAAGGAATTTAATCCCCGATGTGTTGAGGGTTATGCAATAGCTGGAGACAGGAGGGTGCCTTGCAATTTGGAGGGGGGATGAAAAGCCGGGCAAAGACACACGTTCAAACTCAGTAACTGTGTCTGGGTCTGTGTCTGTCTCTGCTTCCAGAGCAACCGTGGAGGAGGCTACAGTCTAAAGAGTTTGTAGATTAACTTGGCATCACTTTTGTCTGCTCCCACATGCAAACAGCGGAAAGCTACTCAGTTGTAAGAGATTAGCAACTTCTTAAATCTGAAAACGTTCTCAAGTTTAATTTTTTTGAATAACATTACAGAGGTAAATATAACCAAGGTTCACTTCATTGTCCTAGGCCCCTGTTAGAGCAGAGCATGTGGAGGCTGTAACTGTGGAGGGGGTGCATGAAAAGCTTTATTTGGAGATGCTAGCACAGAAAATGACATCTGCCTTTCATCGCTCAGGTGCACATCTGCAAAATCCAGTGGATAACCCTACTGAACAAAATAGTCATCATCAAAGGGCAGCTAAGAAACTCAGTCCAGTTACAGAGATCCTTGTGTAGCAAGGCTCACTCCATACTGTCCTTGGCCATCAATGCTAATATACTGATCCACTTGATAGATCCCTGGAGGTTATCACATTGAAATGATTGTCTAAAATGCTGGGTCTCGGTGTCAGTGTCAGACAGCCACTAGTTCCATCTAACTACCTAGATGTCTTTCCCAGATACCAGTTTCAAGATTTTATTAACACATATTAATCTTAGTTATTTCCTCCCAGGATTTGCTTTTTATAGAGACCTCTGTATACCAGGTGGCCATTGCAAAGGCATGTAGACATATGGGAGATAATGTTCCATCTGTAGCAAATAATAATTTGTGCATTTTTAAAATTATGGTTGTAATTCATCACTATTACTTCTCAGATTTAATAGAAACAATGATATGTAACGACAGATGTTACCGGCTTTACTGATCTGGTCGAGAGAGATTATCTGTGTGTACATTCACACACACATACTATATATGCAAATAGATGCACATATATATATGCACATATATATAGTGCACACTCTATAGATATAGTACATTTATACATGTATTGACTTAAAAATGAATACCCCTTTTCTTAGTCTATGGGATAAAAGTCCCTGGGTTTTATCTACATTGAAGAGTTCCGGATTACGCCAAGGTGAATACGTGGTAGATAAGTGAGGGCATTCCTATTAATAATCTAATAAACGTAATTTTTTTTTATTTGAATTTAGGGAATTTGACTGTTGTGATGGCCACGTGATGGCGCTGTTCACACAGCATCAAACAATTTCCTTGCGTTATAAAATAAAAATTACCTGCCCTTCTTTTTTAAAAGGGCTCTAACTGGAATCTTGAAAACAGCTGGCTGGACTATTGGAAGGAGTTTGGTTTTCAATGCGTGAAGGATTCTACTTGCATTTAATTTCATTTCATTTCCTGCAGGCCAAATGACATAGGATGAAGGCTGTTCGTAATTTGCTGATTTATATATTTTCCACCTATCTACTGGTTATGTTTGGATTTAATGCTGCCCAAGACTTCTGGTGTTCCACGCTGGTGAAGGGGGTCATTTATGGATCGTATTCTGTAAGTGAGATGTTTCCTAAAAACTTTACAAACTGCACTTGGACGCTGGAAAATCCAGATCCGACCAAATATAGCATTTACCTGAAATTTTCCAAAAAAGACTTCAGCTGCTCCAACTTTTCCCTCTTGGCTTATCAGTTTGATCATTTTTCTCATGAGAAAATAAAGGATCTTTTAAAAAATAACCACTCTATAATGCAGCTCTGCGATTCCAAGAATGCTTTTGTATTTCTGCAATATGATAAGAATTTCATTCAGATCCGCCGAGTTTACCCCATCGATTTCCCAGGATTACAGAAAAGGGAAGACGACCAGAAATCCTTCTTTGAGTTTTTGGTGTTGAACAAGGTGAGCCCGAGCCAGTTTGGTTGCCACGTATTATGCACTTGGCTGGAGAGCTGCTTGAAATCCGAGAACGGGAGAACCGAGTCCTGTGGGATCATGTATACAAAATGCACCTGCCCTCAGCATTTGGGAGAATGGGGAATAGACGACCAGTCCCTGGTGTTGCTCAATAACGTGGTGCTGCCCCTTAACGAGCAGACCGAGGGCTGCCTGACCCAGGAGCTGCAAACCACCCAGGTGTGCAACCTCAGCAGAGAAGTCAAGCGGCCGCCCAAAGAAGGTAGGTGCTGCTGCTGGGGGCGTCCGGGTCCCATTGCCACCCCAGCCCTTCCCTTTCCCTGGTACTTCAACTCCTGGCTCGCACCCCACGCAGCTGACAGGGGGGCTGATCGCCTCCAAACCGCAGGGCACTGCAGTCCCCCAAGACATGTCCCCGGCCGGGGCAGGGTGGGGGGTCAGAGCTCCGAGGGACGCCCGGGATGCGAAGCCCCGTTGCTCTGGCAGCTCTCACAGGGCGACGCTGACAGGTTGGGAGCCAAGTCATTAGCTCTTTCTTTTTTTCTTCTTTCCTCGTCGGCATCGTACCCACACGCTTCCTCCCTTGGATGAGCCCCGAGGGGAGCCGCGGGCCGGGCCCCCAGTCCTCAGTCGGGCCAGGCTCCGGAGTGCGGGAGCCGCGGCGGCTCCCCCGGGCTGGCTCGGGGCCGAGGCGGGAGCGCGGGC
>NW_017729027.1:23037755-23054888 GCF_001723915.1 Gavialis gangeticus | reverse complement strand
TCTGTCCTCAGTCGGGCCAGGCTCCGGATTGCGGGAGCCGCGGCGGCTCCCCCGGGCTGGCTCGGGGCCGAGGCGGGAGCGCGGGCACCACGCCGCGGCCCTTGGGAGGGAGGCGGGGACGCACTGGGAAGCTGCCGAGGGCTGAGCAGAGCAGAGCGAGTTCCTGGGGGGGCACACGCTGCTGCCCACCAGGCCCCTGCATCTTTGATGCAGAAAATGTCCTCTCTCCCCCTCGCTTCCTACGCCGCCACAAAGCTCCCTGTCTCCGGGAAGGCCGAGCCAAGCTCCCAGCCCCCCCCCATAGAAGTTGCCTTTGTGGAGGACTGTAACATTGGCACGTTGTTAGGGGAGGATTTTCTTTAAGGGCAGCCAAGCCGGAGCGGGGAGGGAGAGGAAAAGCTGAACTTGCTGAACCGTCGGCGCTGCCAAGGGCAGAGGGGGGGAGGGGGTCGTGCAAACGGGTCCAGAGCCGGGCCCGAGCGCAACGACGTGCTCGCCCATGCCCGGCCTGCCCGAGCCTCGGCAACGTCCCCGACAAGCCCTAGCCCGGCAGGACTTCCTGTTTCAAGATTAATTAGTGTCCCTTGGAAGGAGCCCCCCTCCCTAAACGGTGAAGCTGGCCATTAGGACAGTTAAGCAGCAGAGAAAGCATCTCGGTTTCTGTGTTGGCGGAGGCGGGGGGGGGGGCATTAATAGGTCAAGGCGTGAACTGCTGGAAGGACCGGAGGGGAAAGGGAAACAAACCCCCAGCAGCCGCCGCAGCCCCAGGTGCTCCTGCCCTGCCTGCCTTAGCATCTGCTTTACAGGGGCTGCCAGCTTCTTGTGTGAGGCGGAGAAGTTAAACGTAGGCACTGCAAATATAGCTCGGCTTTTTTTGTTGTTGCAAGGATTTAAAAAAAAAAAAAAAACAGCCCAGAAAACCTTCCCTTAAATTACCCTGGACAAAGAGACCACCACCTCCCCCCAGCAGCCTTCGTGGGATTAAGGCTGCCTACATTTCAATAGACCTGAAAAAGCCAACTCTCAAGTGAGCTGGGAAGACCTGTTTTAAAGCCGCTTAAATGTTTTCTCAGGTTTTCCTGGACAAAACCTCAAGCTTCTGGGAAGATTCAATAAGCTGCATGAAGGGGCTGTGCAAGGCAGAGTGTTTCTGGTGTCATTCCTCAGCTGCTGCATTTTGCAAGTGATTAAATTTTAATTGTAACAGAGATGACACTTCCCTGGCTATAATTTTAGCACAAAAGTGTCTGGGCACTGCTGCATTTATGGATTAAATAGGAAATGTGAGCGCAGAGATGGCAGCTCTTGTGTTTGCAGAACCTCTCTAGTTTTATTTTTTCCCCCTCACAAAATAAGCTGAGCACCACAGCAGGCACTGAAAACCTGCTTCTAAAAATGTTTAGTGGAATGAAGAGATGTAACTAATTTTTATTTCTGCATGTCAAATCTGAACGCTCCAGAATAAGCCACAAATGCATTTCACTTTTAATTCTAGTCATATCTTATTTTAATACCGTCCCAACTTAACTCTGTTTTTTCAGGGTCACAGTAGAAAGCCAAACTGCATTATTGTAAGGGAAAAACTGGTTTGCAGATGGAGAAATAGCCTTCAGGTCTTTTTTCAGTGTAGGTGGCAGTTTGGTTTGCTTTATGCTATTGGGAATTTTTAACAAAATAATAGAATTGTTTCAACATTTTAATTGTGTTATTTTTTCTGCCTCTGGATTTTATTCATGGAGTGGTTAGCTTAAAGGTAGAAATATTTTGTCAAGCACAAAATTAAGGCTTGGAGGTAACTTTCAAATAACAATGAACTTGTTTCCCATTTAGTTTAAAGTATTATTTTTCCTGGTTTGCACAAAAGAAAACACAAGAGAAATATTGTTGCATGTTTCTTACATATAAGCCTGTAAATAGAAATTAAAGCTCAGAAGCAGTATCAGTAACTTACACTTAAGCCTATGGGAATGGTATCTTTATGTAAAGTAGCAATTTATAGGACATTTGAAACCTCTGGCATTTATTTAAGGTTTAAAAATATATTTCTAGCATGAGTATTATGAATTTTGTCACTTGCATCTGAAAACATTACCACGCAAGATGTGAAGTGTATTTCTGCAGGTGATCTGTTTTAAGTTAAACCAGGACAGTCAAAAAATAATGCATACCCAACAGTAAAGAAAAAGGGGAACATCGCTGTTTGCAGTAATGTCTGTACAAGTACAAACACAAGTTTTGTTAGTGTAGCTTGTCATTTCATGGGGAACGAGGGTGCTCAGCAATTTGTGGGAGGAGCTGAGAGCCTTGTAGGAACATATTTTAAATCACATTGTCTTCTTTCGAGCTTTTTAGTAGTATTGAAATTTCAGTGATGACAATGGGAGAGATTGACAAACGCTGGACAATCTCTTGCAAGGTCCTCTCCAGTATCTTTGACTATCTTGAACTGCCTTCTGTTGGGCAGGTGAAGTCTTGATTGCCTTTGGGCAATTGTCCCTTCTGACTCCAGTTTAGAACTGCATTGTAGGATTGTTAGGACTGTATTATCATTCCTTCTTCTTTGCCTCTCAAGTTTTTCACTGTTTTCATGTGTTAAAGGTTAATCAGCATTTTCCTCTCTCAGAAATTGTTGCATTTTATAACAGGCCTGACAGCTAACCAGTTGGTGTTTTTGCTTCCCAACGTGATGCAGAATGTTGAACAATATGACGAACTAGCTTAAGTAAGGATGCTGGATCTGTTTTTCTCCAAATAAAACAATTTTGGAAATATATAGTATAAGTAGCAGTTCTTCATTAGATGAATCACTGGTGTTATAAATCAAGGGAACAATAATAATGGTCACTTCTATTGAGATATCCACTGTATCTGAAGTTAGCTTGTGACAGTCAGACAATCAGGCTTTTCCTTCAGCATTACTTCTGAGATATTTAGATGTGACAAATTATTAGCAAATATATTCTATAGAACAGTCACTTATCGGCAGAAAGCTAAGTGGATGGCCCAATAGGGTTTCTCCTCTTCATCTTCAATGCTACACATGCAGTCATCATATACAATGTTTATTAACCCAGCATAGACCCAATTCCACTATGTTTATGCACATTAGAAAGTACCCAGAAAAACTGAATAGGAATAATTTTGGTGGCTGGGAGTGGCAGGGTCAGGGCTATGTATTATTTTCATAGATATTCCAAGGTGTAATGCAACTTATGAAGACATTGGCTAACGTGGAATCTTATTCTACATTCTTGTCTCATTTTTAAAAAATGTCTTCAGCACACCACTACCATAGAAAAACCACAGGTATGTGTTGTTCTTTTCCATAGTAATTCTATTTGAGAATGGTAGGGATGGGAAATTCAAATTAATTAGATCACAGCATCTGGAAACCCATGACTGCCCTTTGGCCTGACCTTGCATTACTTGCTCACCCAGCGTGAAATGATTTCAGTGGGATTTTTCAGTACACAAGAACTATAGCATCACTGTTCTTGATACAAATTCCAGCAATATGCATTGGTACTGGCATCTGAGCACTAAAAGGCTAGCTCTTTATTGATTCCAGACATAAAGTACATAAGATGGGTAAACTTACTGTAATACACTTCTGTTATAATCAATCATTTATTATGTACCATTCAGAAGTAGAAAATGAGTTTGCAATGTATTTGTAAAAATTATAGAATATATTTGTATATTGCTCCATTTATGTCTAAATTTTATGTCCATATTTTAAAAAGCAATTAGGGTATAATACACATCCAGGGTCAAATTTTCCTGGAGACCAATTTGTGACTGAGTAGCCTACAAGTATCTTAAGCTAAAAATCACACAGCAGTAATATAATATATCTTCATCAAAGGGTTTACATTATTATACTATGCAGATGACATGGGGGAGATGTGTTTATGCAGGGTTTAAGAACAGAGAATAGAGTATAATAGCTTCTGCTAGAATCTTCAGTATTTAATGTACAACTAGTACTCCAGCCTACTGCAAAAAATAAAGGAACTGCACTAATTAAATTTGTCCTCCAAAGCACGGAGTCAGCACAAAGAAGTATTTAGAAAGCTTTTATAGAAAAAAAATGTTTCTGTCCTTATGGGTTCAATAGTTTATCCACAACCTGAGAATTCAGTTAGAGAAGGGAAGATGAGCACGGATGGAACAATAAGCTTTTTATTTATGTATGGGTAGCTTTTAGAAGAAAAAAACTGCCACTTTGTCATACCTTTATAGTTTACTAAAATGTAGTAGATATAAGACATTCTAAGACAGGCTTGGAATGTTGTTGTTCTCAAGTAGCGTGAGCTCAACCAGAGTCTAAATTACAAAGAAGAGCAGTTTCATGATATGTAGTGAGTATTGCTTTTGCTAAGATGGCTGTGGTTAATAGGATCGTGGTTAGTTTTTTTCTATAATTTATTGCAGCTTTATTTTTCTACTCAATGGGCACATCTATATGTGGATATTAATGCCATGCAATAAACTCCAGTGCTTATCGCACAAGAGTTTATTGCTCCTGAGCACATGATTACAGGGTTCAGTTTGCCAGCCTGGGCTGCTTCGCCTCACCCTGGCTCAACGTGCTGTGGAGGGGCTGACGGGCAGGAGGGTGCTTCAGTGTGGAGCAGGCCCCAGCCAGCTGCGGCAGTGTCTACACATGTGCTGCTGTGGAGTTTTTTTACTTTGAAACAGTATAGTACTGGTAAATACAAGTTAAATTAGTTTATTCCAGCCTAACAGGGGCGCACGTGTAGATGTGCAGTGTTTATTGTGCATCTAATTAGTCTACTGCACAGTAAACTCAGTAAACTCATATAGACAGCACCTGCTATGACTGATTCAAAGTCCACTGAAGCTGATTCAAAGGCTTATATTGTATTAACTTTGAAGGGCTTTAGATCTGGCACTGACTTGAGCCATTCTGTTGGTAAACGATGAACCCCTTAATTTCTTGGAATGTTTAAAGCATGTTTGTATCTCTCAACTCTCAAGTTCGGACACAGTGTAGAGCCATGAAAGTTTGATTTTAGATATTCGTTGAAGTAAACAATGCACTGTAGGAAAAACATTTAATGATTAGATTCTCTTATAATCAATAGCCCCTACCCTTGTTTTCAAGCATAATACACCCTTATTGCTAATGATTGTACTTTAGTTTGTGGTGTTATTGATCATTTTCACTGCTTTTATTTTAATAAATTATAAAAACTTATTTCTTATATTTTTTTTTTGTTTAAAGTATCCAGAGTTTAGACATGAAAATTCAGTTATGCTTTTCTTCAATGATTGACTTCAGTGGACTTTGGAACAGCCCCTCAAATAGGTACCTGACACTTCCCAAAAAATAAAATAAGGCTGAGCTCTGAATCCATATCAGAGAAAAAGCTTACTTGACTCTTAATTACTTGTACTTAAGCTGGAATACCATTTTCTGATATGTCAGAGATAGAGGCTTTTGGCCCATTGTTTTTGGTGCAGAACAGCTATCTTGCTTGACTTACTACTATGCTTATGCTTTCACAAACAAATGAGCAGTGAACAGCTTCTTTGGATAGAGTCATCCTGTTGAAGTCAATGTAGTTTCTGGAGTTTCAGTGGAAGAAGAATGTCTTCTGTACTGTAGTATAAGGATAACTAGTCTTTTAATAAGATACTTAACTGTAGAATGCGTGATTCAAGTAAAACCATACAGTGCAAGTTTGCCTACCACATCACAAGAACCTGAATAGCGATCTTCTTATTTGACATTGAAACCCCAGGATGTACACAAGTAGATGAAGAAACTGCCCTAACCCAAGAAGATGCCTATCTATAAGATAGGCAAAAACGTTGGAAAGGGAGACAGAGTGGCAAAACTTGCCAAGGATCTCAGTCTCTTAAGATATCCATCAAATGATATTGCCTCTTCCACACAGTCAACTGATTGATTGACTAACTCCTTAACTATATGCCCAATCAGATTGGATTTGTAAGTGTTCATATTTTGAGCTGTCATTAAAGACAACTGGGATTCTGTTTACTGAGAACTTGAAGATATGAGATTCCAACAATATTCTATAGAATTGTCTTTATATGATAATGTATATAGTGAATTGTCTATTATTATATATTCATTCACTGAATTATTTTTAACATGTTTTCCATAGTTATTCTGAAAAAAATCTCATCTTGAAGTCTGTCAGAATTGCAGTTTTGTTTAGTTTTTAATCTGCGAAAGCAGAGACAGATCTATTTTACATATCAATATACAAAGGGCAGTTTGTTCAGAGAAGAAGAAATTCTTTCTTCTTGGCGAATTAATTTTATGAAGTTTATTCAATCATATTATGAGCTTTATCAAAGGATTCAAACACAGTTGTAGTTCTTGAAATCTCAAATTGAAGTTTAGCTGTTCATCTGTAAATATACAATAATTATATTAAAACAAAGGTCACTGCAGAATTCCTGTGAGCATGATTTGTGTTCATTATTAACAAGAAATATAAAATGCATTCTATAATGAAGTTGAACATGAGGTAAAATACAAATTTACAAATTATGCATAATTTATTTATGAATATTTCAGTGTCTGAACTGTTTTAGCTGCTAGTTAATGCTCAAGGGGAAAGAAAATAGGATTTTTGGGGTTGTTTCCAGTTTCTTTAATCTGCTAAGGGAGTTATAAAAAAAAGTCCACTTTGATGGGCTAACTCATCATTAGAATTAATAAATACAGTTTCTAATAAGCAATACATATGATTGGGTTTGATATTTAAGTTGGAGGGAGCTAATATTTTAGTTTCTATTTGAGGCAGATTCCCATTATTATCTATAGAATTTGGCTTAAATAAGTATGGTATAATTTGTTTGAGGAAGCATACTGTAGTGACAATAGCTTTGCCAGCAGCATGACTTGGTGGTTTTCAGTTTAATATGTAATCTTCTAACTGAAACTTTTTCCAGGATTCATTTTGGAAACTGGACTTAAAACTTTGATTAAATGAAAGTGCTACAACCCAAAGGTAGCCATTCTGCTTTTCCTCCTTCCACCAAAAGCTGATAAACACTGTAATTCCCATTATGTTGTCTTTCAGTATCCCCCTTCCTATTCTTATAGAGATATAATCCAGAAGTGAAGGTTGAAAAACAAATGGCACAAATAGCATAATTGAAATTGATCGATTTCTTTGATAATGTATACTGATGACGTTTGGAAGTAATCTGTGTTTAAAGTTATCAAAATCATCCATTTTAGGAATATTTAAGTAGCATGCTTCACTTATTTTATCTGCTTTCAATAATTTTAAAAACTTTGAAATCTGTCTTCAGCCCACATTGTTCCTCTTGTACTGATTACCCAGCTACCAGTTATATCAAGACAGTATTTTGTCAGTAGAACAGTTCATAATGTTTCAGCCATGACTGAATATTTGTGCACTAATCTAAACCTGTTGATTTTGAAAGGCAATCTACTGTAGTGAAAATGTTATCACTGATTTCTGGGGGAAAGTGTGAGAGCAGCTCTCTAATCAAATGTCACTTTACTTTAGAAGATGGATGCCTGACTTACTAAAAAGATGAACAGACTGAGAACTCACTTCTTCTGTGTGTGGTTAGAATCCAATTTAATACCCCTATTATTATTCAGTCCTGCTTTATGCCACTGTTTTTGCTTTATGCTGTTGAGAATTTTTGACTAAGGTCATAATACTCAGTATTTCTGACTACGGTTATAATACTCCATTTAGAGAGTTATCAAAAAATAGCTGCTCAGCAGGCCACATCCAGACAAATGTGGCTGTGAAGTATGTGAGGCACCACATACCTCATATTCAAATGTTCTCTGCACTTCAGGGTAGCAGCATGGGGGATGGGGTGTTTTGACTCTAGGATATCCCAGGGTCAAAAGAACCAGGGTTAAAAAAAGTGGAGCAGCCCACATGGAAGAAGCGTGTACCACCCAAATCTAGAGCCTGGCCAGCTGGAGCCAGGCTCCAGCTGCTGGCCTGCTCTGAGTGGTGGGACTGCTGCTGCTGCTGCAGCCCCAGGAGACCTCCAGGAACCCAGGTGAGGGTTCTGGGGCCAGCCCAGTGCTAGCCCTACCTCCTCTACCTCACCCAAAGGAACCTGCCACACGCCAGAGTGTGCGTGGTACAGGTGTTCCCCTAGGGACAAGTAGCAGCAGCACAAGTTATGCAGCTGGTTCTTGTCCCCTGGAAAACAAAGGTCCATGCTCATGTGGATGTGACCACAGTGTCTAGTGCCACTTTTCACATAAGAATCAGAATCACTTTACCAAATGACTCTCAAATGACTAAATCAGCTTTGGTCTTTTGCTGTCAGTAACCCTCCTCTCCCAAAAGTAGGGGCATGATCCATAAGCCCTACTCATACGCATTCTATTGCTGACCAGTAAGCAGTTGTGCAAGCTACTGTGATAGTGTGCATCAAAGTGTTCTTCTGTGGTTGGTGTATAAAGCAGTTAGCAATTGTTCCAGTAAAATCTAAACTAGGAATTTAAAATTCAGGGGGTTCAAACCCTGATATTGGAGGGAAAGGACATTGGAGGGAAAGGTGATTCTCTTGTATATGATGCCCATAATTAAAAGACCTTTTCCAAGTAGGCTTTGCACTTATAAGTTACAATCTTGTGCAAAATGACAGGGTGAATCATCAAAATATGTTCTACATTTCAGTTAACTCTTGTCTCTTACTGGCCAGTGCATGTCTTAAGCAACACATCTCATTGTGTGATCCTGTTCTTCAACTTTACCTGTAGAAAATCATATTTTTACCCCATTGGTTTAGTTCCTGGAACTGGCTAGATCACTGCTTTTCAACCAGGGTCCTGGGGGACCCTATGGGGTGCTGTGAGATCTTTTGAAGGGTGCTACAAGGCATGAGGAGATAAATGCAGACTTAGGCACATCCCTGTCTGCTGCTGTCCTACCCCCACTGCCTGGCCCTTCTGGAGAGGTAAGCACTATAATAAATTAGTTTTTGCTGCTCAATTCATATAAGTCATGGACGGGTACCTTGAGTCTAACAAAGGATGGCTTGACTCTAAAAAGGTTGAGAACTACTGGACTAGTTGGTGAGCAGCACACTTGCAGATGATCCATAATGATATGTGTAAAGATTGATAGGTGTGCTTCATACTCAGGGGTAGAGAATCTAAATGAAGGAAGCAAACAGGAAGCTGTATTCTGCTGCTGCAGCTGCTTCAGGGTGTATCAAATACCTAAAAGTTGATGGGAGGTTATAGGGTGTTCTGGAAAGGGAGCAATGAAACAGACTCCCTCCCAGAGGTTCCCTCTTCTTGAAAAGCATAGGACCTAGGAGAGAGGGTAGTTTATATATTTAACTACAGACAACCCCCACTTACGTGATTTTGCTTACCGCGGTTTTGCTATAGTGCTCATTTAAAATATGTACCTGGTTTTACTTAGCACACAGAGCATTTCATTATAATGCTCAGTGTGGGGCTAGGGAAAAGCAGTGACGGTGGTAGCGAGTGAAGAGGTGAGTGAGAGCCAGCAGGGGCTTAGGGTGAGGCAGCAGCAGAGTGGGGTTTGCTCCTGCAGGTGGTGGTGGAGCCAGTGGGGCAGAGCGGCAGCAGTGAGAAAGGGGGTGGCAGGCAGCATGACCAGGGCTGGCAGGGCCCAGGGCGGGGTGGCAGAAGCCCATTGCCAGTGGGCAGGGCTGGTGGGGCGGCGGGAGCACATGGCCCAGGCTGGCAGGACACGTACACATTGTTCCCTGCCTGGGGCTGCAGCGTGTGTCCCATTCTGAACACGCACTTACTCACAGGGCATGGACACCATCCTGAGCCTGCAGCAGTCTCGTGGTGGCAGATAGGCCCAGTGTCGGGTGCCCCCGCTAGGCAGAGCCGGGCGTGGGCACTGGTGGGTGGGTAGGTGGCCCCACTGCTTCCCCCATGCTGGCTGGAGCCCTGTTATGTGGGGTCTGAGCTGGCAAGTTGTGTTGAACCAATTATATTTATTTTCATTAAATCCTAAGGGGCAATGAATTTCACTTAACTCTGTTTCACTTAAGTGCTCCGTTTTTCTGGAAGCAATTAAGAGCACTAAGCGAAACTTTTAGGTATCCCATCAACTTTTAGGTATTTGATACATCCCGAAGCAGCTTCAGCAGCAGGATACAGCTTCCTGTTGGCCTCCTTCATTTAGATTCTCTACCCCTCAGTATGAAGTACACATATCTATCTTTACACATATCATTATGGATCACCTGCAAGTGGGGGTTGCCTGTATTCATTTTAACTGGGAATCAAACTTGAGTTTCACCTGTATTCCTGGCAATTGCCCTAACCCTTAAACTGTAAAGATGCTATTCCCATCCCATCTCCCCCACCCCCCATCAAATGAATACTAGATTACTTTAGGCGGAGAGATTCAGGGCACCTCCTTTTTTGTGTCCCCCCAAGCCCCTCATTCTTCTGGGAAGAGGAACTTGTATTTTTAAATCTACTCAAGCACTGGAGGGAATTGAATCTGGGGTTTCCACATACCTAGTGAGTGATTTAGTCACTGATTGCATGCATCCCTTGCAGTTGTGGTTTGTGCAAAAACCACTCTGAAAAGTATGAACTGAGAACAACAACTTGGTCAGGCCCTCTTGGAAACCTAATATGGTTATCCTTAGGTTTAGATGGAAACAAACCTAGAGTTTTGAAGATCTAAATTTTGGATTTAGGCACCAGAAGTGTCAGGTAGCCAGTTAAGCATTCTCTTTTGTAAATCTAGCTTAGTATCTCTGTGCTTGTGTTCTCTACCTGTAAGATGGGCATAAGAGTGCATCTTTACTTCTAAGAAGTATGGTGCGGATTAATGTGCTACTTGATGTAGCTATAGAGAAAGGTTATGTTATCACTAGTAAACTTGGAATGTTTCTTTGATGCAAATGTTAAGCTACCTCCACAGTGTTAAGAACATAACTTCCCCAGTGGAAAGAATTGTGATAATTAGATGTGCTAATTTGTATACAGTATTATAGGTATATTTGTAATATACCTAATATAAATTAGGTATGCTAATTTGTATACAGTATTAAAGCATACAAGGGGAACCATTAAGGTATACGATAGACTGCAGGTTTCATGACTTTGAAGTACATACTGACTTTGGCTGGAGATGGTTATTGCTAGTGTTGTAGGCCAGTGTTCCCAACCAGGGTGCTGCAGTACAAAAGTGGGCTGTCAGAAATGAACAGGTGTGCTGTGGAATTTTGCCATAGCAATGAGCTACAATGAGCTATGATAGATATGAGGATGGGGAATGCTTTAACCAGTGTGCCACAGAAAATTTTGATTAATGTAAGTGTACCGTGGACTGGAAAAGGTTTGGTAGCACTGTTTTAGGCACTATGCAGGGAGAAAGATACAACAATCCTCTAATAAAGTGTGGGAAAAATCAGAGCATGCTGGTATACATAATTTAAAGATTTTTCTTCAGATGAGATGAAGACCTTCATCTTGTAACAACTAAACACACAGAAATACCTTTACTCAGAAGTAATGTCCCTGAATTCGTAAGCTTACTCAGGTAATTAAGTTAATTCATAGGCATGATCTGGCTCTCAAACAAGACATACAGTAGCTCTATGGGTCCTAGCCCATTGCTATCCTACCTTTTACACTTTACTCTTTGGTCATGGCCACATAAAATTAAAATGTTAAAACTGAGTTTGTTAGGAAAAACAAAACATTTCCACTGTGCGTTACTTGCTTAGTATTGTTGCACATGGCCTGACCATGCTTGGGACACATTACTGTATATTAAAATAAGATAAGCAGAGCAAAGCAGTATTACAACAATAAGTCATTCTTTATGATTATAATAGGATAGTAAATTCAGAAAACCAAAACATAAATGTTTTGTTTGCCTGAAATTATCTGGAAAGATGGAAAAAATGGAGAACTATAAACATATAACATATATGTTATGTATTTGCTAGGGTTTCATTTTAGGAATGAGCAGTCAGGTTAAGTGGAGCAAAAGATCATTTTGAAATATTTCACCCCATCATGCAGATTATTAATTTATATGTTTTATATAGCAGGTTAAATGGACATTGTGTCCATTTATTTGGTTCTAGAATTTAGATATGCTGTAACAGATGCTAAGAATTAGTCATCTGTTCTTCTTCAGGATGGGTAGTAGAAAAGAAATTTTGAACTTCCTGGATAGTTTCTAATTCTTTACAATAAAATATCTAATATTTTAACTAGTATAAAACCCTGACATTTAGGATACTTTAATAAATCTGGTTAGTCTAATTTTACAGTATAATTTATAATTTCTTCTCCTTTTTTATTTTTCCCCATTTAATTAGCTAATTATCCCTCTCCCTCTGTTCCTACACAAGTGATTTTATACTGTAGGTGTGTCTACATGCTGTCCTATGATGATGTAGCAATGCATTACATTGCCATATGGCACGTTATGGCGGTGTAGTGGGCGATCATGTGTGTCTACACGTAATTGCCGGCTATGTTGCTGTCGCAGTGCACTCCCTGGGTATAGTGTACTGCTATGGCGACGTAGTGGCAAAATCTACTCATGCGCTGCATGTGCAGACCAGTGAAGACCCGTACTGTGCTGTGCTTTAGTACTTCCAAAAGGAAATACTAAAGCACAGTGCCATAGCAATGTCGCTATACAGCGATGTGTAGATGCGTTCTGTGTTCACCTAAAATCTACAGAGACTTGTTAGAGCAATTCAGTCTTATAAATCTTTCTCTGTTCTCTTCTCAAGAGCTAAGGTCTATGTAGAATTAATCAGCAACAATGGCACTTTCCGTTCCTGTTGTCTATTTTTACTTCTGTTGAATATGTCCAGGAATTTTTATGGCATTTATGATAGATTTCCTGGTTTCTAAAAGCTTGTGTGCTTTTTATTAGTTGAAGAAAACCCAATACCGCAAAATGGTTTATTGATTTATATTTGTCAAACACATTACAATAAATCAATCTGGATAAAAAACTGGAGTCATTCAAGTTTTGGATAGGAATTGCACATACTTCTGGAGGAATAGTTTTAACAATTCTGATTCTTTTGTGACCTTCATTTTGTGTAAATATATGAAGGCACAAATGCAGTTGTGTGAGAAGTGGACAAAAAGGTATTAGAAGCTGCCACCATTAGTGAAGTGCTGAGATTTTCATGTGAATCAAGAGGGAAAGATTAAATTATAAAAGGCATTAAAGTTAAGTATGGGAGTGGGGTCACAAAGAGATTCACTGCTCAGAAAGGTATGTGCCTGAGGGATGATCAGAACAATGAGCTGTAATGAAAATGTCAGCAGCAGCATTCAGAATAGACTGGAGGGCAGAGAAGTAGGCAGCTGAGAAAAGCAAGTCATGTAACAGTAAGTTAGAATGATCTGCTGAAATACTGTTCTGAAATATGGAGTTTATATAATCAGACTTGAAAATGTAAGTCAATATCTTTTCCTGACCCCAAGTATATATTGTCAGATAATGCTATGGTGTACTGTCAGCCACTGGTTAGTAAATTCTATCAGTATTTTCATTCTGGAGCTCTCTTTTCTTTTGGGTTTATAATTTGGCTATAAAATTTCACTCTGAAATGAATCTGCATTTAGAAGAACTCAGCTTAGCAAGGGTTTTCTCCGTGAAATTTCAGTAAAATCAGTTTGGGCATATTTATTAGAAAGAGAAAGAGAGGAAAAAGCTTTTGCATGGTTTACTTGATGTTTTTATATGAGAGATTTAGAAATATATATTTTGTAATCCCTAAAGGTGTTATGTGCATGAGATATGAGAGAGCCCCAGATTTATTCATTATCATAACAATGATATGGATCTTCATAATATATACTATCAGCCATTGTTTTATATAACAGTATCAATATCAGGATGTTACATTTTTAAAATATTGTTCCAAGTCTTAGTCTTTTATTTTGTGGCCATATAGGGCTTTGATACTTGGTGAAGAGGAAGGCAGGTGAGGTTCTTTGGGTAGGTGTGATATCTTTTATTAGACCAACTGAGTAGTTGGAAAAAAAATCTTTGCAAGCTTTTGAGCGCAGTCACCCTTCTTCAGGCATAGTAGTTCTCTGCTGTTCTGAGGAATTCCTTTATCCAAAAGTGATTTTTCTGGGTAAACAAGGAAAAATTGTCATAATATTCCAAAGAGAGGTCTACCTGTTTCACAAATACTGAAAGCAGATGTATGACAGGACCCAGAGAAAAATATTGGGAGAGGTTTGCATGTGCCAGATGGGTTAATTCCCAAATCTTACTTTTCCTTCCAGAATCCTGTGTTGTGAGGTGAAAGAGAGGCACATCCTCTTCATCAGGAATTCTGCCGTCACAGGACATGATTCCCTCTGGCAGGCTGGCAAACATATCACTAGTAGGGGGGGTGCAGTTTTTTTTCTTTTCTATTCCTTTTGGTGGATGAACATTACTCATAGTGTTATTGATACTGGTGAAGAGATAAAATCTTAAGATTATGGCAAAATACTTTAAACTAACTTGAAGGATAACCAAGCACTTTTTCATTCAGAACCCTAACCCTCAGGCTTAGAAGTGTATACCATCACATTGCTGGCTGCAACTCATAGTTCTCTACTGGAAGTTATCATAGAGCCCTGGTAAGCTCACTTGGATGTTCCTCCACCACACTAGGCCCATGTGCTCTTAAGATGTATTTGGTGTGAATAGGCTGCAGCACTTATTCTTTCTTTAGCCCCTTCCTGTACTTCCTGAGGACCCTTAATGTACATACAGGCTTGGTAAAGGTTTCATTACACCTCTGTATTTCTTGTGATACTTAATGCAGGCAAAACAATGAAATACATGTATGCATCTTACTGCCTCTGTTCCCTGACCACTCCCGAGTGTTTTTTCAGCTGAGATCAGACTATAACCTCCCAATCAACAGACATTGCATTTGAGGTGGTTCTGATTGATCCAAGTCAAAACCTGGGAGCCTTTCACACTCTGTAGTTTTTAAACTGGCATTATTCTGACTGGCCCTGCACACTGGGATCAGGTGCCTGATGCAGTGTGTAGGGCCCACAGCTCCTCATGGGTCTGAGAATTTGGCACCTGGGGAACAGTGCCTCCACTGTCTGTATTATGATACAGGGGATTTCCATTGACTTCAATAGGGATTGTGAATAAGTGAGGTAAGCAGTATTGTATCCTGTATTGGGGGGGGGGGGGTTGACGACATAAAAATAAGAATAGCTATTAAAACTACACTTTTGTCACAAAGTTTATCGTGAAATTGTCAGTAAAACTTCTGTCTGCTTTTGTACAGCAGCATACTTCATTCTTTCTGTAGGTTAATGAAATCCCAGTAGCAAAAGGAGATGAGTCTAGTTTTATCAGAATTTCATCTGAACTACTGATGATTATTTTTACAATAATTAATCTGCTAAGGCTAGTTATGTTTAATTGACTGTCTCAATTGAAATTCAGACTGTTATGATTAAGTTTTGTTTGGTGATTTTTAAAATCAAATTAGGTATAATCAACATGAAATATTTTAGTTTATTAATACAAATAAGTAATAAGTCATGTTTAAAATTTAAAGCAGGAAGTTTAATGTAGTTGGACATATTATGGATAAATTAAAATGATATTTTGTTGAAATTATTTTCAGTAATATGTTTATTTATTGCACATATTTATAAGCACATTAAATCTAAATACAGACTATTGGATCTACTGTTACCCCAAATCATGTTTATTTTGTTTTTGTAGATACCATGTTATCATAAACTATTGAGCTGAGTACCTTTTATTTTACAATTATGTTTAGTGTTCTTTCTGTACAACTTTATTTGTAAGAACAGAATTATTTATGTAGTTTCTGAGACTTTTATAGGATTGACTCTATTTCAGTTGAGGATTACAGAATATTAAATACTGTTAGGAAGAAGTAATTTATGTGGACTTGTTGTTACCTCCCTGCCAAAGAAACAGATGGACTGATGACCTTTCCAGAGTAGACTGTTAGATCTTTGTAGCTTTGATTGACATGCAAAGGAGAAGTGTTCAGAAACACTTTCAGTCTGTGCCATCTTATTAAATTATTTTTCATTTCTATAATTAATGTGTTCAGTTTACACAATGAATATTATTTTACATTTATTAGTGCATATATTCAAGAAAGCACGATGGTTTAAAGTTAATTTCTGTGCAATTTTCCCGACTGAAAGATGAATATGTCCTAGTGGGAGAGCATCACAGAAATGCAATAACGTTAATTTAAGACTGCATTTATAGCAAGTTTATAAGTAAATGTTAACCTCAACAATTTTAAGTTTAGTAATGTAAAGATGAAACCTAGCTTTTAAATCTATTTGTGTGAATAGATCTCCCATATATTTGAGTAGAACTTTTGGAATTATTTAGACTCCCTTTTCTTTGAATATTAGACTTGTTTTATAGTTGTGGAGGGTTGTCTTCTGACCCTAATTCTTTGAACTCAGGTCATATTTAGTCAATAACTGGACCCATATTTGGAGCTATGTTCAAGTGTATATGGGCACCTATACATGTGATGGAGCTCTTCTCTGACGTGCAAATTAGCATGCATTGGAGTAAACTCAATTAATTGAGTCTGATGTGAGTCTGCTGGAGTCTGCTATATATAGCTAAAGTGCCCCTGCTGCCATTTTAAAGTACAGGACACTAAATACATGTGGTACTGTGGGCGCTTTAATTAAAGCAGCTCTGAGAGCCTCTTAATCAAAGCCCCTTTCCCCTCCAGCCCACCAACCCTGAGCAGTATATAAATGCACCATGTTGTCAATGAGCTTTGTTACTCGTCAGTCACATAATGGTATCCTTATTTATTCTTTGACCTGACTGAAAAATTGGGAGTAAGATTATTTTGATGATTTGCTGAAAGTTATAACAAATAATCTGAAAAATTACAATAATTATCTTTAAAAGTTTTTTTTTTAAATAGTGTGCATATATCAAGGATCTGAACAGGATGCGGTTCAACAAGGACAAGTGCAGGGTGCCGCACCTGGGGAGAGGAAACCAGCATTATGGTTATAGGTTAGGGGCTGACCCTCTCAGCAGCACAGAGGCAGAGACGGATCTTGGGGTCAGGATTGACTCCAGGATGAATATGAGT
>NW_017729027.1:23024345-23037736 GCF_001723915.1 Gavialis gangeticus | reverse complement strand
GTAAGGGTGGCCAGAGCCTGGAATAGGCTTCCCAGAGAGGTGGTGCTCTCACCTTCCCTGGAAATCTTCAAGAGGAGACTGGATAGGCACCTGGCTGGGTTCTTATGACCCCTGCCACCCCCAGTGCTCCTTCCTGCCCATGGCAGGGGGTCGGACTAGATGATCTGTCTAGGTCCCTTCTGACTCACTGATTCTATGATTCTATGATTCTATGAAGCATAAGCTGCAGGTTTTGTAAATATTAGCAGAAACTTTAATCAAAGCATGTGCACTGTTACCAAGAGGTGAAGTTTCAAAAGGAATCAGTAATTTCTGTTGCATTTTGTGTCATGCATAAGAGAAGTGAAAAGCATTGTCACATGCCTGCTTTTTTTTTGTTTGTGATATGTCACCAGGCTATGCCATGCCTCCGGTAACTTCTGGGATTAAGAGGCAAGATAAATAATCACTTTTGAATATTCTTCTAGAAATGGAAAAGAGGGGAGGCAACTAGACAAGAATATTCAAGTTTAAGACTTTCAGGGAAAAGATAAGGCATTAATAAATTAATGTTAGCTAAAGGAATTAAGATAGCATAAAAGGTTCTTCTAATAACATTTGGAAGGGAAACAAGTACTAGCGAATGGTAGAAAGATGATATTAATGATAACTGAAAATGGCTCAGATAGAAGCTTCTTATATAAAGTATACAAAACACAGGAGAATATTAGACTAGGAAGTAAAGAAAATTTAAAAAGTAAGGGAACATTTACAAAATGTGAATATATTGCAATCACATGGTCCAGATGGTATGCACTTTAGGACTTTACAGCTAGGGACAGGCATTCAAAAAGCCTGAGCCTGAATTAATTCAATCTTTGCAGGTTACTCTAACCTGGCTGGGCTAAACCAGTTTATAACTGTACAGCCATCCCCTCTGGACTGAAAAAAATGTAGGTATGTGCCTGCAGTGGCTTAGGCTAGAAGCTGGGGATGCTACAGCAGCCCTCCCTTCCCTTCCATAGAGCTGAGTTGAGGGGGGCATGGCCAGGCCCCAGCAGGACATTCTGGTTAGGGAGGTGCTCCCCCCCTGCCCCCCCCAAGCAGCCCAGCAGGGAATTGAAAACACAGTGTTTATCACTCCTAACTTAGTGTTTATCACCCCATTAAGAAAACAACAGGGGGTCATTACCAGCTACCACCTTTGTCCTGCCTGCCACAGGATGGACCATAGCCAACATGTGGTCTGCTACATAATGCTGTGTGTCTGTGTAAGCCACAGTGGACAGTGGAATCTGTGCTTAGAGGGAAGAGAGGGGACCAGAAGCCAGGTAGATGCCTGAAGTCTCTGCTGGAGCTGCAGCCAGGGACAAGAGGGGAGGGGCCAGACCTGCTGTGGAGCAGAGAGCCACACCCAGCCCAGAGAGCATGCCAGGATGCTGGGGGTGTCTGATTTAACTCAAACCAGCTAGGGGTCTGGGACAGATATTGGATAAACTGGTTTGAGCCAAATCAGTTAAGTGTAATACTACATTCAACCCAATTTATCTCAAACCTGTTCCAGCCATTTTCAAGCTTGTTTATGTGCACTGAACATCTGTTCTGTTACAGGTTTAAACCAGTTTCTGATCACCTAAAGTGGTCTATGTGTAATGTCTGTCCCTAGCTCACAAGGTTGCAAAGTTATTAGCACTGATAATGAAATTTAAACCTGTAAAATTGGGTGAAATTGGAAAATTGGAGAAAAGTAAATGCAGTATCATTTTTTAATAAGAGAAGCATAAGTCTTTTAGTTACTATTCTAACAACCAAATTTCATGTATTAGTCAAACTATGGAAAAGTATTGAGAGAGTATCACTTTAAACAAAACTACTTAATAAGTATGGGCTTTTAAATTCTAATGTTTATTCAAAAAGGATAAAGATTGCCTGACAAACTTGATTGTCTTTTTATGCCATTGGAATTATAAAGTGAATGCATGAAATATGTATAGAAATGTTACTATTTCTTATTATACCCTATATTATCTTTCTTGAAGTCTTCATTTGAATGACCTTGGTGTAGCATACTGTTTACAAGAGTGGACTGGACCTTAAAGATCACGAGCAAAGGACAATGGTACTGTATTGTGGTATCTTGCAGAAATTGGCAATACTTGAGTAATGAACTAGTGAAAAAAAATCTGCTTTTTAATGAAAGTTAAAACTGATAATGAATTAGGAATAAATGCAAATAACAGTGAAAACAGATAGAATACAAAAATTAGAAACATTTGGAAGGATTTAGAAGGATTTAGAAATATGGGCAGAAAATCTAATGAAAATCCATTTGGAAGGATGTAAATTTATACTTCTAAGGGAAATAATGTGAAATATAACTTAAATGAAATACTGGAAAGCAGTAATAATGAAGAAAACTAAGAAGTGATTGTGGGCAGGTAATTAAACATGAAATGGAAATGAAAAATCAGAATAAAATGCCAATGCTGCTTTGGATCATGCACAGAGAAATATAATATGACATATAAAGCAGGAACTGAAACTTTTTAATGTCTCTGGACATTAAAACACCTGGAATGTTTAGCTGATTAATTTTGTGAAGCTTCATGCCAAATATTGACATAAGTATATATAGCCAATTCAGAGAAGAATAACCACAATAAAAAGGGCATTAAAATGAGTGATTTATAAGAAATGATTAAAAAAGCACTGGCTATATGTAGGTTGACTAAGAAAGGTTAAGCGGTAAATCAAAAAAATAAATTGAAGGATATTATGGTCACTGATGGAGAATAATTATTTGTGGTTGCTTTAAGGAATGGGATTAAAACAAAGACAATCTAGGCTGAGTATCAGGAAAATTAACTCACAATGGTATCTCTTAGATTGTGATATAATTTCCCAGGTGAAAAGGAATATGAGGTATCCCACCATCAGGAGATATGTTAATTAGTAGGGCTGTGTGAAGCTTTGGTAGCTGATTTGATTTGGAGGAGATTCAGCCCAATTTGAGGACTGAATCTACAAATCCGAATCAAATTGGGAGACCATTTAGAAGCTCTGAATCTATTCAAAGCATCCAAATTGATTCGGTAAAACTTTGGAAAAGAACCTGTTCCATGGTAATTTTGGGTGGCTTCTGGAGACCTGGATTGTCTGCCTATTAACACCTGAAACTGATTTTAAGCACTAGTTATGAGGCTCAAAGTTATGCCACTGTAGGCCAGGATTATCTCTGATCCTGGCTACCCATCTTAAGCGACACTGAAGTGTAGCCACTATAGGTTACACCTTAGTGTAAACACCCAACCTACCCCAGCTCCCCTACTGGCGTGGATCAGCCCCACTCCCTCTCCCTGACCCCCCAGCAATCAAGATCTATTGCAGCACTCAAAATCCCCTCTCACTGCCCCGCTTCCCTTCAGCCCTGCTTACTTGTGGCTTCCTGTGCTGACTGTCCTGGGCAGTTACAAGTAGGTGGAGGGGGGGACCCTGAGGGGCAGGGGGAGAGCCCTGGGGTTTGGTGGGAAGCAAGAGAGCCCCAGAGGGGCAGGGGGAAATCTAGAATGGGGCAGTGGGGATTCGGTCTTCCAGGCCTCTGCTGGCCTGAAGTATTACTGCTCCAGACTGGAGCTAGCACTAACACTCATCAACATGTGTGACTCACAGTGGCAGGTGTAACACAGCCCTGAATTCCTGCTAATTTTTGGAGATTAAGCATTTGACACAGAGCTGCAAGGGATTGCAGCTAAACATGAGTACTAAAGGGCAACATCCCTGTTCACACTTGTACACAGTAGGTGTGAGAGTGGGTATCCACATTTTGCCCAATAGCCAACAGGTTACAGAATTTTCCCAGAGAGTTGAAGACCTGGGTCTATTCCCTCCTCTGCTTTAAAAGAGGGAATAGACCCAGGAATTTAGACCTACATCTCCCAGGAGCAGGAAGCTTAAACAGTGAGCTATGAGTTAGCCCCAGCCACCTGCTGAATCTGGCCTCCTGGACAGACAAGAATACATGTTTAATGGGACCTGAAGGAGAGCAAAATAGAGATCATTTAACTGTGTGACCTAATATTTGTGGCATTCTCTTGAGGAGGAGGAGTCCTGGGCTTTATCATTTCCTTCCAGGATTATTTATCTTTTTAACCAATGGTGATCTCAGTCAAATGCATGCACAGTCTAGGGAGCATGAAAGTGGAAATGTGATTCTGATCTGGTGAGAAGGGCATTCCCTGAGTAATGAAAGCTGTGGGTTCCAGACCCTGCTGCTGCTGGGACTTCCTATACATTTTACTTTATATGTGAATACAGTATCTGGTCATAGTCTAACTCCTGCTGCATACAGAGGCAATAACATCTTACTTCTTGCAATTATTCAGTTTATAGATTTAATGGATTGTATCCATATGTATCCTTCTTTCTTTCAGGTAGCATCTCTTCAAAAAGACCACATTAGTTTCTTTGTCTTTGGATGTTTATATTTTTAACTGTCTCTATCACTAAAAAAAATGTTCATGCCTGTACTTACAAATATTAACAAAATAAGTAAACTTTTTATCCTTCAAGAAAAATAGGGAACAATAAAAATAGATAAACAGAATATACAAAACATTAAAAATCTCCAAAAGAGGAAAATTAATTTTGGTTCTTTTGGGTGAAATACTGCTCCTTGCTATCTCTGTGAAGAGGGACAATTAATGAATTATGCTCTACAATGTTTACAATGGGTTTAAATGAGACTTGCTTGGTGCATAGGACTTGGGCAGATACTCTTGTGTAAAGTGGATTGCACTCTGACCGTTAACAGAAATAAATTTTCCACATTCATTAACTTAAAGTTTTCAGCAATTGCACAGTTGTCGTATCTGCAAATTAGGTTTCCTTCACCATTGAGGGACTCTGAAAGATTTACAGGGTATAGTGAATTCCTATTCCCTTTCAGTAGAGTTTCTTTTTGAGAATTAAGATAAAACCAATCTTCAAGCCTCTAGCACTTCTTTCCTGTTGTCTTCTCAATTTCCCATTGTAGGATTAATTTGTCCAAGAACAGAGAAGACTACACAGTGGGGAGTGACTAGAATGATTTCCTGTGTCACCTCTAGGTTGTTTTAGGGCTAAAAAGACAAGGCATGTCATACCAAAATAAAGAATTAATTTCTTGAGACCAAGAGCTTAGTAGAAATGATTAGACAGTTATGGGATGAGCAGAACATTTGAAAGGCTACATCAGATAAGAGTCTAAAAACTGTATTTCAGAAGGTTCAAAGATATTAATTTATGTAAATTGGAAGAACCTTCGTCTATCAGTGGGTTATTCCATAACTATCCGCAGTTGGTTTTTCTTGCACCATCATTGGGTTTCTTGCACCTTCATACAAGCACATCTTTAATTGAAGTTGTTTTCTGATGCATTCTAACTAATATGTTGTATAAAAATCTATGGTAGATAAAGCAGCATGTATTTTAACATATGCCCAGTGGGTTAAACTGAAGCCCAGAAGGGTCTCCCTGTTTAGTAATGTTAAGTTCTAAAAGTAGTACGTATTTTCTTAGCTATGTGTTAGGTACACCTAATATAACTTTAAATCCTAGTCAAAACAAATCTAATGATTGGGGGCTAAGTTTAGATCGTTATTGATTAGTTCTAGCACCTCGTATGCTCCTGTGAATAATATATTGGAAGAAAAATAAATCCTTATTATAACATATACTAAAATAAATTAAATGAACCTTTTAATCAAAAGTGTGTCATTAAAAGGTTCCCCTGTACTTCACATGGAGATGTGAAATGCTGTTTATGAAGACCCAGTGACCTCTGAAATGAAAAGGGCAAAAAAGGTATGGAAGAACAAGACCTGGAAAAGGCTATTCTGGTATTGTAAATGCGGTGAGAGGTGCTTTCTGCAGAAAATTTTAATTATACATGTATTTTCACAATACAGTATATTAAAGACCTGCATAATTATAAATGTTTTCTTCTCCATGAGAAATAGATAACACAGGCTTCCTTTTAAGAAATAGCTGGAGCATTTCATATACTAGCTTACCAGGTAGACTCATTTTTAAAAGACCTTTTGTTTATATTGCTGTTGTCTTTCAGGTTAGTAGCTAATTGTTCAGACTAGGATTGAAACATTCTTATTCTTCTTTGTATACAGAATGTTAAATTGGGCACAAATGTATCAGCTTTAGCTTGTTTGTTTATGTTTGCATTTCCTTATATTTAATGAAATAGGTTATGAGGAGATGGTGATGCCAAAGATAAATTTAAAATTAAAATATACATTTAAAATTGAACATATAACAAACATAAATAAGATAGTTAAATGTGCTAGGAAATAAATGTTAAAAATTTCAAGAATAGTAATACACAAATACATGAAAACAAATATATAAAGCTACAAAGTTACCCTTAAAAACAAGCAATGAAATGAACTTTTTCATTACACATCATTAAGTGTATCTCTAGGGAAAATGATTTGCCCAGGCTTTCTTTTCACAAACCATTCTTCTAGTTCTTAAAACTGTCTTTTTCTGGCGTCCTTGATGAGTTGTTGCTAGAACTCCACTTCTCCATTCAAGAAGTCTCATCAGTTAGATCTAACCCGTCATAACTGCTTCAGAGAAAGGTACAAATGATTTATTTTGGTGTTTTGTCTTCAGTTGAATTCTCCTTTTCACTTTAAATGCCAACAGAATAATAGGCTTGCCTAACTTGATACATTCAGTATTTCATCTTTTATAATGTCTTGGGTCTATGGAGCTTTATACTGGTGCAGTGAAAGTGTTAATTGTTTAAATTTATCATTTTTAATGACATACTTGACCTGCAGGTTGTCTGCAGTCAAGATTCAGCTTTGAATATGTGATATTCAAGAGATAATGAAAGAAAGACAAGTAGGCTCTCATATCAAAATGAGAAGTAGTGCAAATTATGTAACAACTCAGATGGTTTTTAAAACATTTTATGAAAGTATATAGATTATATAGAAATATAAATTAATTATGAAGATAATGAAATTGTATCAAGATTGAAGGTCATATAATCTGCATATAAAATTTGCTTGTGCCATTTATTTCTGTAGAGAGTTTTTTCCTAAATTTATTGCTAAATGAGCATCTCACACTAACATCAGTTTGATTCATAAAAAATTTACGGAAAATTAATAGTTTCTGAATCATGTTTTCTTTTATGAAATATTATAAAACTTCAGTAAGTATTATGTTCCTTCTCCTAAGTAAACTTCAACCTTCTTATAAATTTGTCTTTCCTCTTTTTTTGTACAAAGCCAATGTGCTGTGTGATTTAGATATAAGAAGATAATAAAGATAAGCAACACCTAAAACCTTTTTTTCTAACTACTCATTAGCAAAGCTGAGTGAATAATTCAAAATAGGTTAACTTTTTTTCTTCATCACAGAACATGTATGAACAGATCATTCCTTCTCCATATACTGTGGCTAGGTACAGACACTGAGAAAGCCCAGGGCAGAATTAATCTGTTATGCTGTTTTTTGTAAGTGGCATAGTTTAGATTAGTAATGAACAGAAGACACATTTGCCCATAGGTGGGGGGCTGCAAATCTTAGACTGTATTTTCCCATTTTTAAACCAGTCTATGTGTGCTGAATTTATGTTCTGTTACAGGTATAGACTGGTTTCCTATCACTTATACCGATAAAAGTGTAATGTCTGTACCTGGCCTGTGTGTTAGTTGAATTGTTTTTGGGGAGAGCAACATATACATCTAATAAATAAATAGATTTTTCTGTAGATATGTGTGTGTGTGTACCATAGCACCTATCTGACCAGTTACAAATATACAATACAACTCAGTATCTGAATACAATCTTTGGATGGATTGCATATTTGGATACTGGGTTGAGTTGTGCTGTATATTTGTAATTGGTAAAGTAGGTGACATGATTGCCTGTGTTCCTTGTTTGGATGAGTGTGCAAGCACTCTAATGCATGGAATGGCACATGTATGTGTGTCAAGATGAGTGCTTATGTGTGATGTGCAGTGCCACAAACCCCATCAGTTGCACATGCAGGCATTTGCCATGCCCCGAATTTGCACTGTGGTGGGGTTTTCTGACACCAGGAGATCCCGGTGTCAAGAAAACTTACTCCTGAAAAAGCAGGGTAGCACATGTAGTGGCAGTGTGTGCTGCCCAAAACTAGAGCTTGGCCAGCGGGAGCCATACTCTGTGTGTTGGATCACTGCCACTGAAGCCCTGAAACGCCCCCAGTACCTCAGTTAAGACTGCCGGGGCTAGCCCAGGTGTTGGCCCCAGCCTTCCCTACCCCGCCTGGGGCAACTTGCTGCATGCCTGAGCACGCGTGCATGGGCATTCCCTAGGGACAACTATATGTTGTTTCTCTTTGTCCCCGGGAAACACATATGCATGCTCATTTGGATGCCCCCTGTGAGTTTAAAAAGAAGTCAGTTGAACAGATTTATCGTAATGAAGAATTGAGTGTGTCAAGTCAAAATGAAAAAAAAAATGTTTGCACTGTGGTGTTTGGAAATACATTTATATTACTGTTAGTCCTGAGTGAAATTTAGTAGCCTGTAGAAGTTGGATTTAAAATACCATGTTGGGCAGAGGTAGAAGTAAAGAAATCACTGCAAGTTTATTTTTTTCTGATTGACAGATTTCCCCACGTTAAAAAAAATGCTAATGCTACCAAAACAAAAAAAGGAAAAACTATGGAGCTCCTACTATTGGATCAATCTGTTTTTCACAAAACTAATTTTCATTTCTGATAGTAGCACTTAAATTTTCAGTTTATAAAACTCTGGTAATACAAGGTTTCAGAGCTGTCATTCTGCACAACAGATTTTAGAGTGGTGATGATAGAAGAAAGTCAAGTTGCAATACGCTATATTTTCTTCAAAACCAACAGTTATTTTAAGTTCACCTTCAGCCTGCTGAGTTCTGTGTGTGTATATATATTATAAATGCCAATGAAAACTTGATACTTGTGACACCTAGTCTTGGTCTTGCATATGTACCTGTGTACATGAATATCCTAGATATTATACATAGTGATGTCTCTTTTCTGTCTTCAGCCGATCAGTTTCTTATCTCTTATTTAGAGAACTAGAAATGTGATGTTATTCTTAGGCCCAGTTCTACATTGTATGGTACTGTCTTCTGTGATTTACAGTATGTTCTCCATACCAACTAACTGGGCACTTCTGCATGTTCATTAATGCTCTTTTGCTTCTGTGCATTATGCTTAGTACCTCTAATATGAGGTGCATAAAGATGCATTAACCTGTGCTAATGCACAGTAAAGGCGAACAGTATTTTTGTGACTAATTGTACTGCATGTTAGCATGGTTTTTGCCACGATTCGCTAATGCACAGTAGAATAGTCTACTGTGCATTACGGCATCTTATGTAGGTGTGCCCACTGGGGCTGTGACTCTCATCAGCTTACAGGAAGTGCTTCCTCTAGCTGGTTAAGATTTATGCAGTAGCTTTAATACTGCATTGAGATGAAATAAGGAGATTCTGCTTTTAGGACCAAATAATAGGTTCTTTTGTTCAATGGATGCAAGACAAGTTGGCAGGACCAAAAAAAAAAAGGATCTTCCAACAAGGCAATTTTGTATAGAGTGAGCCCATAGCAACTCCACTGTCACTGTTATTGTCTATAGATTTTAATAGTAGAGAGGACTCGTGCTTTCTAAGCACCACTGCATTTAGGCCTTTGAATCCACAGTGTTAGGTCTTGTCATTTGTTTGCATTGGCCTCATCTACACGAGATACTTACTGTGCAGTAGCTTGTTACTACTGCACAGTAGTGTCATGGGACACTAACTGTGACATAACACTACTGCACAGTAGTAATGAGTAAGTAATGAGCTACTGTGTAGTAAGTGTCACCAGGAAGCCATGTGGGAACGCTACTGTGCAGTAACACGGGTTACTACACAGTCATTTAGTACTTGGTTATGCAGTTTGTCCTTCAGAGTTCATTTTTCCACCTGTTTGTTGGCAAACTTTGCAGGGCATGGGATTGCATTCAAAAGAATATGAACTGAGAAACTTAATCTTTTTTTTTTTAATGAAACTAAACATTTTGTTGAAGCTGATTCAGCCGCAAGCAAGATCTTTTATGCGTCAGACTGATCTGTTGCAACCAAATATACAATTTAAGCTAGGTCAAAAAAATTGTTAGGGTATGTCAGCTCTGCAGTTTACAGTGTAGTACAGAGGTACCGGAGCTAATTAAGATGCTAGAAGCAATCTAGCTGTGGCTATTATTTTTGTGATGTTTAAGCTTTTTATAGTTAATTTCCATTTTCTGTGAAACGCATTACAGAACAACCTCTATTTCTACCTTTACTTCGAGAAATTAACTTGGAATTTTGTGCTGCCACAGCCAGACTATCCCTATTACCAAAGCTAGTTTGGTAATTTGTTTTTATTTCTATTTCTATGGAACAAAAAAAAAAGTATTTAAATATAAGTTAGTTTTGAAAAAAATGTTAAGTAGTTAAGACCCTCGTATCTTAAGATGGTTCTAGTATACGTCTCCTAATAATCTGTTTTATTTTTCAAACACATACTTATGTTATTAAGATATGAGAAAATCCTTGGTTGGTACAGGACCATTAGTACTGTACTTTTTTGTTCTGTTCTTGCTGCAGACCCAATTAGTCATTTTGGGAATAGTACAAAACAGATGAATAACAAATAGGCTTCCTTTTCCTGGAATACAGGGCACTAAAACAGTTTTTGAAATGCAGCTACTGAAGACTATATTGATAGCTGTACAAGACTATGCAAAACCTATGCTGTGTTTCCTTGTGTGGTAAACTTAAAAGAGGTGAAGTCTGTTTTCATGTGCTGTACTTTTCTTCCCCAATATTTCCAAATTAGAGATACCTTAGAGGAAATATAATGTAATTTTATATGAAATACCACAGTTGTTCTGAGAGTATCACTCAGCAATTTTAGTTAACAAATGAAACTGCTAGCTTTTTCTTTCAATTTCAGATACTTAATTGGCTTATAGAGAGCTGGCTAAATTTTGCCATTTTTAATTGTTGCAAAACATTTTGAAAACGGCAAGTCTCTTGATTTGATACTTCATGTAGTGAAATAAAATGGGTAGAAAAGCATCAATCTGAAGAAGATTAATAGCATATAATGCAGTAATAGTTTGAACTTTTAGGAAGAAGCATTATTCTCATCAATTGTATCTTGTATAACTGTATTTTTGTATAATAAAAATCCATTTGTCATTGTGCTGCTGTTGTAATAAGTGATAATTAATTTATTATTAATTTTGGAGCAGTTCTGTAGTCCTGAGTATATGATAAGTTTATGTTTAAGCTTTCTAATTAATTTTTACTTTCACTGAAACAAATTATATAACAACTTCCACCCATAAAAAAAGATAATTTCTAATGATGTGATGATGCATAGGATTTTTGTATTGACTTTCTGCACTGGAATATCTTCTGCACTCTGTTTCTCCTGTGAAAAACATTTCAATCATTTCATCAACAACTAGAAACAATATCGCTTAAGTGACCAAACATATTGAAAAACAAATTGGGAAGAGTTGTTTCTCAAATACTCACTATCCTGATCAAAATTTGTGCAAGCTATAAATAAATGTTTATGAAGAAAGGACAATTTTGGAGGGGGAAATGTTGCTTTTCCAAGCTCTGCCTGCAAAATAAACTTTTCCACATGAATCACCAAAGTGAAGAGCTAATCTTAGTAGCTTGTGTAGATGTTCACAATGTAATTATGTGTTCTAAGCTCTGTTGGACTAATTGGCTTAGTTTTACAGTAGTAGGGGTTTGTATATTTTTGTTGGCTGTGGTGGGGTCCTTGGGCTTGATTCCAGGAATAATCTTTTATTATAGGAAAAAAATATGATCTCTCTCAAATGCAGCTCAATTGTGGTACCCAAATGAGATGTTTTAAGTCTGTGATTTTGTCCTCTCCTTTTTTTACATGAGGAATTGGAATAATTAATAATGAGCATAAGCAGTAAGTGCCATACTGGGTCAAACCAATGGTCCATCTACTTCAGTATTCTGTCTCCAACAGTGGCAGAAATGTATACTTTAGTGGAAAAGTATTGAGCAGGATCTATTATATAGCTACAGTGATCTGAGCCCTATTCATTACTTCCCTGGCATTCACCATTATTGGTTTAGAGATGCCAGAGGAAGCATCTCCAACCATTTTGTTCAGTGGTCATTAATAGAGCTATCATCCATGAATTTATCTAGTCCCTTTTTGAACTTAGTTATTGCTATCTGCCTCTACCACCTGCTGTGGCAAAAGTGACCTTATTCCACAAGTTAACTATTTGTTGCATAAAAAGTACCTTTTCTTGTTAGTTTTAAGCCTGTCACCTACTAATTTAGTGGGTGCCCCCTAGTTCTAGTATTCTAGGACTTGGTAAACAACTTACTTGATCCACATCGTTCATGATTTTATATCTATCATATATGCCCCATAGCCTTTTTGATCTCTCCTGGTACGACAGCTGTTCCATTTTGGTTGCCCTTTGCAACTTTTTCTTATTCTACTACATCCTTTTTGAGTGGGGACCAGAATTGCACACAATATTAAAGATGTGGGGACACCGTGGATTTGTATAGTGGCATGATGATGTTTTGTTTTTGTTTCCCTTCTTAATGATGCCCCAGATTTTATTGGCATTTTTAGTTGCTGCTGCTTATTGAGCTGATATTTTAAAACAACTATAAGGACTCCAAGATCTCTTTCCCCAAGTTGTAATAGCTTCAGAACCGAGCACTGTATATGTATAGTTGAGGTTATTTTTCCCCTGCAGTTGTTAACACTGACATTCATCTGACATATTTTTCATCTCTCATTTAGCTGGGTAAGATCTTTCCGGAGTTCCTTTCCATCAGCTTGGGACTTGACTGCTTGGAATAGTTTGGTGTCACCTGAAAACGTGGAGATTTCACTATGCACCTCATTTCCAGGTCATTGATAAAAATGTTGAACAAAATAGGGCCCAGCACATATCTCTGTGGAACCCCACTTTTTACTTCCCTCTGTCCTGGAAAGAGACTCTTTAGCTGTACCATTTGCTTCCTATCTTTTAACTAGCTCTCAATCCACAAAAATAATATTTCCTCCAATACTATGTCAGCACAGGTTTTTTTAAAAGCTTTTGGTAAGAGACCTTGTTGAATGCTTTTTGAAAGTCTAAATATATTAGGTCAACTGGAGCTGTCTTGCCTATATGCTTGTTAATGCCCTCAAAAAACTCCAGCGGATAGGTGAGACAGGATTTCTCTTTACAAAAACCATATTGAGTTTTCCCTGGGAGATCATTACTGGGTATCTGAGTTAACATCTCAATGAGATTTATTAAAATTCAGACCTGTCTGAG